>NC_062571.1:75778952-76400023 GCF_022837055.1 Prionailurus viverrinus
AGAAAATGGGTTATAAAAATGATAGAACACTTATTGTCAAGGTTTCTGTTACTATTTTTCCCGAAGACTAAAGAGCAAACGAGCACAAGAAAAGAACAGCCTCAGAGGACAAACCAAGTTTATACTCCAAAGAGTTTTAAAAATCCAATGCACTAGAGCTCAATCTAATAAGTAAACACGTGCAGGTCTGTTAAAACACTAAGGGAGATTATTCAATTCATGGAGGTTCTGAAAATAAGCTTTCCAAAAGCAATAGTATTCACGGTACTTAGCAAGTGAGCTGAGAGTACCTCCCACTAAGTTCATGAGTCAGGAGGTTTACATTTGGAAAATAAAATGGTCTCTAACCCCCTTGAATCATTTCTCTTTCCCCAAATCGCCATATTTGAGGCTCCTGGATACTTCGTTCGTAATTTTAGGAAATGCAATCAGTCACAAAGTCACTTTTCCAAATGCTACAACCACATGTACTTTTTTCTTACTAAAAGTAAAGACAAGACACTGCCTGGCTCATCCTCACTTTCCTGACTCTCACAACCACAGGACTCCGACCGACAGTGACAAGAGAGTCAATTTTCTTTTAGGTTATCTTCTCCAATGAAAATTTTATTAAAACATTTTTAAATAAATAGAAATAATTCCTCCAAACAACATCATTAACAGATATCAACATATTCCATCATTTCGTAGATACAACAGACACCACTGACTCAGAAGTTAATTTTTAATTTATCTCTCAAAGACCTACAATTGACTACCCCCAAACCCATAAAACTTGGCATAATTTTACTCTAAGCCAAGCTTGTAAAGTCATATATAAGCTATGCCTTTTCAAAAATGAAAACACCACCTCACTTGGCCAGCAATGATTTTATAGTTTTCAAACACGCAATGTGAGTTACATCTGAACTTATGTGATGACAGTAAGAGGTATACTGTTCAAGGTGATCCTTCTGCTTCTATGGTCAGGAGAGAGCTGCTAACTCTGAATGGCACAGATAGATACATTTTAAGGATGACAAAAGCACTGCAGAAAATGTTTTAGAATGCAATTATTTTTTTATTATTTATTTTTATTTTATTTTTATTTTTTAAATAATTATTTATATTTGAGAGAGAGGGAGAGCTTGAGCAGGGAGGGGCAGAGAGAGACAAAGACATAGGACCCGAAGCGGGCTCTGCGGTGACAGCAGAGAACTCGATACAGGGCTCGAACACACGAACTGTGAGATCATGACCTCAGCCAAAGCTGGATGCTTAACCGACTGATCACCCAGGTGCCCCTAAAAATTGCAATTCTAAATTTTAGACCCTAGGAGTCTCTTCAACTCAAGGTTATCTCTAATCTCAACATATGTCCCACATGCAGACTCTATCTCAAATCATTTCCTACCTTTTGACCAATCATTTTGGCCTTCGTAAATCTTGATCCCACTAAATCTTCATGTTCAGTCACATGTTAATTATGTAATCAAATATATACATTTACAAATGAAGAAATGATACATTCACAAATTAAATTATACATAAAATATATAAAAATTAATTTGGGGTGAATTAAATGAAAATTATATTCAATAACAAACAATTACAAAGTTGAGAAGGTGTTAACAGTTCACTAAAATCCTCTCCACCTAAATTATTTTTAGGAGATCAGTGTTTAGAAGACTTGTAGTTGATCTCCTCTTTTAAGAAAAAGGAAGAGAATCTGGGGAGGCAGCAGCTTGAGACTGGGAAGAAAATATTTCTTGAGTATTTAACAGGTGCTAGGTACTTTACAGGTTTCTCATAAACTTTACTTACAATTTACTTTCTCACAAGCTTAATTATAATCTTTTTTTTTTTTTTTAACAGATAGGGAAACAGAGGCTAAAAACAAAACAATATAAAACACAATGAAAAATGCATCCAAAGTCACAGAGCTAGCAGGCAGCAGAAGAGGGCTGAGAACCTATGTTTCACTCTAAATTTGCATTCTAATTCACCATGCCACCGTTGAAATACAGATCTTACATGTAACAGGTACTAATAAAGTACTAACGCCACTGTTAACTAAACCCTTAGTTAACAGTCCCCCTCCCCCCCAAATTATATAGTTTAAAAGACAAAACAAGGATTCTCCAACAATCCCACTGATGGAAACTAGAATTGGACTTTAGTGAACTTCTAATGCTCTCACCTCTTTCTTTACAGTCTATGATATTAAAGTCCAGAGAGATTAAGTGCCATCCTGAGAGTCACACAGCTTAACAGTTGACCTGGAACCAGAACGAAGCTCCTCTACTCATCCAATTATTCCTCAGAGCTACAAGCTGACCCCAGGGCTTCTCTCCTCTTTTAATATGAGAAGTAATTCTTAAAATCAAAACTGAAATTAAAAATATTTTTTGGGGTGCCCAGGTGGCTCAGTCACTTGAGTGTCCAACTTCAGCTCAGGTCATGATCTCGTGCTTCACAAGTTCAAGCCCCACATCGGGCTCTGTGCTGACAGCTCAGAGTTTGGAGCCTGCCTCAGATTCTGTGTCTCCCTCTCTCTCTCTCTGTTCCTCCCCGGCTCATGTTCTCTCTCTCAAAAATAAATAGACATTAAAAAAAAATAAAAGTTAAAAAAAAAAAAAAAACTACCTTTATTTGCAATGAGAAGTCCCTATCTTCATTCATGAAACAATTGTTAAAATAGGGCATTAAAGGGACACCTAGGTGGTCATTAGGGCATTAAAGGGACACCTGGTTCAGCTCAGGTCATGATCTCGTGGTTTGTGGGTGTGAGTCCTATATCTGGCTCCACACTGGCAGGGCAGACAGGCCTGCTTGGGATTCTCTCTCCCTCTCTCAACCCCTCCTATCTCTGTCTGTCTCTCTCTCTCAAAATAAACTTAAAAAAAAAAAGCCTGCTTTTAAAGAATAATACACAAATTTTTAAAAACCAGGGCATTCGAATACCAATTATTCATTAGTAGAGAGGGTGTTCATTTTGCTCTGCTGTAAAACATGGCCCCTAAATTGTTTCAACAGGTCTCCCACTGAGAGGTGTCCCTGTCCAGTCCCCTGGAATCTGGGTTCTATAACTGCCTGCTCAACAGAAGACAGCAAAAGTGACACTGTGCCAGTTTCTAGGCCCAGGACTTAAGAAACTGGCAGTTTCCATTTCCTAGATCTTGGGACACTCACTCTTAGAGGGAACACAAGAGAGAAAACTACAGCCACCACAACTTGCCAGTCATATGAGTGACCCATCTTCAAAGTCCCCGACCCCTGGGTGAGTCGCATCAGCCGATGCTGAGTACAAAAGAGATAAAGTGCCCCGCAAAGCCCTGCCCAAATTGCAGATGTGAGCAAAATAAATGACTTTATAAAAGATTATGTGTTGAGGTGATATGTTACATGGTAATAATAAACACTAGCATTTTCAAATGTATCTAAAGCCACAAAAAGGAAATTACTGATCAGAATTCAGAAAATTATACACATGGAATGTAGCTGTTTTTGCTGGAGGGGATAAGTATAGGAAAATGTCAACTAGGGCCAAGAAATCAATTCTTAATAGCTGTGTTTTTCTGATTTAATTAATATTAGCCTTTCTATGCCTTATTTTCTCCATCTGTAAAATGGAGGTAATGACTGTCCTAAAGTACCTAGAATAGGTCCTACTACATAGTAAGCACTGTATGTGTTTATTTTTAAAAAATCTTTTTTTTTAAACATAACATTATTAAACACTTAGAGTGTCTCTTGTTGTTACAGAGCCCAAACTAGGCCAGTGATCACTGTGTGAATCCCTTACTCTAAGCACAATGCCTGGTAACTGCTCAACAGATAACTGATAAGCTCAGGTTTATCCAATTTACAAAAGCTTAAGGAACTTTACAGTTTACTTGGAAAAGAAAAGCCTGTCTACCTTTAAATATAATTTTGGTTGAAAATCAGATTCTATAATAAACAAGATGATAATTACTTTTTTTTGAAAAATAAAGTACAAATTAATTGAAGGTTTAAAAGGAAAAAAAAATTCATTTTTTTCCGGATTTTATGTCTTTATGTGGTCTGATCTTATAAAATATCATGAATTTATGGAAGGCTTACATGGACTGAAGACAGAGTTGTCTCACCAGATCTGGACTACTATATTCTCTTTGAATATTTTCTTTGTTTTTGCCTAATAAAATTGATTTCCAAATTAATGACAAATATAAAAACATACAGAGTAATCAAATAAGCTTTTCTACCAAATGGCAGCGTTTCTCAAAGAATTTTAAAAGGAAAGACTTCAAAATACTCTGTTCTAATTTACAATGAAGGCAAAGACAATGTCAACATCAGAGATAATATTTAAGTGGTTATAACAGCTGCAATATCTCATGAGATTACGTTTAAAGATGTTTATAAACATATGTCCAGTTTTTTCAAAAGTCGTACTCCCAAGATATCAGTCTCTATTCTGATTCTAGAATCTGCTGGGAACATAATAATGAAACAAATATTACCTTCATCTAGCATATTATTTGAAAATTCTGCTTTTCTAAAATAAACCAGCCCAATGTTTAACAGTTCCTTCTCTTAATTTAAACTCAAAAATTAGAAAGAGTTTATGGTCAAGCTTAGAATAATTCTTCTGTAAATACTAATAAAAGTTTGCTGTGGTACAGACTATTTATGACTATTAGGAAAGCAAAAAATACATACTACAAATCCAAATATCTGCCAAATTCTAAAAAATGACTTCAATAATATACTGCATAAAATAGGAGCTTTTAAAAGATGCTGAGACATTAGGTTGTAGGGACTTCCTAACTCCACGTAGAGAGGTATACTCTTTCAGGAAAGGTAGGATAAGATGCCACCTACTGGGATGGGGCAGGGGGCCAGGGAATAGGGGGAGAGAAAAACTAACTGAACTTGGCACTTTGATCTGCTTACTTGCTAACTATGTTGCCATTACAGTAAACATTTTACAAGTCCCAACTAATAGAAGAAAAACTCAGGACCAGAGGCTGAGAAGCTTGCCTAACATATAGTTAATAAGTGACAGAGCCAGACTAGAGATTTTTTTTTTTTTCTTTTGAGAAGAGATTTTTATACCAAAGGGTAAAAAAATCAGAGAGGATTCTGTGCTTCCATTTCAAAGATACAGTATTGTGCTCCTTCTAGAATTACCAGTAACAAAGTTAGGGGTTAACTTCCCCCATTGTTGGCGGAGGGAGGTGGGGGAAGAGGAAGTGTCAGGCCAGATAATAAAGGCACTCACTGCCCAATAACCTGGCTAAGTGCCCCCAGCTCTCCAGGGGGCTTCAAATCACATTTTCAATTCCTTTGGGTCTCTCTCTACAGAACTGAACTTCCAACACTTCTTGCTATGATTCAGAAGATGTCAACACTGGGCTTTATATGCCGATGCTCTCTAATCAAAAATCAAAAAGATCACTGGGGTGCCTAGGTGGCTCAGTCAGTTAGGAGTACGACTCTTGATTTCAGCTCGGATGGTGATCTCACAGTTTGTGAGGTCAGTTCATGAGGTCGAGCCCTGCGTTGGGCTTTGCACCAACAGCACAGAGCCTGCTTGGGATCCTCTTTCTCCTCTCGCTATGCTCCTCCCTTGCTCATGCTCTTGCTCTCTCTCAAAATAAATAAACTTAAAAACAAAAACAAAAAAAACCTTGTTAGTGTTAACTCATCCCTATAAGTTGAAAACACTTACGCATTAGGCTGTAAATGTGCTTTTCTGCAACATGTTCCGTAAACAGCTTTATAAGGTCATCTTTTAGGTCTCTGTTAAGCTTGGTTTCGATGTAAAACTTATTCTGAAAGAGAAAATACATTATGTTTAGTGTATCAATTAGGGGGAAATGATCTGTCTAATGAACTGAAGTACTAAAAAATAAATTATTTTAGGAAACAATTTATAAGGGCATCAATTAAAACATTAAACCCCAATATCAGAAAACAAAAGCCCTGCTACTGTTAGTTATATGTCTTTCTGGCAAGGGGTTAAAGTACATAAAGATAAAATGCTATGAACCACACACACACTCCAAAAGAACACGGGAAGATACTCAACATTAACTAAACAGATATAGAGACACATGGACCACACTGCGGGAGAGGCACATAACATGCCCTTTAGAAACACTCCATCATTGAAAGGCAACAACAGGAAACACTAGGGAAAGGTACCCCCTTTACCAACGATCTAGGCTGAGCAGGCACTGGTTGACTCCCCAACATACAATCCATTGTAATCATTAGTCTAAGTTATTCACCTGTGGCATTTCTTAGGAATGGTTTTTGATTCAAAGGCAGACACATGACCCAACATAGAACAATCAGACTGAGGGAAACCTAGGCTTTGGTGCCAAGCATCTTATAGTCACTTTACAACCGTGAGAATAAGATGAAACAGATGCTGTGTACAGTGAAGAGACAAAAAAGAACCTGAATCCTTGGTAACACTACTGAACCATGGATTCAACCAACCCTAGAGACAGCCTTATTTGCAGAGTTTTATTCCAAGGGATTAATACTTTTCCTAATTTGCTTAAATCACTTTGAATCAGGTGTTCTGTTTTTTGTAGCCAAAAGCATCCTGATGAGAATGACTGGCAAGTCAAACAAGATTGAACTTGTTCATATTTAAATGTCAACTCCATGGACAGATGTGGGAAACACAAGGAAGAACATTAGCAAGTTGCTCTCTGATTCTCTTAATTCTTAGAAGATTATAAAAATCATAATAATACGTACATGGTGACAAAATAAAACCATGCAACAAAAATAAGTCTCGCACAACAGACCCTCTGTCGCATTCCCAAAGGCCCCATTCTACTGCGGAAACTTTTGTATATTCTTTCTAAAATGCTGCTTGCATATATATGAATATGCTTTATTTTCCATAATAAAGAGAAAACACTTGCTATAAAGAAATATTACATACTGCTTTGCATGTTGCTTTTTTTTACCTAATGTGTCTGGAGATTTCTCTCTAAATGTACATACATGTTATTACCTTTAACTGCTTACTTTTCTACTGTTAAGTATCTCCCACAAGTTATTTAAGTAATAGTCCCCTGCTGATAATACAGATTTCTCCCAGTGTTCTGTTTTGTTTTTTCAGCAAGGTATATTTTATGGAGAATAAATCATTTTGGAGATTAGTATTTCACAGATAGCAATCTTTATGCTACAGAATACAGATCAACCCAAACATCCCATTTCCTAATCTAAAAAACAAAGAGGAATTGCAAAAATGGTTCTTAAGGGCCCCTGCCTTCAGTAAGAACACCAACATCAGGGTTCTATGGCTTGGGCACCTGGGTGGCTTAGCCGGTTGACTGTCCAACTTCGGCTCAGGTCATGATCTCACGGTTCGTGGGTTCCAATCCCATATCGGGCTCTGTGCTGACAGCTAAGAGCCTGGAGCCTGCTTCAGATTCTGTGTCTCCTTCTCTCTCTCTGCCCCTTCCCCACTTGCACACACTCTCTCTCTCTAAAATAAATAAAGATTAAAAAAAAAATTCTATGGCTTTATATATTTAGGAGAGAGAGGGAGGCAAATCAACAAAGTCAACAGACTACAAACTATACTCATGGCATAATTCTCCAAATGAAAGAGATCATAGTGGAAGAAAATTTTATTATTCTACTTTTTTTATGGGGTGACTTACTTGACATTATCACACATCATGTTTTTAAATATATTGCTTAACTCTACTTTCCGAGGACAAGAAATCTTTCTTATATATCTTTATTTCCTAAGCACAGGATCTTCCATATGGCAGAAATAAAATAAATGCTAACACAGTGACTGCTGATTATTAATGCCTAATTGTCTATTCAGCAGTGTTATTTATGGAGTTTTTAAACAGTAAAAGGGTAAACAAGTCTATGTCAACACAATCAAACATTACTGAGGTAGATTAATTTCCATTTCTAACATAATACATAGTAAAAGAGAAAGAGAACATGCTTAATTCTGTATCTATCTGTATTTAGGCCAATAAACTGAGATACTTTGGAAAGGGAAAACAGCTCTAACTTACCATATATATGAAAAGAGGCACAATGCTCTGCAATGCTCCCATATATTGTCCAAGAGCTATATTAAATCTTTCAATATAGAGATCTGGAGGGCTGGCCTGTGAGAAAGAACATAAATGTGATCATTATGGGAAACCAAGTATAAAGACCTTCCAATACAAATCTAAAATGCAAATACACTCAGAAGTCTGAGTCAAAATTCATAATGAAATTCCCAAGAAAGAAAAGGAGAAGGTGTATATCCTGAAGTTTAGTTTAGACTTCTTTGTTTCAAAATCTGCTACGCAAAACTGAAGTTTGGTTTTGCTGTCTTTACAAACTGTGTAACTTTACCATGCTAGCTAAAAGGCTTGCTCGGTTAATGAGTAAAAAGTTGAATTCACAAGTTGTATTTATTAAGATAAATGATTTTTAAAATTATCACTAAACTATGTGTACATTTCTGATAGGAACCAGGCTGTATTTGGACCTAGAATAAGGAAAAAAAAAAAAAAAAAAACAACTCAAGGAAATGGTACAGGCTTAATACACTATGAGAATGGCTGTTGGGGGTGCTTGGGTGGCGTAGCTGGTTAAACTCTTGGTTTCAGCTCAGATCATGATCTCACACTTGGTGAGCTGGAGCCCCACATCAGGATCCACGCTGACAGTGCAGAGCCTGCTTGGGATTCTCTCTCTGCCCTCTCTCTCTCAAAATAAATAAATAAAATTAAAAAAAAAAAAGTTTGCTGAATTTTTATAATTACCTTAGGCACAGTAATATTCCGAGTTCTATACCACTTCTATAGCTAACCAATTAGTTAGAAAGCAGAGACTTAAATGGTTCATATACATCTGCAGTTCTGGAGAGCAACAAAATAAACATAATACATGCCTGGCTTTTAACTCATTGTTACCAAAATACCAGGTCATAAAGCCATCGAAAGAAACACTTCCAATTTTACTGCGGGTTATGGACTGAATTATGTGTCCCCCTCCCCAAATTCCTGTGTTGAAGCCTGAACTACTGTGCCTATATTTGGAATAAGGAAGCAATTAAGGCTAAATGAGATCATAAGAGTGGAGCCCTGATCCTTTAGGATTAGTGTCATGAGAAAAGATACCAGGGGGCTCAACCTTCCTCCCTCTCTCTTTCTATCTCCCTCCTCCACCTATCTATCCCCCACCAACACACTCAGAGGAAAGGCCATGTGAGCACCCAGCAAGCCCATAGCTGTCTACAAGCCAGAAAAAGAGCTCTCATCAGAAACCAAATCAGAGGCTACATTAATCTTGGACTCCCCAGCCTCGAGAACAGTGAGAAATAAATTTCTGTTGTTTAAACCAACCAGAGTCTGCAGTATTTTGTTACGGCAGCCCAAGCAGACTAAGGCACTGTGTTTTATGAAAGTACATCCATCTACCGTTGCGTTTTATTCCCTAAAGGTAAATTAATTAGGTGCCATTTTAATATTGAAGAAACGCACAAATGGGCAAGTCATTTGTCTGAAATTAGAGAGTAAATAGGATAGACCCAGGTCTCCCAGCTACGAATTCATTCCAGAGCTAGAGAGTTAGGGGGATGGGCATGGCACAACCTGCCATGCAGACAGGTGGTTAAACCCGGCGAAGTCTCACTACCTGACAACCATAACCTGCACAGAAGGTCTTGCTTTCAAACAAGGTATAAGGAAATGCTATGCTGAAAAGATTCCTAAGTGCTAAATTTAAGCAATGAAATTATAAAACCATTTCAGCTATACTGTTTTAGAAATGTCCCAATGTTCTAATACTATTTTTAAAATAAGACTTAATTTATACTTTTTTCACTTCTACTTAGACGTTAGAGTATGTGTAGTGAACTGTCCTTACTTCTAATTCATCTCTCATTATTGAATAGAGGGTTGGCACAAACTAGGTCCTTTTTTCACATTTATTTTTCTTGGTCCTCCTAATTACCTGCAAATTGAATGTTATGTCCATTCTACGTATGAGGCAACTAAGGGCTCAGAAGGAGTCACTTGTCTACAGCCCCACAGCCAGTGAGCCCAAGAACTAGGACTCAAACCCTGGTCAATCTGAGTCCTTCCATGTATGCACCCTCCTTGTTTGGCACCCTGTAACCTTTAGAACAATTCAGGGCACACCATCTGCCTCTCTGCTTCACATCTCGCTCCTTCTTGTACACGGCCGGGCACAGCACTCACAAGGCACTCCTAAACAGTTCCCAAACAACGTCGGTGTGCTGTTTGAGACCTCCTTGACCCCTCTTCCTGAACGTCTCTATCACTAGGCCCTGATGAGACTCACCCTGGGCTAACTTCTATTCACCCTTCAAGATTTGTGTCCCTTTCTCAAAACTATCTGAGATACAGGCCGTCCAACAGGGCACCATCCCTCTTCTTCACTTCTCCCGCTAGCTGGTCTTTGCCACTAAACTTCAAGTCCCCGGAGGGCAAGACCTGTGTCTTTTCTTTATGCCTCCGCAGCTGACCACAGAACCTGGAACACAGCACGCAGAGATAAATGCCAAGGACAGTCTTCCTTAAATCTAAATTTCTCTAAATGTATCTAAATCTAATCTAATCTAGCCTTGTTTTTATCTAAACTGCTTTTTTATTATCTGACAAGACTGTATGACCTTAGGCAATTCATTTAGCCTTCTGAATTTCAATTTCCATAAATATGAAATAGGAAGAATACTAATTGTGCTACTTCTAAGATATGCCAACAATCAAAGAAAACAATATGAATATGCTTTGAAAAATGTCCAACATTACAAATGCATATGCAACTAGTGAGGATAAGTAAACTTTCAGAGTTAACCACCTATTTGTCTAATACTTCAGAAAAACCTATTAACATTACGAAAGGCAGTCTTTTGTTAACTAAAGAAGTTGGGGGAAATGGTTCCACATTATAAGCATACTTTTAACTATAACTAATGGACAGAATCACATGTAATATCTTTTTCTAAACTGCTGCAAAGAGCTCTGGAAATGATATTTCAGCATCCAAAGAAATAAATTTTAGAGGTATTATATGAGAAAAAGAAAATCTGAAGAGTTTTTGCATTAAAATAATTTTCCCTTTTCATAAAAGGACACTTTATCTATTCAGAAGTTAAAAGTATGAACACTGATCAAAAGGCACACTTAATAGCAGACAGAATAAATAAAATTGAATTCCTTAGTTATTCTTTTCAAGAATTCCCAAAGCCTCAAAGGTTATGAGTATTAAAAAGCACTTTTTGCACTAAATCAAATGTCAGAACATTTACTTAGCTTTTTTAGTTCCACATTTCATGCAGCACTTATTCAAAACCTTTTAAATGACAGGACTATAAATTATAACAGTCTTCTAAAATAAATCCAATCTCTTTACTAGGAACTAGAAATAACTGCTATTAAAAAAAATAACAGATTGTTCCTCCTTAAAACTTAAGTTCAGTATACCTTCGGCCCCACTGGGGAAATTGCTACCTATTTGATTTACATCATTTCAATATGAATGTATTTGGCTTGGACATTAAATGCAATTTTTTATCCCTAAAATAAGCAAGGTTCATTTTTCTTCTTAAAAAAAAAAAAAAAAAAAAAAAAAAGAAAAGAAAAACAAGAAAAAGCAAGGTGCCAGAAAAATGACCATTGCTCCAAACTTGCTCCAACTTTTCATAACAGACCTAGATTCCCTGAAATTCATAACACAGCTGGTAGGAATGTTTCAATCTCTTCTGTTTTTAAATGGGTAATACATTCATCTGGTTTAAAATTCAAATGCATTCAAAAGGAAGTAAAGAGTTTACCTTTACTCCTTCCTCGCTGGACCAACCAACACTTAATTCCTTTATATCCTTCCAGAAGAATTTTACATACAAAAAGAAAATAACTATCCCATTTATATCCCTTTCCACCCAAATGCTAATATAAAACCAAAACAATCTGTACCTTTCCTAACAACATTATCTTGGAGACTTTTATTCTAGTGGCTTTCAAACGTTTTGGTCTCAGAAACACTTGACACTCCTAAAAATTATTAAAGCTTCCAAAAAGCTTGTATTATATGGATTGTATCTATCAATAATTACCATACTAGAAATTAAACTTTGGTTTTAAAAATATGTATTCATATTTATTCCAAAATGACAATAATAAAGTTATTTCATTTTAACACTTTAATGTTATAGTATATACTTTAGATTACAAACTAGTTGTATGTAAATAACTATTTTCCCAAAAAAGGTAAGAAAAATGACATTGTTTTTACATTTTTGCAAGCCTCTTTAGCACCTGGCTTAACAGAATCTAGCTTAACTGCTAGATTCTCATACCTGCTGTGGTATGGAATCAGTCATGGTATGTTGTTTTGGTTGAAGTAAATGAAGAAAATCTAGCCTCACACAGATATGTAGGCAGATAAGGAAGGCATTGTTAATATCCTTTTCAGGTAACTGTGGATATTTTTCTTTGAAACTTGACAAGTGGTAGTTTCTTAAAGGTTAGTTGCAACAGGAAAGCTGAAACTATCATGAATTCTTTGTACTCTATTACATTAAAACCCACTGGTCTATCTTGTACTATGAATGGATCTTTTACCACATACATTTTATATCATCATAAATTGGTCATTTATAAAATACTGACTGAGTTATGCAGATCTTCCACACGTTGACACGTTTCACTATACATGAAAAAGAAAAAATTACATTTGTTACTATCACCACCTATCTCATCAGAAGTGTCTTTTTAAAAGTCCTAGAAAGCTATCAAGGTCATGGTGGTAGACCATGAGGGTTTTCCAAAATTCTAATTTTTACTTCAAAGCTCGAATTTTATCATTGCCAACAAATACTGTCAGTTGCTTTCCTTGAAGTGACACACTTGATTTGAGAAAATGTCAAATATACCAAAGTCTAAACAACCACAGTTTGTTGTCATTCTTTCAAATAAAAATAGTATCTACAGGAAAACAAAACCCAGCTAGTTTAGCTCAAAATTTATACAACCACACACAAGTGCTTTTTCTTAAAACAATCACTGTACTTTGGTATGTAGTTTCCCATTTCTTCACACAGGATTTTTTAAGTTTATTTTTTTTGTTTTTAGTAATCTCTATACCCAACATAGGGCTCGAACTCCCAACCCCAAGATCAAGAGTCACATGTTCTTCCAACCGAACCAGCCAGGTGCCCCGCACAGAATATTTAAAAAAAAAATTTTTTTAATATTTATTTTTGAAAGAGAAAGGGCAAGCACAAGCACAGGAAGGGAACAGACAGAGGAGACACAGAATCTGAAGCAGGCTCCAGCTGTCAGCACAGAGCCTGACGTGGGGCTCAAACCCACGAACTACGAGGTCATGACCTCAGCGGGAAGTCGGACGCTTCACCGACTGAGCCACCCAGGCGCCCCCAGGATATTTTTTAAAGTACCCAAAGTTACCATAAAGTTAATAATTTTCACTGCTTCGTCTAGGATATTCTTAAGTGAAATGCTTTCGTTTTCTACTGCAGCATGTGAAAGTGAAGATTTGTGCAAAGGCACCAACAGTTTGCACCACTGCTTGTGCACCACCAGAACAAGTATCAACACAGAAAAGGGCAAAAAACATCTTAGTAGTACTAGAGACAGTTTCAATTTTGCAGACCCCCTGAAAGGATTTCAGGGAAACTAGTAAGTTCCAAACCACACTTTAACAAACCTGTTCTAAGTACAATATCTGAATGTACTAGTTAATCTCCATATTGACAGCTTGTTTTCAATCTTTTGTTACTGCAATGTTGCAATTAATAACTTCAAATAGATGTTATTTTATAGACAACACTTTTTAAAAAATTTTTAAGTTAAAAAAAAAAGAACTAGATGATAGTCGTATGGATTATGGTATAGGAACCAAAAGAACTTTGGCAGCACCTAGTTTTGAAGACCCAACCTGCTAAGAATCACTAACATTTTATATATATACACACATGTATGTATATATACATATATACATACACATACATATAGTATTATACATATAACATATATGTATAATAATACTGTATTATATTATACATATAATATATATGTATATTATATTATACATATATAATATATATTATTTATATATAATATATATAAACATATAAATAATATATATATATTATTCATTAAGAATATTCCTTAGAGCAAGGAGGAAGAGCTGGATTTGACATACCATACCAAGCCTTCATAGAAGGGAAGGAAAACAAAAGTTTATCTTTAGTTTTGGAAGCTAGATAAAAAAGTGTGATCAGTTATTCTAAAGGGATGTATATTAATTTTATAGCAACATGATTTATTTCAAGAATTTTACTAGACAATAGACTTAAAAATACTTACGATCGAGGTCAGTACTGCCAACAGGACTTTCTGCGATGATGGAAAAGTCCTATACCTGCACTAGCCATGTAGGGCTACTGAGCACTTGAAATGTATTTAATGAAACTAAGGAACTGAGTTTTTATTCCATTTTCATTTGAAGAGATGCACATGGCTAGTGGCTATCAAAATGGACACAAATGTAAGATACAAACAAGTTCCACAATTTCCTATTTATATCCCTCCTCTTCTGCCTCTGCCCCCAACCCCATCCCACCAAAATGAAACATGAAAAAAATTTTTAGAATATGTGCTTTGGGGCACCTGGGTGTTGCTGTCAGTTAGGCAACCAACTCAGGATTTCAGCTCAGGTCATGTCTCACAGTTCATGAGTTCAAGCCCCACATCAAGCTCTGTGCTAATAGTGCAGAGCCTGCTTGGGATTCTCTCTCTTTCCCCTTCTCTCTCAAAATAAATAAAAAATTAACCTAAAAAAAAAAAGAATATGTGCTTTTATGTTCATAATAACATTGTCTTCAAATAAAGAAATGACTTTTGCATGTTAAAATGAAATAGGGAAGAAGAAAGGATGGGAGAGAAGAGTCTAAAACACATAAGGCTACTAACATGTATCTTTACAGAATACATGTTTACTAAAATTTTAAAAGATTAAAAACGCAATTATAGAAAAACCACCACTACCAACATTGGTAGATAACTACCATTAACATTTCCATCTGTTCTTGTATGTGTGTGCATGTTTTAACAAACATGGAATTACATTATTTTGTAATCTGCTTTTATCACTCAGCTATACAGCAACATCTCCTAGGTCAAATACATTTCTACCACATAATGACCATCTGGACACACCATTGTCTATTTTACCTGTCCCTCTTCATGAGACACTTAAACTATGCTTTACTGTTTATATTATCCGGTCTGCATGGATACTTCTCTAACCCAGACTAGAACTTCAGTGGTGCAAATGTGTTGAGTGGCTTCAGCCATAACACAGTCTTCTATTTAAACAAGATGACACCACTCCTTGCTTAAGAGAGACCAGGTTCAGCAACAGTGCTGCATTTCTCCAGGCCAGCGAGTCTCAAAGAATGTTGTTCTCCACATCACCCGAAGGGCTTGTTAATGATGCAGATTCCTGAGCCACACTACAAAGTCCTAACTCCGAAACTTTCCAGAAGTGTATAGATATATATTTTTAAAATATTTATTTATTTTGAGAGAGAGAGAGAAAGACAGACAGACAAAGCATGAGCGGGGAAGGGGCAGAGAGAGAGGGAGACACAGGACTCGAAGCAAGCTCCAGGCTCTGCACTGTGAGCACAGAGCCTGACGTGGGGCTCGAACTGTGAGATCATGACCTGAGCTGAAGTCGGACCCTTAACCGACTGAGCCACCCAGGTGCCCCTCCAGAAGTGTATATTTTTCCTGAGAATTTCAGGGGATTCTTTAAACAGCTGGTCAGCGGCCACTAAATATTTAGAAAAGTCAAGCGTAGACCACTGTGAAGGAAAAGCAGTTTTATGGGAAGGAAGCCCAGAGGATTCAAGAGAGGGTTGAGCAGTAACCACCCATGCAACACAAGGCATTTACTGCATGACAACAGGAACAATTTAGCTGCAAACTATACTCAAATTAGTAAAAAATGATACCCTAACATTTTAACATTAGTGATAAACTCTACCTAAATTTTTATTTTAAATGTAACAGCTTCTTGACTGTTGTCAAATTCAGTGATTATAAAGTTATTAAAAAGTAATGGAAGTTCCACATCCACTCAGAATGCAGAAAGCTGCTAGAAAACATCCGTCCCACCCTCATGATAACAAAAAAACTAGTTAAAATACATAATCAGTTTTCCAAACTCATCAGGGATCTGAGGTCTCTGTATTTTACAGCTGCACTGTCCAGCTAGGTGAAATGAATTCTAAAGAGTGACCAGCTCCGTAGTGCCTGCCTGGCTCAATTGGTAGAGCAAATGACTCTTGGCCTTGGGGTTGTGGGTTTGAGCCCCACGTTGAAGGTAGAGATTACTTAAAAAAAAAAATCAGATATATATATTTTTTAAAGTTTATTTATTTTGAGAGAGGGCAAGCATGTAGGTCGCACGCAGGGGAGGGACAGAAACAGAGAGGGAGAGAAAGAGAATCCCAAGCAGTTTCCACGGTCAGCATGGAGCCTGACACAGGCTCGAACCCATGAATGGTGAGATCATGACCTGAGCCAAAATCAAGAACCAGATGCTTAACTGACAGAGCCACCAGGTGCCTCCCCAAAATAAAATCTTTTAAAAATAATAAAAATAAAAAGTGACCAGCTCGTCTAAGGAAAGAATGGACACACGAACAGTTTCTCCATCAGTGATGGCAGCCAGAAAGGCTGGTAAGAAAACAACAGAAACGCTAACAAATCATTAAAGGCCACGTATAACTAACAGTTCAGAATCCCTGTGAGCCCCAACACAAGGATAGTCCACACCTATTCTCCAGTTCCTTTTTTTTTTAAGTTTATTTATTTATTTTGACAGAGAGTGAGTTGGGGAGGGGCAGACAGAGAGGGAGAGAAAGAGAATCCCAAGTAGGCTCTGTGCTGAAGCCCAGAGCCAAATTCGAGGCTCAATCCCAGGAACCGTGAAATCATGACCTGCGCTGAAATCAAGAGTCGAATCCTCATCCAAATGAACCACCCAAGCACCCCATTCCAGTTCCTTTATGTAAGTTTCCACTGAGTCTTTGAGAGTAAACTGAATTAAAAGTCCAGCCTCTGTGACCCTGATTCCTATAGCTTACCTACATTAACAGTGACTAAGCTAGGTGACATGGCAGTTACAAAAGGTTCAAGGATTACTTAACACAGGAAAATATCTAAAGAAGTCAGATGGACTAGGATGACTTCTCACTTTCTACACACCTCACCTCTTTTAATACTTAACAAAAATTACCACTTATCCCTATTTGCTTATTTTTTAAAGAAAACTTTTTCCCTTATCTTTTCCAATTTAAATATATGACTCTGTCTCAAAACAAAAAGTTTATTTTAAAAAGAATATAACTGGGGACTCTTGACTTTCGCTCAGTTCATGACCTTACAATTTGTGAGATCAAGCCCCACATTAGCCTGCTTGGGATTCTCTCTCTGCCCCTCCCTCATTCTCTCTCTCTCAAAATAAATAAATGAATATTTAAAAAATAAATAAAAAGAATACAACTCATATTTGTACTCTATATACACTGTGATCATAAATAACTACAAACATCTATTCATTACTGGAGTGATTTGACTCTCTTGCTAATCACAAATTCCATCTTCAGGATGCTGTTTTAAGTAACAAGTAGATGGTTCTAGTAATCTCAGCTGTAAAGCAAGCACATGCTTTTTATCAACAAGTATTTTATTGGATCTCTCTCTGAGTCTGACACTATGTTAAGCCCCATGAGGGCATATAAAAAGAAAACACAGTCCCTATCTTGAAAAACTGACAGTGAACTTATTAGAATTATGCTCTGCAGAGGGTTGAAGTATCTCACTGGCAAATTCAGTGAGACAAGAACAACTTTGCTACAACAAGTGCTTTAAGTTTCAGTTTGGATAAAAAAATAGATCTCAAAATAACTTTTTCAAAAAAAATTCAGTGAAATACACATACGAAGAGCTGCCTACCAGTTGGCAATGATAATTATTTTACTTGAAATCTATGTAGAGACAATAGGCAATTTTCTTATTATCTAAAATCATCCTGGGGCTCCCGGGTGGCTCAGTCGATTAAGCATCCAACTTCAGCTCAGGTCATGATCTCGCGGTTGGTGAGTTCAAGCCTCATGATGGGCTCTGTGCTGACAGCTCAGAGCCCGGAGCCTGCTTCGGATTCTGTGTCTCCCTCTTTCTCCCTCCCCCGCTTGCACTCTGTCTCTCTAAAAAATAAATAAACATTAAAAGAAAGTTTAAAAAATATCATACTCAGTAAGGATTAAATAGCATATCCGGGGGATGAAAGTTTTTTCAAAACACACTCTGTAGTTAAACAGAGTACAGAAATTCTAGCCTCTAAAAAACACGTAAAATTTCAAATTGGCCACCAAGACAACCAGTTGAGTTATGCTGCCACCCACTGGACAAAACACAAACAGCAAAGCAACCCTTGCTCTGACTTCAAACACCAAGACAATTTGGCTCAGTTTGTTGGCGGTTTGGCAGTAAAGCTTTTATTTGTAATCTGGTGTCTCTGAAGAGCGACACAAAGTTAAGTAATGTTGACTAATTATGGTTTAGTTTCTACTAATTTCCATTATTACAAATAGGTCTAGAGTTAAATTATATTGACCTCAACCAAGATATATTCAGCTCACGAGACATTAAAACTACTCCAATCTTAGTAAAATAAATGGTTTAAACACAATTACTTGACAAATACTCATCTAACCGTTCCAAATTCAGCCCTACTGGGGAATAAAAACTGCAACATCTTTCTTCCCCATGTCTGTTTCTGTGGCCTCTCCTCCTCAGAACCCTGAACTCAGGTTAGTATTACCAGTACCATTCCTAACACGTCAATGTTACTGTCCTGGCCTGAGAACCAAATCTGTTTAAACACAATATTTGTGTACACGATGTACAGCGCAAGCTCCAGATCACTGACCAACTGCTGGAAGGAACACACTTGTGAACAGGTTACTGGCTATAAAGCTAATAGATCAAAACATCAATAGTTGTTGTGAAAGTGAAAATATACTCTCAAAAGAATAAAGTGAATTAATGTATACAATAAATTTATCAACATTACATGGGGAAAAATGCCTCATGATTGCCCTAATGGATTCTGGATTCAGATGTACACAAAAATAATCAAAGTATGGAAGTGTCATTTAAGACAGTTTTAAGAGTATAGAATGTTCTATCCATTAAATTCAATTATCCAAATGTTGGGGCAAATAGGATATTCTAAATACTGTCAACTCAAATACTTATCTCAGTGACTTAAAATAACAAAGTCTGGATAAATAAAATGTACTATAGGGGTGCCTGGGTGGCTCAGTCGGTTTGAGCGTTTGACTCTGGATTTCGGCTCAAGTCGTGATCTCATGGTTTGTGGGTTTGATCCCCAAGTTGGGCTCTATGCTGATAGTGTGGAGTCAGCTTGGGATTCTCTCCCTCTCTCTCTGCCCACCCCCCACTTGTGCACACTCTGTCTCTCTCTCAAAATAAATAAATAAGCTTAAAAAAAAATAAAATGTACTATAACCATACAATGCAATGTTATTCAGCCATAAAAAGAAATGAAGTATTAATCATGATATAAACAGGAATGAACCTTAAAGCAGATTAGTGGTTGCCAGTGGCTGAGAGAAGGGGAGGGTGGGAAAGTACTGCCGGGGACTAGCGGTTTTCTTACTAGGGTACCTACAATGTTCTTTAAATTAGCAGTGATGTGGGGCGCCTGGGTGGTTCCGTCGGTTGAGCGACCGGCTTAGGCTCAGGTCACGATCTCACAGTTTGTGAGTTCGAGCCCTGCGTCGGGCTCTGTGCTGCCAGCTCAGAGCCTGCAGCCCGCTTCGAATTCTGTGTCTCCCTCTCTCTCTGCCCCTCCCCCACTCATGCTCTGTCTCTGTCTCAGAAACAAATAAACATAAAAAAACAAACAAATAAATAAATTAGCAGTGATGGTTGCACCACTTCATGACTACACTAAAACCAAGTTTGTACATTTTTTCAATGAGTTCAAACTGGGAAAAAAATACATAGCAAAGCTTTCTTCCTCAGGCTACAGGCCCATCTTGAAAGTCTGTTCCATGTCATACTTACCCAGGGACCCGGGATAAGAAAGCCTCCACCATCTGAAACACTTAGCAGGCAAAGGGAAATTCAGAAAATCGGACAGCTGATCTTAAGGGCTTCAGATCTTTGGGTACACACTTCACCATACACACTTCACTTTCTTTCACAATTCACAGGCCAAAGCAAGTCACTTAGCCAAGTCTAACGTCTATGAGATAGAGACATATACTCCTACCGTGCATCCCATAAGGAAGAGAAATGCAAACATTCGATTAATGGCATTATGACTAGAATATTTATCTAGTAAGTACTTAACTGAGCTCAAGACTACAACAGGCCAAAAGAAACCAACGCTAGTACGTCAGGATTCTTGCCCTCAAAGAGCTCACAGGCTGCACAGATGGCATCCTCCTTGGTAACTAAATAGATGTCAAGTGCTCAACTAAGGACGACAGTAGCAATACAAATAAAATGCTACAGAAGCAAAGAAGAGAAAGTGATTAATTAAGCCTCTTGGGAACAATGGAGTTAAAATTAAAAGCTCAGCAAACCCTAACAGACAAGTAGAACGCCCCTTTCCAGAAAGGGGGGAGATGATCCTCAAACAACATGGGTTTGAATTGCATGGGTCCACTTATTCACAGATTTTTTCCATACAGTACAGTACTGTAAATATATTTTCTCTTATGATTTTCTTGACATTTTTTCTCTAGCTCACTTTATTGTAAGAATACAATATATAACACATATAATATACAAAATATGTGTTAATCAACTGCTTATGTTATCAGTAAGACTTCCAGTCAACAATAGGCTACTAGTGGTTAAGTTTGGGGGAAGTGAAAAGTTACATTCAGATTTTCAACTGTATGGGGCACCAACCCCCCCCCCCCATTGTTCAAGGGTCATTGTTCATAGTGGCAAAAGTAACCAAATGAGAAAACACATAAGGATGAAAACACACAGCCCATTTAAATTTTAATAGCAAAATAATGTTACACTATCTTGCTGAGTTCACAGTGTGAAGAGCCTTGAAATCCTAATTGTTAAGGAGTATGGTCTTTGCTCTTTAGGTAAATAGAGAGTCAAAAGGTTAAGAGAATAGATGATAAGTCTGAAAAATAAACAAAACAGACTAAGGCAAGCTGCATGGCCAAGATATAAATTAAAATCTTTTTCTATTTTTCAGCCAAGTCCCAATGAGGACCTAAACTAGGGACATGGCATGGGATCAATCTGAGACACTTTACATGGGGGAAAATTAGCAAGACTTGTGACTCATTTCCTACCTCTATCCTATTACTCATCACATTCTAATATATTAAAATGATCATTACAACTTTCCCCTAAACAGTACTAAAGAATAAACCTGCATCTTAATTATCCCTGCAGCCTTAGCATCTAGCACATTTGCTCACACATGGACACTCAATGTTTGCAGACCTGAATGTTCTCAAACCATTATCTTCCTTCCCTATCTCTCAAGTCCCCTTTAGCAACTGCCAACATCTCTATGGAAACCATATCGATCTCTCAATCCACTCACCCTGCCTCTCTTCCAACTGGTCATGGTTTTAGCTATTCTGTTTCTCTGATCCCTGCAACACATTCTAGATGCTGCTTTCTCCCTTCTCCTTACCAACAAGTCCACAATTTCTTGTCCAAGATTCCTGGGGCTAGAGGTGTGCCATTAATTCAGAACTTTTCAGATTCAGAAGGTATCAAGGTATCTACACAATATATTATGTGTAGAGATTGGGAATATGCAGTAGAGATTGGGAATATCAACACACTGATCTTTTGGGAGAAATTCGTAACACACGGATATTTCTGAGAAAAAAAATATGTAAATGTTCCCACCAAGTTCCTCACGAGTTTAAATCAAGTTTTACTACATGAGTTTTGACACCAAACTTACAAAAAGAAAAATACACTTTCAAAGCTTTTTTTTGTATTTTAGAATTTCAGATAAGGAACTGTGGACCTGTAGTTCACCTGGTCTACTGCAACCAATTTATATTTATATAATCTTTGGTATTCTACATTGATCTAAGATGCAACTCCTGGTACGTAAGGGCTTCTACAGTTTGGTTCCAATCTGCCTTTTTTCAGCCTGGTCTCCTCCCACTTTCCCTCAAACACCACATCTATCTTCACAGGTCCTCTCTTTGCTACCCAAACCTCCCCAGAAACTGCCTTTGCTTATGAAGCTTTCTTAGCCCAAAAATGCTCCCTCCCCAAACATCTACCCATTCTTCATGACGTATCATTTTTAATGCTGCCTCCTCTCTACTCCATCTGGCTGTGACTATTACACTGTTAGTCTGTCATGGCACTTTTCTTACTCTGTTTTGTACCACAGTTTCCTGAATACTTCTGATCATTTCAACGGTCTACTAGCAAAGATTGTGACTTAATTCTTTCTCTGGGTTTCATCTGTATTCTTTTTCTAATTTCTTGAGATAAATGCTGCTAACATCACTGATGTGTTAACTTCTCACTATGATTATGGATTTGTCTGTTTATCCTTTTAGGGGTTATGTTATTGGGTGCATACACATTTTAGAAATGTTACATACCTTCCTGGAACTGGAACTTTTTATTATAAAAAGTTCTCTTTAAGGGCAACTGGATGGCTCAGTCGGTTAAGTGTCCGACTCTTGATTTCAGCTCAGGTCATGATTGCACGGTTCGTGGGTTCGAGCCCTGCATCGGGCTCTATGCTGGTAGCACAGAGCCTGCTTGGGATTCTCTCTCCCTCTTTCTATCCCTCCCCAACTTGCACATGTGCACTCTCTCTCTCAAAAATAAATAAACCTAAAACAAGTTCTCTTTATATACAATAATACCTCTTGCTCTGAGTCTACTTTTTATGATATCAATGTAGCTATATCATCTTTCTTTCAGGCTTATGTTTGTATGGTATACCTTTTTCCATCATTTATTTTCAATCCTTCTGTCTAAAATTATGCTAAATATGCTGCCTCATATTAGCAGCATTTCATAAGGTTGCAGAATTGCATTCAGTTTGATAATCTGCTTACTTTTTTAAATACGGTAGTCTTAACATTTCACATAATAATTGATACACAGAAGTTTATTTTTAAATGATTTTTTTAATTAAAAAAAATTTTTTAAGTTCATTTATTTTGAGGGGGAGCGCAAATAGGGCAGGGGCAGAGAGAGGGAGAGAGAAAATCCAAAGCAGGCTCCACCCTGGCAGCGCAGGGCCCAACATCGGGCTCAAACTCCCAAACGGTGAGGTCATAACCTGAGCCAAAACCAAGAATCGGATGCTTAACTGACTGAGCCTCCCAGGTGGCCCTTGCTTGATATGCTGAAGTTTAAATTTATTACCTTACTATTTGTTTTCTATGTGTTCCATCTGTTCTCTGTCCTTTTTTTTTTTAATCCTTTCTTGATTTCCTTGATTATTTTTAAGTTATTCCATTCTCTTCCTCTATTACCTGTTAATTATACTTTCTTTTACCATTCTTTTAGTGGTTACCCTAAAATTACAGACTGCATCCTTGTTATCAGTCTAACTTAGTATTTTACCTCTTTCTACACAATGCAAGGGCCTTAGAACATTTTACACCCAGGTACTCCCTTCCACCTTACATGTAATTGTCACGTGTTTTGATTACGTAGATTTTTACACTCTATAAGACATTATCATTATTATTATTCTACACTCACATATTTATCTTCTGTTGTTCTTCATTTCTACCTGATTCTCCAAGTTTTCATCTAGGAACATATTCTTTCTATTTGAACAACACTCTTCATTACTTCTTTAAGGGGAGAGACTACTGATGATGGATTCTCTCAATTCTTGTCCAGAAATGGATTTTACCATTTCTTTTACTTTTATGCTCACCTCCTAACATGACTAGTTACTTCTGATGGAGTACCAGATACTGTTTATGAAAAATCAGAGAACCATCTGATGCCTCAGATAATGTTATCTTTCTCAGAGACAATTTACTTTTGCTTCTGGTAAGCAACTAGAGGCACTAGCAAATCCACACCACCTTAATGCAGTCAGGAATCAGGCTCCAGTTATAACAGTCGGTAACTTACTATTTTTGCTACTGTTGGGATGGGATCCTTCACGTTTGATGGACTCTAATCTCCCAATTTGTATCACCCTACCCCCACAAGCCCATCAAAACTCTATTAAATTCTCAGTCAATTAACTTTCTTTTCCAGAATAAACAGGGGCCCCTAGTGGAGAAATGGCTCAAGTGCTAGACTCCCCTCTCTGGGTTTCCTTCTCTCCGATTGTGATCCTATAATTCCTTACACTTTTTATTAGCAACCTTGTCCATTTTTTACATTGTAATCAGTAAAGTGTTGGTCCAAATTATCTAGCCTTATCAATCATTTATCTGCTGTTATACCTAATAGACTACCTTATATACTTGGATGGAAGGCACTGGCTACATCAGGTTTCCCACTAGGAACCCCCATAACCAATCAACCAGCTCAGTTTTTTATACTAACCCAAAAATTGACTGTGACTGAGAAAGGCAATAGGGAGTCTAAGGTTTCTGACAAGAAAGTGTGCCCATCATATTAGTGTTTTCAGAAGATTACTTAACCAAAGAGTATAGAAAAACCAATTGGGAGAATGCTGCAGACATGAGCCAATACTGACATGGAGAAGAACAACAGCAATTAGACTGAAAGATGACAGAAGCAAGGGAAATGATAGTGTTCTATCAACCTTGACAATCACCTGGAAACAAGGGGTGAAGGAGAAAAAAGGAGTCAAAGATGAACATGAAATCTCAAGTCTGAGAGTGAAAATTATTTGGGTGAAGAGGAATTTAGATTTAGACACGAATATGAGGTATCCACAAGAAGAAATCCCAGTTGAAATGGTCAACAGACATTTGGAGAACCTGGTCTGAGCCCTCATCAAAAGTATGGGGACTGCTAAGAGTTTCAACAGAATTTTCCACAACTAACCAGAATATCGTTTACTAAACTAATAAACCTGTTACCTATTTCCATTCACTGGTATATTAAAAAATCAGAACTAGAAATTCACATTTGAGGCTTTGGAGATACAGAAAAAGGAAAATATATTAATACAGAATTTATTTAAAGAGAGGAGTTAAATGCAAGGGACCAGAATGGCTTTAAAAAAAACCTGAGGCAGGGGTGCCTGGGTGGCTCAGTCGGTTAAGCGGCCAACTTCGGCTCAGGTCATGATCTCACAGTCCGTGAGTTCAAGCCCCACGTCGGGCTCTGTGCTGACAGCTCAGAGCCTGGAGCCTGTTTCAGATTCTGTGTCTCCCTCTCTCTGCCCCTCCCCTGTTCATGCTCTGTCTCTCCCTGTCTCAAAAATAAATAAAACGTTAAAAAAAAATTAAAAAAAAAAAAAAGTAATATTAAAAAAAAAAAAAGAATAGTCCTTTAAAAAAAAAAAAAAACCTGAGGCAGAGGGAGTGGGCAGGGGGATGGGCTGATGATGGGTATTAAGGAGGTCATTTGTTGTGATGATCACGGAGTGTTACATGTAAGTGATGAATCACTAAATTCTACTCATGAAACTAATATTACACTATATATTAACTAACTGGAATATAAATAAAAACTTGGAAGAAAAAAAAACCTAACGCAAAACACTATCACAGCTCAAACAATCTAGTAGTAGGTAAAAAAGTACAGATATACATGCTGTGTAGTATAATGTAAGCAGAATACTGAGTAGGGTTAGCTATTTAAGTGATTTTTGAAACTTAATAAGCTAAACAACAAAAAAGCCTTTTAAAGTTACTTAAGTGGTAGAAAAGTCATTGTTTCCAAAATAAAAGAACTAGGATTTCCTTTTTTTAAGAGTGAGTGCGAGCAGGGGAGAGGGTCCAAGGAGGAGAGAATCTTAAGCAGGTTCCACACTCCGCGTGGAGCCAGACACAGAGCTCAATCCGATGACCCTGGGATCATGACTTGAGCCAAAATCAAGAGTCGACGCTCAACTGAGCCACCCAGGTGCCCCGATTTTTTTTTTAAGAGTCAACACGTTAGAGTATACAGTTACGTAGAAACATTTAGGTTTAACTAATTAAAATCTTCTGAAATCTCTGAAAACAGTAGTCTCTAGTTTTTAAGTCAATAACTGCACAATATGGAAGATTATTTCATACACCCTTCAGTCTCCCCAACAGGATATGACTTATGATGGAGATAAATAAGTCACTCTGACACATAAACCATACAAACCTGCAGCTATTTTAAGATGTCCTTGAAAGATAAAGGCCCATGCCCTGAAGGTCTAACTCATGGATTTATCAACACCAGCACTACATTTCTAATTATGTGCCAAATGCAACTCATCCCACTTTTGTTTTAGCAAATTTTAACAGTATTTCATTTCTAAAATCAGAGTTGCAAACAAAACGTTCCACCCAAATTAAACTTTTCTGGCTCATGGAGCCTGGCATATAGTCTTGTTCTGTTCCACATGAAAACTTATGCCACGTATTTGTAACAATGAATAAATCAATAAACAGAATCAACTGAACACTGAATAAATTTATAAAATGCCTAAACATCTAGAGATTAGTGATTGTATGTACCTAATTAGGCTACTCTTTCCATAGGATAGGTCAAATTTAGTTGCTGTGTTGGGAGTGTGCCAGACGTGACGGATAAAAAGACAAACACAACAGAGTCTGTGCCCTCATAGGAGGACCTGCGAGATGGCCAAACACGGACGCAGAAACAATATAACACAACAACTGCTCTAACAGGGTTGTCATTGCCAAGGTGTTGTAAGTATCCAGAAGGAAAAATTCCAATGGTCTGTTTTGCTTTGAGGGGAGCGCAAGGAGTCCAGAACATTCCACACAGGTGGACACTAACAAGCTTGAGCCTGGGAAAACAACGAAGAAGCATTTGCCAAGCAGGAAGCAGTAGACAAAATACCTTATTACTTTGCTTAATGCAACCAGATATTTCAGTAAAGCCACTTCATTTCAATGTTGAGAAAATTTACAAGATACCAGCATGTTTAGTCAAGAGGCACACAACTACTGAGTGGCAGAGTTGAGACCAAAACGCAGGTCCCCATGTTTTGACCCACTTCACCAGGCTATTTAATAATGGTTAGACTTTAGAATCTTACAAAAGATATCATTCTTAAGTAAAATATTTATATAGGCCATATTGCTGAACTCTTAAGTAGAACATGTAGTGATTCTAAAAATCAACTACATTCCCTTGGTTTTATATATTACCTTTACATTTATCAATGTGGTTTCCAAAATACTAACATCAAAAAAGATACCACTCTTATGTTTTCGTTTTTAATAAAAATTACTTCATTACCTAAAGTGAAAATTTAGTCTTCTAATATGCTGTATTAGTAAGGAAGGGTGGGGGAAAACAGGCACTCCGATCTATACATAACTGGTTAGACTGTATGTTGGTACAACTTTGGTGAACCGCAATACGGACGGACGTAGTAAACACTGCAGCACTGTTAGTAACACCCAAAGACTGGAAGCAATCTAAATATTCATCAATCAAAAATCAGTTAAATAAATGAAGGTCCATCAATAAAGTAAGGTTAATGGACAATCAGACATTCATGATAAAGAATGAGGGGGCTCTAGGCACACTGACAGGGACCATTCTCCAAAACCTCAGAAACTTAGTCTCTAAACCTTAGTGACTCCAGAGTACCGACTGGTACCCCAGGCAGCACAGCCTGGGCAAGTAACAGGTTACCTTCATATTATTGATAATTGGTCAAGCAAACACACGGCAAAGATGTAACCAAGTGACCTTCCAAAACTACCAATTTGATTGAGCTTGATAATACAATACTATTGTGCCCTCTAACTTTAAAAATATAACACTGTAACTGTAAGAATGAAAAAAGTCTTACAGTGCTTAATAAGACTGAATACAAGAAAAATCTACTCAAGCAGAAGCTCCAATTTAACAAATGAATTTAGCAAATCAGAGTTCTATTGGTCAAATTAATGATCTACATGTGAAGTCAGGGCCCAAGTGTAATACACATAATAACATTTTCAACCCATATTTCATAGATATAAATAGGACAAGTAGCATATCTTGCCCTGATAATTGAACTGAAATGGTTTGCTTTTTTTTCTTTTAGAAGATTAATTAGTATTATTTCAATAACAGCAAAACAGTGTTAATAAAATCATCCTTTTTGAGGATACTGAGTTCTTTGCTGTTCTAATAAAAGCTCTGGTACTCCTGAACCCCAAAACCACCTAATGCTTGATGTTAAAAAAGATGATTACATTCAGATTTCTACTAGAAAAAGGTTATTCAACAAGCAGTAAATTATTTATTAGTAAACATTTGATATACATTGCATTCAATAGGCATGTAATGCCTAGTATGTATCAGACACTAGACTAGGTACTGACAACACAATAAAAACAGCTAGGATATATCAGATACTGGGCTAGGTGCTAAAGACACAATAACAAAGAAAGCAGACATGTTCCTCTGCCTTCCCAGAAAATAATATTGGGGGCAGGTGGAGGGAAAGGCACAGCTAAACAAGAAGTTATAATACGCAGAATGAACTACAGTAATATACTAGGTGTTGCAAAGGCACAGGTGAGGGGCCCAGACTTGGGGGAACAAAGTATCAGAGAATGTTTCCCAAATCAAATGATGTCCAAGCTGCAGCCAAAGTAAGATCACGCCAGCCAAAAAAATAAGAGGGCAGAGAAAAAGGAAGAATTTTCCAGGCCATCGAGTTAACACGGCAAAAGCCAAGAAGAGTACATAAACTGTTCAAGAACTGAAGTAAGTTCAATACACAGGAGCAGAGACATAACATATCAGGCTACAGAAATAAGCAGAAGCAAATAATTAAAGGTTTCCTAAGTCATATGAAAAAGTTTGAACTTCCATCTAGTAGAAAAATGATAATCAGATTTATGCTTTAGAAACAGTCACTCTGAAATGAAGAATAAAGCAAGAGATGTGAAGACTAGAGGCAGAGTAACCAGCTTAGATGAGTGTTTCAGTGCCTGGGTTGGTAGTGGCTAGTGAAGAGAAGTGGACAGGAGCCAAGAGAGAAATAGGAAGCAAACAAGATCTGGTAGTAAATTGGATGTGAGAAGTAAGGGCAAGCGTAGAATCAAGAATTCGTAAGCAAGTAACTCAAAGCTATCATGCACAGATCCTGGGTTTCATCCACAACTTATAATGTTTAGGTACCAAACTTTTTTGTTAGGGGCGCCTGGGTGGCTCAGTCAGTTAAGTGTCCTACTCTGGGTTTCAGTTCAGGTCATGATCTCAGTTTGAGTTCCAGCCCCATGTTGGGCTCCATGCTGATGGTGTGGAGCCTGCTTGGGAGTCTCTCCCCCCCCCCCCCCCCCCCCGCCTGCTCTCTCTCAAGATAAATAAAACTTAAAAAAAAATTTTTTTAATATATAAATTTGTTTGTTAAATGAGTAAATATTTCATATTTGGTGGCAAAAAGATTAAGAGAACAATTTACACTCTAACAACACGAAAACTATGTATTTGGCCATGATAAACATAGCTCTGGCTACAATCAAAAAATAAATAAATAAAAGCTACTTAGGGCAACTGTTTGCAGTAAACAAGACCAAGATACCTCAGACCAGAAGGCAAGTGAGGAACAATATCCAAGGCCAAAGCATGCTAGAAACTGTGGATATTCCAGAATTGCTGGAGCATTTCCTAAGTGTGGTATGGATCCTGGACATCTATTGCTGAGTGACTTTTCTATACATGTCACTTCTGCACCAGAACTAAAATATGATCTGGCCCTGGCATAAAGATAGTCCCTGACCTTCAAGCACTGGAAACTTTACTAAGGCAGGGAGGGACAGGGATCAGAGGCCAAGTGCTTCCTTCAACAGAATACTTTCTGCAACCTGCCCTACCCAAATTTTACAGCTGGGATGATGTTCATCTACAGAGGGTTTATCAACAAAATGTGATTTCACTTGTTTATATTAGCAAATATTAGAAACTAGCAGGCCATCACCAATCCTCAAAGATAATATCAAAAAAGTTACAGTTAAAAAATTAAAATATACCTACATTTATATTATAAAAGTCATCAAATACTAAGGTTAGCAGAAACAATCAAGTTTTAAATAAAAGCAACACTGACATAATAAATGGAATCTGTTAAAGTCTGAAGTATATTCAATCTAAAAAGTTCCACAATTTATATCTAATTCTCTAACATTTTACTCTAAAGGTTAGGTAATTTGGTCAATACTCATCTAGGAAATATTTATAAAATTGTACCTTAATCAAATTAACAAGCCTCCAAATATATATCACAGAGACTACTTTCAACCAGTCCAAAAATCCCAAGGAAGCAAAAATCAGTATGATCAGTTCTTTACCTGCAGCTCCTTCGAGACTCTCTCTAGGTGATTAGTTATCTTTTTAATCAGATCACTGTACATCTGTTCTGAATGCTGCTGGCAGACACATTTATACACACAACTGTGGGGGAAAACCAAAACAGAAAAACCAAGTTAACAACAAAGAACTTCATTCCACCTAAGATGAATGCATACTTTGGATATACGGACACTGGTCAAATAATCGATTCAGGCCTAAAAAACTGACCAATCACAACTTTTAAATAGACGTTTACCTTGCCCCAATCAGTGCTCAGATGAAAGAGATACTACCACCAGCTGCAAATCTTTCAGAGTAATGCATTACACATTTTGCCAGTAGTAGATAATCCAGTATCAGGTGATAATCTGAGAATCTGACTATAACTACCTACAAACTAGCTTCTCACTCAGTCTCTCGTTTCAATGAATATCAAAATAAGGGAGAGAGAGTGATAATTAGCACCAAGTTTCTAACTCACAAAAGGTTTGCAATGTAATCTCTTTGTGCATCACTTGTGTCGAACAACACAACTGTCGCTTTCTCCTCTGTGACAGGGCTGATCTCATGTCCTACCCCAGGTCCTCACTAATTTGCTGTTTCCATTTACCAGGACCCGGGGAACAAAATAACCAAAGACAGAATTGTGTGTCAATAAACATCAACAGATCGAGCAAGGGTCTCCCTGTGAAACAAAAAATGCATTATTTTTGCACCAGATACTGGTCATTCATGTCTTTTTCACTGACCTCCAAAGTTTCTTCATTATGTATAGTGGGGGTAGCAGGCTGAGGTGGGAGGAAGTCTAATCGAGTTGAGGTTAACTCTACCTTGATTCAAAAGCCAATTCTGAAGCAGAAAGTATAAAATCAAACCTCCAACCACCAAGTGTGGAATATACAAATCACTTATAGAGCCTCACCATACATGTATTATATGCATACCTACTGCCGTAATTCAAGGTGTCATGAATCTCAACATACCCTCTCAAACCCAGGCAAATGAAATCTTGACTTACCTGTATATCTGTTCATAGGATATGGGGATATAGTCACCAGGACTCTGGGTTAAAAGCTGATCTATGGCACCATCCAATTTTGGCCAGTAAGTGCTCTTATAATCTTCAATAGTTATAACATTCATTACTAAAAGTAAAAAGTAAAATAAATATTACTACATACCGCATGTAAACACAAATCAAAGCAATTTTGTGCTCTCAAATTCCTTTCACTTATTCTAATTTCTTTGACATTCAATCACCTAAATACAACTCAATTATTATCCCATTTCAAAAACAAGGAAACAGCAACTTTGCCAGGGATTTTAAAGAAGCCATTAATTACGATTTAAAAAGGAATGACCATGAATCCATCTTTAAAAATAAAAACAAAACAAGCAAGTATCTTTGGTTTCCTTTTCCGGTTTTCGTATCTGTTATCAGTGGAGCATTTTCAAACACACGTCACCCTCAAATACATGTTGCCAGTGATGTGACAAGGCAGCCTATCCATGAACCACAACAAAGTTCTGGAAAATTATGAACCTCAACAATCAATCTTCAGCGACACCCCCGAGAAAATTCACGTAACATAGGACTATCCCCATATTATAAGTCCAAATGCTACACTGACAAAAGAGGTTGCTAGAAACCCGCAGGCATTTTTGCACCACCAGCACTTCCTGGACATTACTAAGGCTCGGACTCAGACTCTACCAACTTACACTTGATAAGCCCAACAGAAAAACATCAACGAACTGGAGACTTACACCGAGGCTGACCTCATTCCTACTGTCTGGCTCTCCTTCCTTCACTAAAGGTTTCATAAAGTTTTTACAACAGCTGGTCCTAACAACTTTGAAATCCGGGGTGACAGGGGATTCACACCAATGAAACTCCAACGTTAAAAAGAGCTACTCTGCCCCCGCCCCCTGGAAAAAGGAGCTATCCAAAGAACCTAAAATACCCTGAGTCTTAGAGAACCACCGCCATCTCAAGAGGCAGAAGGTAACAACTACTACATCAAGTATTTTACTACTCATTTTACCAGCAAGTGGGAAGCAGAGTTGACTTCCCTAAGAGTACATGGCTAATTACTGTCAGAAGTACCAGATAAAGAAAGCCTTTACCTACTGATTTCCAAATTCAGCTTCAAGAGGTCTCTCATATGTATGTACCACCTGTCATCGTTGCCCAGTATTTTCTTTAAATGAATTCACTTTTTCTTGCTTAAATTTATTCTTTTTAAAAAATGTTCATTTATTTATCTTTAGAGAGAGAGAGAGAGAGAGAGAGAGAGAGAGAGAGAGAGAGAAAGCGTGCATGCACATGTGTGAGCAGGGGAGGAGCAGACAGGCAGAGAGAGAATCCCAAGCAGGCCCCATGCTCAGAGTGGAGCCCAATGTAGGGCTCAGTCCCACGACCTTGAGATCATGACCTGAGCTGAAATCAAGAGTCAGATGCACAAGTGACTGAGCCACTCAGGCACCCCTCTTGCTTATATTTATTCTAAAGAACACATTCATACGACATGGAATAATCTTAAATGCATTTTGCCAGTTGAGACTCAGACCAAAATGGCTATTATAAGATTCTCATTTATATAAGATGCCAGTAAAGTCAAACTATAAAAAGGAAAACAGACTAGTGGTTGCCAGGGGCCGGAGGGTGGGGAGGACTGTCTACAAAGGGTAACATGGGAGAACAAACTGTTTTGTGTAGAATCGTCTGGGTGGATACGCCACTCCAGGCAGTTGTCAAAACCAACAGAAATTTATACAATAAGTAAATTTACCGTGTGAAAATGTAAAAAAACAAAACAAAAATCAAGCAGGATGGGGTAGTAAAGATGGAATGAAAATCTTGACCAATGAATTCCTGCACTGAAGGGAATGAAGAAAGAAAAGTTTTGGCTACATAAAAGGCTAAAACCGAACGGAACTGTATATGCACGCACACACAGACACACAGACACACACAAAAGGGTGGACGAAGCCAGATCACAGAGGGCCTTAGAGGACATTTTAAAGACTGGCTTTTACTCTAAGTAAGATGGGGACATCTGGAGAGTTTTGAATGGAGAAGTGACGTGTTCTGACTTGGGTTTTCTATGGGTCATCCAGCTGCTATGCTGGGAGTAAGCAAAATGAGGAGGCTGTGAGATGATGGAGGTTGAACCAGGTGGTAGCAGTGAGGGTGAGAGAGGTCAGACTTTGTACACATTTTACAGACTGAGCCAACTAGATTTGCTGACAGTCTAGATGTGAGATATGACAGAAGGGTCCAGAATGACTCCAAAGTTTCTGGCCTGAGCACCAAAGGATGGGGTTGCTGTGTACTGAGATGAGAATGGATGTAAGAGAAGCTCAGCATATCTGAGAATACAGCAGAAATTGTTGGTGCCCCACCCGTTTACTCTGTCCACAAACACAAAGGCCACTGTCAGCGATCTACCGAAAGTGATTTTCTCTTCTATGTGGTTCTAGTTTATTGAATCTCCTGTATCACCTAAACCAGATCACATACCCACTCTACACCAAAAGGTGAGGCTTAACGAAGGTAAGTGACATGCTCAGAAAGAAAACTTCAAGTACAGAAGGCAAGAATTAACATAATCATCCCATGGCACCCCAACTGCTGAGTTCGATGATCTCCACCTCTGCTTGCAACTGGAAAGCACTCCTACTTCTCAACCACAGGCTTTACACTTCAGCAAATCACCAAGTCAAGGATACAAAGGAGAAAAAAGAATCTAAAATGTAAAATCCTGCGGCTGTAAGTACAGAATGGAGTCCCACTACAGAAGCAGTAATTGCTGATGCCTCTCAGGTATCTTTCATGTGGCATTTTTTTTTTTTTAATATTCTGCTTTTAAGTATCTCTGAAAAGAGACTTTAAAACCAAAATGAAAAAGGCGTGATCACAGAAGAAAATCTTAAAGCCTATTTCCACATCAAAAAAAGCCGTATCTATTTCCACTTTACATTTCCATCTATAAATATAATATACGTCTATTTCTACATATATTTTGCTTGGAAAATAAATAAATAAGTAGCCAATTCGGCTGACCTTTATTAAATGCTGGCTATTACAGACTATCTGTGTTTCTTCCCCCAAAATTCATATGGTGAAATCCTAACCTCCAATGTGATGGTACTGGGAAGGGCCTCTGGAAGGTAATTAGGTCATGGGAGTGAGGCCCTCACAAATGGAATTATGCATTTGTGCACTCCTTATGCAATAGAAGTCGCCAGCAAGAAGACAGTCTACAGGAACCAGGAAGCGGGCCCTTGCCAGACTGAATTCGCCAGCACCTTCATCTTGGACTTCCCAGCCTTCAGAACCGTAAGAAATAAGTTTCTGTGATTTTTAAGCCATGCAGTCTCTGATATTGTTGTAACAGCTGAGTGGATTAAGACACTAGCTAACATCACTTTCTTCTAGGAAACCAGCTGATCTTCACCATGGTAGCAAAAGAACAGAATACAGGCAAGCATCAAGAGAACCAGAGGTAGTATGAAGAATGAGCACATGTTGGTGTAAACTCTTAGCCAAAGATTAGGAAGGTTTTTCATGCCAATCTGCAATCAACACTTAAAATGACAATCCAAGAAACTTCAAGGTATCTATTATTTCCTTGCTAATCTCAACCTAATCCCTGATTTAAAAAAATATATACACATACATACAAAGCATGTGTTTGTATGTGTGCAGTATGTAGCCTTGAATTTTAAAACTAGATCCTCTTGTTAGAGAAACATAGTCAATCACTCTCAACTTTGTCCACAAAGAAGTTCAGACTGACCGAAAGAAATATAAAGCATGGACACTGAACAAAAATTACCATTAAATTTCTAAATTTTATCTAGGTTGTGTTTTCCAGCTTGAAAATAATGCACTACTTTTTAAGCAGTTTTTTTTTTAATTTTTTTTTCAACGTTTTTTATTTATTTTTGGGACAGAGAGAGACAGAGCATGAACGGGGGAGGGGCAGAGAGAGAGGGAGACACAGAATCGGAAACAGGCTCCAGGCTCTGAGCCATCAGCCCAGAGCCCGACGCAGGGCTCGAACTCACAGACCGCGAGATCCTGACCTGGCTGAAGTCGGACGCTTAACCGACTGCGCCACCCAGGCGCCCCTTAAGCAGTTTAAAGGTATTAAAACTCAAAACCCAACAAGGCCCAGGTCAGTAATATAAATGAGTAAAGCAGGCCTAGTATAAAAATCAGAACAATGAGCATTTCAATGAACTGAAGAATGCAGTGCTCTCTAGAGACAGTCCAGTTCAAAAAATGTAAAATCCCTAATGTTAGCCTCAAAACATCATGCCACAAGACTTAAACCTAGAAACACGTATTTATTAGATAGCAAGTTCATGCAGTCTAAGTCCTACTGAGAAAGTTGCTTAGTTGATCTTTACTAAAATAAAGTGAAATAAAGTCTAAAACACATGGAATAGTTGAAATCTAAGGTTCGGGAATATTAGCAGGTTATTAATAAATAATAAACTATTAGAGATATATAATTCATACGAGGCAGGAATACATATGTTCAATTCTCATACTTATTTATCCAAGTAATTCATCAAAACTTGACATATTACATACTGTCCATCTCCCTCAAACTAGACACTCGCCCCCTGGAGGAGGAATTTACTACTACAGCCCCAACTCCCGCCAAAGAGTGCCTAGCACATGACAAGTACTCACTAACACGTGAATTAATTTACCGAAAACCAAAATAAATGCTTACTATAAAAACAGTTGATGGCATACCACTTAGTGGTTGTTCTGGAATCAAAGTTTAAAGCATATTTTATTTCACACAGACTGAAGCAAACCAGGTTAAGTTCTACTATTCCTTTTGAATTTCTTTGTTATTTGTTTGTAAGGAAGGGGAAGATATATTCAGAAATAATATCAGACATTATTAATTTATACTTGGTCTACTGCAAGACCTTTCATTACCTTATATTAGTGGTTCTCCAAGCATGATACTCAGAACAGTGTCAGTATCATCTAAACTTGTTGTAAATGCCAACTGCCAGGCCCTAGCCCAAAACTACTGAATCAGAAACTTGGAGAGGAGCGGGAGTGATTCACAATACAGGAATCTGTTTACCAAGCACCCCAGGTGATTCTTACACCTGCTCAAGTCTGAATGAGACCCACAGCCTAATGCTACTCCAGCAGCTCAGGACAGCCAGGGTCACAGGTGTATTCCGAACAACTTGTAGAGTCAAATAAAGGTGTAAATGTATCGAAGAAGAATGGTGAAACAACAGCTAGGAGCTGTTTTCATATCAAAAATTCCTTAACTTTATATATTCCTCTATGTCTCTTTTCTTCCCACCAAGAACACTGCCTTCATTCAGAATTGACTCCTGAAGAATACAGCAAAGGCAGGGCAGGGCGCCCGGGGGACTCAGTGGGTTAAGCATCAGACTTCGGCTCAGGTCACCATCTCACAGTTCGTGAGTTCAAGCCCTGTGACGGGCTCTGTGCTGACAGCTCAGAGCTTGCAGCCTGTTTCGGATTCTGTGTCTCCCTTTCTCTCTGCCTCAGTCCCAACCCCCTCCCCACCGCCCCGCCGCCCACCCCCCATGCTCTGTCTCTGTCTCACCCTCAAAAATAAACAAACTTTAAAAAAAAATACAACAAAGGCAATTACAAATTAAATGATTAAGCCAAATTTAATAGGCCAAATTATGTCTCAAATGCAATGACTTCTTAGATTAACTATAATTAATGACAACTAGATAAGGTGACAGAATGGACTAGGGCAAAAAGCTCTGGGTTTTCTATTTAACTCTGGCTAGTGTATGTGATCTTGGGGAAAAAAGTATGACTTCTTATTGCCATAGTCTGCCTGCCCATCCATCATCAGTAACAATCCAGTAAACCTGTGTTGTCCAAAACATTACCACCTGGTAGAATGCTCTACTCTCTCCAGCACAACGGGATGACTGAACACTTTCAAGTAATGGACAGAGAGAAGCTGAAGGCCAAGAACAAAGCCTGGGGGTTGGGGGAAAGTCCGTGGGAATGAAGAAAAGGAATAGAATAAAACAGGAGACTCTGAAGCAGAACAAAGTAATGTATTCTAATAAATAAATGGGGTGTTAACTAAAAAAAAGAAATTTCCAATTATTTATTTCTCTCAAAAGGAAAATAACTTGATACTGACACAAGAGATCGTTAATACTTAGCTGTTCATAAGAGAACTAGCTGGTTTAAAAAAAAAAATAGTAACAGGGGTTACCAAATACTTTAAATATCCTTTCCCTTAGGAGAAAAAAACCCCTACAAGTTAGGTATATTCTGATTTGCCAATAGAGGAGGGCAGCTAATGTTAAGTCCTAATGAAGCAACTGTTAATGTTAAGTCCTAATGAAGCAACTGTTTCTTAAGTAGGCAAAAACCTGGGGCACCTGGGTGGCTCAGTAGGGTGAGTGTCCAACTGTGGCTCAGGGCATGATCTCACAGTTCATGGGTTCAAGTCCTGCATCAGGCTTTGCCCTGACAACATGGAATCTGCTTCAGATTCTCTGTCTCCCTCTCTCTCTGCCCCTCACATGCGTGTTCTCATTCTCTCTCTCTCTCTCTCTCTCTCTCTCTCTCTCAAAAATAAATAAGTAAGCATTAAAAAAAAAAAAAAGCAGGCAAAAACCTTTTAAAAGTTCCATGCTTCAGGTATTTGTTTAGGAAGTTTCTAAGACTTAGAGTTTGTGGTTTCATTCAATTAAATACTATGGACAATATAAAATGTCTCCTGTGATCAAGAAATCATTCCATGTAAAAATGAAGTTACATTCACATAAACAATTAACACTACTATCTTATTTTTATTTCTGTAAGTCCTTATTAATATTGTTTAAAGTTTCTGTGCTTCCCACCCCATCCTATCCTATCCTCCCCAAACAGAATCCACAAAAGACTTTTTACATACTAACTATATGAAACTAAATATATAACCTGCTTTGCCTTGGTTAAAATAACATGTTTCTTTCCTAAAAACACTGTAAAACTTGTATAGGAAAAACATTTCATTATTGTTTTACTGCTTAAAAATCCACACATTTCTCAATTTGACAAAATGTAATGAAATGTAATGACGCAAATGTCCTTCATCACTACTTGATCAGAAAACCAGCTACAGCAGCCAAACAGCAACAATGAAATCTACATACCTCTAGAAGAATTACTACACATTATTGTACAATTACAACATCACACTTGAGACTGTGACACACATCCTAAAACGAACATGTTATAACAGTATATATGAAAAGGTCAAGGGCTATCATTATAGCTCTAATTCCAACTAATCCCAAATCTCTTAATATTCATATAGAAAGTATCTGTTCAACTGAATACACAGGTGTAAACCATGCCAAGTGCAAGTCTGCCATAGTTTTAGAAGTCTGCTGATTTCTTCAAAGACTTAAACAAGTCAATCTCTCCGTGACATTAAGACCAGGTAAGTTTAACTTTGAAGTAGTAGCCTAAGGCAGTGTGTGCTGAGGTGCAAGCTCACTCATCAAAAAGTGAGCTAATTTTGCCCTGCAGGACCCTGAGAAGTTCAGGGCTCGAAGACAGGATACAAGGAGTATGGGTTAGAAGCAGAGAATGGGCAGTGGGAAGGAAGGAAGATTGGTTGCATGTCTACAGAAGGGTTATTCTGTGCAAAAACTGAAAGATAAAAGCCTGGGACTCTGAGACATAGATACATTAAGGAGGTAAGAGGTACCTGCACAAACGTGTGTACAAAGCACAGGGCTGATTTAAGTAAAAGCCAAAAGTCAACAGAAGAGGGGCATCTGGATGGCTCAGTTGGTTGAGCATCCAACTCTTGATTTCAGCTCAGGTTATAATCCCAAGGTCATGGGATTGAGCCCCGCATCAGGCTCCGTACTGAGTGTGGAGCCTGCTTGAGATTCTCCCTCCATCTCGCTCTCTCTTTCTCACTTTCTCCCTCTACCCCTCACCCCCACTTGCTCGCTCTAAAATAAAAAATAAATAAAAAGATTAAAAAGTCAACATAAGAAATGCTCAAACATCTAATCCTGCTCCTTTTTGTAAGTTAGGGAATGCCATGGACCAGGAAAAATGTACTTTACTTCCTGTTCCACTTACCTCTCCCCCACCATTCTCCCAGAATGAAGATCCTCCCTCTAGAGAAACTCAACAGTGCCAGAGAAAAGATATTCACATACTAATATTGGCAGTTCTCCAACAAAATAGCAGCTCTGCATCTAAATAGCCTAAAATGAAGGCCAACACTTATACTTGGTAAGGTCCCTTGTAAACACACAACTACCACAATTAGCCTTTTTCAGTTTTAAGTATGAACAGACTACTACAGATCACCCATATCTGCAGAAAGTTGACATGAGAAATCAAAACAAAAATTGAAAAGATAAAAAGAAAGATATGAGAACTTTTTAAAAACTTTAAAAAACCCATATAATTACTATCCTTGGAGATGTAAAATAAAAACTAAAGACTGCCATGAAAAAGAAGCAATCCAAATGATCTTAATGTAAAAATATAGCAACTGTTAAAAAAAAAACCAACTGAAGAAAATATCAAATTCTCCCAAAACATTGAGGAAAAGATTAAATATGGCAAAAGTAGTTAACAGAAGACAAAAACAGGAAATTTAACATATAACTACCAATAATTCCAGAAAAAAAGAAAGAATAGAAAAAACATAAAGGGAAAAAAATATTGACACATGAAAATAAGAAAACATCCCAGAAATTTTCTCAAGGGGAAAAAAGGTCACATACAAAAGAACAAAAATTATTTTTTTTAATGAAATTTATTGTCAAACTGGTTTCCATACAACACCCAGTGCTCATCCCAACAGGTGCCCTCTTCAATGCCCATCACCCATTTTCCCTACCCCCCCCCACCCCCCCATCAACCCTCAGTTTATTCTCAGCATTTAAGCGTCTCTTATGGTTTGCCTCCTTCCCTCTCTGTAACTTTTCCCCCCCTTCTCCTCCCCCTTGGTCTTCTGTTGAGTTTCTCAGGATCCACATATGAATGAAAACATCTGGTATCTGTCTTTCTCTGCCTGACTTATTTCACTTAGCATAACACTCTCCAGTTCCATCCACATTGCTACAAATGGCCAGATTTCATTCTTTTGCATTGCCAAGGAGTATTCCATTGTATATATAAACCACATCTTCTTTATCCATTCATCAGTTGATGGACATTTTGGCTCTTTCCATAATTTGGCTATTGTCAAAAGTACTGCTATAAACATTGGGGTACGAGTGCCCCTCTGCATCAGCACTCCTGTATCCCTTGGGTAAATTCCTAGCAGTGCTATTGCTGGGTCATAGAGTAGATCTATTAATTTTTTGAGGAACCTCCACACTGTTTTCCAGAGCGGCTGCACCAGTTTGCATTCCCACCAATAGTGCAAGAGGGTTCCCATTTCTCCACATCCTCTCTAGCATCTAGAGTCTCCTGATTTGTTCATTTTAGCCACTCTGACCAGAGTGAGGTGGTATCTCAGTGTGGTTTTGATTTGTATTTCCCTGATGAGGAGTGACATTGAGCATCTTTTCATGTGCCTGTTGGCCATCTGGATGTCTTCTTTAGAAAAGTGTCTATTCATGTCTTCTGCCTATTTCTTCAATGAATTATTTGTTTTTCGGGTGTGGAGTTTGGTTAGTTCAAAAGAACAAGAATTAAAATGGCACCCGAAGTCTCCAGTGTAATACTGCAAGCTTAAATTCAATGAAGCAACGCTTTAAATTCCAAGGAAAAGTTATTTTCAGTTAATAATTCTATACCCAGTCAAAACATCAATCAAGTGTGAAAGCAGAATTTTTAGACATGGAAAGACAAAACTTTATTATATATACACATTTTCTCAGGAAGCTACTAGAAGATAAGTTCTACACACACACACACACACACACACACACACACACACACACACACACACACCGGAAAACACTATCTGGGAAGCCCCTGAGTAGCAACTGGGCAGTGGCCCTAAAGAATAAATAGAAACAGAGTAACAGTTTCACAAGCAGACACGAAAATACTGATTAATGGAACATTTTTAAAATACCAGTGACAGATACATGGTGAATCTGATGAAGCCACTGAAGAGTTTTAAAAATAAGTTTGACACATTATGTAAGTGTAAACAAAGCAACTAATAACGAAGATCTATGTGTAGGAAAATGTAATCCGAATGCATTCCTGGCCATAATCATAATGTAAAGATGGCTTATTAATTGATCCAAAAATTGTGGTATTAAAAGAATTGAGGGGTAAGGTAGGTAGAAGTATAAGAGAACTAAAACCTCATATTAATAACAGGAAGCCAACAGATCATATAAAAGTGAAAAATTAAGCAATAACAGCAACTGAAGTATGTAGATAAATACTAGAAGAAACAGCTAAATGAACAAAAAGTTGACTCTGAGTTAGAGGGTTAGGAATGGAAAGTGGAAGAGGAGGGAACCACTGATTTTCATTACATAGGTTTTCATATAGTTTAAGTTTTTAAATGATAAACCTGTACCTTAATAAAAACAAAGTTTTGTGCTGTTTTGTATTAAGGCCAATGAGTTTGGTGAATCTCAAATGCTCAGAAAAACAAATGTACTGGAAAGAAATTTTTGTTTCAGTATTTCAGGATTTCCAATATTCTAAGGCACACGGAATGAGAAAGCTCAGATTTTACCAACTGCGCACTAGACCTTTCTATGTGACTATTCCATAGACCTTAAAAAAGACACACACACACACACAGAAACACACACACACACACACACACACCTCTACCTACCTATACTCTTCCCACATCTATATCCTCCCTCCTTCACCACCAAATTTTATAGACTCTAGTCCCCAAATATTTCTAAAATCTGAAAAATGATCTCTTCCAATACTTTATTCATTCACATCATCATTTCTTGTCTAGACTACAACAAATTACAGCCCCCTAGCTAGTCTCAAGGCCTCCATTCTCTCTTTTCTAATCTAAATTAACACGCTAAGACAAATTTTGCCAAGCTGACTCCCTTAATACCCTCTGTGGCTCCTATTCCTACAGGAGAAAATCCTATCTTTAACATGGCAAGCCCCTCACATCTACACATCTTTCTATCCATTTAGGTTTAATCTGTACCACTCCCTCCTCAAACCCTGTGTTCCAACAATTTCAACTCTGGGTCTTAAGCACAGGCTGCTCCCTCTGCAAAGGAAGTCTCCTTGAGCCCAATCTTGCCTCCTCAATCCACCTGACAAACTTTTATTGGTTTTCATAAAGATTCTCTTTTTCCTCTATGCTACATTGCACTTATATAACTTTACTATAGCATTTAATCATAACGTATCATAATTATCTGTCATCATCTTCCACACTAACCTCTATCTCATCAACAGAGACTAAAGTATTACCCTGGCATACAGAAGACCCTAAATAAATATTTGATGAATAAAATGCCATTCAGATGTCTGGTCAGAACAACTGCAACTACAAAGTATGGACCTATATATAACTCTACCCATAGAGGTTAATAGCCTAATGACTACAAAAGTAGAAAGAAAAAGGGAAAGCCAGTTTCTCCTGCCAAGACATGTTACAAAAGGCTATCAATAATAATTTTTATATGGTATTTAACAGTTTACCATGTGATTACATACAGTCTACAGCTTACAGGGTTACAGTTTAAAGAGGAAGTAAGCACGGCACCTGGGCAGCTCAGTCTGTTAAGCGTCCCAACTCTTGGTTTCAGCTCAGGTCATGATCTCACAGTCCATGAGATCGAGCCCCACATGGGGCTCTGTGCTTACAGTGTGGAGCCTGCTTGGGATTCTCTGTCCCTCCCCTGTTTTTGTGTTTGTTCTCCCTCTCTCCCTCCCTCCTCCCTCCCTCTCTCTCTCAAAATAAATAAACATTAAAAAAATAATAAAGAGGAAGCAAGCAGCATTCATTTCCTTTAGGGATTTGGGACTGGGCCTTATATAAACATTACAATGACTTTCCCTTAAGGTTTCATCAGTGTCACTTTATGCAATACATGTCAAAAATGGCAAGACAAGACTCCCAATGAGATCCTGGAATCCGGCCAATCAATCAGTATCACAGTGCCACTTACTGCGGCACAACTCCACTAAACTGAAAGGTAAGAAAATACCCAGTAACGACCAACAGATGCTATAAACCGAGCATATTTTAAGACCTGAATGTATTAACTGATACGCTTGCCAAAGGATCAACCAATCTGGAAACTGGCAGATGCAAAGGGTAGGATTTACGAAAATCAGTTAACACTTTTCATCCAATTCAAAAGTCCATTTTAACACATTTTTAATCATTAATTAAAAAAAAAAAACAGTGATTTCACGGAGTTCAATTTAAAATACCGTGAAACTGGGGCGCCTGGGTGGCACAGTCGGTTAAGCGTCCGACTTCAGCCAGGTCACGATTTCGCGGTGCGTGAGTTCGAGCCCCGCGTCGGGCTCTGGGCTGATGGCTCAGAGCCTGGAGCCTGTTTCCGATTCTGTGTCTCCCTCTCTCTCTGCCCCTCCCCCGTTCATGCTGTGTCTCTCTCTGTCCCAAAAAAAAATAAATAAACGTTGGAAAATAAAATAAAATAAAATACCGTGAAACTTTTGTTTACCTGAAGAGAAACATTTGGTGCACTAGGTTAATCACTTTCCTAAGACCACTGCACAGTATTGTCAGTCAAGGCAAGATCCCCCCCACTGTCCCTGTCTTTATCCGTCTTTATCCCCTCACTGCCTTTTACCCTCAAACCTCAGTCCCACCTGCCTCCATCCCCAATACTTTGCAACAGGGAACCATTCATTCCACTCTATTTAATATATTTGCAGTATGAGCAGATGTGACGTGCTACATCTGAGCAAAAGCTTTAAAAGCCATTTAGTGCTTCTGTCCACTTTCCTCTGTTTGCCTCTGCCAAGAGTGACAGGACCCAGAAAAGAGCTGCTCTTGCAAATGAGAGGACATGTGAAAAGCCACAGCCAACTGCCAGCCACAAATATAACATGAGCAAGAATAAACCTGCGCTGTTCCATAAGCTCCTGAGATGTGGGGAGTTATTATCACAGAAAGCTAACCAATGTAGAATGTAAAGCTGAACTAAATAATTACACTTCCCAAATCGGATTCCACCAATGAGACACATCTGAGTGAAATCTGGAAGGCCAAAGTGAGACAAAGGATGTATTATTGCTGCCGGCGATTCTGGCAAGTCAAGAGACGTTAGAATTTGTGGCATCCCAACTCCAAGTTCCAGGGTCTGGTGACCAGCTTCAGGGATGAGGGAGGCAGGTGTGATGACGTAAGCATAATGGTGTCGCAGCACCAGCAGGAGCCTGCCCTCAGCTCGAGTGGAGCAGCCTCACTGACTTCTATACCTCCAACCTCTTCAACAATTTTTCAAGGACCTAATTCCAGTATTAAATCTCTTCTTGCTTTGGATACCTAGTGATTGCTTGCACTGAACTATAAATGATAAAGTATTTGGTACTGGAGTAGTTAAGGACACACTCTCATAAGCTAGAAAGCTGGCTCTGGTTTTCCCATCTAGTTGGATTTTTTTTGTTTTTAAGTTTATTTCTTTTGAGAGAGAGAGAGAGAGAGAGAGAGAGAGAGAGAGAGAGAAAGAGTACGTGAGCTGGGGAGCGGCAGAGACAGAAGGAGAGAATCCCAAGCAGGCTCTGCGCTGGCAACACAGAGTCTGACATGGGGCTCGAACTCATGGGCCAAGAGATCATGACCTGAGATAAAACCGAGTCAGACACTCAACCAACTGAGCCACCCAGGCACCCTGCGATCTAGGTGGATTTAGAAAAGGATGACAGTGCCAACATCAGATAACATAATACAACAGGACCTGCCAGGCATCAGTAAAGAGTTAAATTATCACCTATGGATACCCAGAATAAAGTTCTTGAGGAAACGACATGGCAGACTGTTCTGGCAGTTATGATGGAAATGAGAAACACAGACTGTGGAGTAAACTGATTCTGGTAACAGGTGAAAACTTTAAGAAAATTATTAGCTCAATGAACAAAGACCAAAGAGCATCCGTGACTGTCATAAAAGAATCTCTTAATTCTTACAGGCACAGGGTTGACATAGCTAAAAAATCAGAAATAGAATGATCCTGCAAGTTACACACAGTAACCATACAAAAATAATTTAAAGCTTAGATAAATCTCTTAAGTGAAAGGGTACTGACTGTGAAACAGTACGACCTTGAGACTTGAAATGGAACCAGTCTGGTGGACTCTGATCAATCTGGGAACTCTGATCTCACAAAAGTCACTGAGCCTTCCCTGCCTAAGAAGTACCCGTCCTCCACAATATGAGGCTAGTCTTTACCTAACTAAAGACTCTGTCATGACATTACCTGAAACCTACGAGGGAATGCAGATCTCCACATGCCTTACCTACAAGCTGTCCCTAAACCTCCAACTAAATCAGATTCTCCAGGGGAACAAGTACTAAATATAAACCAGTGGGAGTCAGCTTACATTCCAAAAAACACTACAGACTCTTGGAAGACTCTAAGATGTCCAAAGACATTAATATCTTATGTTGGAGGGGTGCCTGGGTGGCTCAGTCAGTTAAGCATCCAACTTCAGCTCAGGTCATGATCTCATGGTTCGTAAGTTCGAGCCCTACGTTGGGCTCTGTGCTGACACCTCGAAGTCTGGAGCCTGCTTCAGATTCTGTGTCTCCCTCTCTCTGTACCCCTTGCCCGCTCACACTCTCTCTCTCAAAAACAAACATTGGGGGCTCAGTCGGTTAAGTCTCCAACTTCAGCTCAGATCATGACCTCACGGTTTGTGGGTTCAAGCCACAAGTCGGGCTCTGTGTTGACAGCTCAGAGCCTGGAACCTACTTCAGATTCTGTTTCCCTTTCTCTCTGCTCCTCCCCACTCATGCTCCCTCTCAAAAATAAAATAAACATTAAAAAAAATTTTAAATAAATATTTAAAAATTTAAAAAAAGAAAATACTTTATGTTAACAAAAACCTAGAGAATACACATGGGATCAGAGTCTACGGGTACTGAGTAGAAGGAAACATAACTTTAGATAACACTTAAGTTATCAAAAGGAATATACTCACTAAAGATTATTTATTGCACTACCTCAAGCAACTAGATATGGTTATCACAGTTTGCTCCGTTAACTGGCTCAAACCTGGACTCAGTGATGGCCTACATTATAAACAGCTCGATCTCCTGCTGAATAAAAGCAGGATTAACAGCAGATCAGATACCAAGGAAGACGTAGCAATGGAAACTATATGAACTGAGGCACAGGGAGGGGAAAAAAAAAAACGAAAAAAGATAATGATCAGAATCTCGGTGATTCAGGGCACAATAACAAGTGTTCTAACAATATGTGTAACTGACGGGGAATGGTAAATCTAAATACGTATATATATTCACATATACATATAAAATGAACGATAATGTTCCAAATTTGACAAATACTTTCTTTTTTTCTTAATGTTTATTTACTTTTGAGAGACAGAGAAAGAGCATGAGCAGATGAGGGGCAGAGAGAGAGGGAGACACAGAATCCGATGCAGGCTCCAGGCTCTGAGCTGTCAGCACAGAGCCCAAAGCAGGGTGTGGGGCTCAAATCCACGAACTATAAGATCATGACCTGAGCCAAAGTCGAACGCTTAACTAACTGAGCCATCCAGGCACCCCAAATTTGACAAATTCTAAAACCCTACAAATCCAAGAATCTCAATGAATAAAAAGAATAAACATAAAGAAAACCCTACCCCAAGGAATGTAACAACTAAACTGCTGAAAACTTAAGGCATAAATGAAAATCCTAAGAGCAACCAGAAAAAAAAAGACACGTTAGAGAGAGTAACAAAGACAAGACTATACAGACATTTATTAAATAAGAAACAAGGCAGGCCAGAAGACAAGGAAAAACATCTTTAAAGTGTTGACAAAGAAAAACACAACAAAACACAAATTGCCCATCTAGAATTCTATATCCAACAAAAATATCCTTAGAAAATAAAGGTAAAGTTGGCACAAAAACAGACACTCAAATCAATGGAACAGAATAGAGAATGCAGAAATGGACCCCCACAAACATATGGCCAACTAATCTTTGACAAAGCAGGAAAGAATATCCAATGGAATAAAGGCAGTCTCTTCAGCAAGTGGTGCTGGGAAAACTGGACAGCAACATGCAGAAGAATGAACCTGGACCTACTTTCTTACACCATACACAAAAATAAACTCAAAATGAATGAAAGACCTAAATGTAAGACAGGAAGCCATCAAAATCCTTGAGGAGAAAGCAAGCAAAAACCTTTTTGATCTTGGCCGCAGCAACTTCTTACTTAACACACCTCTGGAGCCAAGGGAAACAAAAGCAAAAATGAACTATTGGGAACTCATCAAAATAAAAAGCTTCTGCACAGTGAAGGAAACAATCAGCAAAGCTAAAAGGAAACCGACAGAATGGGAGAAGATATTTGCAAACAACATATCAGATAGAGGGTTAGTATCTAAAATCTATAAAGAACTTATCAACTCAACACCCAAAAAACAAATAATCCAGTGAAGAAATGGGCAAAAGACATGAATAGACACTTCTCCAAAGAAGACATCCAGATGGCCAACTGACACATGAAAAAATGCTCAACATCACTCACCATCAGGGAAATACAAATCAAAACCACAATGAGATACCACCTCACACCCGTCAGAATGGCTAAAATGAACAATTCAGGAAAAAACAGGTGTTGGCAAGGATGCAGAGAAAAAGGAACCCTTTTGCACTACTGGTGGGAACGCAAGCTGGTGCAGCCACTCTGGAAAACAGTATGGAGGTTCCTCAAAAAATTAAAAACAGAACTACCCTACGACCCAGCAATTGCACTACTAGGTATTTATCCAAGGGATACAGGTATGCTGTTTCGAAGGGACACGTGTACCTCCATGTTTATAGCAGCACTATCAACAATAGCCAAAGTATGGAAAGGGCCCAAATGTCCATCGATGGATGAATGGATAAAGAAGATGTGGTATGTATATACAATGGAGTATTACCCGGCAATCAAAAAGAATGAAACCTTGCCATTTGCAACTACATGGATGGAACTAGAGGGTATTATGCTAAGCGAAACTAGTCAGAGAAAGACAAACCTATGACTTCACTCATATGAGGTCTTTAAGACACAGAACAGATGAACATAAGGGAAGGGAAGCAAAAATAACATAAAAACAGGGAGGGGGACAAAACATGAGGGACTCTTAAATATGGAAAACAAACAGAGGCTTACTGCAGGGGTGGTGGGAGGGGGGATGGGCTAAATGGGTAAGGGGCATTAAGGAATCTACTCCTGAAATCACTGTGGTACTATACGCTAATTTGGATGTAAATTGAAAAAATAAAATTAAAAAAGAAAATTTTAAAAAGAAAATAAAGGTAAACTACTTGTGCAGACAAACGAAAGCTGAATAAATTCAAGGCCAAAAGGACTGCACGATAAGAAATGTTAATGGAAATTCTCAAGGCAGAAGAAAAGTGGTGAAAACTTGGGTCCAAGCAAAGGAATAAAGAGTAATAGAAACAATAACTAAGTAAATATAAAATACTTTCCAATTTTTGATTATTTAAGACAAGTTTCATATATTATGATTCCATTCATACGAAATATCCAGAATAGGTGTACCCATAGAGACAGAAGGCAGATTGATGGATGCCAGAGGCTGTTGGGAGGGAGGAATGGGGAGTAACTGCTTAACAGGTAAGACACGTTATTTTAGGGTGATGAAAATGTTCTGGAACCAGATAAAGAGATAGTTGCACTACACTGTGAATGCACTAGATGCCACTGAATGGTTCACTTTAAAATGGTGAGTATTATGTTACATAAATTTCACCTCAATTTTTTTTCAAGATAAATGTTTGTTTTAAGCTGAGTTAGCAACTCTATATTTGACACGTTATATGTAGAAGATTATAGCAGTGGCAACACAGCGTAAAGGGCAGGAAGAAGAAACAAAGTATACTGATATGATTATTATACTATATGTGAAGTGGTCTAATACTTGAAGGTACACTGTGATAAGTTTAGTTTTCATATCGTAAATACTAAATTTACTAAAATATAAAAAAAAAAAAAGGCATGCTAATAAGCCAAACTGGAGACAATGAATCATAAAAAATAATTAATGAAAAGACAGGTAAAGAGGAAATTTAAGAAAAACAAAAGAACAGAGGAGACAAAGAGAAAATAAATTGGAAGATGGTAGATTTAAACCCTACCATGTCATTAATTACATTAAGTGTAAATGGTCTAAATGTTCCAATTAAAAGGCAGAGGTTGTTAGACTAGATTTTAAAAAGCAAAACAAAACCACATGCTGTATACAAGAAATGCACTTTAAATACATACAGATTACAATAAAATAATAGGAAAAGATACATTGTGTTAACAGTAATTCTGAAGAAAAAAAAAAAAAACTGAACAGCTAACAAGAAAAGCATCCTTCAGAGTAAGATAAAGACAGAATTCCATAATGATCAACCAACCAATTCAACAAGAAGATTTAACAATCCTAGATATGATACACCCAACAACAGATTAATGGAATTTAGACCCACAAATACATGGTCAGCTATTTTTCAACAAGTCGCCAAAGCAAGTCAGTAAAAACAGGATAATCTTTTAAATAAATGGTGTTGAAACAACTGGATATCCATTAAAAAAAAAAAAAAAAAGAACTTCAATCCTTATCTCTTACTACACACCAGATCATAACTTAGATCACAGATCTAAACATAAAAGCTAAAACTATAAAATTTCTAAAATAAAATATAGGAAAAAAAATCTCCCTGATTATGAGATAAGCAAATGTTTCTTAAGATTAAAAAAAAAAACAGTACCAGCTGTAGGAAAAAAACTGATGTTAGACTTCATCAGAACTTAATACATCTATTCTTTGCAGGACATGGTCAAGAATAAAAAGACAAACCAGAGACATAGCACTCATACTACATATTATCTCATAAAATATGTATCTAAAAGTAATGCTGAATTCTTAAGACAACCCAAGAAACACAAAGATTCTCACAAACAAAATTGCATTAAAGGGCAATAAGCACATGAAAAGCCAATGGCATGTGTAAAAGAGAAATGCAAAACAAAACCACAATGAGATATTACTACTCTCCCTCTAAAAAGGCTAAAATTAAAACAAAATACAAAACCAAAAAAAAACCTTACAATTCCAAGAATGTGAAGCATACTTAGTATAAATAAGTATGTGCAGCAAATGGAACTTTTACACATTCCTAATGGGAATGTACAATGATACAGCCATTCTGAAAAAACAGGTTGGCAGTTTCTCATAAAGTTAAACATGTAACTAATGTATGACCAAGCAATTCCATTTACAGATATATTTATGAAAACCTATGTCTAGGGGCTCCTGGGTGGCTCAGTCAGTTGAGTGTCCAACTCTTAATTTCGGCTCAGGTCATGATCTCACAGTTCGTGGGTTCAAGCTCCGTATTGGGCTCTGCACTGGTGTGTGGAGCCTGCTTGGGATTCTCTCTCTCCCTTTCTCTCTGCTGCTGCCCCACCTGTGCACATGCACACTCTCTCAAAATAAACAAATAAGCATAAAAAAATAAAAAGGAAGAAAGGAAACCTATATTTACACAAAATCCACATGATGGTTCATAACAGCTTTATTCATAATAACCCAAATTGGAGACAACCCAAATGATCACCAACAGATGAACAGATACACAATTTGTAGTATCCCAGCCAAAACAGAACTCAGCCCTAAACTCAGTAACATGCAAGAATATGAATGAATCTCAAATACAGGGTGAAGGAAAGAAACCAAGCATGAAATAATACAGATTATATGATACCATGTATATGAAAACCTAGTAACAGAAAGCAGTGGGGCTAGGGGATGGGGAACTGAAAGCAAAGAGGCATAAAAAGTATTTAAATGATGAAAATGTTCTCAACTGCAGTCATGGTTACCTTTGGAGAGGTAGTCTTCCTTGGGCTTCTTGCACTCCTACATGTCTTGCTGAGTGTGCTAAGACTGCAAGACCCAGACCAACTGCTCTTGAACCTGAGCCACTCTACAGCTGGTAACCTTGAAAGGTGAGGTATTATCTTCCCCTGAACAAAGAAGCAGCTTGCTTACTGCTTTCTATAAAAGCAGCAGATTCCCCAAGTTCAATATTCTTCAGCTGCAACACAAGCCCAATGAGGGAGCATCCACCTTGGCCGTGCTGTGCTTGTCTCTGGAGACTTGTGGGGTAAGGGGAACCTATGCAAATATGCTGATTCTCGCCCTATTTGTGGTGCCATGAATAACATTTCTTTCTCTGATCCAGGAGTTTCCTGACTTCTGCCAGCATTCGTAGCAATAGGCTAGCTTCTAGCTGGCTCAAATCCTAGATAAAACTTTATGCCTCAACTGGGTACAATTTACTGAATATAAATGGAGAGGGAAGGAGAAAAGGTGTATGAGAAAGAAGGAAATAGACAAAGAGGAGAAAGAGGAAGAATAGGAGAATGAAGAGGACGAGGGAGGGAAGGTGAGTTTGGAACACCAGAAATTTCCTTAGTATGCAGAAGAATGAATCTAGACTTATGAAGACAAGACTGTTTGAGTGTTTTTATCATATTCAACTCTCTCTACCTCTCTCTCTCTTAAATGTCCTCCAAGACCCTTCATCAAGGAATTAAGAAATACATTGGTGAAGGATACACGGATTTCCTTGAAAACTGCTGTGGTGGCTGTCCTTTTTAGTTCTGGGCTAAAGATGGGTAATACTGCCACTAAAAGGAGCTCCCTGATTTCAATGGGATAGTGGGATTTCCAAGGTGATAAAGGACAAGTAGAAGCACTTAACCGTCATATATAAAGTAGGCCTGGTTATTATAACAGGCAGGAGGGCCAGACCCGTTATCAGAATGGCTTGGATCTCTGGTGGTGGCTAACCATAGTGTCCATAAAAAAAACAGATGTGGAGTATACCAATGTATTACTTGACGAGAAGAAAAAAAGAAAATGAAAACAAAAAAACTCTAGATATATCAAACTGAGGCTTGACTTAAGTGGCCACAATGGAAGAGTTATGGCATATCACCTAATACGCAGGCTGAACTTGTTCAAAGACACAGAGCGCCTGGAAAAAAGGAGAGAATGGGTTCCATTGAGGAAGGACCCTACAAAATTCCATCAAGCGCATAAAGTCATTCTCCTAGCCTTTTCCAAATAGAACATGCAGTTTTTCATCAAGGACACAGTGCATGTGGGAAACAGAATCACTCAGGCTTTTGGGGGGGTTATTTAACGCCGGCTCTAAGCCCATATTAACCCTAAGGGACCGGAACGTCACTATGGCAAACCAGTCAGATCAGGAGCTGTGATGTCACATTGAGAAAGAGTGTTCTGGCTTCCATCCATCTCAGTGGGCCCAGTGAATCCACAGACCCACCCTGTAATTTCCCCAGTTCTTGAACACACAGTTAAAGGCTCCCTACACTATGTAGTAAGGGTTATGAGCATAAGAAGGGCCAAATAAAATCCCCTAGATGTACCCCTTTCTAACAAAATAAACCCAAAGCAAGAGCATACCTCTGTGGAAACGAGAGGACAGAACCAACTTCAAAGACGTAGAAGACACAGGGATGGTAACTGTTACAACATTCTGTTTCACTAACCTATTGGGTCAGTGCAGAGAACCTGAATCTTGGAGAATGACTGTGGATTATGGTAAATTACAAGTGGTGACTCCAGTTGTAGTTGCTATTCCAGATATGGTCTCTACTGGGACAGATCAACACAATCCCTGGCGCCTAGTATGCATCTATCAAGCTAACAAATGCTTGCTTTTTATCTATTCCAAATACAGACCGCCAGAAGCTGTTTTCATCTTACAGTCCAGAAACACACCTTCACTGTCACAGCTCAGGGCTTCATCAACACTCCAGCTATCTTCCATTATTTGGTCCACAGAGACTCTGGGCATCTCAACACCTCACTGGTCCACTACACTGTCAGTGCAACCAGCAAATCCTGTATCCATACCCACACTTGGTGCCATCTCACTTTCTACTTTTTGCCAACTTAAGAGGTGGGAAAAGATACTATTACTCTTTCAATTTGAATGTCTCTTGATTACTTAATTCCAAACATCTCTTTCTATGCAAGTTAAGATTTGCTATTCCATAAGCTATCTATTAATATCCTTTGCCTATTTTTCTACAAAGGTTGCTGCCCTCTTCTTAGGGATGTGTAGTTCCTTGTCTAGTCTATATATCAATCCCTTATCAATACTGGACACTACAAATACCTTCTCTCATGCTTTCATCTTTCACTGAATGAAAATCTTTAATTTTTATATAATCAAAATCACTACTTTTTCACCTTCATATTTTTGAAGCATTAGGAGTCCCTGGTCCCTAAGAAAAGAACTTCAACAATGTCTTCCATTAATTTTATAATTTCTCCTCTCACATCTAGGTCTTTTTAATTTATCCATAACCCATTCTGCCTGTGCTATAGGGTTTGTTTTTTTCTCCATATACTGAGCCACTCTTCCTAATAGGACTCCTTTCTCCAGTGATTTCTCTTAAGCTCCTGAACACATATGGGTAAGTCTCCACTATCTAATTTGTTCCCAAGTCTATTTTTCCGTTTGTGCACTTACACTATAGTTTTTATTACTACAGCCTTGAAATAGTATCTTAATTTCCAATAAGGCAAACCCCACCAAAAACAAATCTTTAAGACTGCTTTAGCTGTTTGTAAACTTTATTCTATCTGCCATATGAGTTTTAGATCTAGGTTACTGAGTTTGTTAGACAAACCAACTGGAATTCTGATGGCAGTTTAATCGAATTTATAGATTAAAATGGACAAAACTGACCCTCATAATAATAAACAAACATATCTCAAGAGCATGGAAAGATTTATTTAGATTCTCTTCTGGTTCCTTATTCAAGTTTTAAAGTTTTCTACAGACTTTACGGTTTTGTTGATTTTATTGTATATGATATTTACTTCTGATTCCCTATACTAGCTGTTTATTGCTAGTGAGTAAGTGTTATTAATTTTTATGGTTTGATCCTATTTTTTGTAATGTTTGTTTATTTTTGAGACAGAAGCAGAGTGTGAGCGGGGGGAGGGGTAGAGAGAGAGAGGGGAAGACACAAAATCTGAAGCAGGCACCAGGCTCTGAGCTGTCAGCACAGAGCCTGATGCAGGGCTTGAACTCACGAGCTGTGAGATCATGACCTGAGCTGAAGTTGGACACTTGAACCGACTGAGCTACTCAGGTGCCCTATGGTTCGAATCCAGGAACCTTGCTTAACTCTTACGAGTTCTAATAGTTTCTCTTAATTCTAATGGTTCTTCTAGGTAAGTGATGTTATCTGCAAATAATGGGTTTTATTGCTTCCCTTCCTATCCTTACACTTATTTTTTCCCTTTGTAGTGTTAGCCAGGACTTTTCTTAGAATGTTAAACAATAATAGTGATAAAGGGCATCCTTAACTTGTTACTTATCTTAAAGTGAATGAATCTAAAATTTCTCTACTAAGTATTATTATTTGCTGTAGGTTTTTGGTAATGACCTCGATCTAGTGATCTCATATCCCAATCGTGGGAAAAGAGTTTTTTATCACATAGCTATTAGATCTTATCAAATGCTTTTACGGTATCAAGATAATCATGATTTTCCTCCTTTAGTCTATTAATGAGATAAATTATATTAACAGTAAATAGATGTTGAGTCATATTTACATTCTTAAACTCCATAGATCAGGATTCTTTTAACACATTGTTAGATTTGATGTGTAGGATTTTCATATCTATGCTAATAACTGAAACAGGTCTATAATTTTCTCATATTGTCCTTATCTAGTTTTAAAATCAAGATTTCACTAACCTTATAAAACAAATTAGGCATCTTTTTATTTCCGTTTCTAGAACTTGTAAAAAGGAATTGTTATTTAAGAGTCCAATGCAATTCATTTCTCAGTCCAGTTTTTGAAAGGGGAGGTCTTTACCCTTCCACTTTGTTAAATATTTATTAGTTCAAGCTATCCATTTCTTCTGATACCAACTTTCAATATGTATTTTTCTAATAATTGATACTTTTCATCTTATTAACCTACAGGAATTCATAAAATTCTTTTTTGAAATCTCATGCTTGTAGTTACTTCCCATTTTTTTTCACTTAATTATATTTTCATGTATTTTACTTGATCAGTCTTACCAGAGAGAGGTCTATCTAGCTTATCGATCTTCAAAGAACGATCTTTTGGTTTAGCAAGTCTTTCTTTTGTTCCTAATTTCATTGGTTTCTGCTCTTGACTGGATGATGTTTTCTGAACTCTCAAATGAACTGTTTAAGCACTAAAACAAGATCCTGCAGCATTTAGATGTCACTAGGCCACACTGTCCAAAGCCTGGTTTCACTACTAGACTTCAATACACAAACTATATATTATTCTCACATACACATGATACAAAAAAAAAAAAAAATCATATCCAAATCTTACCAACCATACCTACATATGAATGTCTTTGACCAAAGCTGTATCTTGAGGGCAAATAAATTAGATTATGGGCTGTTCCCACCAAAAAAATAAAAGCATAAGGTTGTTAAATATATATTTGAATCAAGGCAGGTATTTTCTCTACACAGCTAATTGGACAATTACTGGTACTGCTTGATAAAATTAGTAACTAGAAATGAAATCTCCAGTTGCTTTACCAGATGTCATTTAAAACTTGCAGTTATTAATAGGAGAGAAAAATCTGGCTGCCATGGTCACTTTTCACCACTACCACCACCTCCAAAAAAAAAAAAAACAAAACAAAAACACCCCACTCAAAGCAAAAGCACTCTTTTTTCCTAGCTAGAGAAATTACGTTTAGGGTCGGTTTAGGGTCAGTTTCAGATTACAAAACAGATTTTGGTCTTAAATCTTTCCGCCTGCAATTGAGCATTAACGCGGACCACTAACCTAAAGTTCAACGTTATCTTGTACACATGCTAAATGGCTTATTCTTATGAGTGTACGCTTTGACAAGTAATTTCATACGTTATTAGCTTCAAAACGGATGTCGCTCCCACCGCATTGGTGTCACTCTAAAAACAACTACAGTTCTCTATCAGGACGTAGAAAGTGCACGCTAGTGAAGGGGAAAGAACGAGGTGTAACTATTGGTCAGCTTTCTAATTCCTGACTTGTCGAACGCAGACGGGCTAAAAGCACAAGAACACAACTTGCCAGATTTCTCTCTGACTACAAAAAAGAAAAAAAAAAAAGAAGAATCCTTTAACGAAACTCAGACGGCCTAATTTTCCCCTCACGTTTGAGGGCGAAACTTTTCAGGGGCAACGGAGAAGAAAAGGGCTTCTTAATGTTGAGAGATAGCCAGCTGTGATAAGGATCGCATTTGCAGGAGAACTTGGGGCTGTGGGCGCACCAGGCTGCTTCTCTAGGCCAGGTAACACAAGAAGCCAGGGCCGCTAAGGCGCTGGCCGCAGACACCGAACGAGGGGGGAGGGAGGCGGGGAGGGGAGGAGAGACCCAGGCCTGAAACAAAGGAAGCGGGGCTGGCCGAGAAGGGTGGATTCGGTGTCCGGGTGGGGAGGAGAAAAGCCAAGGCTGCAGGGAAGAGGCTGGACTCACAGAACTTGGAGGTGGAGGTGTTGATGTTGATGGTGGAGCTGGGAGTGGGGGCGGGGGCCGCCTTGGCCACGGCGGCGGCCGTGTCGCAGCTCTTCAACATCATGATCACCCCATTGGCCTCCGGCGGTGGCGGTGGCCCCATCGAGAGCCCCTCCTTGGGGCCTTTCCTGTCCACCGAGGCCGCGGGCACCGCCAGCAGCTGCCCCCCTGGCGGCTCGCGCGCAGGGGCTGGGATCGACGAGGGGGGTGGCGGCGGTGGCGGGGGCTGCCGGAAGCCGTCCACCGCGGCCTCCCAGTTGTTGTGGTTCTGGTCGTCCATCATCGCCACGTAGCTGCCCCACTCCTCCTCTTCCATGCTTTCCTCCATCCTGCAGGCCCCCAGCACCCTCCCGCCTCACAGGCACCTGCCGCCCGTCTCAACCCCGGGCCAGGGGGCACCGCAGCCACCTCGAGCTCACATCGCCGGCGGCCGGCACGGGCGCGGCGGGGCGGGGAGCGGCGCGGCGGGTCTCTCCGTCTCAGCCGAGCAGACTCTTCGAGACAGGGCTGACGGCGGTGGGCGCTCCCGGGCTCTAGCCTGGGAGAGGCAGCCGTAAAGCGGCAGCGCCCCTCACGACATTTTACAGCAACTTCCAACAGGCAGTTGGAAAGGGCAGCTGGGGGCGCGGCCAGGAGGGCACGTGGTGCGAGGAACGAGCCAAGAGAGACCAAAGTGAAAAGAGGCAGGAGCTGTGAGTCACCCCCACGCAAAAGGGCAGAGGTTTGCCCCGCCTCGGCTGGCCTTGGCGCTGAGAGGGGAGGGGCCGCGGGTCCGAAGGAGCAGCCGTCGGTCCCGCCCCCGACCCAGCCCCACGTGACAAGGAGTTTGCGCAAGCGCGTTCTTTGTCTGGTTACCGGGACGACCGGAATCTGGCTGGCCCTTGAAGATGCGCCCGAAACCGTTCGGCGTTCGCTATGGTCCGGGCCCCCGCTTCAGTGGTGTTTTTCGTACGCCCTCCGGATTAAATGGGCCTCCGCACCGCGCAGAACTTCATAGCCCCGGCCTTTGGTTGACGACAGAGCTAGGGAGCCACGAGAGGCCCTGGTTCGCACGTTACAAATGGGTGGGACTATCCTGGGTGGCCCTTGATGAGTCTGCTCGTGGGCCTCAGCCCACACTGCGGAAACCTTCAAAACCAAGAATAAAAACCGAAACGTAGCAAGGTGGCTTAAAAAAGAATGCGAGTGAGCTCTTCATGGATTCTTCTTTTTAAGTGTCTTAACTTCTCCATACACTGAGGCCAGGAATTTTAAATTTTTATTTTTTTTAATGTTTATTTAATTTTGAGAGAGAGCGAGCAGGAGTGGGGAGGGGCAGAGAGAGCAGAAGACACAGAATGTGAGGCAGGATCCGGGCTCTGAGCTGTCAGCACAGAGCCGGTCGCAGGGCTCGAACTCCCGAGCCATGAGATCATGACCTGAGTCAATGTCCCACGTTTAACCAACTGAGCCACCCAGGCACCCCAGGAATTTTAAATTATTAAATGCAAAGCTTTTTATAGTGTTTAACAAATCTGTCTACAAATTTGAGATTATATGGGAGAGTTCAGAGGGGCAAGGGGGAGAGGTTATGTAGCTCTATTATAATTTCTTTAATTCCTCTGCGTTCTCCAATTATAGCAATAGCAGTATATTATATGAGAATATATGTTATAATTGTTTATTGTGGAGCACATTCTAGCTACTTGTGGTAAAGTCGAGAAAACACCGTTACTACACTAAACTAGCAGATAATCTTTATTTCCACAGATACGAAGTTAGTATCTGTGGAAACTGAAGTATCACTTCAGCCAGTGAGAAATTGTCTCAGATGGTCTTCAATGTCCACGTTTATTTCGGCTCCTCTACCTATGTTTTCCCATATATTCTGTACTATACTTAATGGAACTGTTTACCAATCACTTAACAATGATTTAATCAGACAGTGTTCTCACATATGAATTAATGGCATATAGTTTTTGAAGCAGTGCATGTTTTTAATTGCCTGGTTCTAGAACTATGCTAATTATCTGACCCTGGGAAGTTTGGGGAATACTTCTTTTTTAGTTTATTTGTTTTGAGAGAGAGGACACATGTACGGGCAAGGGGCAGAGAGAGAATCCCAAGCAGGCTCCATACTGTCAAAGCAGAACCAGAGATGGGTGGTGGAGGGTGGAGGTTGGGGGAAGTTTGATCTAACTGTTAGATCATGACCTGAGCCAAAATCAAGAGTCAGAGGCTTAACCAACTGAGCCACCGAAGCACCCTGGAAATATTTTTTTAAGTAAAAGATAATTGAGTGAAACCCTAAGGGTGGGGGAAAAAATGTAACCTTAGAATTCTATGCCTAGCAAAAAAGATGATGGAAAAGGGAAAACAAATCATCTTTTTCAGACAAATAGCAACTGGTAGTTTTTCATCAATAGACTTTCTAGGTGGGGGATATGTGTGACTGGAGATAAAGAGAGGTCTCCACATAATAAAATATTCAATATACAAGGAAGATACAAACCATAAATACATCTCTAATATACAAAATATGTGAAGCTAAAGTTGACAAAAGTACAAGAAGAAAGAGAACTCTATCATCATAGTAGCTGATTTTTCCATCTCTCTCTAATAGATTTTAGTGGGTTGAATAGTAGCCCCCCAAAAGATACATATATTTTAATAGTTATTAACTTAAAATCTTAGATGATTTGTTCTAGGATATGGAGATAGGGAATAGCATTACTAGCAACCACTGACCTGACACTGGAGAGTTATAACCCAGGTTAATAATTACTACAACCTTCCATAGTTCCAGGTATCAATCTATTGTTTGATCTTTAGGTTGGCTTGTTTGTTTCTATTTCCCACTATGCTATGAGTTTCATTAAATCAGGATAAACGTATATATATGTATTTTTTTCCTTTGCTCCTTTTCCTGTTTCTATTCTTGCTAGAACCTGCACCCCTGCCTTACACATGCTTTGATGTATGTTCTCCATGTGAAGGTCAAGGAGTTGATGATTTCTTTGGATCCTTCCAACACAATAGATAATATCTGAAGAGTGATTGAGCGGGGCCATCATGAACATTCTCCAAGACCACTGACTCCAAACACCTTGACACGAAGCCCCTGGCTCCAGGGCATAAGTCACTACAGAGGACACCTGAGCACTCGTCCTTGTTCAAACAGGTTCTTGGATGCCTGATGGGACATGTACACCAGACCACCGCCCTCAGTAAAAACTCCAGACCCCTGAGCAAAGATGAGGTTCATGTTCCTTTTCCTTTCTGTGTCTCCTAGATGCCGTGTCTGTATCTGCTGTCTCTCTATGTCCTCAACCAAACTCTGCTCTTCCACTCAGCTTGCATCTGATTCCATCCAGTGCAAAGCCAGGGACACTCTTGGCTGGTCTTGTGGGACCTGCTCTGGGTCCTTGGACCCGCCAGCCTGCATCATAAGTTTGTACACATAAAGAGAAGACTAATTCAAAATACTAATAGCAGTTATCTAGGGATAACAGGCTTATGGATGGATTTAATCTTCTTTTAACCTTCAATGTTTTCTATTCTCTACAATGAGCGTGTATTATTTTTATAATCAGAAAAAAATTCCGAACCTGCAAGTTTTAAAAAATAAACAAAACAACATGAAGAAAGTATAAATTGGAATTCTATACACTAAATGTTCATTTTGGCTCCCAGAAACACAAATCTCAGTAAAAATTGCATAAAAACGAAGGCTATTCATTGGCTAACAAACTGACAAAGTCGAAGCAGGGCAAAGTGAGGTGTGGTTCAGCACCGGCTCCAGCTCTGTTCTCTGTCATGCTCCTTGTCCTGATCTCCTCTTTCACAAGCTTCATCCTCAGGCTGCTGGCATAATGGCTGTCACAGCCCCAGGCCTCGTATACATGGACACCAATGGCAAGAAGAAGGCGGCTGAAACTTCTGATAGCTGTCTATTATAAGCAAGCAGGTCCTTCCCCAGAAGCCCTCGGCAAACATCCTCTCAGTGCCTCATTGGCTCGTTCCTGAACTGATTCACATGACATTTACACATATTCCAGAGCCATTTACTGGAAAGGGTATGGATTTATTCCTGGCAAATAAGGCCCACCCCTGGAGCCCAGAGTGGTATCAGCTTCTCCTTCAGTACATCAGCTGAAAAGTGAGGAATAGATACAAGAACAAAACCTGGGGTTGGGAGGTTTAAATAAGTGCTGGCTATGCAACAGTGCCCCTTAAAGGCACAAGTACCTAATCTCCTCGAGCCTATCCGTTACATAACTTCATCACAAACTCTCCACTCCCTCCCCTTCATTAGCACCTACCTAATCAATATATTTATGCAAAATTGTGTATATACGGATTAGATAAATATATGGCTAATTGTCTAAAATAGTTAAAACTCGGGGCACCTGGGTGGCTCAGTCGGTTAAGCATCTGACTGCAGCTCAGGTCATGATCTTGTAGTCCATGAGTTCGAGCCCTGTATCAGGCTCTGTGCTGACAGCTCAGAGCCTGGAGCCTGCTTCGGATTCTGTGTCTCCCTCTCTCTCTCTCTGCCCCTCCCCTGCTCTCTCTTGCTCTCTCTCTCTCTCTCTCTCTCTTTCTCCCTTTTTCTTTCGACTAAATAAACCTTTAAAAAATTTTAAAAAGAACTAAAAAATACATAGTTAAAACTTGGAGGGGGTGGGCGCAGTCTTTAAGTACTTCATGTCACCTTTCCCATGGAATAGTTCGTTGTGATTGTTCAATATTTTTGAATGCATAAATGCATGACTAGCTGAAGTCTGCCTGAAAGCTTATTCATATCAACTGTTCTTTTCCCTTTAATCAGCTCTTAAAACATGATCTATATAGTGAGATACATTCTTCCCTAAGAGAAAGCAAAGTTTATCATTGCCATTTTTACATCTTTTTATCTTAGTTCTTGCATTGTTAGTAAAGGATGACATTGCTCAGAGGTGAACAAGAAAAGGAAAGAAGACAAGAAAAGTTATGTGAAAAAATCCACAGACTGTACATGCATCTTCTAACAGTCAAGTAAGAACTAATTGAATCAGAGAAGATGTTGTAGACAACATACAACATATAAATGATTTAATTGCTGTTTTATTTCAAACTTACTATTAATTTCATGAAGGCATTAGCATGGAAAACTTAAAAACATTACTTTGATAGAGATAAACTATATTAGGATAAAGAAGAATGAATACTTTGTTTTTTGTGTCTTGTTTTAATTTTTTTTTAATGTTTATTCTTGAAAGCGAGAGACAGAGCATGAGTGGCGGAAGGGCAGAGCGAGAGAGGAACACAGAATCTGAAACAGGTTCCAGGCTCTGAGCTGTCAGCACAGAGCCCAACACTGGGCTCGAACTCCCGAGCCTTGAGATCGTGACCTGACGCTTAACTGACTGAGCCACCCAGTCACTCCGAATGAATACTTTTTTTTATCCTAGGAGATTATAATGGATCAATACAGCATTTGACAGAGAAGTGGCTTGTAAACGTATAATGCAATTGGAAGTCTAAATGCAAAGCTACTGGAATGATCTTGATTAGAAGGCAAGAGGATTAGAGACATATAAATAACTCAAGCCTTATTCGTTGCACAGAGATTGCTGCTGACGTGAAGATGTGTAGCCACTCGGGGGAGTATTCTTTATTCGAAATTTCTTTCCATGTTGGATTTTGTTCCTTCCTTTTACATCTTAACATCTGAATGCTAAATTCCATCCTAGCAGGGAAGCAGATAATGATGCAGATTCTCCCTGTGGTGAATTTAGAAGCTGAAGGAAATGACTTTAGGCTGAAGGAGACTGTAGAAAAAAAGTTCTTCCTATCAGCACCTTATTGCAGGCCGATCCCTTTCACTCAGTCACTCACAAGTGTATCTGTATCCAGGCACATGCTGGGGCTCGGAGAGTAAACAGGCAAAAAGAGTTTCTGCCTCTCGTATTTCCATTCCACTGCACTGCCAAGTATTAAACAATTAACCACATAAGCCAAAGCATGACAAGGCATCATGAAGGAAAATACTAGATGCCGTGAGAGGGCACAACAGAAAAGTATTTTACTTTGGGTGACCAAGGAGGATTTTTCTGAAAAAGCATATTTCTGCTAAGTTGAGAGAAAGGTAGAAGTTCATCCATCAGCAATTTAGGGAGAGAACACTCTGGGCAGAAGATTCAGCAGGGGAAAAGGTGTTTGACATAATCTAGGAACCCAAAGAAAGTAATGAGACGCGTGTAGAGTGAAGAAGAGGAAAAGGGATATGGAATATCCCTGGAGGAAAGGTAGGAAATAGCCCGGTTATACAAGTCCTTATAAGTCCTGTTGAGGATTGTATATCTGCTTGAATGGAAAAGGAGTGAGGAAGTGCTGTGGTATGCTTTCTGTTTTTATAAGGATGTCTAACTGCCCTGAGGTGAGTGGCCTTTAGGAAAGGAAAGAGTAAAAAAAAAAAAAGAGACCAATACTTAGGGCAAGAGATGATGATGGCTTGGACTAGGGGGATGGCAGTGGGCGTAGAAACAGGTGGTGGACTGCAGATTGATTTTGGAGTTAGGCTGGACAGGACTCGATGCACTAAATCGGGAAAGTGAGAGAAGGAAAGGTTTTAAGGATAACTCAGCCACTCTGACACAGACCTAGATAGACGATCATGGTCATCCATAACTGGGGTTTTATCAGATGCATGCAATGGAAGGAGAGTTGGGTGAGCAATGGAAATGATGAATCAGCTACGGACTCCAAGCTGGGTAAGAAAATAAAGACAGATGGGGCAGATGGCTAGAGAGAAGGTAAAGTTGTTTATGAATGAGAAGTCTCCATGAAGTCGAAGAGCTATTACAAGGATGTCTGTCTTTAATTAAGAAACCAGCAGGATAGGTCATAACCCAAAGGTAGAATGTTTGAGTTGGCAAACATTCTCTGTACCCCCTGTCCTCAAAACAAGTGACCTCTCCTGGATGCCATGAAGGCTTTTGGGTGGTGTCCACCACCTACACATGAGACAGAGATATATCAAAATGCAGAGACCATTTGAATGACAGAAACACTTAACTGAAAGGGAAGACAAATTAATTAACTTCTGAAATCCTTTCCACTTGCAATAGATTCTTGCATAACAAAGTAACATTTCCCACTTGTGCGAGCTGTCCATTTTCATGTTCTAATTCACAGTCTTGGAGTTACTTGCTGTGTTAAAGCAATTTGATATAATTTAGACAAGATAGATGAGATGCACTTGAAGAGTTAAGTGAGACAATGGAAGATTCTCAGATCTGAGTGTAGTCTTTAGAAGAAAGGGTACTTGCACTATCCCACAGCTATTTGGTATGAACTGTGGCTGACAAAAGAAAACCAGAGTTAAGTTTGTCTACTTCATTTTTTAAAACATTTTTTTTTATTTTTAAAGGAAACAAAAACTTTGCATGACTATGAAGGAAATTCATACAATATTTCCCCAAACTAATTTCTATAGAGACTATTTTGGGCCATTACATCTCAAAATGTAATCTGGAGAAAAATTTTAACAAATTAATAACATGTTGTTGTCAACATTGAAGAATTTGGAAGGAAAACACTTTAAAATACTGTATCGATCTTGATATTTCTTTCGAGAGACAATAAAAATTTGTGATATTGATGATTAGCAATTTATGTAATGAAATTAATATATTTTATGCCATTTTCTGTGATAATGTGATATATAATTGATAATATACAACCTAACCCCATCAAAATGTTGTATGTTAAACTCATGATCTATCATGATATGAATGTGATATATGAAACTCATGGTTCCCTTCCAATCCAAGTATTACTTTAAGAATTTAATTGACAAGTCCCAGCTGCTTCAACCTCAGCCAAACATAGTTTCTCCACTTTGAAATCGATGAAAAACACCTTAACAACCACAATGTCCCCAGAAGGTTGTCTAATTAGTCATTACTCTCAATAGAACACAAATTATGTGAAAGTCTTGATTATAACAACATAATTAGTAATTTACTTAAATGAAGGCAAGAAAATTAACTTTTAGGGAATAAATATAATTTATGAATTATGTATGACTTTATTTCATTACTTACCCAAATAATAGGCTCGTGGAAAGAGTGCGCAGACATATACAAAAGTAGTTCAATTCAATCATCCTTGATATTTTACCATAACTTTACATGTACCTTTTTTTGTATCAAGGAAAGGAAATAGGATATGTGTTATTTAACAGTTGGTTAGCTGGATGTGTAACATTTAAATACTGGGACATACAGATGAGCCTCCATTTGTGCTCCTGCTGCAAATATTAGAATTGGGCCTGATGGGAGAGCCAGGGATGGAAGAGTTCAGAGGACTGGAAGGACCACCCACATGCATGTTGAAGTTTCCCTCAAGGGAATGATGGCAGGAATTGATGTAGAGATAAAGGTCATCCAGAAACAAAAGTGAGGGGTGCTAATAACCAGGAGATGGTTGCTCTGTGAGGATGGGGTGGGAAACTCCAATGGTGTATGCCTCATTGGAGCTTACAAGGGGGAGGGAAGGAACAAGGAGGATGCCAACACCACCTCCCTATCAGAGAAATACCTCAGGGTATGAGAAACATGTGTCTCCTAGACAGGCCACAAAGATGCTGTGCTCAGACAACAGCTAAGTTTGGGTTAAAGCAAAGACTTGGAGGAAAAATTTGAAGGAAAAATACATGAAAGAATGTGCTGATCATGCAGCAGTGAAAGGGTTGTGTAGGAGGAGTGGGGTGAAGGACTGTGTCAGAGGAGAAAGTTACAGAGAACTCTGGAGATGAGAATTCAGAAGTTTATTAAAAGTCATTGTTTGCATGTTGAGTGATGACACAGCTTTGAAAGATCCAGTGCGTCCAATCCCAATGGAGTCTTAGGGGAAGGCAACACCTGGGCCCAACACAGTTCAGCTGTGGCCTGCAAGTGAGGCCCCTCCTGTGGTTGAAATTGAGGACTGGCCCTTCGCCATCAGCCAGCACCGGCAGGTGCCATGGGCATGTCTGTGGTTGGCAGCAGTGAGCACGAAACACCTGGTTCTTCATGGCCAGTCAATCTGGGCAATGCTCACTGGCATTCCAGGTGGTTGGACCAAGATGCTTCATGATCATGAGGCCAGCATTCTCAGTGGCTTAGCCATGGGCAGAAGCCAGGACTTTTCAGAGGCCACATTGGTCATCTGGTAGGAGTTAGTATCTATCTTGTCATATTTAAGAAGGGGCAGATATAAATGGGTCTCAACTCCATTTTTTTTCACACGTTAATCAGCACTTTCATACTTCACACCCCAAATTGCCCTTCATCCTCTAAACCCAAACATTTCCAGCTTTGAAACAGTGATGCATCCTGCCAGCCAACAGGTCAGTTTTGGAGGCTCCCTTTTATTATGTGGTCAACAGTATATGTTTTTGAAAATTGCATGTTTTTGCCTTATTGTTTCATAAAAACGGGAGAATGGAAAACTGGATGAACTGATACCAGTGATTTTTAAAAAGCTGTAAAGTTAATCCTGTTTGGACACAGATGGAAACCATTACAAGTGCTGCAGAGACTCTAATCTCTTTCGGCCATTCACTGGACTTCAGCCAGTTACTCATGTGTTTAATTGCAAAATAAAAGAACAAAATTCATTTCAAAAGGTAACAAAACACTGTTAAGGACTGTCAAAAAGGACAATTATGATCAAGGACTTTATAATATATTTAGCTTTCTGAGAGTGCAATGTCATTACTATGGGGATCCATTGTTCAACTTTCAGGCATTCAGTTGCCCCAACATTTTGAAGATGTTTTTTTAAAAAATGAAGGCGGCCTGTGTAGTCATCAGAGATTCAAAATGGAAACCTGTCTCCTGGAGCACATTGTCTCCAAGGTGACAGTTTAAGCATCACTCCAAAGGCTTGACAGGAGAGAATAGGAAGGCCATTGAGCTGATTGTATAATTTTAAGGCAGGGAGGGTGACTAATAGTTATTGTGTACCTACTATGTGCCAGGTCCATACCAGGGGCTTTTTGCTTCCAGCATGGGCTGCTTTTTCTGCTCTGTGCTCAGAGCTACCCTTCAAACCAATGCTGAAAAGGATTTTGGGGGTCGTGATGGCCAGAGCATTAGCCAGCTCTTCCACTTGGCCCAGAATACCATGAATTACAGATGGTAGTGAGAAAAATAGCAAATATCCATTGCCTGTGACTATCTGCTAGACTCTGTGCTAAGAATTTTCTATGGACTATCTCATTCAATCCTCACAAGAACCCCATAAAGTAGAGTTTTTACAGATGAAGAAGCTGAGGCTAAGAGAGCTTGAAAAAACTCCCAGGGTTGGAGGTGAAAGGAGCTGGAGTGTGAACATGAGGAGTCTGACCTCAGGACCTACCTACATGTCCACCACACTCCACTGTCCATAGGTGGGCCATGCATGGCAGCAGAAGGAATTCAGAGCCTCAGGTGATCTGCCAGCAAGAGGATGGTCACTTCTCCAGGCAGCCTGGTGTGGGAGAACAGTTGAGTCTGGGTCAGATAATACTTCAGAGGACTGCTGGGAACATTACCTGAGGTGCTGAGGGTCAAACCCATTCTCTCTGATACCCTCTTTCCAAGGCAGAGCTCCCGATATTCCCCAGAGACAACTGGGGTGGTTTAGCCACTCCCACAGCTATGTGCACTTCTGTCTCATCTTCTAGTTGGCTTGCATGATCTTCTAAAATGTCTTCTCTTTTTCATCCTTGTTCTTGCTTAGCCATGCCTTATATGGCCAACACCATCTACAAACAATGCCAAAGCTTAGCCCCGAGGAATAGAGCAGGTATCTGCTGGAGAGTCAAGAACCCGAGCTGAGTTTAGCCATTTCTGTAGGGTGTGGCCACACTGGCCTCAGGCAAGGACCTTTGGTAGCCTAGCCAACAGCCACTGCCCTTCCCCACGGCCTCTCCTAATTTGCTGGTGGGTATCAGGCAATCACGGGCTCCTGGAAAGACTCTACTTGATTTGCTCAAGTCAATCATGGTGACTCGTTAGGGATGGTGACTTAGGAACGGGTCTGTGCTGCAGTCCTGACCAAGGAGCCATGAGAAGTCTGCTGGAGGCTCAAGGGACACAAGGAAGGAATGTCCCCCTCTGGGGGCATAAGAAAGCTTGGGGCTGCAGCAACCATCCCATAAGCATCTAGCAACAAGCTTGAGAACAGAAGCCAACATGTTTAAGTTGGTAGAGCAGGGAGATGAAATCCTTAAGGAGTTGAGTCCTTAAGGATGTTTTGAAAGCAAATTAACAAACCCTGGGCCTGCATACCTGCGTCTGTCTTATTGTGTGTGACTTTAAGTCCCCTTGAGGTTTGGGCTTTTCCAGTTGGATTCTTTATTACAGGCAGCTGAAAGTACCCTGATCCAACAGCCCAGTAGCATCTGGCGGCCCTTGCCACCAATGGGTAGGTACCAGGTCCAAATCTGCACCAGACTGGGGTTGTCCTGGGAACTTTAATTCAGTTACTACCACCCCAGACCTGTGGGCAAAATCCAAGTGAGAAACTGGGAAGTTATATAATGAACTTTCCGTGAGGCCAAGAAGAGTGTCAAAGCACTTTACAATCAAACCTAATTGAAAACAACAGCTCTTTAATCTAAATTTACAACATAATCAGCCTTCTGGTTACCTAATTATAATTAAATTAGATTGGCAGTGTATTTCATATATGCTAATTAAAAGTACCAAAAGAAAAATCCACATTTGGAAACTGTTGTGTCTGTTCACTCCCTGTGAGAGCCAAGCCAAGCTTTCTGGGCTGTAAATTTGGAGACCTGTGTTCTAGCGCTGCCTCTGCTCGTGTGGCTGTGTGACTTTAGGCAAGCCAATTAGCCTCTCTGAGTCTTCTTGTACATGGATTCCGATCCATGTGACTTTAGGCAAGCCAATTAGCCTCTCTGAGTCTTCTTGTACATGGATTCCGATCAAAAACAAGGGGCATCATGGGTTCATTTTGCTTGTTCTTGAATATCATATAACTGAAATCATACACAATGCACTTTTTTGTGTGTCTAGTAAGAAGCCTCCCATTTTTAGGTGTTTTATTACCAAAGAAATGACAAACCCAAACTAGCAAATATTTTGACTGTTCAAGCATTAAACAACCCTTGGGGCCCTGAGATTGCACAGGCAGGAAGTCAGCTTGTGCAAGCTGCACAGTCGCTAAGTAGAGCAAACTTCCAACATTCATTTTAGATGTGGCCCAGGAGATAATGATCAAGGCAAAATCTCCCAGAGGATGGAGTCAGGGCCATAAAGAACAATGGGCCAGGGAGCTCCTCCCAGAAATTAGAATGGGGTCTAACAAGGGAAATTCTCCACCCATGGTCCCACCTCCTCGGTGCCTGCCCAGCCAGAGCTCACAATTGTCAGGGGCCAGCGGCTGCTCTGTCTGCCTGTCTTCCCCTTTCAGAACACAAGTTTGTATTGTAGTCGTGCTGTTTCTGCTCTACCTCTGGGTGTTGGGTGCGAAGGTGAGGGATTCAGATAACTTGTCCTTCTAGTTTGTATGTCACCAGAGCAAGGGAAGCCACGTCTGAAATCAACAGAGGACAGGACATCCTCAGCTTTAAGCTGGATACAGTGTCCTGGGAGGTCTTTGGATTATCTCCCCTTGGGGAGGAGATAAGTGTGTTCTGGAGGGAGGATGAAGAAAGATGCACACAGATGCTTAGCTGGTCACCAAGGACACATGACCCCCTTCAGGAGTGTGGAGTTATCCCTAGGAAGCAGCCGCTGCCCTACCAGGGATGACACTTCCCAGCCCCCTTGCATTTTTTTTTTATTGACGTGAAATTCACACAACATAAAATTAACATTTTGGAATGTACCATTCAGCATCACTTCATACATTCACAATGTTGTGCAGCCAACCCCTATATCAAGTTCCAAAACATTTCATCATCCCCAAAGAAAATTCCATACTTATTAAGCAATAACTACCCATTCTTCCCTCTCCTCAACCTCTGGTAACCACCAATTTGTTTTCTATCTCTATAGATTTACCTGTTCTGGGGTGCCTGGGTGGCTCAGTCAGTTGGATCCGACTCTTAATTTTGGTTCAGGTCCTGATCCCAGGATGGTGGGTTCCAGTGCCCTGTCGGGCTCCATGCTGAGTGTGGAGCCTGCTTAAGATTCTCAGTCTCTTTCTGTCTCTCTCCCTCTGCCCCTCCCCACAACTCTCTCAAAAAAAAAAAAAAAAAAAAGAACAAAACAAAAACAAACACAAACATAGATTTACCTACTCTGGATATGTCTTATAAAAAAAGAAATTGTTCATTATGTGACCTTTTGCATTTGCCTTCTTTCACCTAGCGTAAGTTTTCTGGGTTCACCCATGTTGCAGCACATAACAACACTTCGTTCCTTTTTGTGACTGAATATTCTACTGTGTGGATATCCGTACAATTTGCTTATCCATTCATCTGTTGATGGACATTTGGGCTGTTTCCATTTTTTGGCTTTTGTGAATAATAATGCTGAGAACACTCATGCACACGTATTTATCTCAACATCTGTTTTCAGTTCTTTTGGGTACATACCTAGGGGTAGGATTGTTGGGTCATTTGGTAATTCTATGTTTAACTTTTCAATTTAATTATTTTTTTATTTTTATTTTTTGAGAGAGAGGGCTCGAACTAATGAACCAGTAGATCATGACCTTAGCTGAAACCAAGAGTCAGAAGCTTAACCAACTGAGCCACCCAAGCACCCCCCTACGTTTAACTTTTTGAGGAACTGCCATACTGTTTGCTAGAGCATCAGCCCCCTTGCATTTTGGTGAGATCATGTGAGTGATGACTCATTCTCTTCGGTGGCAAGTGAGTAGAAGGGATCTTTGTCACATCTGGGCAGGGGTGCTTCCCCACAGGCTCAGCACAGTCATGGGTGAGCACAGGGGAAGTATTATGGGAGGGAGGAGCCAAAACATGGAGGGATCCAGGTTCCCGGATAAAGGTTGTCTGATCAGGAACATGCACACACCATGGTGTCAACAAGCAATAAACTACTGTGCTAAGCCACTAGGGTCTCAGGGTTTATCTGTCACAGCAGCTGGCATTATCTTCAATATGCTCAGATTCCATCTCTTAATTTCCAGCTTCCTAGCAGAGGTCGCCCTGCATGATCCTACACCCATATCTCAACTGGCCTGTACCAGACATCAGGTTCATCATTTCTATTCTAGACAGGGATATGTTGATTGCAGGGATCAAAAACCACTCAACTATCTGAAGCAACAGAAGCATTTATCATGAGGCTACTGAGATCTCCTGGATTCTGGAGACAGAAAAAGTACATCCAAGCATCATGCAAACAATGGGAGGCACAGCAAGGGAGGAGGGCAGAGGGACACAGGTTCCTGAGTGCCAGTCAGTGGGAAAGTCACAGAGACGCAGGTAGACAACTTTTTCTATTTCAGTTTTGCACTGAGTTACTATTTTTAGATATGTTGACCATGAAACCTCTAGTTTTCCACTGCTTGAGATTTGTTTCCAGGCAAACTCTAGCCCCCCGGCTCCATTTATCACCCTCTGCGCTAGGATGAAGGTCCAAATTGCCATAAGGAACCAAGGCCAGTACTGTCTCCACTTTCCCATCCAGGGCCCATGTGGTCTCTGATCTCTGCTTCTCTCTGGGTGACTGTCCACGCTCTGCATTGCAGGCACCGCTTTCTGCTTGTTCCTCCTTCCCAAGCCTTAGCCCCGCACTGGAGACTGTCCAAGCCCTTATTCCTCAATATCCAGACCTCAGTGCCTTCTTTAAATTTTTTAATGTTTATTCATTTTTTTTTTTTGAGAGAGACAGAGAGAGAGCTCGAACAGGGGAGAGGCAGAGAGAGAGTGAGACACAGAAACGGAAGCAGGCTCCAGGCTCTGAGCTGTCAGCCCAGAGCCCGATGTGGGGCTCGAATTCACAAACCGTGAGATCATGACCTGAGCCAAAGTCGGCAGCTTAACCAACTGAGTCACCCAGGCGCCCCAAGACCTCACTGCCTTCTTTGTCACCTCCGAAATCTTAAGCTGTGCTTGGTCCACTCCTATGTGTCACTTGAAATTACTGCCTTGTGTGGCTGGTTGCTGTCATGGTGAGTGTTTACCTCATCTCTGAAGGGTGAAGGCACAGCCATAGTTTCATGCCAGGGTCAGAACCTCGCACTCCCACATGCCATCTTGTGATCTCAAGCAAGTGACTTAACATCTCTGAGCCTCGGTTTCCTCATCTACAAAATGGGTAGAATAATAGTACCTACTTCAGTGGTCTCGCAAATATTATACATATATACATATTAAAGATAATGCAAAGTGCTTAGCAGCATTCCTGATACACAGTGAAAGCTCTCAATTCTTAATGGTTCCAGCTCCCTTTTCAAGTCAGCAGGTGCATGGTGAGTAGCAAATGGGATCATTGAGCTGTCTGGTTCTCAGATCTTGAGATGATCAGAATCAGATAAACCTTTGGAAAGGTTCTGGCCCATCTCCCATACAACCGGATCAAAATCCCAGGGTTGGATTTGGGAATCTGAGATCCTAATCATCACCAGCTTTGACATGCATGGTGCACGGGGAGACCCCAGCAGGCTGGCTAGGCCTCCTCCAGTAGGAAATTGGGAGAAAACTCAGATCTTAGCCCCCACAGTCCCACAAGCCCCTCCCTTGCTCATTTGAGCCCTTGCTCAAGATCCCCTCCTCAGAAAGGTAACTACCTCCCTCCATCTCCTTCCCAGTCCTCTGTAGCCCACCGCAGGAGCGTGAGTTTATTTTCCATCATCTGTCTCCCTCGCCACTGGACAAGTGCAGGGACCTATGCATCTGACAGTGGCTAGCACAATGTCAATGGGTGGTAAGTGCGTATGGTGAGTAAAAGAATCAATCAGCCTCTGTGGAGTACCCTTCCCCAGGATCTTGGGCATATTGCAGAGCTTATTAAAACAGCCCAGTCTGGTTTAGCATGCTAATTTCCTGTCTGATTCCAAGGTCACCTCTTCCCCATCACAACTGGGCTCGGGGTCTAGGGACTAGAGTGAGAACAAGGCAGTCTGCTTTTCCCTCCTCCTCATACTTAGGAGTGAAGGGGAGGCTTGCTTTGCCTTTGAGAAAATCCTTCCCTTCTCCAGCTTGTCTGGGGTTGGGGGCTGGGACTCAGCAACTCAGGGGAGAGGACAGAGGTCTCCTGGTGTGGCTGGCACATTGCAGTCCTCTCCACTCGCCTGGCTGATCCTCCCTGGGGGTGGCTTGTAGACACTAGCACGTGTGGGTGCAGGCAGGAGTTCTCCCGATTCCAAGGTGTCTTCCGCTCGCCAGTTCCCCGAGTGAGCAATCTGGTTCCACTCTACCACACACCTCAAGCTGCCCCCTCTGGCATTGATACCCACAGCCTCTTGCTGCTTGGGTTCTTTTGCCCGGCGGCAGCCACCTCCCACCATGTCCCCTGGACTCCTGAGAAACTCACACACGTGGGTGTTCAGAGCACACATCAGTAGGGTCCGCCTTCACCCTTCCATCTCTCTCCAGCCCTCTCTTTCCCTGCTCAGTGAGGCCCATCTGGAGACCAGCATGTCCAGGGCCTGAGAGCTATCTGATCAGGATGGAGTGCCAGGCTCCCCCTCCTGCGGGCACCCTAGTGCGAAAGGATTCTTTCGCAACCTTTCCCCTTTGTTGGGTTCAGTAGGGCAATGAGAGGAGCAACACAAAGGAGCATCCCCTCCCTCCCTCCACCCCGCACCCTGGGGAGGAAAGGAAAGTGCCTCACACAGCCCTCCCTCGCACAGCCCCATGCAGACTGACTCCCTGTCCTCATCAGCCTTGGGCCCAGAGCCATAAGGCAAGTCCTACTTTACAGCCCGTCCCACATTCGAGCACTTCTTGATTTTCTGATCAAAGCTTCCAGTCTTGGAGGCTCTGCCAAATGCAATGAGCCCAGGAACCTTGTGAAAGCCAGGCTGCTAACACAGCAGTGGAAATAAAATTCTCTGGTGGGCCAAGGAATATAAAGTGAACTGTTACACATGACTTCTGGGAAGTGGCCCTTAATGAAAGTGGCAGGGTCTTCCCTTTCTCCCGATGGCTAGAAGGTGGACACAATGGCTGGGGCTGCAGCAACTATCTTGGGTTATAAAGTATACTCTACATGACCAAGGTACCAGAACAACAGAGTGGAAGAAGTCTGGGTTCCTGACTATCACAGAACTGCCTTTCCAACTCTGGGCTATTTGCCTATGCTTCATTTACATGAAAGAGAAACATACCTTACCTTGTTCATCCAATCTTTTCAAACCTTCCACCTCTCACAGCCAAACTTCATGCTGACAGTCTTGCTCTAAGCTTGAGTCCTACTTTTTTTTTTAGAAAAAATAATTTTTTTGAGATAATCAGGACTGAAGGATAAGTGGAAAGGAAATGACTTTTGCATCATGATTCAATATTATTTAAATGCATTTGTGCACTATCGTCTCTCACCACCTGTGGTACCTGCCTCGTGTTTTAGAGAAACTTCACAGGCTTCAAAGTCAGTAGAACCCAGGTTAGAATTTGGTTCCCATGATTCACTACTTGTGTTATCTTAAGCAAGTTACCCAACAATTCTGACCTTTAGTTTTCTGTTTTATTACGTAAGATTAATAATGTCTGCCTTGCGGAGTTCACTAAACACATTTTTATTGTGCAACTAAATGTACATGACATTATGCTGGGGATGCCATAAAGAAAAAGACAAGGTCTCTACCTTCATGGAGATACATGTCCAATGGGGAAGAGAGGAGAAAAATGCAAGTGAAGGGGCTCCTGGGTGGCTCAGTCGGTTAAGCGTCCAACTTTGGCTCAGCTCATGATCTCACAGTTCATGAGTTCAAGCCTTGCGTAGGGTTCTGTGCTGACAACGCAGAGCCTGGAGCCTGCTTCAGATTCTGTGTCTCCCTCTCTCTCTCTGCTCCTGGCCTGCTCGCGCTCTCTCTCTCTCAAAAATAAATAAAACATTAAAAAAAGTTTTTAAGCAAGTGAATAAGCAAACAAAATAATCACAGTAAACAGTTTACCATAATGGAGAATAACAGGGTGGAGAGGCACAGGGAACCAGGAAAGCACCCCCTCTAAGGACTAAAAGAACAACCTCATGTAAAACTCTCACCACTCTTATACTCTTATAGCCCTTGCCCAGAAGCTGCCAGACCCTCTCCCCTCAAAGGGAAAACTGCCTCTAACAAAGCCCAAGCACCCCCACCAGCAGCTTGTACACAGCTCTGACCAGGGTGACTCAATCTGTGGTTTTCTGTCCAAGAATGAAGGCAGGAGGATGGACAGACCGAAGGCCTCACACAGACCTCCAGTAGAGAAAGCTGTTCTTTCTGCCTGGCACTGACCTTCCACGGAGTTGGCTCTATCTCTGCATAATGGGCACCACCTGGGTCCCAGGGAAGGCAGTTGGCATCACTTAGTTCTCAGTGAGCCCGAGCTGCAAGGGCACCCTGGCTCTCCTCCCAGGTAGTGGCACCAGAAGCTGCTAGCTCCTGTGCTGTATGTCACTTACTCCTAACAACCTCCATGGGTGACCTCTTCTCAATCAGGCACAGGCCACCAGGCCCACAGAAGTACCATCATGAGAACTAAGACGATCAGACCCCATCCACCACTGTACGGCTGCAGAAGCAGGATGTGTGTACCAAATGCAACATAATTCTGTTTCCAGCTTCCGTCGGAATTCATCCAGTACAGAAGGATGGGCAGTTTAGAATTTGTGGTGTCGCCTAGGACCTACGTGGGTACTGTGAAGGCAGAGATACGGGAGATCAGATCCCAATTCGGCTGCCTTCAGTTGTCTGGTCTTGGGCAAGTTACTTAACCTCCCTAAGCCTTGGTTGCTCCATCTTCAAATGGGCATGGTAATCGTAGTACCTACTGCATATTTGGGGGGAAGGATTAAGCAAAATAATCCATGTAAGCATATGTAGGGAATGTTTGATGTGTGTTTGCTATGACCCATCTTCTTCACTCAACAACTGTCTTTGAGCATCTGATATGTGCTAATATGTGCAAAGACAAATAACAAAGCTGGAAAGACTTTTGAAAATCATCTCAGGGCGCCTGGGTGGCTCAGTGGGTTGAGCGTCCCACTTCAGCTCAGGTCATGATCTCACAGTTTGTGAGTTCGAGCCCCACAGTTTGTGAGCTCGAGCTGCTGACAGCTCAGAGCCTGGAGCCTACTTTGCATTCTGTCTCTCTCTCTCTCTCTCTGCTCCTCCCCTGCTCACATGCTGTCTCTCTCTCTCAATAAATAAAGATTTAAAAAAAGAAAAAGAAAATCATCTCATATGGTGACCATCCATATTTTGGGCTGCAACTCATCTAAACTGGGTGAAAGACCCTATAATCTGCCTACCCCATGTATCACTTGGCTTCTGCCATGTAAACAAACCACCCCAAAACTTAGAGACTTCCAATGACAAACCTTTCAACTTTTTCATGACTCTGTGGGTTGTCTGGGAAGTTCTTCTACTCAGGGCCAGCTGGTTAGAGCTTGGTGGTCCAGGGTGGTCCCACACACAGGCCCCAGGCCTCAGAGGGGATGTCTGTAGTCACTCTCCTCATGGTCTCTCAGCCACTCGAGACTATGGTAGCTTTGTTCACTAAGTGCTAGAAGGTCACACAGTAAGAGAGGGAGCAACCTACAACTCACAAGCAATTTCCAAGCCTCTGCTTATGATATAATACCTATTGTTGTATTGGCCAAAGCAAGTCACAAGGCCAAGGCCAAAATCTGTATAGGAGGAGACCACCCACAGGAAAGCAAGGACAAATTGGAGCCATCGCTGCTGCCACAGTCAACCTCTCTGAGCCATTTGCACTTTCCAGGAAAATAATTTGGTAAGAATTAGAGAAGGAATATATAAGAACGATATTATGTACTTCAGGGGTCCCCAAATGTTTTTGATAGCATATCCCTGTATCAGTCACCTCAGACTGCCGTAAGAATACCATACACTGGGGGCCTAAACAACAGAAATTTATTTCTTAAAGTTCTAGAGGCCAGCAGTCTGCCATCAGGGTGCCAGCATGATCAGGTTCTGGTGAGAGCTCTCTTTCTGGCTTACACATGGTCGCCTTCTCAATATGGGCTTACAAGAGATCCCTCTCTTGATCTTCTTTTTTTTTTTTATCTTTTTTTTGGGGGGGGTGGAGAGTACAAGTGAAGGAGGGGCAAAGAGGGGGGTATAGGATCTGAAGTGGGCTCTGTGCTGACAGGCTGATGACAGCAGTGATCCCGAGGTGGGGCTCGAACTCACGAACTGGGAAATCATGACCTGGATGCTCAACCAACTGAGCTACCCGGCACCCCTCTCTCTCTTCTTATAAGGCCACCAATTCTGTTAGATTATGACCCCATGTCATGACCTCATTTAACCTTTATCACCTCTTTAAAGGCCTTATCTCCAAATATAGTCACATTGGGGTTAGGGTTTCAACATATGAAAACTGGGAAACTGCTTTCTTATTTTTTGGACCTAAAGTTCTACTATTTTTCCTACAACTCAGTGGATGGTGTTGAGCCCCTCTACTTAGAGACCACTGATGTTCTTTGTCAAAAACAAACATGAGGAGAATCTCATGTTTCTGTGGATTCCCCATATACACATTAATTAAATTTGATGTTAAAAATGTGCAAGTGAGATTTTCCACATACTACTCCCAATTTAAAACATTGCCTTATACTCAATGTTTATGACAACTGAGTAGTTAGTATAAAGTATCTGGTAAATAGGGCTTGGTCTTACATAAAATTGGAACTCTGTAGGATTGTAGGCCATTTTCTCATAAGAAACCAAGAGAGGCTTCGTATTAGCGGCAATGTGTGGCCCCCTGGGGGGACATCCTTAACTCCCGCTCCCAGCCTGGCACTGGGCTTTAAGGACTCTACTCCTGCAGCTATCTTAACAAATACCACAAACTTGAGGACTTAAAACAACAGACACTTAGTCTCTCACAATTCTGGAGGCTAGAAGTCCAAAATCAAGGTCACACTGCCCCTGGAGGCCTCGGGGCGAATCCTCTGTGACTCTGCCTACCTTCTGGTGGTGTCAGCATTCCTGGGTTCGTGTCACCTGGCTCTGCCTTTGCCTTTTCCTCTGTATGTCTCTCTTTTCCTCTGTGTGTTCTTTATCAGGACATCTGTCACTGGATTTGGAGGCCTACCCAGATAATTCAGGATGATCTTCTCATCTCAAAGTCCTTAGTTACATCTGCAAAGACCCCCTTGCCAAGTAAGATCACACTGGCAGGTTTTGTGGGTCACCACTCAACCTGCCGCGCACATCCTCCCTGCAATTTCTATGGATGAAGTGGGGCCCAGAAGGAGAGTTGGGGCACAGCATGGACCAGCATCTGTCTTTTCCTCTCTCGTGACTACGCAGAGCTCCTCTGGATACCATGCTTCATCACAGAAGACTTCCCCATGCAAAGAAGCACTTCCTCATCTGTGTTCACAATTAACTCCTGTTTTCCAACATGAAGGAAATGACTATGGCTCAAAAAATTAACTTCTTGTCCATTAAGGACCATTAAGGCTCCTTCCTCCTGTCTTTCCACTACCATTTCCACGCATTGCTTCTCCTCTAGGAATCTTCGAAGCATTTTCCCGGAAATGAGCAGCCTGGTTTCTGATCTTTGGGGAAGGAGCCAGCCATTTGGGGTTTTATCAGTGGGTACAATAGCAGCAAAGCCTCCTCAACTCCAGGGGCAGAGTTCTGGCCTCACAGAGAAGGGAAGAGTGGACTGGGGAGATTTCCTCTTGGCCTCAGGGTCAAACCATTTTGCAGTTTCACTAGGCGTTACCCTGTGGTCTGGGTTGCTATATTTAGCAAACAAGAATGCAGTAGGCACAATTGAATTTGTGTTTCTGACAGACAATGAGTAGGGTTTTTTTTTGTTTTTTTTGTTTTTAGTATAAGTATGTCTCATACGTTATTTCTGGATCTGCTTATAAGGCAATATTTGGAACATACTTATATTTAAAAAATTATTGTTTCTCTGAAATTCAAATTTAACTGTCTTGCATTTTATCTGTCAACTCGAACTATGCCCTTTTCTCTCCCCCAGAAAGACAGTTGTCTTCCCAAAAAGACTTTGTTGTAAGCCTTCTCTCTGCAAAGCCCTTTACTAGGCACAGAGAAAGCTGAAAGCTTTCCTTCAACGTATTCACAGCATAGGGGAGGAGACAAACTGGTAACAAATGCCTTTTCACACAAGGTGATCAATCCTCATCTTAATAAATATTCACTCAAATCGTCTGCGTGACCCAAAGGCAGGAACAATTCATTCTGTCTGGGGGAAAAGAGGGGAAAAGCTATGGGGAGGTGCAGGGGTGGGACTCTTGAGCCTGACCTGGATGGACAGATGTAAAGCAGGCATGGCATGAGGCACACACTCTATTCTGGGACCGTGGGGGTGCCCCTGTGGCCAGGTTGGTGAGGTGAGAGCTGTGTGTGTCTCTGGGCGTGCTGGTGGCACTGATGTCTGGAGGGGGACAGAAAAGTTTGGAGTCCAGAGTGAAGGGCTCTTTCCACCATGCTGAGGAGCCCCTGGGGCTTTCTGTCTCATCAGTCCTAGAAAACTAATACACAAATAGACAATGGCCAGACCGTGGCTGATAGAACTCTGACCTTAACCTCTGCAGCAACCTGCCTGTGCAGCAGTCCCATCAGAAAGGCTAGGACTGTCACTGCCAGCCAGCTTCACTATTTTTTGCCCCTGCTTCCAACTCAGGACCAATGACACAAAATGTCCCATTTCCAGTTACCCACCCCCAGCCTCCTCAACAATCTCCCATCAGGACAATCTTGAAATCCTCCTTTTCCCTCACTATAAACCTTCCCCACTCCCCTGCCTGCTTTTGAGTTTCTGCTCTCAGTAAAAGCCTTGTTTTTTCTCACTTATATGGTCTTCACTTATTTCCTCAGTATAGACCATAGGTATTGCTTTTTAAGAGAAGGATGGGGCAATGAGTGTAGTTACCGGTGGAAATGAATACTCTGATGTATGGTGTTAATACAACCACAGATACGGTGGTGTTCAGAGCTAGAAAAATCTGCTTTTTGAAACTCTTTGCAATCTACACACACACACACACAGCTTATTAATGTTTTTTAAAAGTTTACTCATTTTGAGAGAGAGAGAGCGCGCAAGCAGGGGAGGGGCAGAGAGAGAGGGAGAGAGAGGGAATCCTAAGCAGGCTCCAGGCTGTCAGTGCAGAGCCAGAGGCAGGGCTGGAACTCACAAACTGTGAGATCATGACCTGAGCTGAAATCAACAGTCGGATGCTTAACCGACTGAGCCACCCAGGGTCCCAATGTTTTAATGTTTCTATTGACCTGAACATCTCCAAATTCCTTTATGTTCTGAAAAAAAAAAAAAGGGTCTTTGAATTTTTAAAGTGCAGTTTAAAAGCAAAAATACTTAAAGTCACCCTTTGTTTTCTTTTTGACTTAATATTTTGTTTTTATTTTGACTTACTATTTTGTCCCCCCTATAATAGATTGCATTTGTCCCCTTCCTGTATCCAGGCCCTCAGCTGTCTGATTCTGCAGTACCTCCCACTAAATGGGTCAAGCCCCTTGAGGTCCAGCTTGGCCCTGTGACCTGCTTTGACCAATAGGGCATTAGCAGACAGGAGGTAAGTAGAGGCTTGAACAGGCTTACTCACTGGGGCTTGGGCTCTCATACCCCTGCCACCTCCACGAGAAGAACATGCCTAGTCTGCTGGCCACAGGAGGAGGGTGAGGGTCAGATACAGAGAAGCTACCCCAGCCAAGCACAGTCCAGATGAGACAGCAGCCCAGTTGATTATTTTTTGAGGCATCCAGAATTCTGTGGTGGTTGTTAAACAGCACTTTTGTACCAATAATTGACTATCACACCCCCTGATTTCAGAATTTCAAGAGTTTTCCATTGCCATGAATAAGAAATTAATAGAAAATCCTAATGATTACCTACCCCAAACCATGCCTTCTGGTATTCTTTCCTACTGGTGGAGCTTTCTTTCTTTCTTTCTTTCTTTCTTTCTTTCTTTCTTTCTTTCTTTCTTTCTTTCTTTCTTTCTTTCTCAGGACTTCACCCTTGCCCAGCCCAGACAAGTGCTCCTCTGCACCCCCAGGGGACAAATATCCACTGATCTCAGCCAACTGTAGTTTGCTGGTGATTGATATAGCAAAGAGCATATAACACAGTTATGGCCAATGAAATGTGAGAAGTCTGGTGAGGGGCTTTCTAGAAAGGCTTCAATCCTTTTTAAAAGAAACCCATAAGGTGATGCTTCCCTTTTTTATGTTACTAGATTTTTGGAACTGCTGTTACCATCTTGGAATTGTGAGGGAAGCCAACAAGAGGACAAACCAATATTCTGAGACAGACGTATAGGGAAGAGCTTAAGGCCAGGATATCATTGCGAAGCCATCTCTTAGCAAGCCCTTGGAGCTGTCCAACTCAGAGCCGCCTGCTACATCTCTGCTATTTAGACCATGTTTCCTTGCGGTTTCTGTTCCTTGCAGTTCAGTACTTCCTAACTGATTTAGATACTTCCTCAGTAGAGGAAAATCCAAGTTAAAGAGAAGAATGTGTTACCTTTTCTTTCTTTTGTTTTTACCAAATGATTTGTCACTGGGGCATAGACTCTAACAAGAACTTTAAAGATGAGCTTAAAAATGTCCATTCCAATGAATGCTCCTGAGATTTGATTTTGAGGGTTTTCACCATGGCTACAATCTTAGGACATGACTTGTGGCCTCACTGCTATGACTCTGTGATGCTTTGCCCAGTGATGTGGAGACTCCTTGAGGACAACTTCAGAACCATGTGTGGATCGACAAACGCGGGAAGAATTCTAGCAAGTATAACATTTCTTGGTAATGGTCCTTCTGTCCGAGGAGAGACTCGTAACTCCCATAACTCCCAACTGTCCGTAACTCCCAGGATATTTTACATGGCTACGGCAAAGCTGACCCTTTTTAAAGTAATGCCAGGTAAATTATAAAAGGCAAATTCAATCCACAGGAATGATCTTTCTCTAGCACAATGAACAACATATGCTTGCTCAGTATAATACATTTCACCTCAGTAAATAGCACCTTCAGAAAACACATTAAAATGTCACTAGATTTTTATCTAAACTTGCTGATAATTTAGGTAACCTGACTATCTTCCCCTCCTCCCATGCTGTGCTCAGCAGAAACCAGCTCTTGCCAAATTATCACTGATTTTATCAAAACCACACTTCAGGCCACTCTCTAGACTTGCCAAACTTTCTCCCAGCCCTGGACCACCGCCCTCACTCTTTTTTTCCCCTGGAACGTCTGTCTCCCACTCACTGCCTGGCAAACTCCTCATCATCTGGCAATGTAAAATTCTAATGTCAACTCCTCTCTGAAGCATCGCCTGGACCCCTGAGGCAACGCGGCATGGTTGAAGTCAGGCCCACCCGATTTGGGATCCAGCTCTGTCCCCAATTAGCTAGGTGACCTGAGCGGAGAGGCCCAGCTTTTCTGAGGCAGCCTCAGCTCGCTCTCCTGGAAGATAGCATCATGATTACCCCAGTTTTGAGCTTGTGTGGATAATGAGATGGACTTGTGTGAGGCCCTGGCACAGAGTAAGGGCTCCACGTATTCTGGCTGTTGTTACTAGATGCCTTCCCACAGAATCCTAAAGCTTTACAGCCAAGAAGGGGCTTAAGGGTTTCTTCTCAACCTTTCAATTTATAAATGAATCACTTGGGGATCCTGTCAAAACACAGGTTCTGATTCAGTAGTTCAGGGGCAGTGCCCGGGATTTTGTGCATTTCTTACAAGTTCCATAGTGTTGCAGACACCGCTGGTCCTGAAGCCGCATGTTGAATAGCAAAGGCTGTAGGAGACACTGAGTTCCCGCTTGCTTTACAGAAGAGGACAAAGCCAGGTCAGGAGTTGAGAAAATTCAGAAGCAGAACCGGTGGGTCAGTCCTGTGGTCCATGAGAGGGTGAGCTTTGTTAAGGGACAAGAAGGGATGGGCAGATAGCGCTAGCCAGACATCAAAAGTCACACCTGCGGGGTGCCTGGGTGGCTCAGTCAGTTAAGCATCTGACTCTTGATTTCAGTTGTGGTGATGATTGTGGTTCCTGAGTTTGAGCCCCATGACAGGCTCTGTGCTATGTCAGCGTGGAGCCTGCTTGGAATTCTCCCTCCCACTCTCTCTCTGCCCCTACCCCATGGATGCTCTCTCTCTCTGTCTCTCAAAATAAAGAAACAAACTTAAAAAAAAAAAAAAGAAGTCACACCTTCACAGAAAGCAAGATGGCCACACTTTACAGGGCACACACAGGCTAATGATAGCAAACATCGGTTGTGTGCCAGCCCTGCGTTTGACAATGCATGAGCTAGAGAAGTGAGTTCTAGGAGCACAAGCTGGATGGAGCAGAGAATCTGCTCATCTTTTTCATTCCTATTTTCCTAGCGCCAGATAACACTAGCTAATGCATAGTGCTTAATATGTGCCAGCCATTGTTCGAAGACATTTGAAAAACAGCTTCATGGAGATGTGACTCACATACCACACAATTCGCCCATTTAAATGCAATTCGGTGGCTGTTGGCATATTCACAGAGTTGTGCAACCATCACCATGGTCAATTTTAGAACATTTCCATTACCCCCAAAATAAAACCCTGTACCCACTAACAATCACTCTGTATTCTCCCCTCCTCCTCCTGCCCAGGCGACTGCTTATCTCCTCTCAGCCTCTATAGGTTTCCCTTTTCTGAACATTTCATATAAATGGAATCCTATAATATGTGGTGCTTCCATATAATACTGGCTTCTGTCACTCAGCATAATGTTCTCAAGGCTCAGTCTCATTGGAGCAGGGGTCAGTACTTCATTGCTTTTTATTGAATAATCTACTGTACAGATGTACCAGATTCTATCCATTCATTGGTTGATGGACATTTACGTTGTTTCTACTTTTTGCCTGTTAGGAACATTTGTGTACAAGTTTTGTGCAGAGATATGTTTTCATCCCTTGTTCTCAGAAATGTGCATATATCTTTTAATCCTTAAAACCTGATGAGGTAGGCAATATTATTACACCTAGGACTTGGGGAGGTTAATTAACTTATCCAAGGTCATACGACTTGTAACTGGTGGAGCCGAGGGAAGAACCCAGGCAGTCTTGCTCCAGAGCCTTGTGCCCATAACCGCTCTACTCTCTTCCCTGGAAGAGTGCCCGGCACATTCAATATGTATTTATAGAATGAGTAGCTGAATTAGACAGGGGCCCCATTCTCAAGAGACTTGTCATGCGGTTGCCTTCTTGCAGATAGCTTCTTTCTAATTAATCTCTGCAACATTCTTGGGGTTGGAAATGGGGAGAGGAGAAGGTTGGCTGGAATCAGCTATTAAGAAGTTGAACGTGGTTGGTGCTGACTGCATAAAGGGACACTTCCAGCCGGGGCTGAGGCTGCAGGTGCCTAAGAGGAAGAACAGTCAGCACTGGGGCCTGAAAGATTTGAGAAGTTAAAGAGAACTTCCTCTTTGCAGAGGCAAACCGGAAATCTGCTCTTTTGGTTTTTGTTTTTTTGTTTTTTTGTTTTTTAAATGACTAAAGTTGAAGCTCATTTGTGTGCCTGGTAACATCTCCGCCTGAGGTCTCGGGCTTTCTTCTCCGTGTTACCTGTGATGGAATGACCAGGCAGGCTAATTCAGGGGTGGGCAGAGGGGCTGAGTCATCCAGAACAGCCAGCAGAGGGCAAGTGCAGAAGGGTTCCAGGCCAGGGAGGTGGAAATCTTCATTCCAGCTTCAGGTGTGCAGGAAGCTGATTCTTAGGGACAAAGGCCACGTCAGGCCACCTGAGCCGACCACCTCCCAGAGCCCAGCCCAGCCACCCTGCTGCATCCTCTGCAAAGTCAGGGTCAGAGGCATCACTCACCCAGCTCCTCCCTTCCCTTCGTACTGGCACCTCTGCCATAGACACTCTGATGTTTTGGGGATGTGATGGTGACTTTTACAAACTGTCATCAACAGGTGTCTCAAACACAGCCCTGACCCTGGCTTTGTCTCATGTTCTCAGAAGTTCTTGACTCCCTCACTTCCCACCCTTACCCTTGGCTTTGACAATGCATCTGCTTCTCTGGTTTGAACCTTAGGTTCTCAGAGACATGCTCTGGGCCACCACCCAGGGATAGGAAGGTGCCAGTGAAACGGGCCAATCTCATTCTCAGGGCACAGCCAAGGTTCCCAGTGCACCAGTTCTTAGAAAATGGAGTTCACCAGAGACACAACAGGTATGGAGGCAGATGAAGGCAAGACCTCATCCCCCAGGAAGCCATAGTTCACATGGCCAGGTGACCGAAAAGCTGCATTCTTGGAGAGGGTCCGGGGAGCAGGGAAAGCAGGCACTTTCTTTCCAGGGTAGCAGGGCACTGCCTCCAGCCCCATCCACCCATGGCTTTCCACGCAGGGTACCTGACTCATCTCAGCTTGCCAGGAACTTCATAGTTTTAAAACTCAAAGTCCCACCCCCCGGAACCCACTTGGTCCCAGACAAGCTGAACGGGTAAGTCACTCAAGTTCCACAGCTCAGTGAGAGGGAGTTTCTCCCACCACAGTGCCCCATGGGAGTCAATGACCCCTCCTCCTCTTCCTCTTCCTCCTCCTTCCCCTCCCACTCCCACCCCACCCCCATTTTCCTCCTCCTCCTCTTCTTTTTCCTCCTCCTCCTCCTCCCCCCCTCTTCTTTCTCTTCCTCTTCCTCCTCCTCTCCTGGTAACAGCCAGTGTGGAGGCCATAATGATGACATCAGGATAAAGACAGAAATCCAGAGCCAGCACTTGGGTCACATGACACCGGGAAGCCTCCCCTCTCATCCCTGGAGGCAGGGACAGCCCATGGTGCCCAGGCACCACCAGTTCGATGGTCCTGACAGGGAAAGGTGGCTGGCTTCCAGGACAGAGGGGAAGAGGAAAAAGGGAAGGAGGCCGGAATGGCGACTGCCTTTCACAAAAGGCTGCAATCTGGAGCCTCCGTCCTTCCCGAAGCCCCAAACCAGCTCCCAACCCATCTGCAATGGCCACCTTTGCCCTTGTGGCCCACCGTCTGTGTCTCTGCATTGCACACCTGCTGGGGTGACAGCAGCCATCTATCTCCCTGTGCAGGTGGCCAGCAGTCATTAGGTGGAAGGAAGCTGCTGGAGTGGAGATAGGCGGCCACAGTTGCAGGCAGAGGCCAGCACGGCTGACCCCAGTGCTGCAGTTTGGGAATAATAAACCCATATGTGGGAGCCAGAGGAATGGCCTCCCCGATCTCTCACCCATGGCTTTTTTTTTTTTTTTTTTTTTTTTTTTTTTTTTTTTTTGTGGCTGACCTCTCCGTTTGGGAAAGCCAGGGCACAGTGTGTGAATTTGCCAGGACTCCAGGACAAGCACCAAGGAGATGATGCGGGTTCCTGGCTTCAGGGAGAAGAGCGGCCTACCCGTGGGGCTCACTCTGTACTACCAAGAGGGGCCTCTGCCTTTCCCTCAGAAGGAGGGTTCAGTTGGGAGGAGGGGAGTCTTCCTGACTCCCAAAGGACCCCACGGTCTTTATCACTTCCTGCTCTGTCCCTCTACTCCACAGAGGTCCAGCAGGGGAGGCTGGACATGTTGGATGCAGCTGATTGGTACCATGGACCAGAGATGAGACATCTCTTACTGGTCCTTGGGGCAGAGGGCAAATGCCAGAAGTCGCTTCCCAGGCAGGGTGCCAGAGACAAGATGGGGGACTGGTTCTCACTGTGGCTAAGTGAAGGAAAGGAAAGAATGAGAACATGGGGGGGTCAAAACGGGAGTGAGGAGGGGAGAGTCAAGGACCTGGGACATCTGTAAAGAACAGAGAAGGGGGCTGTGTGGGAAGACAGGTAGGCTTTAATCAGGCTACTGGCATATATGGCATCCCCCTAGCTTAGTCGACACCACCACCCCCACATCACACTAAGAAGGGGCCTCTGTGAGGTCCTCAGACCCTTTAAAAAAAACAAGTAGTCATTAACACCTTAGTATAAAATTCTACAATCAGATTGTCATGTCCTTCCCTCCTAAGCCCTAGGTGACACCAATCCTAAGGCCCTTGGAGAGCAAACTCTGAGGGTCTGAGGACTCTGAGCTCTCTGCACGCAGGACCCTATGGTAGGAGAGGTGGGGTGCTAAGAGGTGCAACCTTCACCTCTACTCACCTGATTTTCCCTCCCACCTCCTTGAGCTGGAATGCCCATGCCCACTTGCAGACCCAGCACTACTCAGGTCTGGGACCATCCTAACAGGCAGCAAATGTCTCAACAGCCTTAGTAATGCCATCCCATGGGGCTTGAATGGAGTCCTACTACCCACAGGCCTAAGGTTGCATGGCCAGGTCATACTGGGAGTCAGCACCTTGCATGTGGACCCCTGGACTGGCCCAACATGGAGGATAAGGTTCCTGCCTCAGTTTCCCTGCCCAGCACTTTGTTGCCCCACAGACCGGGAGCCCAGCTCTGATTCCCCTGTCTGGAGGGAGCTCAGGTTGGAGACCCAACACTGCCAGAATTTTCCAGCCCTGTCTCTCAAAGCTGGAGCTTGCTTCCCAGACTTCCCAGAGCTTGCCATTAGACCCTGGATGGTGACCATTGAGTTGGCCTTGCCAGGACCACTCTAGCCCCATTCCTGGGACCTTTTCCTTTTCCATGAGCCTGCCAACCAGTATGGCTATGGCCCCAGTCAGTCTCACACTTGAGCTTCTTCTCTTTCCATAGTCATTCAGTGGACTGGAAGGTGCAGTCCAGTGGTTGAACAAATGGTCATTGCCTTACTGAAGGCATAGAGAATCCAAAAGGGGACAGAGGCAAGAGATTCCCCATCCCTCAGGGAGGTAGGTCTAGCTGCTCAGAGGAGCCAGAGCAGGAAGAGGGGTATGAAGGGCAGCTGGAAAGAGTCCCGATGCAAATACAAACACAAATATGACACAAGAAAGGATTGCGTGGGGGTTAAATACCCACACTCTGGTACCAGACTTCGCAGGTTCAAATAACCTGTGTGGTCTTAGGTAAGTTACTTAATTTCTCTGCATCTCATCTGAATTTCCTCATCTGAAAAGTAGGGATAATGAAACCTCAAACGATTGCAATAAGAACCAAGTGAGACAGCATATAGACGGTGCATGGCACACAGTAGATACTGTAAAAATAGGGGCCATTATTTTATTAGAACATATATACATCCTGTTTTGGGTATAGGAATATCACCTCCAGGAAGCCCTCTAGGCTTTCTTTCATGTTTCTGGTGTACTTTCCAGGGAAAGAGAGGACAGAAGATGATGTACTGGGTAGCAGGGGGACAGGACAGAAAAAGGAACAGGAATAAGCATGCATTTTGCCTCTCTCTGGGGCCAGGCACTGTGCTAAGTCCTTGATATACTGTACCTCATTCTACCCACCCAGGAGCCCAAAAAGGGGAGATATTCTACTTAACCCAACTAAACAATAACCCAACCTCAGTCACTGACTAGTGAATCGCTCCTGAGTGTTTGATATGGGGACATGCAAGGCCTAGCTCAAGATCAGCATTCGGTGACAGCTTAAATGCAAGGATTCAGTCTCATCAGTGTGGAGAGTAACTGTGCTTTTCTAAGGCTGAGGGGTTGTGAGCATCGGAACACTGCACTATCTTTATTCCCCCCAGAACAGTGGGGTGGGAGGAAAGCTACTTCCGGGTCCAAAGCAGGAACATGGCCTCCAAGGTGAGGCCAAACATTGAGCTCAGATTCCTGTTAGAGATGCAGCATCTTCAAAGCATAGACCATTCACTTTGCTGGGTCAGAGGGTAACCGGTGGGGCGGGGGTTCTGGAATGATCTGCCTGGCTCTCTATATGGCTGTTTGCCATGGCAACAGACACTGCGGAGACTCTGAGCCTGCTCAGATGGGAGTATCTCTTCAGGGACATTTCAGACCTCTGTCTCCACACTGTGCAGGAGCAGACTACTTGACTGAATGCATCCTGGGGGGCAGAGAGAAGCCCAGAGCTCCCCATTTCCCCTTCATAGTGCCAGCCTGTGTCTTCCTGTTTTCTCTCTCCAAGAGATTCAGATCAAGGAATATGGATGTGAAGAAGAAAGAAAACGCAATGTAGAATCTGCTTGGACCAGTCTGAGAATAGAATTGTTTTAATGTCCCTCCACATGGGATGCTTGTGCCAAACTGATAGGTTCAAATGCCAGTTCCAGCCTTCATGAGCCATGTAACTCTGGGCAAATTCAGTAACCTCCCTGTGTCTCAGTTTCCTTATCTGTACAACCAGGTGCCCACCTCATAGAACTGCTCTGATGATTAAAGAGTTACTACTTGTAAAAAGCCTTGGAGCAGTGCTCTGCACAGGGTAAATGCTAAGCATAGAAAGAGAATATTTCTGGGGCACCTGGGTGGCTCAGTATACAACTTCGGTTCAGGTCATGATTTTGCAGTTCATGGGTTCAAGCCCTGCATTGGGCTCTGTGCTGACAGCTCAGAGCCAGGAGCCTGCTTCAGATTCTGTGTCTTCCTCTCTCTCTCTCTCTCTCTGCTCCTCCCCCACTCGTGCTCTCTGTCTCTCAAAAATGAATGTTAAAAAAATTTTTTTAAAGAAAGAGAATATTTCTTAGCTCCTTTACAAAAAGCTCTGTGCTCCAGAGCACACTTTTCTCTTGTTGCCACTGTTGCTGGGGAGCCAGCCCTCATTGTGTCTATGTGTCCAGCTCCACTGGCCTCAAAAGGCCTAAGTTTGTAGGTCCATAGGGTCCAGCCTCAGGTGTCCAAAGGCACAGGTCGGGCAAGGCCACAGGTACAAGATGGGGAGTCTGCTGTGGCATAGACGAGGGCCGGGGCTTGTCCCAGGCTGGTCAGTCAGCTCACAACAGAGCTGGGGCAAGAATTCCAGAACAGAGAGGTGTCACCATGGGAAACAGCATTGGCTCCAGGTCAGCTCTGGGTTCCAGTCCTGACCCTGTCATCCACAGGCATGTGTCCCTGGTGGAGCTATTAGTGCCTATGACTCCCAGCGTCTGTTATCTCTACGATTCCCAGTGTCTGCATCTCTAAAGAAGGGCCAGCAGAGGTGTTTACCTTTCTGTTGTAGGAATTAGATGAGTCATGCCTGTGAAATATTGGGCAAAATGGCCACTTAATATGTGGTAATATCCTCCTTCCACCCCTGTATCAGTCAGTTGTGGCTGCATAACAACCAGCCTAAAACTCTGTGGCTTAAAACAGCAACGTGTTTCTTTTGCCCATGAAGCTGGAGTGTTACCAGGGCTCAGCAGGGGGTTCATGTGCTCCATTCAGCGTCCGGTGGGGAAGACACGAATGATGGGGCTGGGGTCACCTGAAGGCTCACTCCCTCTCAGGTCTGATGCTCCACGGGGTTACTGTGGCAGCGTGGGCTCCTTGAGCTGCTCTCTATCTCTATATGGTCTCGCCACATGCTCTCTCCAGCGTGGGGTCTTTGGTGTAACTAAAACCTCTTAGCTGGGGGCTCAGGGCCCCACAAGTGCATGTCCCAGCAGAAGCTAGATTACCCTTTATGACCTGGCCTTGTAAGTCACTTACCACACTTCATTGGTGGAGGCAGTCACCAGTATCTTCCCAGTTTCAGGGAACACCTGCTTCCCTGCATGATGGAGGTCAATGCCACACTGTAAGAAGAGCGTGGGGTGGGGTGCCTGTTGGTGCAGCCCTCTTTGTAGAATGCAACCTGCTCCATGCCTCACTCGGCGTGGTTTGTGCTAATGCCCGCCTCTCCAGTGGCCTGGATGGGAGCCTGGCAATAAACACTGCTGCCTTCTGGGCTCCCCAACAGGCTGTCTCCCTCTCCAGCCAGAACTAATAGGGCGCATCTGGGCTTCATGCTCCACCTTCTCTAGCTCTTCTTTAGCCAAGCAAGACCTTCACCAGCCAGAAAACACCAAACCCACAGCAGGTAAGAACCTCTGGGGCCAGCGTCCCTCCCTGCCACCACACCTCTGCCTGAGCATGGCTAAGCAGGGCTAGGGGAAGGCCTGGGGAAGACCTTCTCCAAAACCATTTCCACCTCTGGGTCAAGGACCCAGGGATCCTGGGTCAGGTTGGGCCTATCCCCACTGTCTTAAAGTTCTAAGCTTCTTTAGGTTTTTAATTCCATTCACTCCCCATCGCTGAGACAAAATAAACGGAATAAGAGAAACATTCCAATGCCCAGCTCTTTCCCTTGCTCAAAGGAATGACTGGTGCCCTTTTAAAGCTCTGCCCCCCTTACCGACACCTGGGCTGCAGACTCCCATCTTTGCTTTAAAAGCCAGGGAGATGTAGACACCGGGACTGGCTGGTAACCTGCCAGGAAAATGGGCCAACGTGCAGCCAAGCAGAGCTGTCGTCCACCCACCTTGGGCTCATGGGCTCAATGCACTTTTCTAGAGTGGATAGGTGTCCCCTGGGGTCTCTCTGTACCCTACGATCCAGACCACATTGCCTCAGACCTCCTCTCACACCCCTCCCCAAAGCGCTACATGCCCTTGACCCCTCCAGTTCTCCTCCCTTGCCTCCTCTGAACTCCTGGGTTTTGCTCTGTGTTCCCTGGCTGGTTCTTTGTGTTCACATGACCCTGTCCAACCACGGGGCACAGACCCACCCCGGGCCTTGAGAAGGCAGCAGTTTGCACTGGTGATTTGGAAAGAGGAAGGGCACCTGGATCCGCGAAACAAGCTTAAAATTAAATCTTGGCTATGCCTACTCTCAAGAACCTCAGCCATTTTACCAGCCAGCGCCTACCAGGCTGCTTGGGCGTCTTCTTCATTACCTGCTCCCCTGCAACCTCAAAAAGACCCCCTGCTTTATCGTGCACAGCACCGCAGCTTTCTCCAGCTCCCACCGACAAATAGTCCAGAACCTCCTGGCAGATGCACCATGGCACATTGTCATAACAGCACACCATGTCCTGCGGTGTCCTCCTTCCTCCGTCCCGCATTCCCTCCTCACACCCAGGGGAAGGAAGTATGCCACATGCTCCCGCTAGGGAGACAGGCATCCTGGAGTCAGCTTGGATTATTTTATAACAATATTCTCTCCATTATGTGGAACTGGATCTGTCCTGACCCAGCCCTGTTCTCCCATCTGGCCTCACCCACTTGGCTCTCTAGGGGTTCCAGAAGGGAGAAGAAGACAGAGGCCCAGGTGGGGACAGAACTAGTGAACTGGCCTCTCTAGAGTGATGCTTGAGAACATTAGGGGATGAAGTGAACATCAGTCACAGCTCTGATAGTTAGGTCAAACTATTTCACCTGAACAGACCAGCCTGTAGCTCGGCGGGATGCACGATGAACCACAGAGATCCCAGATGTGTGATGCCCAATCCTTCACTCCAGGGAAAAGGAAGGGCTCAGTCTGCTAGGACATCTGCAGGTAGGCAGGCCACAAAGCAGTTGCCCTCCCAGAACACGCTGGCCTGAGCCTATAAGACCTCACACACCCACTAACACCTTGCCTTTGCTTGTCCTTTGCAACGTATAAGCATCCAACTGGCAGGTCCCTGGAGACAGTGACAAGGAAAGAAAAGGAAAGGCAGCTGGAAAGGGGTCAGGAATAAAAGCTGGTTGGCCCAAGGCAGGCCACACCTGGAGCCCTCCCCATGGCCAGGGTCAGGGTGCCTTCTGTTTGGCTGGACTTCCCACACTGCTCTGTGCCCAGGCCTTCCCCAGGAGCTTTTCACCCTTCGTTAACCACCATCTGGCGATGTCATGGAGAGCCTGGAAGGTGGCCAGGAGCTGGCGTAGGCTAAGCACAGAGATTTGCTGGCCTGTATGCTGGGCTTGGCTCTGGGGGCCTCAGCTCTCTCCTGATTCAATGGTGGGGAAGCTTCCAGCTGCACGAAGAGTATCTCCCAGGGCCGACAGATGGGCAGCCCCGGGGGAAAGACACATGGCAGGGCCTTGTTGTTGTTAAACGCAGATCACTGGGTTTTATCAGCAAGATGCTGCTCAGTTGGCAGGAATATACCTGCCCCCAGCACGAGTGGCTGTCAGAAGCACCGACGGCCCTGGGAAGACTTTGGTGGGAAGGTGGAGCCATGGGCTCATTCTTGGAGCTTGGCACCCTCTCCCAGACCTACCCTTCTATGCTTGGGGGGCCTCAGGGAAAATGAAGGGGGGCATATTGGTGCACTGTGCCTAAGACCAAGGAAGGCCAGCATCCCCAGGGCTGAGATACAGGCAAGGCCAAGTCTCTCCACGAGCAGCCAAGTGCCCCCAAGTCTGGACTCTAAAAAAAAAGACCACACCACAGGCCAGGAAACTTTAATAAGTCCTAGATAGTAACTAGTTTAGGCTTTGTAGGCCAAGAAGCAAAATTGAGTATATTGTATTTATATAAATTTATATATATATGTACTTATATAAATATTTAAAATTTAACCACTTAATGTAAAAACCGTTCTTATTTCATAGGCCACACAAAAACAGGTGGTGGGCCAGATATGCCAACTCCTGGACTATAGTACCCTGGGCAAGGAACTCAGCAGGAGAGGCTGTCTACAGCTTTCCTCCAAGGCAAAGCCCTCAAATGCCTGGGGGATCACACAGCCCCCATGCACACCTGTCCTACCTGGGGACTGGACCTGCCCATATGTGTGTTAGTTTCTTTCCAGCACTGGCAGGCCATCGGGCCATGCTGACACCTCTCTCCCCACTCAGGTCCTGCAGGCCCCTGAGCTGCAGTGTGGCCATCCTGACATCTCACAGCCCTTACTTGCAATGCTGTCCCCTATAGGTCGCCAAGGCCCCAGACTACACTCAGGCTCAGTGCAGTCCCAACAACCACTTCCCCTGTACCACTGCCAGTCCTGGGTGGAGCTGATCTTGCCAAATCTCTCCCTTAGGTGACTTCTCATCCCAGCAAATTCCTTAGGCCATCAGGCCAACGCACTTCTGGAAAGCACCCATGCCCCTGCCCAGCCACATCTGAATCCACTCGCCCTCATGCTAGGACCCTCACCTACTACACTATATTACCAATCCCACCCCATCTTACAGGGAAAAAGTAGCAGAAAGAGGTGTAACACCTGGCTGCAGCATCTTAGGGGCATCACCTGGCCTCACTTAGCTCCACCTCCCCATGTGCAAAATATGGTGAGCACCAGGCTCAGCCTGAATGCCCATATCAGACAGTCAGTGGAGGGATCCAGTGGAGGGCGTGTATGGCCTGGAGCATGTATAGACCTCAGTAGCTGCTCGTTGGACCTCCATGTAAAATTGAAGTCCAGAAACAGAATGAGCTGAGGAGATGGTGGTGGAGAAACGGCTGTGGGAAGGAAGAGGCAGCTGCTGTGAAGCTAATGAGTAGAACGACCCCCCCTCACCTCGAAGGGCAGTGCCCACTGATCTGTTGCATGAAGGCGGAGGAGGGGGACAGGATGAAGGGGACAGGAAAGAGGGTGGTGTGGGAGGACTATCTGACCACCTGTCACAAGGTGAGACATCAGGACTGAGAAGTGTATCCAGGGTCCTTACAATTTCTTCCGTCCCTGAGTAGAAACAGACACCTTCCCTTAGCTGCACCTGGCCAAGGGCTTCACCACCAACTTGGCTTCCATTGTGATGGCTTTGGCTGTAAGTAACACCCAAGTAAACCTGGCTTAATTAAACAACACAGGTTTGGGGCACCTGGGTGACTCAGTTAGTTAAGCGTCCGACTTCGGCTCATGTCGTGATCTCACAATTTGTGAGTTCGAGCCCTGTATCGGGCTCTCCGCTGTCAGCACAGGGCCCACTTCTGATTCTGTGTCCCCTCTCTCTCTACCCCTCCTCTAATTGAGCTTTCTCTCTCTCAAAAATAAAACAACAACAACAACACAGGTTTTCACCTCAGTTAAGAAGATGGAGGTGGGCAGTTCCGGGGCAGATTCAAAGCTCTGTGTTGCCTGGGTTCCAGGCCCATCCTCTGAGCGCCTATTCTGACCTTGCCCTCCTGGTTGTAGGAGAGCTGCTGCGGCCATCACTTCCCAAACAACTGAATCCCAAGACCTGAAACTAGGAGGCAGGGGATTCCCATCTAAAAAAGTCCCAGGAGACTTCCCTCCAATCCTATTGGCCAGAACTGGGTCATGCCCAGCCCTAACACAAAACAGGAGAGAGCTGGGCTCCAGGCTGACTCCCACTGAGTACATGGTACCTCAGACCTGAGCACAGTTGGGTCCTGCTGGAAGGAAGATGGCAGGAGTGGACGTTTGGTCAGAAGCTGCCAGGCCTTGTTGGGACTTCTGGATTTTAGCATCTGCATTATTTTTAACTAGAGATATTATACTGTCAAAACAAGTGAGTCATCATGCCCTTCTGACTGAAGCCTGGTGGATCATTAATACTTCCATCCAAATTCCTGGGGAGACACAGATGCCTGGATGGGATAAGGCAAGGAAATGTTAGGCTGCCCTTGGAAGGTTTTGATGTCATCACATCAGGAGCTGGGACACTGGGTCTGCGAAGAGGGGCTGGGCTGGGGACCCATGTGTAGGGAGCTGGTAATTAATGGCTTTAATTCACTCACTTTTGACAGGCACTCTGTCCAGACATGAGGAAAACAGGCATTAAAACATTAAGGGAAGGGGCACCTGGGTCGTTCAGTTGGTTAAGCATCTGACTCTTGATTTCAGCTCAGGTCATGGTCTTGTGGTTCATGAGATTGAGCCCCATGTTGGGCTCTGTGCTGATAGTGTGGAGCCTGCTTGAGATTCTCTCTCTCTCCCTCTCTCTGCCCCTCCTGTGTGCTTCTCTCCCTCCTTCTCTCTCTGCCTCTCCCCAACTCATGCACGTGTGCACTCTCTCTCTCTCTAAGTAAATAAACATAAAAAAAATGAAGGGGAAAAAATAATAGTTCAGATACCTCATGGTGACTCCAGCAAGGAACGTATCTTTCTGGCCCCTTGTGGTCACTGAAATGGTTCAAAAAGCCATAGGAACAGCAGAACAGGGGCCAGGGCACCAGTATTCTGACCCTAGATGAGCCACTAGCTTACCTTCAGTCTCTTCATTTGTAGAATCGGCATCTGGTATCATAGGTCAAGATCCTTGCAGCTCTGATTCTGTGTGGCTGCAATTTTGAGCCAAAAACGACAAGCAGGACCTACAGGTCTGAAACCAGCAGCCCCCTGGGTTCCTCGTAACCCCCTTTAGAGTGACACAGATAATGCAGTGGTGATGCTGGAGGTGATGGTGGTGGCAGTGGGTACATGAAGCACTTGCTATATGACATGTGTTGTCCTCATGTGTTCCCTCAACTCCCTCGACAACTCTATGGAATAGTTACTTTTATTAACCTCATGTAACTGAGGCTTAGGGAGGCTCCTGACTATATTCATATATGATGCACTAAACTGTGTTCCTCCAGGGGCACCTGGGTGGCTCAGTTGGTTAAGCATCTGACTCTTGATTTTTGGCTCAGATCATGATCTCATGGTTTGTGGGATACAGCCCCTCATCAGACTCCTCACTGGTTGTGGAGCCTGCTTGGGATTCTCTCTCTCTCTGCCCCTCCTCCACTGTTCTCCCTCTCTCTTTCTCTCACTCTCTCTTTCTCTCAAAAAAGAAAAAATAAAACAAAAAACCTGTTGAACTTTGTTCCTCCAAAATACATATGTTGAAGTCCTAACCCCCAATGTGACTGTACTTAGAGATAGGGTCTTTAAAGGAATAACTCACATTAAATGAAGTTATAAAGGTAGAGCCCCAATCCCATAGGATTGGTGTCCTTATAAGAAGGGACCGGAGGGATGTGCACATAGGAGAGGCCATGTGAAGACATGGCAAGAAGGAGGCCATCTGCAAGCTAAAAAGAGGAGTCTCAGAAGAAATCAATCCAACTAACACTTGATCTTGAACTTCTAGCCTCCAGAACTGTGAGAAAATACATTTCTCTCTTGAGAAATGTTTATACTTAAACATCTCTTGTTTAAGCGACCCAGTCTATGGTATTTTGTCATGGCCGCCCAAGCTGAAAAATACATCACCCAGTGGCAGAGCCAACATTGGAACCAGGCAATCTGACTTCAGAGTCATGTTCTTAAGGACCGCATCATCTACAATTCAGTTCTTTGATTGGAGAGGTGGGTAGTAGATCTCCTTATGGCCAGGTCTGCATGTACAAAGTACATAGATGTCAAATCTCATCCCCTTCACTCTTTACATAACAAAAGACATTCTATTCCAGAGCAGCCAAGACCCATGTTTTGGGTGGAAATGTTCCCACGGAAATATAGGCCACAGTTCAGTGGGTGGCTAGAACCATCTGGGTAACATGCAGAGCTGGGTCATGCCTAAAATGCCCGTAGGCACCAAAGAGATTTCAGCCAGAGATTTTAAATGACATCAACATCTGCCTCCTAGGGAATAATCTTGGATGCTGCCCAAATCAAGCAGACTTGGATTTAAATCCTGCCTTCTCCAGGTATGGGACCTTGGGCAAGTCATGTCACCCTGTGTGTCTCAGTTTCCCCATGTCACATGGAGATAATTATTCTGACTCTGTAGCAGTGCTGTGAAGATAGAGAAGTGAATACATGGGAATCTGCTTCACAGCAGATTCAGTACCACCTAACCTGAGGGACCACCTGAAATCCCCTTAGCTTCATCAAAGCAAAACCCACAGTTACAAATCCCCTGGCAGACAGCCGCCAGTCCTTTCTGGAAGGAGCTGGGTATAAATTATAGATCACAGTCTTTCAGATCAGCTGCTGTTCTGGTTCTCAGCTCACTGTGGGCAGGGGGCTGGGCTGGCTCCCTCAGAGCACTGTTCGTGGCCCAAGGGATCCCTGCTGCCCTTACAGAGAGCCTACCCCCTGTCCCCAGCTTTCCTTCCCCCAAAGAGTAAATGTTCCTTGCACTGGGGTTGTGGGGATGCTCCAGGAGGCTGCCCTCCTATCAGCCTCCAAGGCTTGGAGTTAGCCACAGCCTGAGCCCCAAACCCCAGCCCCACTGAGCATGCCCACCCTATCCTCCATCCCCAGGGAAAGGCTCCATCTCCAGAGACTCGGAGAAAGAACCAAATGCAAAGGAATTATGTGTTTAAGATTGGGAGGCTGCAAGAGACAAAGGTAAAAGCAGCCCTGTTTTCATCAGCAGGGTCTGCTGACCTGAGGGGACAGAGTGAGATTCCTTGCTTCCTTCCTGTGGCCACACACCCTCCCCACCACCACTCACACATGCGGGGCCATGTTCCCAAGCCATGTGGCACCTGGCTTTCTCTCCCTTCCCCAGCCCCTCTCCAGGGAACCCCCACCCCCACCCCTGCCATTGCAGGCTGAGCAAGCAACCCATGGGATGATAATGTGTGGATCCAAGCATTTCTCTCCCTGGGAAATCTGGGGTTCTACTAACAGAGCATGGGGCCTGGAGCCGGGATTCCAACCGAACTCTGCCTTTCCAGCCTCATGACTTTGGTCAAGTTACTCCCTCTCTAAGCCCCACTGTCCTCATCAGTAAAAATGAAAGTACCGATATCACACCCATATCACTAGGATGGTGGGAATTGAATGCAATAATACATGAAAAATGAGTAGTGCAGGGTCTGGCAGGGAATACCTGGAAACAGAGGTTAGCAAGTTGTGATGCGGGGCCTGGGCCAGAGTGCAACAAGAAGGTAGTGAGGGCACAAATGCAGGTGCTTGAGAGTAAGGGGTCCTCCAAGTTCGTGGCCTGGCACCTTGCTTGCCTCACTGATGATATGTACAGGTGCCACTGAAAGCTACAAGGAGCCCAGCATCAGCCAACGTCTGCATCGGTGTTCACCAACAGCAGGGAGACACAGGGCAAGCCTCTCTCACTTCTCTGGGGCTGTTTTCTCATCCAAAATGCCGAGGCCAGCAAGGTGGCTCGTCTCCACCATGCCCGGCACGAATCTGCATGGGGAGCAAACCAGAGAAAGGAGTGAGGGGCTTTGTACACCCCTACCCCTGGCGAGAGAATATACACAATCCAGATCCTTATTCTACAGTCAGTCGGGGAGCCTCTCTCCTGCCCCACCTCCCCGCCCCCCTGCCTACTGAGGGGAAAGTCGCTCCAGGTATTTAAAGTCTCCATTAACTGGGGCACTTGGGTGGCTCAGTCAGTTAAGCATCCCACTTCAGCTCAGGTCATGATCTCACAGTTCATGGGTTCAAGCCAGTTCTGTGCTGACAGCCTTGGAGCCTGCTTTGGATTCTGTGTCTCCCTCATTCTCTGCCCCTCCCCATACTCATGCTCTGTCTCTCAAAAATAAATAAACTCTAAAAAAAAAAATAATGCAGTCTCCATTAACCATGTTCAAATGCCACTTGATTCTCTGGTTTCATGTCTCTGCATCCGGGGACAGGAAAGCCAAATGATCCAAAACATGAGTTGGCAACACAGTGCTCTGTAGCAAGACCCCTCCATCTTGCCTCCTCTTTAATTTTTTAAACAAAACGCACCAGTCACCACCAATCACCACCTTCAATGAATTGAATTGTAAGGGAAATTAGACAACAGCTCAGATTTGAGTCAATATTTGCCTCAGCCATGAGAAAAGAGGCTGCTTCTTTTTGCCTGGCTCTAATCTGCAGTGTTAATTATCTTGGTTACATGCTAGCAAATTAATTATGATCTAATGAAGTTAAAAGAGGTCATTTGTTAAGGAAAACTGATTACATATTGTTAGCTCTGGGGGATTAAATGGAAAACCAGTGTCGTCATGAAAGCAGCTTTAAAAATGAGACGCGATATTGATTTACGAGGTTGCGCAGCTGAAAGGGTGATGCCCACAGCGTCCTGTAGGGGGCGTGCAGGGCTTTGGATCGCAGACCTCCAGGACCCACACCCCTCCCCAAAGATCTGCCAGTATTATGGGAGAAGGCTGTGTAACCTGCTCCAGGTGAAAAGGTATTAACACTAGAAGAGGGTCCTTGCCTTGAGAGGTGAGTGTGAGCAAGAAAGAGAGACAAGGATGAGGGGCAGTTGGGGGGGAATGTAGGTGTGTGCACTAGAGAGAGCTGGGAGAAATGTAGGTGAAAGGGAGAGTTGGAATGGAGGGGTGGGCGTGTGTGTGTGCGCATGCGTGCGTGCACTTGCAAACTCAGTGTCTTCCCAGTGGGCAACTCCAGGGTAGCGGAATGGAAACTGCCCTCCTCACTGGGGAACAATGAGGAAGAGCTGTCAGTGGGTCTGGCCTTCACATGGGTTTCCAGATGTTGCCTTAGAAGCAGCAGAAATGCTGAGCCAGAGGTAGGAAACTCCAGCTTGCTCAGGAGTTTCTTCTTCAAGTCAGGGCAGAGAGACCTAACAGCCAAATGATGGGCTTTCCACGCAGTCCCATCTGCGAGCCATGCCTGCAGAATGAACTCACTGGTGTGGAGGTTCAAGACCTTGACTGCCATGTTGGTGAGGCAGAAATTGCTAGTTGCCCACCAAGATTCATTCTCCTATTCTTCCTTAGAAACAGAACTCTTAGCGGCTGGGTGGCTCAGTTGCCTAAGCAGCCGACTCTTGATTTAGGCTCAGGTCATTATCTCAAAGTTCATGAGTTCTAGCTCCATGTCGGGCTCTGCACTGACAGCACAGAGTCTGCTTGGGATCCTCTCTCTCTCCCTCTCTCTCTTTCTCTGCTCCTCCCCTGCTCGTGCTCGCTCTCTCGCTCTCTCAAAATAAAGTTTAAAAAGCCTCCCTCCCCACTTTCTTTAAAAAAACAAAAGAAAGAAAGAAAAGAAGCGGAACTCTTGTTTAATTCAAAGTGGTAATGCATCCAGCCAGAAAACAACATTTCCCAGACTCCCCTGCACCTGAGTAATGAAATTCTGGTCAATGAAATGCAAATAGAGGCTACCGAGTATGATATCTGAGGAGAACAGAAAGCTGGGATGCATGTTTTTGCTCTTCTCTCTTCCTCTTTTCCCTCCCTGGAATGCAGGTGTGATAGTTGGAGCTCCAACAGTCATTTTGAAGCAGAGGCAAACTTAAGGATGAAAGCCACTCACTGGCAATGGTGGAGCAGGAAGGCAGAGAAGCCTGGCTCCCGGATTACTGTGGGGCATCACACCAGCCCTAAAACACCTTCCTGTGGACTTCTATGTGACAGGAAAAACAAAACACCTGACGTGATATGTTTGACCTACGTTTTTTATTGGGGGGTGTGGGGAGGCTGTCTCCTGGCTCAGAGTTGAATACTATTTCTAACTCACACACCAACTCACATTTCAGTATTGGCAGTGTGAGTAGCCCCAAAGGTTTGATTCACTCAGTTTGTCAGGCTGGAAGAAGAAAGAATATTTATGCGGAGAAACCCCCTATGAAAGGGGGGAGCAGGAGTCTGGCCATGGTGACTCCCCCTACACACACATACATATTTTAAGCACACTCACTCTGCTCTCTCTCCTCTTACTGGCTCAGAATATTCCAGCTCCTCTGAGGTTCAAGTCCTTTCTATCCAGGTGCTCAGGTCAATGAGGCCAATGTAGCCTTGAGGTTGGGTGTGTGTTGGGCTGCCAGGGCCCTCGCTCCCTGTACCTCTCCACATCCAGCTCTGCTTGGCAGCTCTCCCTCTGAGGCCACTGAGCAGGGAGGTGGCTTCCTTCTAAGTCCCAGAAGTCTGTCCATCTGTCCCTTAGAGAGTCAGGCCCAGGATGGCTGCTGTCGGGAGTACCCAACGCCCACCATGGCATTGGAAGGCCAGAAGGCATCTAGTCTCCCTTTCTCAGAGCAGGAGCTGACACCCCCACATCATGTACAAGAGGAAAACCAAGTCTAGGAATGGCAGGGACGCACGTGCCCAACGTCCAGCCTGATAGATACAGAGACGGACCCTGGGTCCTCTCACCCTTCTTCACCCACTGCCCATCCCAGGCTGGGAAGATAGAAACCTTCAGTCATGTGGCCCCATTAATTAAGGATTGGGGGGAACTCAACCCAGGTTGAGCCGAACCACATATCCGTACAGCTCGCAAAAAGTGTCAGCTTAGTTGTATCCTGAAACAGCGTTGTCCATGGGAAATAAATGCATGTCATATATGGAATTTTACCTTTCCCAAGAGCCGCATTAAAAAACAAGGAACCTGGGGCACCTGGGTGGCTCAGTCGGTTAAGCGGCCGACTTCGGCTCAGGTCATGATCTCACGGTCCGTGAGTTCGAGCCCCGCATCGGGCTCTGTGCTGACAGCTCAGAGCCTGGAGCCTGTTTCAGATTCTGTGTCTCCCTCTCCCTGACCCTCCCCCGTTCATGCTTTGTCTTTCTCTGTCTTGAAAATAAATAAACATTAAAAATATATATATAAAAAAAAACAAGGAACCAGATAAAATTGACTTTAATAATATTTTATCTGATTCAACATATCCAGAGATTGTCATTTCAACCTGTAATCAATATTTTAAAAATTCTTAATGAGGTATTTGACATTGACATGATCTTTTTCACACCAAGTCTTTAAAATCTCAGTGTATTTTGCACTTATAGCCCACTGTTGTTCAGACTAGCCACATTTCTTTTTTTTTTTTTTTTCTTTAATGTTTATTCATTTTGAGACAGAGAGCAAGAGCAGGGAAAAGGGCAGGGAGAGAGGGAGAAAGAATCCCAAGCAGGCTCCATGCTGTCAGCACAGAGCCCGACACAGGGCTCGATTTCACAAACCATGAGATCGTGACCTGAGCAGAAACCAAGAGTTGGATGCTTAACCAACTGAGCCACCCAGACGCCCCCAGATTAGCCATATTCCAAGCACTCAGTAGCCACATGTGGTGAGTGGCTACCATATGGACTAGCACGGTTCTAGAAAGTTAGTGGGAAATTTTCACCTCCATAAACACCTTGTGGACATAAGCATGAAATTACAAATACCAGCCAGGTCTAAGAATGCCTTTTGTCCTGACACCCCAACACCTCTCGACAGCATCCATTTTTTTTTTAATTGTCCATCTGAGGGGCGCCTGGGTGGCTCAGTCAGTTAAGTGTCCAACTTTGGCTCAGGTCATGATCTCGCGGTTTGTGTGTTCGAGCTCTGCATCCGGCTCTTCTGACAGCTCAGAGCCTGGAGCCTGTTTCACATTCTGTGTCTCTCTCTGTCCTCTGCTCACGCTCTCTGTCTCTCTCTCAAAACAAGTAAATAAACATTTACAAAAAGTTGTCCATCTGAGTTTCTAACAAAGTCTTTGTTTTAGTTTGCTTTTTCCTGACCGTGAAGGAAGTGGCCGAGTACATTTTTTTAGGTCGATTGCTAGTTACAGTTGTCTTCTGTGAATTGTCTAAGATCCTTTGTTCATTATTCGAATTGGGTACTTTGACTTTTTGTCATTGGGTATTTTGAATATTAACTCTTTGTGAGGTAACGACGAAAAAGTTTTCTCCGGCCTGTGATCCCACTTCACTCCCCTCGCTGTGCCTTTTGTCAGCCTGAAGATTTTTACTGTTACATCTTTTCCTTGGTAGCACTGGGTTTGGTGACTTGGTGAGGAAGGCTTACGCTCCCCAGGATTACAAAAATATTCTCCTATATATTCTGCCAATATTCTATTCTCGTTTTTGTTTGTTTAGCTCTTTGCTCCATCTGGAGTTTATTTTTGCTCAGCGCTGCTCCTAGCACAGCTCACAAAACGTCAGCCCCTGGTGCTTGCCTGGGGAGGGCGGGGCTCCCTGGAAAGGTGAGAAACGAAGTATCCTGGCTGGAAGTGACAGGGAGGCCGGGAAGGGGTGAGGGTGGAGGCTGGAGGCTCAGGCCCTCAGTCCTCTGGGCCTCTTACCTACCCCAAAGCCACCAGCAGGGACTCCCAGGGAGATTTTCAAACCCCTCAGAGCCTCACTTTCTCCTCTATCAAATCAGGCTATTAATGCCTCATAGCAGAGTTGTGGGGGTAAAATTGCCTCTGTGTGGCTTCATTTCCTCTTTTCTAATGGGGATAAGAATGTCCCTCCTCCAGAGGCACCTGGGTGGCTCAGTCAGTTAAGTGTCTGACTTTGGCTCAGGTCATGATTTCACGGCTTAAGGTTTCAAGGCCCACATTGGGCTTTGTGCTGACGGTGCAGAACCTGCTTCAGATTGTCTGTCTCCCTTTCTCTCTGTGCCTCCCCTGCTCATTCTCATTCTCTCTCTCTTTCTCTCAAAAATAAACATTCAAATTTTTTTAATAAAAAATTAAAACTAAAACTAAAATAAAATAAAAAGAATGTCCCTCCTCCCTTCCTCAAAAAGTTAAAAATAGAACTACCCTACAATGCAGCAATCATACTACTATTTACCCAAAGGATACAAAAATACTAATACAAAGAGATACAGGCACCCCGATGTTTATCGCGGCATTATTTACAATAGCCAAGATATGGAAGCAGCCCAAGTGGCCATCAGCTGACGAATGGATAAAGAAGGTGTGGTGTATACTTACAATAGAATATTACTCAGCCATTAAAAAAAAATGAAATCTTGCCATTTGCAACCACATGAGTGGAGCTAGAGAGGATAATGCTAAGTGAAATAAGTCAGTCAGAGAACAACAAATACCATATGATCTCACTCATGTGCGGAATTTAAGGAACAAAACAAATGAGCAAAGGGGGAGACAAAGAGAGAAAGAGAAAGACAAACCAAGAAACAGACTCTTTTTTTTTTTTAAATTTTTTTCAACGTTTATTTATTTTTGGGACAGAGAGAGACAGAGCATGAACGGGCGAGGGGCAGAGAGAGAGGGAGACACAGAATCGGAAACAGGCTCCAGGCTCTGAGCCATCAGCCCAGAGCCCGATGCGGGGCTCGAACTCACAGACCACCAGATCGTGACCTGGCTGAAGTCGGACGCTTAACCGACTGCGCCACCCAGGCGCCCCAGCAGACTCTTAACTGTAAAGAACAGATGGTTCCCGGGGGGGTGGGGGGTGAGGGGGAAGATGGGGGAAATAGGTGGTGGGGATTAAGGAGGACATTTGTGAGGAGCACTAGTGGGGGGGAGGGGCGGTTAAAATAGAAACTAAAAACCAAAAACAAAAACAAGGATTTCGCTCCTCCTAGGGCTGCAGTGAGGTAAGCACTCCGGCTTCCTGCTGTCACTTACCTCCCTCATGGTCAGTGAGGTAACCAGGCTCAGCTGGGGGTCCTGACTGGGTCTCACATCCTCACAGTCAGATATCAGCTAGGGCCATGGCCATCTGAATGCCTGGCTGAGTCCGGTGTCTGAAGTGGCACACTCACATGGCTGACAGTACCTGAAACTGCTGGCAGGGGTGGGGACTTCTCTAGACAGGTGGACAGGGAGGGCTTCTCTGAGGAGGTGACATTTTAGGGGATGCCTCAATGGCAAGGAGACAGTCATGTACATGCCTGGGGGAAGCCTGTCTCTGGCTGAAGGAACAGCAATTTTGAAGGCTATGATTCCAGAAGGAATTTTCTAGGAAGATCTCAGTCCCATAGGCAGGTGAACCCAGCTAGCCAGTGAACAAGGCAGTGGATGCTCTCTGCCTTGGGAGTGAGTCCCACAGAAGAAAAAGAAAACCTAGTGAAGAGGTAGGTGTGCAGGAAGTCTGCCTAGCACAAGGCTTAGGAAAATGGGATTGCGGCCAGCATCCTCCCTCATCTGGAAAACTGCCTCACTTGTGTAGTCATGGCCTTCTTACTGAATTAGGACATTTCCTCATTCTTCAAGTGTTAGAATTGCCACCAGCAGTAAGTCTGTGACAGCATACTCCCACAGAAATAGCATGACCTGAGACAGAACGCAAGATAAGCCCCCTTTTATGAGGCGAGCCCAGCAGGTGCCCCAAACACCCTTCACTCTGTTCTTCTCTTTGACATGAACAGCTGCACTAATGTGAATTTACTCATCAGATTAAAAATAATCTGCTAAATATCACAATGGAGTTATTTCTGAGTGGCTTCAGTTACTGTAATAAGATGCAGGGTTGGGTTAAGAGTGAGGTGCCTCTCAATGTGGAGAAAGAGGATCTCTTTCGCACTGCTGGTGGGAATGCAAACTGGTGCAGCCACTTTGGAAAACAGTATGGAGGTTCCTCAAAAAACTAAAAATAGAACCACCCTACGACCCAGCAATTGCACTACTAGGCATTTATCCACAGGATACAGGTGTGCTGTTTCGAAGGGACACATGCACACCCATGTTTATAGCAGCACTATCGACAACAGCCAAAGTATGGAAAGAGCCCAAATGTCCATCGATGGATGAATGGATAAAGAAGATGTGGTATATATATACAATGGAGTATTACTCGGCAATCAAAAAGAATGAAATCTTGCCATTTGCAACTATGTGGATGGAACGAGAGAGTATTACGCTAAGTGAAATTAGTCAGAAAAAGACAAATATCATATGACTCCACTCATATGAGGATGTTAAGACACAGAACAGATGAACATAAGGGAAGGAAAGCAAAACTAATATAAAAATGGAGGCGGACAAAACATAAGAGACTCTTAAATATGGAGAACAAACAGAGGGTTATTGGAGGGGTGTGGGAGGGGGGATGGGCTAAATGGTTAAGGGCAGTAAGGAATCTACCCCTGAAATCATTGTTGCACTATATGCTAACTAACTTGGATGTAAATTTATAAGATAAGATAAGATAAGATAAGATAAGATAATAAAAGGAAAAAAAGAGTCAGGTGCCTCTCAGTCAACAAAAGCAGGGATTTGAAGCAAAATGCCAGATAAAACAGACCTGTATTCATAGTTCAATTAGGCAGTTTTGTAGCCTAGATTATTTAGTTATTTGAACCCACCAATTCAAATGCTAATTGCAGGTGGAAACAGCCTCAAAGACATACCCAGAAATAACGTTTAGCCAAATATCTGGGCGCTCCATGACCCAGTCAAGTTGACACATAAAATTGACCATTTCAACTGGTCCCCATTTCACCCCCTTGTCTAGAGGCCCAAAGCTTCTAAACTTGCTGGAAGCCTCACAGCTAATACACAGTGCATTCCAGATCTGAAGCCAGGTTCCCGTGACTTCACAGACCACTGCTTTTTAACCTGGGCACCTGGCTGAGGTATGGTTCGTAAGTGTTGTGCAGGTGTGGACACTGGGTAGGTTAGAGGAATCTGGGAACCCCGTGCTTAGAGAGGGGTTGCAGTGTCCCCTGGTTAGGAGAAAAATTCTACTTGTGTCTGGAGTTCTGTCTTTATATGAAGAGCATGCTTGCCTGGGAAGAAGAGGCTGGCCTAGAAATTTGGTAAGCCTCTCGCAGCTCTTTGGACCTTAGGATGCCACATTCTTCCTGGGAGCAATCTATGAGAATTGCACGTCATTGGCCTCAGAGGAAATAAACAAGAAATAAATGGCTCTGTAACAGCCCTGCCTTCTCCTCCCCCGTGGTTTCAGTCCTGTAGGGCCATCTGCTCAGAAGTCTCTGTCCTACCGAGAATGAATCCAGAGGCATTTTTGGAAATGTTCTCCTTGAAGTGCAGAGACAAGCCTCAGAAGGTAAATGCTAAGGTGATCTGTGAGGCTAATAACCTGGCTGGCTCTGACTGTGGTCAGCTCAAGGGCTAGGGAGTGGAGCAGGCTGTAGCCCAGGCTGGTCCTGCAGGAAAGACACCAGGCCCTGCAGCCCCTCCCCGCTACCCTCTGCTCATCTCCCTCCCCCTAATCCAGAGGCCCTTCTGGCTCCTTCTCCTAGAGATCAGTCCACTGGCCTCTGGCCAGGGAAGCACCTGGCAGGTAGATAAGGGCAGGGTGAGTCACAGATTCCTGGAAAACTGTGATCTAAATGAACTCCCAGAGGGCAGGTGGGTGTCAAGACAAAGACACAACCAAGTCAAAGAATAGGAAAAGGAAGGGTTTCACTTGCAACAAGAACATCATTTCCCAAAGGGTATCTCCTCCAACAATAAAACTGGGGAGGTTTTAAGCTAAGGGTGTGTATGTATTCATGTAGAGGCTTGCACAATGGGGACTGTAGCATGGAATTGGGTCAAAAGTCATCTTCACGTGACCAAGTCCAGGTCAAAGTCATGAAGGCCAGGAAGGGTCGGGGTCATCAATTCTTTGGCTCTAGCAGCTCTGGTATCTGAGTGCTCAAAGGGGTTTCAATCCTGCAATGACACCTCAAGGATGTCAATCTTCACTTTGAATCAGTACAGGGAGTTTTACCACTGATTTATTGTCTTTGATACAACTAGGCTTACCTGTCGGCCTGCTAGTGACTGTTTGTTCTTACATACTTTCACAAGGTGGCCAGGGCCTAAAATGACTTTTTTTTTTTGTCAAGAAAGTCTTCCTTCATCCGGGAACCCCTAAAACTCTTTATGCTTACAAGCTGGCTTGTCCAGGAGCCTTGTCCAGGATGGGCTGTGCAGGCATATGAACAGCTATGGGAAGAGAGGTGGGGACCCACAGTTTCACTCCAGTGTCTGGCCTGCGTCCTCTCAGTTCAGCTCAGTCTATGCTCCCAGGGAACAAGGACTAGGCCACGAGATCAAGGCCCAGGAACTATTTTCTAACTTAACGTGTCTCCAACTGTAATGCGTACAAAAAGTCACCTGAGATCTTGCTAACATGCAGGTTCTGATTCAGCAGGTCTGGGGTGGGCCCAAGCCTCTGCATATCTAACAAGCTCCCGGGGATGCTGATGATTCTGGCCCCCAGCCCACACTTTGAGTAACTAGGAAGGTCTGACTCAGTCTACTATACTCCCAGTGTATGCTGTGGCTGGAAGAGGAGACATCCCAGGAGGGGCTGGCTGATATATAAAGAAACAGCATCATGTAATGAACATATGAGAGCTTCAGTGTCAAATGAGTGGTCAGTTCCACCTGTCTGAGCCTAGATGTCCTTCACTGTAAAATGAAAATAAATTCTTCACTGTGTTTCCAAGGAATCAAATGTCCTAAAATTTATATAGTCTGAGTTACTACTTTGACCAATCAGAATATCAGAGGTCAACACTTTTGCTTACAGAATCACATTCAACCAAGATGGAGTAATGATTTTCAATACCATTGGCCATCAAGGAGTGATAGACAGTGATCCTGAGACCAGGAAATAAGTAAGACCTATGATTGCCTAGATTATTACCTTCAGAAAGTGTCCAGATAAGGTACAGGAAAGGGAAACCCAAGAAGAGCCCAGTGGACTCCCTGAGATGAAGAAACAAGGCTAAGAGTTTGAGAAAGCTCGGGCCACTACAGGTTGAAGGATAGAGTGCTAGAGAGGAGAGCGTTCTGGAGGTGTGCACAGGGTTACCTTTGAGTACTTAGCAGAGATTTATCAGCACATACATAGGAGAAAACTATCATAGGTCATGGAAAGAACCTCCCAAAAGAAGGGCCAGGAAAAGTGCCTATTCCCAACAGCCAGACTGGGAAACTTCATGGATTTCAAGTATTCAGAAACCTTTTGCCTTAGTAGTGGAGAATAGTTAACCCCAGACAGCACTGCTCTGGTCCTGCCTGCCAAAGCTTAAAAACAAGACTCAAAAGAGTCAAACTGTAATTTAACTGCATTTCAGAAAAAAGCTCAAGAATTCAAAAATCCAGTACCCAACAAGGTAAAACCACAATATCTGACATCCAATCAAAGATTACTAGACATAAAATGAAAGAAAAAATCATGACTATAGAGAGGAAAAAATTCAATCAATTGAAATCAACCCAGAACTGACACAGATGTTAGCACACAAGGAGATTAAAACAATTATTAAAATTGTATTCCATATGTTGAAAAGTTACTTAGAAACATGAAAGATATTTTTTAGGGGCACCTGGGTGGCTCAGTCGGTTAAGCGTCCGACTTCAGCTCAGGTCACGATCTCGCGGTCCGTGAGTTTGAGCCCTGCATCAGGCTCTGGGCTGACGGCTCAGAGCCTAGAGCCTGCTTCTGATTCTGTGTCTCCCTCTCTCTCTGCCCCTCCCCCGTTCATGCTCTGTCTCTCTCTGTCTCAAAAATAAATAAATGTTAAAAAAAATTTTTTTAAAAAGAAAGATATTTTTAAAATTAAAGATATTTTTAAAAGACCATAATCAAAGTTCTAGTAATGAACACCGCAATGTCTCAGGTAAAAAAACAACACGGTATGGGATTAGCAGAAGAGTAGATACTGCAAAATAAAAGACTGGTAAACTTAAAGACAGTAATAGAAATTACCCAAAATGAAAAAGGGAAGATAAAGATTTTTTAAAAAGAATTAAAAGCACATCATCGAGCTCTGAGACAATTTCCAGCAACCTAATATATGTGTAATTAGAGCCTCAAAAGGAAGTGGGGATATGAACAGAAAATACTTGTTTCTGATTTCGTAGGCCTAGGGCAGGGCCTAAGAACTCTCATTGCTAACAAGTTCCCAGCTCTTAAAGACCATACTTTAACAGCTATTGCTCTAAGGCAGGAATTGGTAAACTATAGCCTGTGGGCCAAATCTACCTCTTTTGTAAAGTTTCACTGCAACACAGTCACATTTATTTGTTTACATATTCTCTGTGGCTGCTTTCATGCTACAAAAACAGAGATGAATAGTTGCAACAGAGACTGCATGGCCTGGAAAGCCTAAAATAGCTACTATTTGGTCCTGTACAAAAAGGTATGCTCACCCCTGCTTTAGGAGAGAAGTAGGGCTCAGGATGTTTACAGCCAAAGCACCAGCACCAGCAGCTGACTACTGCCACTCACAATGCAGAATCCGACTAATGAGGGCCCAGCTCAGAGAAAGCTGCTGCTGAGGGTTCTATTTCTAGGTGACATCTAAGTAATCCTAACAGGTAGTAGAATTTGATGGAATTGAGGTCAGGGCATCGGGTCCCATCTTCACCGGGGCCTGCTGGAACCATTCTGCTACTGCCTTGCAAACAATCATCTTCCCAAAGAGATGGAGAAAGGTATGTCCCCTCTGCCAGGAATGTTGGCAGCTATTACTGTTGATGAGGAAAAACCAATGGATGGAACGAGACTGGGACAAGATATCAGCTCCTCTACTGGGGTAGATCAAGGACAAGGAGTACAGGGTCCCAGGACCCCCTATTCACCTGCACTTCCATCCACTCATCTATCTCATCCATCCTATCAATCCAGCCATCTAGCCACTTATTCTTCCAATCATCCATTCATTCCATGGATATTTCCAGCTACCATCCAACCATAATCTATCCACCATCCACCCCCTTCAGCTTTCATCCATATATCCACCTGATAATCCATTCAACCATCCATTCATCCAAAGAATGTCTATTGAGCATTGTGCTAGTTACTAGGAATGCAGTAGGAACAAGAGAAATGTGGTCCCTTCCCTCATGAGGTTTACAGTCTTACAGGGGAGACAGACAACAAGTGATTATATACAAATATAAATCAGAATGACATTTCTGTTAAGCACTATGAAGTACAGGTAAAACCAGTACTAAAGAGGGCTAAAGAAAGCTTCCTTGAGGAAATGATGTTGGAGCTGAGGCCTGAAAAGGAGTGGTGTTGGCCAGGCTAAGCAGGAAGAAGAGCATTCCAAGAATCAGATAGACCCCAAACCATGAGGGAGATGAGCAAGCAGAGTGAGCAAGGGGGCAAGGAAACAGGTAAGTCTGGAGAGGAGGAGGGACCAGAGAACAGCCCTGCAGCCCAGGTAAGGAGTTTGGTCTGTGTCCTAAGAGAACTGGGGTAGCCATGAAAAACTCAAGCATAAACTACATGATTATACTGGCATTTTGATGCAACCTGTGTTGTCAGTTGATTGTGTAGACTTGTGTGAAGGGTGCACTTGATGAGGGCCAGAGTGAAAACAGGTGAATAAGTTCAGAAACTGCTTTCAGGGGAAATGTGATGGTGGCTCAGACTTGGGAGGGAGAAGGAGATGGAGAAAAGTGGACAAATTCTAAATACAGCCTTAGATTAGGCTCCATGTCATCTCAGAGGGGACCCAGAAGAAGAGCGGTGTTAGAAGTGGGGTTGGAGGGGTGGTGCCTGGGTGGCTCAGTTAGTTAGCGCCCAACTTCAGCTCAGGTCATGATCTCACAGTTTGTGGGTTGGAGCCCCGTGTCAGGCTCTGTGCTGACAGCTCAGAGCCTGGAGTCTGCTTCATATTCTGTGTCTCCCTCTCTCTCTGCCCCTCCGCAACTCATGCTCTGTCTCTCAAAAATGAATAAACATTTAAAAAATTAAAAAAAAAATAAGTGGGGTTGGGGTCCTGGCCAGGAGGAAAGGGGCCTCAATAGGATGCCAAAGGCCCACTCCCCTATTTCACAATTGTGAGCCCTTCCTTCTCAATCAGCTGATCTGTCTTAGGCCAATGTGCAAAGGCTCAGTTCCTGGGTCAGTCCCAACCAGGTGGACCAACTGTTCAGTTTACCCAAGGTTGAAGGGTTTTCCAGAATATAGGACTTTCTCTGTGAGTCAACCTAGACCCAATATCCACGTCTCTTTCTTGGGCGATGGAGGTCAACAGACTTGGGAGGTAGCTTGGAAGGTGTACGTCCCAATATCCAGGTGCATGCCCCAGGTTCTGGGCCAACTGGAACACATTTATTGAGCATCTAAGAGCCCCATCTCCACCTGCAATGTTCTCCATTTAAGGAATGGTTTTGTGACTATCATCTCTCTGGGCCCCACAGGGCCTCATGAGATGAGGAGGGCCAGCCATGGATTACAGATGAGAAAATTAAGGTCTAGGGTGGCAGTGAGTCACTGTTAAATGATTTGCTGAGGGCTCCCAGCTAGAAAGGAACCAAGTAGAAATCAAAGATATACCTCTCACCTCCAGCCATGTGGAACCAGGTGTGGCCTTATCCTAGGCTTTGGTGGGGAGACTAATGTGCACCCCTGAGTCTGGCCTCAGAAAGCTTCCTGCCCTGAGCAGCAAAGAATGGTATCCACAAGCCACAATGCCACAGGACAACCTGAGCTCAGTGTGGGGACAGGAGAAGAAGCACGGGGCCATGGGATCTCAATAAGAAGAGATGCAGGCAAAGGAGCCATTGAAGATGGACCCAGAAGGATTGACCAAACCCCCGTGTCTCTTCATCTGTGGCTCGAAGTTTGTGGAGCAGATCACAGCTTCCCTGTCCCTGGGCAGCTTAGTGACAATACAGACTCTCAGTCACATCCCAGACCTACCGAATCAGTCTCTTCAAGGAATGGTGGCCCAGGGACCTCTTTTTTTAAAAGCTCAGCAAGTGGTTAAGACGATGACCCAGATCTGAGAACATTTTCCAGCCAATTTCTGTGGCTCCTCCCAACCATGCGAATATCTTGAAATATACATGGGATTTCCATTAGCAGGCTCTTAGGAGTCAGGCACCTATGAGACAGGTAATGTTAATATGCCCATTTTACAGATAGGAAACTGTTCCACACTGAGATCAGCTAGTCCACGAGTCCATTACTCATTTCATTTGGCTTTAATGCCATCCAGAACCTAAACTGTCTCAAAACTGTGCTTCTAAAGGAAGGACAATATAGGTCAATAGACTTTTTCTGTAAAGTGCCAAGTAGTAAATATTTTAGGCACTATGTTTTATACAGCCTTTGTTGTAGCTCCTTAACTCTACTACGATGGCACAAAGGTAGCCTTAGACATTATGTGAGTGAATATGGCTGTGTACCGATAAAACTTTATTTATGGATATTGAAATTTGAATTTCCTATGTTTTAAGTCACAGAATATTTTTCTTCTTTTGATTTTTTTCCCAATCGTTTAAAAATATAAAAAACTGAGGTGCCTGGGTGGCTCAGTTGGTTAAGCAACTGACTTCTGCTCAGGTCATGATCTTGTGGTTCACAAGTTTGAGCCCTGCGTTGGGCTCTGTGCTGACAGCTCAGAGCCTGGAGCCTGCTTTGGATTCTGTGTCTCCCTCTCTCTCTCTGCCCCTCCCCCACTCACAATCTCTCTCTCTCTCTCTCTCTCTCTCTCTCTCTCTTTCTCTCTCTCAAAAGTTAACATAAAAAATTTTTTTAATATAAAAAACCATTCTTAGTTCACGGGCCATACAAAAACAGGTGGCAGGTCAGATTTGGCCCACAGACCATAGTTGTCAACCTCTTTACCAGTCAGTCCATCTGCAACAGTCAAGCAACCCTCCATAGAAATGAGCTGGAGTGCCTGGACCCTGTGGGAAGTTTTAGCCTGGGACTTGTCACTTCACTACCCCTCCACACCTGCGTTCTCACTCTACCCCTACACCCCTGCACACATGCTCCTCCTTGCTTGTCCCTGTCCCTGCTCAGCCTGACCTCTTTAATTTTCAGATCTGCATTTGCCACTTGTGCCTGAATACAGAGTCAGCACTATCCACCCCACAACCCAGCCTTATCAAGCCCAGCCCACGGCCCCACTGACCATCGCACTTTAGAGAGACCAAACACTTAATTGGCAATATTACATGGAAATCCAAGGTTGGGCACATATATATTTTCAGAGAAAATCATATCCTCCCAACCAGTTTGAAATCCAAGGCCTACGGTGGAGAGGCATACACAGCCCTGGGTAAGCCTGTAGTCAAAAGTCACATTGGTTATATACTTTTACCGACCAGCCCCTCCTGCATTTTATCCTGAAGTTCTTGTGTGACACTGAACTTTTTCAGTGGATTATTTTAGCTACCAGCCAGTTCTGTAATCTTTATCCCCTGGGGTCAAGTTCAAAGAGAATTCCAATGTTATTAAGTAAACATATGCAAGTAGTAGATTTATGTGCTACTGTGCTATTCTTTGTGATGTTGGCATTGGGCAGGGAATTATAACAGCTCCCGTGTGCTCAGTTTATTTCCTAAGCAACTAACTCATCAGTCCCCACTGTGGATGAAAGCACTTCTTGGGACATTTGAAATTCAAAGTGAACTGCATTCATGGCTCCATCAGTTAAAGAGGAGCGGGGAGAGAGACCAGGAGGAGATGATTATACGAAGGGACGGGTGAAGAGTGAACCGATGAATCTCTGCTGTTTGTGAATGCATGTTGTTCACAGAGAGGAGCAGAAGTGAGTCTCAGGTATTTCAGTCCATCATGACTGAGAAATTGAACTGTAAATGGTACCTGGAGCAGTGGGCTGTAACTGCCCCATGCAGGGAGTTAATGGAAACGCAGAGAGCTTTTCTCTTTTAACAAAGTACTTGAGCAATTATCTCAGGACACCCACTGTGCAGGGGGACCAGACAGACTGCTGGGTTACTGAGACAGTTAGAGGCAAAATAAATTCCCTGACAGCCTTCGCAGGCCAGATGCTCTGGTCCTCATTTGCCACCAGAAACAAATGATGTTGGGGCCCAAACCCCTTCTCAGCCATATCTTCTGTAACCTGGGAAACAATTGGTCAACAGGTCCAAGTCATAGCCCTATACCTATATATAATCCCATTTAATCCCCAATCACCCTTTGAGAAGGTTTTGTCATTACCCCACCTTACACATAGAATCCCATTTTATAGGGGAGAAAACTGAGGCTCAGGGAGTTTATCAAGACAGAGCAAAGGCTAGAAATAATGTTAGCTAGTTCTGAATCCTGTGCTCTTTTCATTATGCCACGGTGATAGGAACCTCAGCATTCTGAAATACTCTCATGCCTCAGCCTTCACATCAAACCCACACAAATTCTTGGGTCAAGTCAAAACTCACTGAGAAAGGCAAAATGTAGGACATCTATTAGATAACTGGAAATTTGAATACTGACTTGATATTTGATGATATTTTAAGAATCATTATTAATTTATTTTAGGGGTGGTAATTCTATTACAGATATGTGTTTTACAAGTAGACTTGTGGGGCAACTGGGTGGCTCAGTTGGTTAAGCATTCAACTTTGGCTCTGGTCTTGATCTCACGGTTCATGGGTTCAAGCCCCACATCAGGGTTTGCACTGATGGTGTGGAGCCTGCTTGGGATTCTCCTTCTTTCCCTCTCTCTCTGCTCCTCCCTGACTCATACTTTCTCTCTCTCTCAAAATAAATAAATAAACTTAAAAAAAAAAAAACAACCAGAGTCTTTATATGATGTATCTTTATCTCAGATGCATCCTGAAATATTTATAATGACTCTGCAGTTGAACTCTGAATGATGTTAGTCAGTAAAAGACCTCAGGGCCTGGGTTTCAGTAGGGGTGATGGTGCCTGGGTGGTACTGGGGTACCCAGGAGATGCCTGGTCAAAGATGGCATCAAAGATGGCAGATGGCTAGCATAACCTTGGGAAGCCCATGGCGCCACCTGGTGGAAGAAGACTTGATTCTCATCAAGTTTAAGTTTATTCATGAGAACGTCCTAAATTTCTTGGGCTTGGAGGCTAGAGATCCCGTGTGTGTACAGCTGGGGTAGAACCAGGTTAATTGGAATTATTAGATGTAACAGAACTCTTCTATATGCATCGGCTGCTAAGGTCTACAGAAAGGTGACTTAAACTTACAAATAGGTAACAATTTCTTACACAAACCTGAAGGACTTTTTCTAGATATTCAAATTTCTTGGTAGTTTCTTACAGAAAAAAGAACACAGTGGCTTCTTCTATTCAACATCATTTAAGCCCTACTATATTTGGGTTTGTTTGTTTGTTTGTTTGTTTGTTTAGAGAGAGAGAGAGAAAAAGCGTGAGTGGGGGAGGGGTAGAGAGAGAGACTCCCAATCAAGCTCTGCACAGTGCAGAGCCTGATGCAGGACTCAAACCCATGAATTACGAGATCGCAATCTGAGTCAAAGTCAGACACTTAACCAACTGAGCTATCCAGGCACCCTGTTTGGGTTTCAATACACAGCCTCTTCCTTTTCCTTAGGAAATTTCTTCCAAACCAGTAGTGCTCAAAAACTATATTACACTGTATTAAAAATACAGTTTCTGTAAAAAAACAAAAAAAAAAACAAAAAGAAAAAAAAACTTTCAACAAACAAGTCTAGAACCAGACGACTTTACAGGTGAATTCCACCAAACATTTAAAGAAGAGTTAATACCTATTCTTCTCAAATTATTAAAAAAAAAAAAAAAAAAACAGAAGAGGAAGTAAAGCTTCCAAATTCATTCTATGAGGCCAGCATTACCCTGAATTCAAAACTAGATAAAGACACTACAAAGAAAGAGAACTACAGGCCAATATTTGATGAACATAGACACAAAAATTCTCAACAAAATATAGGCAAATTGAATCCAACAATACTTTTAAAAAATCATGCACCACAATAAAGTGGGATTTGTTCCTGGCATGCAAGGGCAATTCAATATTTGCAAATCAATCAACATGGTACATCATATCAACAAGAGAAAGGATAAAAACCATATGATCATTTAAATAGATGCATAAAAAGCACTTCACAAAGTACAACATCCATTCATGTTAAAAATCCTCAACAAAGTAGGTTTAGAGGGAACATATCTCAACAAAATAAAGGCCATATATGAAAAACCCTCAGCTAACATCATATTCAATAGTGAAAAACTGAGAGCTTTTCTCCTTAGATCAGAAACAAAGCAAGGATGTCTGTTCTGACCACTTTTATTCAACACAGTACTGGAAGTCCCAGCCACAGCAATCAGACGAGAAAAAGAAATAGAAGGCATGCAAACTGGTAAGGAAGAAGTAAAACTCTCATTATCTGCAGATGACATGATACTCTATAAAGAAAGCCCTAAAGATTCTACCAAAAACTACTAGATCTGATCAATCTATCAGTAAGGCCTCAGGATATAAAAATCAGTATTCAGAAATCCATTGCATTTCTATTACCAATAATTAAGTAGCAAAAAGACAAATTAAGAAAACAATCCCATTTACAACTGCACCAAAAATAATAAAATACCAAGGAATAAACTTAACCAAGGAGGTGAAAGACCTGTACTCTGAAAACTTTAATGAAACTTTGATGAAACCATAAAACTTTGATGAAAGAAACCATAAAACTTCAATGAAAGAAATTGAAGATGACAAAAACAAATGGAAAGACATTCTATGCTCATGGATTAGGAGAACAAATGTTAAAATGTCCATTCTACCCAAAGCAATCTACAGACTTAATGCAATCCCTATCAAAATACTAACATGTTTTTTCACAGAACTAGAACTAATAATCCTAATATTTGTATGGAACCACAAAAGACCCTGAATAGCCAAAGCAAACTTGAAAAAGAAGAACACAACTGGAGGTGTCACAATCCCAGATTTCAAGATATACTACAAAGCTATAGTAATCAAAACAGTACTGTACTGGCACAAAAATAAACATACAGATCAATAGAACAGAATAGACAGCCCAGAAATAAACCCACAATTCAATTAATCTTCAACAAAGGAGACAAGAATATATAATTGGAAAAAGACAGCCTCTCCAATAATTGGTGCTGGGAAAACAAGACAGCTACCTGCAAAAGAATGAAACTGGACCTCTTTTTAACACCATACACAAAAATAAATTCAAAATGGATGAAAGACCTAAATGTGAGACCTCTGAAACTGTAAAAATGCTAGAAGAGAGCACAGGCAGTAACTTCTCTGACATCAGCCATAGAAGTATTTTTCTAAACATGTCTCCTAAGGCAAGGGAAATAAAAGCAGAAATAAACTATTGGGTCTATATCAAAATAAAGTGAAGGAAACAATCAACAAAACAAAAAGACAACCTACCAAACGGAAGAAGATATTTGCAAATGACACAAATGATAAGGGGTTAGTATCCAAAATATATAAAGAACTTGTACGACTCAAACAAACAAAAACCAAATAATCCATTTAAAAATGGGCAGAAGACATGAACAAACATTTCTCCAAAGAAGACATACAGAAGGCCAACAGACACATGAAAAGATGCTCCACATCATTAATCATCAGGGAATGCAAATCAAAACTACAATGAGCTATCACGTCACACCTGTCAGAATGGCTAAAATCAACAACACAAGAAATAACAGGTGTTGGTGAGGATATGGAGCAAAAGGACCCCTCTTGCACTGTTGGTGGGAACATAAACTGGTGTAGCCACTATGAAAGACACTATGGTGGTACCTCAAAAAGTTAAAGATAGAATTGCCATTTTATCTACTAACTCCACTATTGGGTATTTGCCAAAAAAATACAAAAACACTAACTCAAGGAGAAACACGCACACCTATGTTTATTGCAGCATTACTTACAATAGCCAAATTATGGAAGCAACCCAAGTGTCCATCCATAGATGAATGGATAAAGAAAATGTGGTATGAATACATAATGGAATATTACTCAGCCGTAAAAAAGAATGAACTCTTACCATTTGCAACAACATGGATGGAGCTAGAGAGTATAATGCTGAGTGAAATAAGTCAGTCAGACAAAGACAAATGGCATATGATTGCACTTATATGTGGAATTGAAGAAACAAATGAACAAAGAAAAAATGTAGAGAACTGGTGGTAAAAAAGAACAAATAAACAAATAACAATAAAAAACAAATTCTGGGTTATGCACCACCCCAGTCTTTTATGAGTGGGTCTAGGAGAACCAGGGCCCTTGACAAACCCTTAGACCCCCAGGACTGTTCTCTGGTTCAAAACAAGGGGGGAAAAGGAAACATGGCCCTCCCCTTCCCATTAGTTCCATAAGTACAGAGATATCAGAAGTGAAGTGTTATGTGTGAGCAGTAAAGGAGACTCATAGGAAAAAAGCACGTAGTAGAGAATAACTAACTTTTCCCCAAATAGGAAGGAAAAAACTGTGGGCTCTCCTTCACACATACACATGTCCATCAACTAATGAGTAGAAAAATAAAATGTGGTGCACCCATAAAATGAAATACTATTCAGGCATAAAAAGGAACAGTAGTACTGATTCATGCTACAATATGAATGAAACTTGAAAACGTTATGCTAAGTAAACGAAGACAAACATAAAGGGCTACATGTTATATGATTCCCTTTCTATGAAGTGTCCACAACAGGCAAAGACACAGAGACAGAAAACAAATCAGCGGTTGTCTGGGGCTGAGGGGAGGGGAATGGGAAGTGTCTGCTTATAGGTACAGAATTTCTCCAGGGAATGATGACAATGTTCTGGAATTAGATAGGTGATGGTTGCAAAACCTTGTGAATATAGTAAGAACTACTGAATTGTGCACTTTAAAACAGTGAATATCATCATATGTGAACTATATCTCAAAAAAAAAAAATCCCAACCAATAAAAAGCCAGCCAAGAGCCTAATCCAAGTAATTACCCTCCCATGCCCTGCTCCAACATCATTCACAATGTCCATTGCAGCCTGACACAACTAGAGTCCCATGGGGAGGGGGGTGCACTTCGCTACCCGCAGCTATTGCTGAGGGGACATTGTTTTACCGTGCGATTCTAGGGAGGGGGCACCACGCTTACAGCTAAATGGAACGATGGTGTGGGGGGACCTGGAACACCCACAGCCTGCTCAGAAATTCATGACTTCAACAGCCTGGCTGGAGATGACAGCTTATGTCAGTCAGATCTCTCCGGAATCTGGAACCAGAGAACAAGAAACAGAAGAGTGAAGCCCTGCGAGATGAGCTGAGAGGACATAAGGGAGACTTGCATTCAGAGCAGCCACTGGAGCAGGAGAGAGGGCGGAAGTCTGGAGGAAGCAGCAGTGATATAAAAGCCAAGGGGACAGTGAGAGGAGAGCAGAAAGCATGGGCAGCAGAGAAGTTGTCCTCCCTCCTTCCCGACGGTGCTGTGGCCTCCCTGAGCTGCACTCAAATTCCTGTTCTCAGATTCCCACGAGTCCCTGTGGTATCTTTAAGTAACCACCTGCCCATACCTGAGCTCATCTTAGTAAGGTCTGTTCTTTACACTAAAAAGAATCTGATGATAGCACCCAGTAGGCATCTACAAACCCAGGTCAGCAGACCAGCACCCTGGCATTCATGGCCTCAGGGATGGGTTCTTTGGTGAGCCATTCGTCACAAAGAAAATAGCAGATCTTAAATAGCCTCTTCAGAAGCCCAGCCAAGAGAGCACTGGACATCTGCCTGGGATTCTGTATGTACGACTCCAGGACCCATTTTAGATACTGGCCTCAGGAACCCTCAGACCTGCACAATAAAGAGAAATTCCTGCTCAGTGAGGCCATATGTGAGGTATAGGCTTCCATAGCACTGACCAATTACATCTTGGTGTCTTACTTTCCTTTCCCTTGTCTTCTGACTTATTTGATATGATCTAGCCTCTGCAATCCCCTTAAGTTAGCCCAATATATATAAGATAAAAATTGATGTGGAATAATAAAGGTAGTGAGACCAGATATCTTATCTGGAGTGACCTTGAACTTATCAGTATTCTTCAAAGTAAGGAGAAGACATTTCACATCTCACTTTTAATGAAGAAAAAAAAAACTGTTGCTGGAAATATTTACCTTTCATCTACTGTGCTGAGAGATGGGGGAGATTTGTCAGCTTTGATCTCCACTTGTTTAATTACCGGGAAATGAAGTGCGCCTGAGCCAGCAGGATCATGAAGTCTCACTCTTGCTGCAAAAGTTGGCAGCAGGGGACCCAGCAGCCCGGCCTTTCATTTTCCCAGATCAAAGCCGAGCCAGCACCAAGATGGAAGAAGTGCCCTGATGAGATGCGTCCGAAGAAGAACCAGGTAGTGGGGTCCAGACCAAGAGGTCACTGGTCCAGTATCTACTACGGGGTACCCCTTCCTCCCCTTCCATCCCAAGAGTGTAGTCCAGGGCCCTGCGTGGCCTGCCAGAGCCAAGTGAGTGCCCACCTAGCTCACGCCGGGTCCCAACTGGAGGCAAGCCCAGAACACCTGTGCACCCACCATGTTAGCTCTGACCACCATCCTCAAGGTACACCTCGCATCCAATTTCACCTGTGAACTTCCAGCCACAATCTTGGGCTGGCCCCTTATCTGAGCCTCACCTATACAGCCCAGGTAGCTGGACACCATCCTAAGAATAAGACCAGAAGGTGGAAAATGAGGCAAAAGCTGGTCTTCTCCAAGGACAGACCTCATGACGTGGAAGCTGGGATTTAGTCTCTGGGCATACAGGGCCTGACAGGTAACTACAGGGAATGAGTGTGGGCAACATCAGAGGAAGGGCACTGTCAGGTGTGATTGATAGCATCCAACCCTCTTTTAATATAGGGGTAACTCCATGATGTTCACCCCTAAAATGAGTGTTGAATTAAACACTTTTAAGGGCCCTTCTCACATTAACACCTTTATGACTCTGCTTATCAAGGCTCTTCTGTAAGCAGAACTATGCTAGCTGCTGAAAAAGACACATGGGATGCTGAAGATGATGACTGCAGCTAACATTTACTGAGCGCTGATTATGTGCCAGGTTCTACACAAAGGTTGATTTAATCCTCAAAAATATCTATGGGATCAGTATCATTATTATCTCCATCTGACAGATAAGAAAACTGAGGTCAAATTGTTTCACTTCCCCAAGTTCACAAAGCTGTTAAGTGAGCATGATATCAAATGATAAACTGCCCTTACAGGGGCACCTGGGTGGCTCAGTGGGTTGAGCATCTGACTTCGACTCAGGTTGTGGTCTCACAGTTTTTATAAATAAAGTTTTATTGGAACACAGCTACACCCACTTGTTATGTATTCTCTATGGCTGCTTTCACGTGGCAACGACAGAGTGGAGTAGCTGTGACAGAAACCATGTGGTCACAAAGCCTAAAATACTCACCATCTGACCCTTTAAAGCTTGCCAAACCCCTCTGTTACGGTGACCAACTGGCTGGGTTTGGCCAGCATGGCAGGACTTCATGGTTTCGTTTTGTTTGGTTGTTAAGTAGGCTTCATGCCCAGTGTGGAGCCCAGTGCAGGGCTTGAACTCAAGACTCTGAGATCAAGACCTGAGCTGAGATCGAGAGTCGGACACTTAACCAACTGAGCCACCTAGATGCTCCTGCAGGACATTATGCTTTATTTATTTTGTTTGGTTTTGTTTGTTTGGGGGGGTTTTAATGTTTATTTATTTATTTTGAGAGAAAGAGAGAAAGCATGAGCAGGGGGAAGGGCAGGGAGAAAGGGAGAGAGAAAATCCCAAACAGGCTCCACACTGTCAACACAGAGCCTGATGCGGGGCTGGATCCCATCAACCTTGAGATTGTGACCTGAGCTGAAATCAAGAGATGGAAACTTAACTGACTGAGCCACCCAGGTGCCCCAAAAACCCCAACTTAAAAAAAAATGATCTGAATGCTCAATAATGAGGGATTGGTTTTTTAAAATCAGGTCCATACAATGCAATGTCATCAGCCATTCGAAAAGACAATGTATGTCAGTATTTATTGACATGGAAAGACATCTACTTCATGTTACATTTTTTTTAAATATAGAAAAACAGCAGGGCACCTGGATGGCTCAGTCAGTTGAGCTTCTGACTTCGGCTCAGGTCACGATCTCATGGTTTGTGAGTTTGAGCCCCACGTCGGGCTCTGTGCTGACAGCTCAGAGCCTGGAGCCCGCTTCGCATTCTCTGCCTCCCCCTCTCTCTGCCCTCCCCTACTTGTGCTCTGTATTTCTCTCAAAAATAAATAAACATTTAAAATAACCTTAAAAAACACAGAAAAACAGCTTTTAAGGTATGATATGTTATTTCTGTCGAATTTAGAGAGAGAAAAAGAGAGAGCTGCACCAAAAAATGGTAATTATCTCGGAGTAGTTGGATTTTTTACTGCTCTATCCTCTTCATACAAAATATTGTATGATTTTGTGAAATGACAATGTGTTATCTTTACACAAAGGGGAAAAAATGGAAATGTCACTAAGAAAACCTTTCTCTCTAAATATAAAAACATGGCCTTCCAGTCCTTAAGAAAGCCTCCACCCTCTCCCTCAGCTCCTCTTGCCACCAACTCCCGCAATGGAATCTGACTGACCTTGAGGTTGCCTTTCCCGCTGGCCCAGGAGAATAGAATCCCCGGTGGCAGATGAAGGGGGGCACCATGCCCTTTGGAGGCCTTCTTTGGAGAAGCCAAGGAAAAGCCTCCCTTCCCAACCACGTGCAAACGGAGCGAAGAAACTACCCACAAAACCAACTCCAACCACGTTTAAAAAAAAAAAAAAATCCTTCCAACCAAGTCATAATATTTTTGGAGTGAGATTTACTTTACAATATTTTAATAACTGCAGCATTGCGACTGAAGTCCTTTGTAGCTGGTCTCAGGGGCCTTCCTGGGACGTTGCACTTAATGAGGTTTATAATTCAATATAACTACATCTGCATCTTTAATTATGCCTAACATTTAATCTTCATTGCGCCACTTGAATTGGAAGAGCTAAAATTAGGCTTGCTGTAGTTTAATCTGATAATAAACATCCATGACATTTAGAGCAAAAATGTACTCATTTCATTAGAGTGGCCGACACATTTACCATTTGCCTGAACTGAGCAAATACCTTCAGCAGTTCCTTTTAACTGCAACAGAGAACAATGTTTTAAACAATCCCCCGGTAGACTCATGCAACTCTAGACCTTGGAGGTTAGGTAGTCCAATATCACTATTTTTCAAGGGAGAGCGCTGAGACCCAGAGAGGTTAGGCCATTTGTCCAAAGTCACGCAGCAAGTTAACAGGGAGAGGGTATTAAAGGAAACGAGACCCAGGATTCTTGAATCCTCACCCAGGGCTCTATTTGCCATTCTTTTGCTGTCACCCTGGTACATGTGGCTAAATTAGGACACTGTTTTTGTTGGTCAGTCATCCCTCTGAACAGCACCCCTCCTCTGCTTTTAATAGAATCCAGACAAGATACCATTTAAGTTCCTGTATTGAGCCTCACACTCTGACTCCAAACTCAAAGCAATAACAAATAAAATATAAAAGGAGAAAATTGAAAAGATACATTCTCATTCAAAACAGATATCATAGATATCTACAAGGACCAAAACCCAAGAAAATGAAACATTAAATGGGCTGAAGCTTGGGGCTATTTGCCTGCAGGTCTGGAAGGAGGCAGAATTGATCAGGAGTCTAGTTACCTGGGATACTAAGAACCAAAAATCCCCCATTTAAGACCAGTGATGGCAATCAGGCTCTTTGATTTAAGCCGGAACAGGGGCTGAAAAAAATATCTGCCACTTATTACTGCCAAGGCTACAGCATACATGAACCTGTTTGAGTAGACAGAGTTGAGAGGTCAGAAGGAGCAGACGAGTCTTCTCCAGAAACATGTGGACCACGCAGCTTGCTGGACTGGTGACTGGGTCTGTGACATTCTCAATGCCTCTCTACCAAAAAGACCTGACCCTTGACGAGGAGACCTGATTTTGAACCGGGCCTCCAGGGAGAAAGAGAAAACCTTCCATTCAAGGTGAGCCACACACATACACACACATACTTATGCTCACAGTTTAAACCTACATGCAACCGAAGGACATAAAATACTGGGGCACTTGGTGGTTCAGTCAGTTAAGCATCCGACTTCAGCTCAGGTCATGATCTAACGGTCCTTGAGTTCAAGCCCCGCATCAGACTCTGATCTGACAGCTTGGAGCTCGGAGCTTGGGGCCTGTTTCAGATTCTGTGTCTCCCTCTCTCCCTGCCCCTTCCCCACTCACGCTCTCTCTTTCTCTCTCTCTCTCTCAAAAATAAATAAACATTAAAAAAATGTTTTTTAGGGGCGCCTGGGTGGCGCAGTCGGTTGGGCGTCCGACTTCAGCCAGGTCACGATCTCGCGGTCCGTGAGTTTGAGCCCCGCGTCGGGCTCTGGGCTGATGGCTCGGAGCCTGGAGCCTGTTTCCGATTCTGTGTCTCCCTCTCTCTCTGCCCCTCCCCTGTTCATGCTCTGTCTCCCTCTGTCCCAAAAATAAATAAACGTTGAAAAAAAAAAAAATGTTTTTTAGGGGCACCTGGGTGGCTCAGTCAGTTAAGCGTCCAGCTTCAGCTTAGGTCATGATCTCACAGTCCATGGGTTCAAGCCCTGCATCAGGCTCTGTGCTGACAGCTCAGAGCCTGGAGCCTGCTTCGGATTCTGTGTCTCCCTCTCTCTCTGTCCCTCCGCCACTCATGCTCTGTCTCTCTCCATCTCTCAAAAATGAATAAATGTTAAAAAAAATATTTAATGTTTTTTAAAAAGAAAAGAAACTACTTTAGAGACAACTATCAAATTTTAAAATAGGAGAACTTTTGCCACAGGAACCAGAAATGTTGGAACAATTAGAAACTCCTTAAACATTATATTTAAGTAGACTGTAGGGAGGTTCCTGTGAGCCCACCTGCTGGGAATCAATCCTCCACCTGCCAGAGGAGGCTCTCACATACCCACTTGCAGAGGGTACTAAGTGCTGCAGAAAGTGGGGGCAAGGTCTAGAGATATGGCCGTGAACTTAAGCCAGAGGAAACTAGGAGTTTTCTCTGGAAAACTAGAAGGAAATGAAAAAAAAAAAAAAAAGATGATCCTGAAAATTCCAAATTCCAAATTCCAATGAACAAATCCAAATTCCAAAACAATGAACAAAATTAAAACATAAAAAATTTAATCTGGATACGTGTTTATTCTAGACAGAAGAAAAACAGCAGAGCAACCACATAATGGCTAGAAAATAAGTAAGTTTATAATCCTCAAAGAGATAACATTCACAAAAAAGAACAAGAAAGCACAGAACGAAAACAGACCAAATACGAGACAAAGCAGGTACATTCCTTTTTAAGTCAGGTAACGTGGAATTGAAAAGTAGAGCCCCGGAAAGAGAAGGCAGGCCCGGTGGCCAAATCCAAAGTGCACGAAAGGCTTGGAATGGCATTTGGGAACATGCCTTGGATGAAACAGGCTGAGGCCTGTGGAGGTCCATGAGCATGGAACACATCGCCAGCTGGGTGAGGGGACATTTAACTGGACCCCAACGAAGAACTGAGCTGTGTCTTCATGGGCTGCACTCTGCTTCAGCCAGTCTTCCCCATTCATCAGCCCCAGCACCTCAGCACTAAGAGAAAGCATGTTCTGCCCTCACACTGGCTCAGGTAGGAGGATCACAAGGAGAATCTCCCCTCTCTACATCAGAGCAAGAGAAAGTGTGATAGGACACCCCATATGGAGCGTTAGCAAGATGAAGAAAAAAAATGCTCAGGAAAAGAAGAAAGAATGGAGGGAAGAAGAGAGGCAGGAAAAGAAGAAAGGAGGAAGAGGGAGAAAGAGAGAGAGAGAAGCAGGGGGGAAAGAGCATTTAAAAGATAGAAAAGAGGGGCACCAGGGTGGCTCAGGTCATGATCTCGTGGTCTGTGAGTTCAAGCCCCACGTCGGGCCCTGTGCTGACAGCTCGGAGCCTGCAGCCTGCTTCGAATTCTGTGTCTCCCTGTCTCTCTGCCCCTCCCCCGCTCATACTCTGCCCCTCCCCTGCTCATGCTCTGCCTCTCTCTGTCTCTCAAAAATAAACAAATGTTAAAAAAAATTTAAAAGATAGAAAAGATGAACCCAGTGTGGAAGAAAACAAACCTTAAAAAAATTCTCCAAATGCTTTCTGCTGTGACAGAAACTTAATAAGAATGTACATTCAACAAGAGAAGAGTTTGGGAGAAGAGAAGGGAAGGAGACCCTGAACTGAAGAAACAGAGTTCCAAAATAACACTATTTCAGATCTAATAAATATACAAAGCAAAGAACAAAATAGACACAGCTGAAAATCAAACTGCTGGCATTCAGCAAGCCTTGAGATTATCATAATACTGCAGAGGATATACATACAGAGGTTAGAACAATTAAAGAGAACATAGCACCTATTTTTAAAAAATCATCCAACACAGGGATAATTGAATAAAGAACTGCCATGGTTATGTTTACGTGTCAATTTGGCTAAGCTCTGGTGACCCAATGCTTGGTCAACAGCAGTCCAGATATTGCTGTCAAGGGATTTTTTTTTTTTAGGTGTGATTAACATTTTTTCCTTATTCATAAATTGAAGGCATTATATGTGATTAATATTTAAATCAGTGGACTTTGAGTAAAGCACATTACCCTCTATTATGTGGGTGGGCCTCATCCAACAGTTGAAGGCCTTAAGAGAAAAAAGACTGAGGTCCCTGAAGGAAGAAGGAATTCTCCTCCAGCTGGTCTTTGGACTCAACATCAACTCTTCCCTTGTTGTCTATCTCTTGCTCCTCCTTCTGCCTCCTGACCCACCCAGGTGCTTCCCTGTGTGGCCCTTCATGGTACACAGTGCCCTCTCCTCTTGGGAATTGGATGTAATAAACAAGGCAGTTGTCTCCACGTCTGTCACCTTACCAAACCTAATTAAAAGAGATTAGATAGAAAAAGGAAGATAGCACTGTCTCAGGGAACGCCTATCCTACTATTCCCACAGAGTAGAAACTATTAGCTCCACCTTACACAGTGAGGAAAGGACTGAGTACCTTGCTGATGTTGGTTGACAGGGAATATTGATCAAGAGCTAAAGGTGTTGCCGTGGACTTTTTAAATAGAGATATAAGAAGTGTTAAAGATATCGGTATGTAGTGGGTGCCGTTCATCAAAATTACAATTACATGTTTTATTTTAGGAGGAAAATGTATTAGGTTTACTTGGTGGGAATGAAATATGTTAAGTGAGTTTATTCAGAGAAGGTAGTTGCGGGGGGAGTAACGAAATAACTAAGAGGAGGCTGCCAGCATTAATACATCAAACCTCCTGAGCATTTTGTTTCCATCCTTACAGTCTTGAGAGGAGGCCAGCCAGGCTGGAATGCAGCCAGTGGAGCAGAGGGTCCAGCTGAGGCTGAACTCAGCAGCCCCCTCTCCAGGGTATTCCAGTTACAGAACATGCCGCCCCCAGCATGTTAGTGATATAATGAGGAAAGCCACATGGAAGCAGCAAATAGTAATTAGGGTAGGAGCAACATGGGGTCTTACTCCCTGCTACTCAGTCTGGTCTGTGGACCAGCAGCATGGGCATCACCTGGGAGCTTGTTAGAAATGCAGAATTCGGATGCCATCCCAGACTCATCTACTCAGAATGTGCATGTTAACAGTGTCCCTGGATGATTCACATACACATCAGTTTGGAAAGCTCTGGTCTTCATAGTTCCGCACTTGGGAAGGGGAGGGGGGGTGTTAAAGAATGATTAGGATATGGGTGAAGGATGAAATCAGACAGAGATGAACTAAGACTGTAAATCAAAGGGCTTTTACTGAGTCTGCATGCTTGGTACTTCTTGGGACCACACACCAGACCTGATCTAGCTCCCACTGCTTTGGTCATGGTTAGGTTACCAGGGGATTGCCAATTTAACCTGGGTGAATCAATTTAACTCGTCACGGGAGGTGGGGACTGTCTTGTGCACTGTAGGATGTTTAGCAGAATCCTTGGCCTCTACCCACTAGATGCCAGTAATGTTCTCCAATCCCTCCCTTACCCACCCCACCCCCCGACCAGTTGTGATAACCCAAATTTTCTCCAGGCATCACCAAATATTCCCAGGCAGATGCAGGGGAAGAAGCGTGTATCCTTCCATTGAAAACTACTGGGTTACATAAAGCATTTTATGAATTCATGTTGCCTCATCTGTTCTACCTGGGACCATCAGTACATGAGGGAAAGTCCAAGACTGGGAGATGGTGGAGGTTGTTGTTGTGGTCAGAGTGAATTTGCTACTGCAGTTACATTCCATTTCTTTCCTGCCACTAAGAGAAGAAAGCCTTCAAAAGGATGGAAGGAAGGTGAACAACGATGTAGGGAGAAGTCAGGATAAAGTCATTCTATCCGACTTCTAAGCTCATGTTTAGAGCTTATGTCCATTGCACCATTTCTACCCCAATTCAGGGGGAGCAGGAAGTGCTCTGGACCATGAGCTATGAGATACAGGTTCTAATGCCAGCTCAGTCTCTATTAGCTATAGGCCTTTGGATGAGTCCCTTCCCCTCCATGGGCCTCAGCTTCATCTTCTGGGTTAGCCAAAGGATTTCCCCTCAATTTCAGTCATTCAATGAAGATCCTAGAAATGATGAAAGTTATACTCATCATCTTCACAAAGCTGAATTCCCATTTAGGAAACGTAGATACAGATAAGACTGAATTTGTTGTCAACTCCTAGCTAGGCTAAGAGGAGATGTAGCCCCAGTAGGACCAAGAAATCTGGGTGGGGGGTCCCACCATTAAATAATCTGGTTCAGGGGCACCTGGGTGGCTCAGTCGGTTAAGCGTCCGACTTCGGCTCAGGTTATGATCTCACGGTTTGTGAGTTTGAGCCCCGCATCGGGCTCTGTGCTGACAGCTCAGAGCCTGGAGCCTGCTTCGGATTCTGTGTCTCCCTCTCTCTGCCCCTCCCCCACTCACGCTCATGTGTGCTCTCTCTCTCCCCCAAAATAAACATTTATAAAAATAATAATCTGCTCCAAAGGAGAAAATGGCCAATGAGAGCAAGTCTCAATCAAAGCAGATATTGCCTTAATCTGCAACAGGGGAATGTGGATGGATGGTTGTCCAAGACCCTTCCAGATTGGACATTCTAGTCTCCAACACTGTTGAACCACCCCTCCCGAGGGGATACTCAGTAACCAAACCATCCCCAGCCCTAGGATCTCTTCCAAAACTGAGCCTCTTCCAGGCCCATCTCAGCACATGGCTGCATCCAAAGTAACCCGAATCCAACTCCTCACACCTCTGGAAAGCATCATAGGTCCAATACAAGAGGACTCTTAAGGAAGCAGCAAAAGGGAAGTAGCTGCACACAAGACCCGCAGCAGGGCTGCCTAAAAAAATAATTTACATTCTCTCCCCACAAACCCTCTCCTCTACGCACCTCCTAGGTCCCCTCTGCCACGGCCGACCTGACCTTAGCACTAGTTACCTTTGCTTCCTGTCGCTTCCCCAACTAGCCTGTCTTCTAGTTCACTCCCAGCTGGTGTCATTCCCCTCTCCACTGCCCACTCTAAATAGCCCTACAAGAGCCCAGTTGCTGGCTATATCCTCAGAAACAAGTTTGGCTGCATGAATGAGAAAGTGAAAAGAATGACTGGCTTACCCACTCAGGTCTTAGTTTCCCACATCAAAATTCTGGCAATCAGCAGGCCAGAGCTTGTACAGCAATTCCCTTATACCTTTCACTCTGCCCTGTGCCACGGCTGGGAGTGGTCTCCTTTGCCAGGTCTAGGACAGCTGCTGTGGCACCAGTCATGATGTGTGCTCCCAGGCCCAGAAAGAAGAAAGAGGGACGAGAAGGACACACACCCACCCTTTAAGGGCACTTTCCAGTTTTGCCACTGTTTATTACATAAAAGGATGTAAAAGACTTGATCCTATGGTAATAATAAGAAAAACCTGGACAAATATTAAAATCATACCTTTCTATGAGTCTAACAGAGTGAAGGATGTAAGGAAGCCTTGATGAACTGAATTCCAGAAAGAAAACAACCCTTCCTAGGTAAGCAGAGGGCCAAGGCAGCTCCCTACCTGAGAAGGGATGGGGAGCTTGTCTGTGGTACCTGTGGCATTCTATGAGGGGAGGGATTTTTCCATGAATGAGGAGAAACAGAACTGCTACCCTTGTTACAAAATCAGGGATTTATCTCATGGGTTTGACCTTATGCAGTATGGGGAGCCAGTGGAACAGTCCACCCAAGCTGTTGCCTCTGTAACTAGTAGTAAATCCCAAGTCACTAGAGGTGAGCAGGTCTGGAAAAAACTGAAGGTAGATGAAGGCCAGGACAAAATGGAATCATGGGATGAACTGGGACTTATGAGGACAAACTGGGATCCACACCTGTTGTTCACACTTTCCAAACTTTAATGCTGTGAATTATCTATAGGAAAAGCTCACACCCTTTGCCCCAGAGATACATATGCAGTTGACCCACAATACAAAGATGAAGGAGATCTCTGAGGTCAGGTGTCCCACACCGAATAGGCAAACTTTCCTGGTGCCCCTGCTGACCTACAGAATGTAAAACAATATAGTGGCAGTTTCCCTTCTATCTTGCAAGCTTTGTGCAAAGTGTCTCATGTGGCCTAAACTAACCCAGAAGCATAGAAAGGGAAATTCCCAAAAACATATTCCCAGTTCAGCCGAACTGACAAAATATAGAGTGACCACCGACTCTGTGAGCTGGCAGGGTAGGGTGCTACCTGGAAGAACCTCAGATGCAAAACTAAATTACTCAGCCCAATAATGCTGCCCCTGTCAAAAATTTTGCCAAGAGTCCGACTTCAGCCAGGTCACGATCTCGCAGTCCGGGAGTTCGAGCCCCGCGTCAGGCTCTGGGCTGATGGCTCAGAGCCTGGAGCCTGTTTCCGATTCTGTGTCTCCCTCTCTCTCTGCCCCTCCCCCGTTCATGCTCTGTCTCTCTCTGTCCCAAAAATAAATAAACGTTGAAAAAAAAAAATTTAAAAAAAAAAAAAAAAAATTTTGCCAAGAAAGGAGTCATAAAGAAAGGGCAGGTAAACAGAGATAAACCACTTAGTACCACTCAGCTTTGTCATGGTCACGGAGATGAATTTGGGGGCCCTGAGAAGTTGAATGCAAAGTGAACTAAAAATACCTGAACTGCAATCCAACCTCCTCCCAAGTCAAATACTGATCAAACAGGGCAGGAGGCAAGGCGGACTATATCCAGCAAATAATCTCAGTAAGGCTGCAGCCCAGACTCCAGAAAGAATCCAATTAGCCCCGCACTCGATGTGCAAGACAGAGGAGTGGGTTTGCACGCTCCAGGAAACAAACAAAAGATATCCTTTCACGTCCACAACAAAAGATTATGAAACATGAAAAGAACAGGAACATGTAACCAAACGCCAGGAAAATCACAGTCAATAGAAACAGATTCACAGACACACTAGTTGTTGGAATTGACAGATAAGAAACTTAAATCAAGTGTTATAAATTTGTTACATAAGTTCTAAGAAAAGATGGATATGATGGCTGAATATATGGATTATTTCAAGAAAAAAAGAAAAGTTGGGAAAAAATATAAGCTACAGAACTGTAAAATAATAACTACATACTGTAGGATTTATAATGTACGTAAAAGTAAAATATGATACAATAGCACCAAACATGGAGAACAGTAAAATTTCTTATGATATTCATGAATTCAAGGTAGGCTAGGATAAATTGCTTTTTATTTATTTATTTATTTATTTTTTTAATGTTTATTTATTTTTGAGACAGAGACAGAGTCCCAGTGGGGTAGGGGCAGAGAGAGGGAGACACACAATCTGAAGCAGACTCCAGGCTCTGAGATGTCAGCACAGAGCCGGATGCAGGGCTCAAACTCACAAACCAGGAGATCATGATCTGAGATGAAGTTGGAGGCTTAACCAACTGAGCCACCCAGGTACCCCTAGGCAATGATAAATTAAGGATACTTGTTTAATTTCTAGCGAAACCATTGCAAAGGTAAAATAAAAAAAAGATATAGCTAAAAATCCAATAGAAGATAGAAAGTAAAATATGAAATAAGTACTGGCTTAATCCAAAAGAAGACAGGAAAGAAGGAACAAAGAACAGACGGGACAAAATGAAAATAACAAGAAGGTAGATTTAAACACAACTATAAAAATAATCACATCATTGGGGCGCCTGGGTGGCTTGGTCGGTTAAGCGTCCGACTTCGGCTCAGGTCATGATCTCATGGTCCGTGAGTTCGAGCCCCGCGTCGGGCTCTGTGCTGACAGCTCAGAGCCTAGAGCCTGTTTCAGATTCTGTGTTTCCCTCTCTCTCTGCTCCTCCCCTGTTCATGCTCTGTCTCTCTCTGTCTCAAAAATAAATAAACGTTAAAAAAATTTTTTTAAAATAATCACATCACATGTAGATGGATCAAATACTGTTATTAAAAAGAGAAATTGTTAGGGCATCTGGGTGGCTCAGTCGGTTAAGCGTCCGACTTCAGCTCAGGTCAAGATCTCGCGGTGTGTGAGTTTGAGCCCCGCGTCGGGCTCTGTGCTGACAGCTCAAATCCTGGAGCCTGATTCAGATTCTGTGTCTCCCTCTCTCTCTGCCCCTCCCCAACTTGTGCTCTTTCTTTCTCTGTCTCTCAAAAATGAAGAAATGTTAAAAAATAATAACAATAAAAAGAAAAAAAAGAAATTGTTGGGGTGCCTGGCTGGCTCAGTCTGTATAGAACATGTTCTTGGAGTTGTGAGTTCAAGCCCCACATTGGGTGTAGAGATTACTTTAAAATAAAATCTTCTAAAAGAAGAGAAATTGTCAGACTAGACACAAAAGCTAGGCCAAACTATATGCTGCCCACAGAGGACATACTTTAAACACAAAGATTAAGTGTGAAAGGATAGAAACAATATACCATGCAAAAACTAATTGTATGGAAGCTGGAGTGACTATACTACTCCAGTGGAGTGGCTATACTAGTAAACTTCATGAGTTTACTTTGTCTATGATAAAAAATATTACCGGGGTGCCTGGGTGGCTCAGTTGGTTGAGCATCCGACTTCAGCTCAGGTCATGATCTCACAGCTCATAAGTTTAAGCCCCACGTCGGGCCCTGTGCTGACAGCTTGGAGGCTGGAGCCTGCTCCTGATTCTGTCTCCCTCTCTCTCTGCCCCTAACCCACTCGCATTCTGTTTCTGTCTGTCTCAAAAATAAACATTAAAAAAATTGTTTTAAATAATAAAAAAAAATTACCAGAGATAATTCATGATAAAAGTGTTAATTAATTAAAAGACATAAAAATATTCAGTCTTCAATCCATATGTATCTAATAACATAACTTCACAATGCATGTGGCAAGAAATTGACAGAAAAGGGAGAAACAGATCCATAGCTATAAAATTATATTTTAACATTACCTTCTCAGAAATTCATAGAAGCAGCAGACAAAATATCAGTAAGGAATATAGCAAATCTGAAAAACACTATCAAACAATTTGACCTAACTGATGTTTATAAAATATAATAAGTCATGATACAAGTCAAAAGATTTATTTTAATTTTTTTAATGTGTATTTATTTTTGAGAGAGAGAGAGAGAGAGAAAATGTGTGGGGCAAGGGCAGAAAGAGAGGGAGACACAGAATCTGAAGCAGGCTCCAGGCTCTGAGCTGTCAGCACAGAGCCTGATGTGGGGCTCAAACCCACAAACCATGAGATCATGACCTGAGCCAAAGGTGGACCCTTAACTGACTAAGCCAGACAGGTGCCCCAAGTCTTAAAAAAATTTTTTTAATGTTTATTTACTTATTTTGAGAGAAAGAGAGAGCATGAGTGAGGGAGGGGCAGAGAGAGAGGAAGAGAGAATCTCAAGCAGGCTTTGCATTGTCAGCACACAGCCCATTGTGGGGCTCGATACCATGTATTGCGAGATCATGACCTGAGCTGAAATCAAAAGTCAGATGCTTAACCAACTAAGCCACTAGATGTCTAAAGTCTTAAAATTTTTTAAATGATCAAAATAATTCAGAGTATGGTTCTCTGACCAAATGTAATTAAATTAGAAATCAATAATAATTTAGAACACTTTTCTGAATATCTGGAAAATTAAGCAACATTCTTTTAAACAATACATGGGTCAATAAAGAAATCACCAGAGAAAATAGACAATATTTCCAATGGAATGATAATGTAAACACAATTTATCAAAATTTATGGGATGCAGCTAAAGGATTAAAGGGAAATTTAAATCCTTAAATGCTTAGAGAAGAAAGATTTAAAATCAATTATCTAATCTTCCACTTTAAGAAGCTAGAAAAATAAGAATAAAAATGCAAAATAGGTAGAAGGAAGAAAATAATAAAGAATAAAAGTCAATGAAATAGAAAACATATGAACAATATAAATATCAGTAAATCCAGAAGTTAGTTCTTTGAATAGATTAATAAAATTGATAAACCCTAGCAAAGTTAATCAAGAAAAAACAATTACCAGACTTAGGAACAAAAAAGGAAGCTCACTACAGATCATACATACACTAAAAGGATAACAAGGGAATATGAATAACCTATGCCAATAAAGTTGACTTCTTGGCTTAAAAAGACGATTGCCTTATAAGACACAACTTCCCAAAATTGACATAAGAAAAAAATAGAAAACCTGAAGAGCCCTATATCTGTCCAAAAAAACAATGAAGTTATAATTTAAAATATCCCACAAAGAAAACTCCAGGATCAGATGTCTTCCTTGGTGAATCCTATTTAAGAAATATTAATCTTATAAAAACTCTTGCATAAAGTAGAAGAGGAACAAATGTTTGCTAAATGGTTGCTATCAACCTGTATAACCTTGTTACTGAAACAAAGACATCACAAGAAAATACAATTACAGACTAACATCTCTCATGAACATAGAAGAATCCTTTAAAAATTTCAGCAATATATAAAGAGGATAACACATCACAAATAAGAGGGATTTATTTAAGGAATTCAAGATTAATTTAACATACAAAAATAATCAACCAAAGCATTTCACCACATTAACTGAATTTTTAAAAGTCGGATAATCATTACAGTAGTCGTAGATAAGCAGGTAGCAAAATCTGACATTCATTCATATTTAAAACAACAAAACAAAAAATACCTCTCAGCAAAACAGAAATAGAAGGAAACTTCCTCACTCTTAAAAGACAGTTATGCAAATCTTACAGCTGACACCAGACTTATTGGTGGCATATTGATAGTTTCTTTTTGAGATCAAGGAACAAGGTAAGGATATCTGCTTTCATCATTTCTAATTTTTTTAAATGTTCATTTATTTTTGAGAGAGAAACAGAGCACAAGTGTGGAAGGGTCAGAGAGAGAGGGACACACAGAATCTGAAGCAGGCTCCAGACTCCGAGCTGTCAGCCCAGAGCCCCACACAGTGTTCAAACTCACAAACCCCGAGATCATGACCTGACCCATGACCTGAACTGAAGTCAGACGCTTAACCGACTGGACCACCAAGGCACCCCCATCATTTCTATTCAATGTTGTATTGTAGGTCCTGGACAGTGAAATAATGCAAGAAATTAATAGTATAATGTTTGGAAAAAAAGCAATAAATTTACCTTTATTTGTGAATGACATGATTGTTTACATAAAAATAAGAAATCATTTAAAAATTACTAAAATTAATAAGTGGATTTAGCAACATCATAGGATACGAGAACGATATATAAAAATTAATTGAATTTCTATATAATAGCAGTAAATGATTGCAAAAATAAAATTTTTAAAAGAATAATACTTACAACAGCATTTTTAATTTTTTTTTCAACGTTTATTTATTTTTGGGACAGAGAGAGACAGAGCATGAACGGAGGAGGGGCAGAGAGAGAGGGAGACACAGAATCGGAAACAGGCTCCAGGCTCTGAGCCATCAGCCCAGAGCCCGACGTGGGGCTCGAACTCACGGACCGCGAGATCGTGACCTGGCTGAAGTCAGACGCTTAACCGACTGTGCCACCCAGGCGCCCCAGCATTTTTAAAATATTTAGGGGCACATTTAACAGAAGACATGTAAAACTTCTACATTGAAAATTATATACATTGCTGAGAGAAATTAAATGAGACCTAAAAAAGCAAAATGCATACCATGTTCATAGATTATAAAGACTCAGTATTGTTAGGATGTCAATTCTCTCCAGATTCAAAACGATCCCAATAAATACTTCATTTCTGTAGAAATTAAAAAAGAGATTCTAATACTTATACAGAAATAAATGCAAAGGACCTCGACTAGCCAAAGCATTTTGTAAAAAAATTTGAAGACTCATACTATTTGATTCCAAAACTTACTATAAAGCCACAGTGATCAATATAGTGTGGTATTTATAGAAGGACAAAAATCTGAATGGAACAGAACAGGGAGTCCATAACTAGATCCAAATTTATACCGATAACTTATTTTTGACAAGGCACGAAATCAATTCAATGCAAGGAGGGGGTCTTTTCAAGAAATTATGCTGAAACAACTAGACATCCATGTGGGGAAAAAAATGAACCTCAACCCTTAACTCATCCCCTATGTACAATTCAATTTAAGATGGGTCTCAGACCATAATGTAAAAGCTAACATTATAAAGCTTGTAGGAGAAATCATTTGGGAATAAATTCACAAATGTAAAAACAAAAACAAAAACAAAAACAAATATAAAGCAGACAAAAAGATCTCAAAGTGCACCAAAAAAAGTGAAAACCATAAAAAAGGAAGTTGATAACTTCCATTTCATCAAAAAACTGCTTTTTAAAAAAACACTGTTAAGCTCTGACTGAGGAAAATACATGCAAAATATGTATATGATAAAGGACCTAAGTTCAGAATCATAAATTACTCTTGAAACTCAATAAGAAGACAACCCAATAAAAAAGGAGGGGGGAAATATATGAAGAGATATTTCACCAAATAAGATATTGGATGGCAAATAAACACGTGAAAATGTGAATAACATTATTAGCCACAGGAATATGTGAATTAAAGCTACAATTAGATGCACCACACACCCTCTCAAGTGGCTAAAATTAAAACAAATGAGGGGCGCCTGGGTGGCGCAGTCGGTTGAGCGTCCGACTTCAGCCAGGTCACGATCTCACGGTCTGTGAGTTCGAGCCCCACGTCGGGCTCTGGGCTGATGGCTCAGAGCCTGGAGCCTGTTTCCGATTCTGTGTCTCCCTCTCTCTCTGCCCCTCCCCCGTTCATGCTCTGTCTCTCTCTGTCCCAAAAATAAATAAACGTTAAAAAAAAAAAAACAAAAAATTAAAAAAAAAAAACAAATGAGAATACCACATGACGATGAGAATGTGGAGCAACTGGAACTCTCAGGCATTGATGCTAGGAATGTAAAATGGTACAATCACTTTGGAAAAAAGCATGATAGATTCTTACAAAGTTAATCATACAACCCAGTAATTCAATTCCCAGGTGTTTATACAAGAGAAATGAAAACATAGTCCACATAAAGTCTTATACACAAATGTTCATAAAAGCTTTATCATAATAGCCCCAAACTGGGAACCAGCCCACCAGTTGATCTAGCATTCATCAATTAATGAATGTATAAACAAATTGTGGCATGTCCATATAATGAAATGTTACCCAGCTATAACAACATATTGATACATGCAATTACATGGATATAACTAAAAAACAGTATGCTGCAAAAAAAGTCAGACGCAAAAGAGTACATCCTGTATGATTCCATTCATTTGAAATTTTATAAATGATAGCAAAAGCACATCAGTGGCTGTCCAGGGCTAAGAGTGGCAAGGGTGAATGAAGATTGGCTGCAATGAGGCATTTGGAGAACTTTGTGAGATGAATGGAAATATTCTGTATCTTGCTTGTGGTGGTGGTTTAAAGGTACATGCATCTGTGGAAACTTTTTGAGCTCTACACTAGAAATGGATGCATCTTACTGCATGTAAATTATACCTCAATAAATTAGGCTTTTAAAAAATACAAGCAGCCCAAATTTAAAATGGGCAAAACATTTAAATAGATATATCATTTAAAAAAATACACATGAGGGGCACCTGGGTGGCTCAGTCGGTTGAGCGTCCGACTTCAGCTCAGGTCATGATCTCGCGGTCCGTGAGTTCGAGCCCCGCGTCGGGCTCTGTGCTGACAGCTCAGAGCCTGGAGCCTGTTTCAGATTCTGTGTCTCCCTCTCTCTCTCTGGCCCTCCCCCATTCATGCTCTGTCTCCCTCTGTCTCAAAAATAAATAAACGTTAAAAAAAATTTTTTTAAATACATATGAATAGGCAATAAGCACATAAAAAGACACTCAATATCATTTATCAACAGGACTGACTTTCATTAGCCTGCAAATGAAAACCACAATGAGATACCCATTCACTCTCCCCAGAATGGCTAAAATTAAAAAGACTGAGAATACCAACTGTTGGTGAAAACATAAAACAACTGGAAGTCTCATACGTTACTGGTGGAAATGCAAAATAGGACAGCCAGTTTGGAAAACTCTTTGGCAATTTCTTATAAAGTTAAATATACCCCTACCCACTGATCCAGCAATCTTAATCTTAAGACAAATGAAAACATATGTTCACAAAAAGACTTGTACAGGAATGTTCATAGCAGCTTTAATCTTAGAGTCCAAAACCATAAACCTCCCAAATATCTGTCAATAGGAGACGGACAAGTAGAATGGGATACATCTATTACAATAGAACACTACTCAGCAATAAAAAGGAACGAACAATGATACAAGCAAAAACAAGGATGAACTTAACAGACATAGTGCTAAGTGAAAGGAGACAGATCCAAGACAGTACATATGGTATAATTCCACTCATATGAAGTTTAAAAACAGACAAAACTCATCTACATGTTAGAAATCAGGACAGTTGTTAGCCAACAGTAGGGGGGTTGTCTGGATTGGGGCATGGAGACAGGATTAGTTGGAAAGGGGATGTAGGGAACTTCATAGGTATTAGAAATGTTCCTTATCTTGGGGCACCTGGGTGGCTCAGTTGGTTAAGCATCTGATTTCAGCTCAGGTCATGTGGTTCGTGCATTCAAGCCCCTCGTTGGGCTCTGTGCTGACAGCTTGGAGCCTGCTCCAGATTCTGGTTCTCCCTCTCTCTGCCCCTCCCCCACTCATGCTCTGTCTCTTTCTCTCAAAAATAAACAATAAAAAAAAAAAGAAATTTTCTTTATCTTGACTGGAGTGTATACATTTGTCAAATTTCATCAAACAGTACACTGAAGATCTGTATGTAAATTATACTTTGGTTTTTTTGGTAATAATGAAAAAAAGAAGTTGAACATACCACTTCTGCTTGGATCCCAAGGACTAGAATTTATTCACATGGCCATGTTTAGCTGTAAGGGAGCCTAGGAAATGCAGACTTTACTCCCAGTAGCTCTATGCTCAGTTAAAATTGGGAGATATTTTTATTGTAGAAGAAGCAGAAATTTGATTTAGGGAGACAACTAATGGTCTCTGCTATTGGCCAGCCAAGAAAATAAATGATTCTTCTTTGGGGAGGGGGGACAGGGCAGAGTAGTGCCTCAAGAAGATTTCAAATTCTTTTAATTTAGTATTTCTTCTAATATTTGCTGTCTTGCTACTTTCCATAATTTTTCATTGTTTCCTTTTCCTTACCGTAATCAGGCAAGGCCACTCTTTCAGCAATGACCATAACCTTGAGAATCTGCCAAGGACACACTGGTGACACATGGAAAGAGGGACAAAGGAAGGAGGGTAGCAGGGCTGGAAAGGAAAATGAAACAGCCTTGAAAGTGTGAATGAAAACCTGCACAGCAGACTCGGCATGTGTGACATTTGTCACCTCCAGTTAGAAGAAACCACCTCCTTTGTGTTTAAAGCTTGACTTGGCTTCCTTTGGGGGCCACACAGGATGTCAATGGTTTTAGCCTATAATGAGAGACACAGCAACAGTAGCATTTCCAGTCCCTAGAAGCCTTTGGTCCATTCCTAGGGCTGAAGTGCTAAGGACATCTGCCACAGACACAAATCTTCCCTGCAACAGAGAGTCCGCTGTTGACACCGCTACTGGGCTAGAATTTTCCTACAGAGACTCGCATTCCATAGGCAGGAGCTGGAGAAGACCACAACTTTGTTTCCCATTGGAACCATGCACAGCTAGTTTCCCTGCTGTACATAAGCCTGTACCAGTGCTTTCTCGGTTAGACGGCATTTATCGAGCTCATGCTTTGCCTGGCTCTGGGCTCAAAGCTGAGAGAAGAGAGAAAGCTCAGAACTATAGCCTACACCTGGAGTCAGTCTTCTGTTCTTGACCGCCCTTTGGACTGAGCCCCTTTGACATTGATGTCATCCAGAACCATGCCTGAGATCCCCAGTACCAAGCACTCTGGGGATAAGTCCTATTCTATTTCCCCAGCCATCTCCCTATCCTATTTCCCCACACACACTCTTCTGCTTGAGCCAGACACAACCTCCTTCCCAATACAGGAAGATGAGAGATGAACAGAGTCTGCTTGATGAAATTGGTCCATGGGCTGCCTCCAAGATCTGGCTGCAAGGAGAATGGACTGGAAATTGCACAGTCATTATCTTTGCAGACAACGCTCTCCTCCCCATCTTTTGAACATAATGAATTGCATGGAGAGCTCAGCTGTCATGAAAGCTTTTGAATTCCAGCCCTACCGTCTTCCAGGACATCCTTAGAGGTTATCTCAGCAAGGCAGGTGGAAGAGGAAAGAGAAAAGCTTAACCCTATAAGAATAATTATGATGTATTATTAGCAAGTGATGGCAATCTAATGCAGGATTTTCAATATAGTCACTGCTGGCTGTAATTTTTCTCTGTCATATGCACGCACACACACAGAAAGGGTACATTTAATGACTCCAAAGTTCACAGCAGTTTCTCAAACTAAATTTAGTTCCTTAGAAGCAGTGTCTTAATACATGACTTTTTAATAAAATAGAGACACAGTTTGAATTCTGGAGACACTTTTTACGGCGGACAGAAATATTAGTATTATGTTTATATAATAAGACCACTAGCTGGCATTAGTGTTGAGTTTGTATGGACACAGCTACCTGCATTAGGCACAGAAATCTGAGTGGTACTCAGAATGGCAGAACCACATGTGCCATAGGCTCTAATCACACCATGAATAACTTGCAGGCAGACGGTCTAATGAGTTTCTCCATCCTTAGCCCCTAGCACAATGCTAGACACAGCAGAGGTTTGATAAGTGATTGCTGGCTGGGCAGACGGACAGATGGATGGATGGTTGGATGGATGAATACGCATCTTTAGCAGTTGATTTTAATCTATTAAGATACCAATCTTGGGGCGCCTGGGTGGCGCAATCGGTTAAGCGTCTGACTTCAGCCAGGTCACGATCTCGCGGTCCGTAAGTTCGAGCCCCGCGTCGGGCTCTGGGCTGATGGCTCAGAGCCTGGAGCCTGTTTCAGATTCTGTGTCTCCCTCTCTCTCTGCCCCTCCCCCGTTCATGCTCTGTCTCTCTCTGTCCCAAAAATAAATAAACGTTGAAAAAAAAATTAAAAAAAAAAAAAAAGATACCAATCTTGTTGGGGCACCTGGGTGGCTCAGTCAGTTAAGCATCTGACTTCAGCTCAGGTCATGATCTCACGGCTCGTGGGTTCAAGCCCCTTGTGAGGCTCTGTGCTGACAGCTCGGAGTCTGGAGTCTGCTTTGGATTCTGTGTCTCTCTTTCTCTCCCACATCCCCCCCCCAAAAAAAAAATAAACATTAAAATTGTTTTTCAAAAAAAAAGATATCAATCTTGTTACTAAGAGGCTGAAATTCAAAACAGAGTGATGTGATTGCCTGGAATACATTTGACTTGGTTAAAAATGATCAATACCGGGGCGCCTGGGTGGCGCAGTCGGTTAAGCGTCCGACTTCAGCCAGGTCACGATCTCGCGGTTTGTGGGTTCGAGCCCCGCGTCGGGCTCTGGGCTGATGGCTCAGAGCCTGGAGCCTGTTTCCGATTCTGTGTCTCCCTCTCTCTCTGCCCCTCCCCCGTTCATGCTCTGTCTCTCTCTGTCCCAAAAATAAATTAAAAAAAATAAAATGATCAATACCTATGTGTGTAAATTAGTCTTTTTGCACCTCTTTGGAACACAAAAAAATAGAAACTTCTTATAGGTTGAGTTCCCCGTAAAGCAGACCTTGGGTCAAGGGTTGCAATAGAAGTGGTTTATTCAGTAGGTGATCTCATAAAGGACAAGTGAGGAAGTGGGGAAAGTAAGACAGGATAGGGTGAAAAAAATCAATAAAAGGTGTAAAATGAATGGTTACCACTGTGGGCAACAGACTTTCACTGAAGTCAGTTACCACTGACTTTCACTGGGGACCACATCCTGGAATTTTCCTACAGGCACAGAAAGCTGCACACTTACCCGTCAAATCCCACACACCATTGGCTGAAGTTTGCCCCAGAACACGAACACCTTTGCCCTCCAGATTCCCCTGCATTTCGCAAAGTGAATTCCAGGTAGAGGAAAAGCCCTGAATCAGAAAGCAAGTCTTGCTTAGGTGCTTCGTCAGGGAAGCTGGGAACTGTCGCAGCTGCAGGTGGTGTGGGGGCAGAGCACCAGCTGCATCCTGTAGAGCATTTTAACAGAAATTAGGTACTCACTGGATGGGCCAGAGAAGCCTTCCCAGGGTCCAGGAGTGACTCCCAGACAAGAAGCACTGACCCACCAGGGGACCTTTGCCCTGTAAAGTCACCACCACTGTTGCTGCTGTCAGCACGACAATCTCCCCACAGCCAGGAGGCTGCACATGGACTTTGCAACACGGCTGCAGAAATCCTCACACTTCCATGACCTTGTTTGACACCAGAAAGCAGCCTAAAGGGGCAGGAAGAACTGCCACACTTCCCCTATCCAAATCTCGTATGCCTGTGTCTAATTGACAGTACCCGATTCTCATCCAGAATGCTGTCAGATAGCCTGGGAAATGTGGTGTTCAGCTTTCCAACCTCCCAAACTGGAAGGAGGGTGGAAGCAGGTTTGGGGAAGCCAGTGTGCCATATCTATCAAACTCTTTAATAACTCACTCATAGCTTGTGCTTTCACCACCATCCAGAGCGTCCGAGGTGGGGATGGGGTGGGTGGGAAGCATACCTGTGGCCCCCAACACGGAAGCCGGTACCAATGAGGACACGATGCAGCCATAGGAGCCTTCTCTCAGTTTCTCAAAAGTGCCAAGTTCTTCCAGCCACAGGGTCTTTGCACATACTATTATTCCCTCTGCTAGGATGGTCACCCCACCTCTTCCACCACCCTCTTCTAATTAATGTGATCCTTTAAATTGCAGCTCGGACAGTGCCTACTCCAGGAAGCCTTCCCTGACTCCCCAGACAAGATCAACTTCCCCAATTAGAGGCTCACTTAGCACTAAGTATTTGCTGATTGTTAGCATATATTGGGCCGCCTGCTCAGCCATCCCCTGTGCCTGTGAACCTCTTTCTCACCTTGGTTTGCAGGTCTAGACTGAGTCTGGTTCAGGCTGACCCTCAGATGGCCTCACCCCCACAGCCACAGTCGCTCTCCTGGCTCTCTAGGATGCACTGAAGCTGATATTAATCTGCGTGGTCCTTCTTTCATCTACACATTTACATACGCTAACATCACAATTTGTTTCCATAAAATAAAATAGACCAAAACTCCAATCCTCACTCTGACACTGTCACATGCCCGAGTCAAGTTGCTTCACCTCTCTGAACCTCAGTTTTCTCATCTTTATTTATTTTTTTAAATCTTTGTTTTAATGTTTATTTATTTTTGAGACAGAGAGAGACAGAGCATGAACGGGGGAGGGTCAGACAGAGAGGGAGACACAGAATCGGAAACAGGCTCCAGGCTCTGAGCTGTCAGCACAGAGCCCGATGCGGGGCTCGAACTCACGGACCGCAAGATCATTACCTGAGCCGAAGTCGGACACCCAACCGACTGAGCCACCCAGGCGCCCCAGTTTTCTCATCTTTAAACAGGGATAACAAATACCAGCTTTAGAGAGCTATTCTAAGAACCAAGCAAAATAATGAAAGAGGGACAGCAAGCCCTTGCCTAGCACACAGTACACATTAAGACCATTGTCCTCAACCTTTTGGGGACACCTAGGGTCTTCATTAGGCAGTGTGTAATGCCGGGGTTTGGGGAGGGTTTTGGGGTTTGGTGGGGTTGTTTTTTGGGGGGGGTTTGTTTTGGTTTGGTTTTTGACTAAAGATGTCATTTCTGCGACAGCTGAGTGGCTCAGTTGGTTAAGCTTCCAACTTCAGCTCAGGTCATGATCTTGTAGTTCACGGGTTCCAGCCCCACATCTGCCTCTGTGCTGACAGCTTGGAGCCTAAAGCCTGCTTTGGATTTTGTGTCTCCCTCTCTCTCTGCCCCTCCCCCACTTGTGCTCTGTGTCTCTCTCTCTCAAAAATAAATATGCATTTAAAAAAATGTCATTTCTCACTCTTCCTCAGGCAGCTGGGGATGTTAAAGTTGTGAACAAAACAGAAAACCAGGAACCCTTGCACGCTGTTTTTTGCACATGTGGATCTAACAGGGTGCTAAAATCCCACTGGGATGGCAGAGTACATTGATTCCCCCTTTTGGAAAGCAATGTAGAAATACTGATCAAAAGCCAGGAAAACATCTCCACCCTTTGGCCCAAAAATTCCACTTATGGACTATATGCTAAGGAAGTAATTTAATAGAAAACAAAAAGTTTTCTTTGTGAAGATATTACAGTAACCCAAGGCTGGAAACCCCCTCAATTACCAACAAAGAGGGATCAGTTTGGTAAATCAGCATACTGAGATTTTGCAGCCATTAAAAGAAACACTATAAAGCCTCTGTAGGAACATGCGGAAAACATTTCTGATAGAACGTGAAGAGAAAAAGAATGTTTGACACGGGGTGAGACTGACATGCTAAAGTGGAAAGAATTGCCTGGGGGAGAGGGAAGGTCAGGGAATTTTTTTTGTTTTTTTGTTCATTTTAATGCTATGCTATTTTTGCAGATTTAAAATGAGCAGCCTACCGGGCAAATGACTGGAAGCCAAAGAAAACACTTGTACCTAATGGAAATAAAGGGCTCCTTCCTCTCTAGAGTGTTGATATACTGAAGTCCATGCTTTAGCTAAGACTCTCTGAGACAGACAAGGCAAGTAATATCAGAAAGACTATGAGGCACCTGGGTGGCTCAGTCGGTGAAGCGTCCAACTTCCACTCAGGTCATGATCTCACAGTTTATGGGTTCAAGTCCCACATCAGGCTCTGTGCTGATAGCTTGGAGCCTGGAGCCTGCTTCCGATTCTATGTCTCCCTCTCTCTCTTCTCCTCCCCAACTTGTGCTCTCTCTCTCAAAAATTAAACATTTAAAAAAAAAATACTGAGTAGTTAGCAGGAAAAATCAGACCTGTTCCATTCTAGGTGGGACATTTACTATGATGAGACAAACAGGCTAGGTCCTCCTATTCTGATGCTCCAGAAGTGGAGGAGGCCCACTTTGGGTACCATGGACGGAAGGCAGAAACAGCCAGAAGTATGCCACCCAAACACTGTAATGGTGAGGCCCAGAAACCTATCTGCGGCTTCACACAGCATTCAGAGTTGGGTTACAGTATTTGATTCAAGTATTTCACCCCTGGTTCTTGAACATGAAACTGACTCAAGACTGTTCATGCTATGAACACACCCAAAGAGAAGCATTGCCCATGAAGTTCATCAGGCACAGATCTCAGAAATCCATGGATGTTCAGCACTGGGGGCTTCAAGACTCATGCCCCTGAACTTTTAAGACAAGGAGGCAAACACCATGAAATCTGAATGCATTCACATCCAGTTGAGGCCAGATACATTCAGCCTGGTATCCCCAGTCTCTTGTTGGTTCTGCCCTTAAATCTACAATAACAGTCAATATTCAGACCAGCACCTCTTTGGGGGTGGCTGGCTGGCTCAGTCAGTAGAACACGCAACTCTTAGTCTTGGGGTTGCAAGTTTGAGCCCCATGTTGGATGTGGAGCCTACTTAAAAAAAAAAAAAAAGTGCCTCTTTGGCCTTACAACCTTCTCAGTGTCAACACCCTGGCAGCTAGACAGAAGATGCCAGAACTAACAGCTGTTTCAAGAATAGGCAAGAGAAAGCCTGAGTGAGCAAAGAGTCATTCTCAGAAATTCTCAGGAGCAGGAATTGGGCCAGGGCACCCAGAGGGACCATAGTCCCAACAGGGGGATCCTCGGTTCTGAAGAAATAAGGGTGCAAGGTAGGAGTGTGTCATAAGAAACAAAGCCAGGGCATTATCTCCTGGAACACAGGCATGACAGCAGGGTGTAGCCACAGCAGAGCACATATTGGGCCCAACGAGGGCTCAGTTTTTGAAGGTAAAGCGTGTGGGGACAGAAGGCATGGGATTATCATAGAATTATTTCTGTTCTCATCAGGGCTGAGAGAGCCCTCAGAATATGGTACCTGGGAGTCCTGACTTCAAATGTGCCCTATGGTCAGGCCCTGGGTCTCATTGTTGTCTGGAAACAATAGTCATTACCTTAATTGGGGCTCCCCTGGAAGCAGACCCTGAGATAAGGATAAGTGGTACATTTGGGGGTGAAGAACAAATGAGTAGAAGATTGAGGATATGGGGCATAAAAGGGAAGGCACCTCTAACCCTGATCCAGTTAATGGTGCTTTATCAAGCCAGCTACCACTGCAGGCAACAGAAGCTTAATCCCCCTGGGGAAACTGAGAGCCAGTGCAGATCCAAATCCCTGAAGGGTGCTGACGATGAGGTAGCTACAGCCACCAGTCACTGGTTGAGGGTTACAGGGAGGGAGGCACTAATTCCTGTGTTTCCAGCGTGAGCAGCATGGGTAAGCAAAATGGTTTCAATGCCACAAAAGTGCCCTCAGGGGCTGAGGGTTAGAAGTCGGGTTTTCGTGCACGAATGCAGTAAGGATAAGGGCATATGGGTGGATCACAGTGTCACCAACCTTAAAGGTTGTGTGATTCAGTGACGCCAACTGGCAGGCAGACTCTCCAAGAGTTCTTCCAGCTCCACTGATGATTCCTCCCAGTAGTAGGGGACTCATTATCCACCTCCCAAGGCAGCCCAGCATTTCTGTGCCAGCCCCCTGCCCCCAGGGAACTGATGTTAGGGTCCCTGCGGCTTCCACCTGCTGGCCTTGGCATTGCCCTCTGAGCCATGCAGAACCACAGGAAGGCTCCTTCCTCCAGGAATTCAATTCCATTCACGATGGTATTCTTAACTCTGGCCAGACAGCAAAGCAAGCAAATGCATTTTGGGAAGAACCCCACAAAGGACTGTTCAAACCAGAGAAAGATTTTAGTTAATGAATACAAGAAGTTTACGTCACCAGACAAGCCTACTCCCAGTCCTTCTGGTGAGTGCAGCTTCCACTTCAGGGCAGTAGTTATTACCAGGTGGGCCAAGGGCCACATGCATTTATCATAAAATACGAGGCTTAAATTCAATATCAAGATGAAAGTCAAACGAAGGCTCCCCGGGAGACAAGGAGCTCTGCTTTCAGAGTGGAGAATATTGCCTCTCAGCAAATAGTACTTCTAATTTGATCCTGCAAAGATTCCCACAAAGAGGAAAGCAACAATACGTCAGGAGAATATGGTGTGTGTATGCTCCTCTATGTATTTTTTATCATGGCCACATTCTTCAGGATCTCAGTCATCAATTACTTGTGACAGGCAGTCAATTGTTTATCTTTTAAGAACATTACCACTTACTTGCCTTTATATATCTTCCCTGTATTATTGTAGGGACAGGATCATCTATTTTCTCCTCCCTTCCAAGCCCTTCTGTCATTTACTGCCCAGCATCCCGGTGTAACGTCCTGGAATGATGGGCTTTGTGAGGCTGGAAGAGAAATTACTTTGTGCTCTCCCCTCACCAACGGATGCACAAAAGGGCACCCAAACTGGCATTTAATTCAGCTGAATGTCAGGGCCCTGCTAGTGGAAATTCACCTCTGTGTGTTCGAACAGCTGTTCCTGAGAGATGCCCAGAGAAAGTGGAACAGGTAGAAGCAAAAACATCCCCATCCCTGTTCAGAAAATAGAAGCAAATTTCTGCCATGAAAACCATTTTTGCTTAAAACACCAGCCTGAAATAATTGCATATTTGTTGGGGATTGACAGTTGAGCTTTTTCATGAATTTCACTATCTTTTGACAGTAGCTAATAAGTAGGCAGAGAAATGCACTCTCTTGGGGCTTTTAATGGCAAAAAAAAAAAAATCACAGTAGGAAAATTGCACCAAAGAGCACAGCAATATTTTCATACTTTGCTGCACTTAAGGGAAGAAAATGGTCATTAAAGGTAACAGGGTTGTTACAAAAACAGCGGTTCTATTTCTGGGTCTTTCACTTGCCAAAAACCACTGTATGCTATATGCAGTCACTGAAGGTAGGAGCAGGCTCAACTTAAATTTCTATAATGTGCCTTGCAAACAACTGGATTTATTCTTAGTGGGGCCTTGCTGCATTTTTACCTTATGCAGCATGTAATTAGCTATTAAATGACTTAGGAAAACCAACTCAGGTTTGTTGGACCTGATGCCTGATGAATAATTTCATGCTGTTCTTTTAAATCAACGCTGTGTTGACTGTAATTTAGTGGTAGACTTGAGAGTTTTTCTGCTGGGGGGAGAGGGGTTAAAGATCTCCCAGTTTGGAACCTGAAATGACAATGCAATATTAACTTAATTATAAACCTTTTAACCAGCCTGCAGTCGCTGAGTTCTGGGTAGCATGTGTTGAATTCAGTCTCTGCAAATAGTGCCTTAGATTCTCTCAGGTCTTCTGCTCACCAAAATACACACACACACACACACACACACACACACACACACATGCACGCACGCGTGCACACACGCACACAAAAGGCTCCCTTTTTCTATAATAGGGACATTTTTTTTTAACCTGAATTATCAATCAACAGGCACAAATTTATGAAACTCCTACCATATGCCCCGCATGGCTGATGCTGGGGCGACAGGTCATCTGCTGTAACCTTCATCTGCATTTTGTTCTTGTTGCAATTTCCTCACACCCCCACCCCACCCTCCAAGAAGGCGGCCAGGGCCTGAGTAACCCCTTGGCTCAAAGGCAACTAGCTTACCCAGGGCCTAAAATAGAGGCTGCTTACAGAAAATCTCCTGGCTTCTATGAGAGCGTCAGCTCATTAGTGGCTGATGCTCGGTGATCCAGGACATGAGAAGAGAGCAGTGTCTCTTTGAAGAGGGGCAGAACAAGAACAGCAGGAAATTGGGGAAGGTGAGGTTGTTTATCTGAGAGGTCAGGAAGTTAGAAGTCTGCAGGTACTGGATATAGACCCGAAGTAGCCTGTGGAGGAGGTGATGATGGAGATCCCCCAGGGGCTGGCTGAGGTACCAGGATTCCTGAGACCAAGCCTGGGCAGCTGTAGATGCTGCAGGAGCCTTTGCTCAGCACGAGACCCCGGAGACCTACACACAGCCCTGGGCCAGAGGAAGGAGACTCGATCAGATCAGAAGACAAAACCATCCTGGCAGGATGAAGGGCTTAGAGAGCCAATATGATTTTAAAGAGGTGTCAGGGCATTTCTTACTCACCCAAGTTTGTCAGGACAACAGCCATACCCACAACAGCTATTGGTCCTGACTGATGGCCTTGGGGCCTTTGCTTTCTGCAGTCATGCATTACTACTCATACTGAGGGTGAAGGCCAGAACTACCATGACCACGGTTGGGGGTGACTCCAGGCTACCATGCAGTATGGCCTAGAATGATAGCTTGCAATCCTGCCAGAGCCAGGAGCAGAGGCAGGGCCATTCTGGGTCCCAAACCCCACCATCCCCTCTTCCCATGACTGTAGGTAACTCATTGCCTGTGTTTCTACTTGGACCTGTACTCTAAGATCTGCCTGGTTCCCCGAGAAAGACAGATATCATGTTTTCACTCATACGTGGAACTTGAGAAACTTAACAGGAGACAGTGGGGGAAGGAAGAGGGAAAAGTAGTTATAAACAGAGAGGGAGGGAGGCAAATCACAAGAGACCCTTAAATACCAAGAACAAACTGAGGATTGATGGAGAGGTGGGAGAGAAGGGAAAATGGGTGATGGGCATTGAGGAGGGTACTTGTTGGGATGAGCACTGGGTGCTGTATGTAAGCGATGTTATCACAGGAATCTATCTCCAAAACCCAGAGCACACTGTATATTAGCCAACTTGACAATAAAGTATGTATGTATTTATATATATATACATATATATATATTTATACATATATATACTTCATATACTTTATATATATGTATACTTTATATATGTATAAATATATATATACTTTATATGTGTGTAAATATGTGTGTGTGTATACACACACACATATATACATATATATATATACACACACACATATATATATATATATGTGTGTATATATATATATATGTGTGTGTGTATATATATATATAAATATAAAGCAGGCCCCACCCTGAGCCCAGGATCTTTGACCAGAACCTTGGTTTCATGCTCACAGCCACCCACAGAGATCTTGTCCTCAATATATATCCCTTCATTTCAAGTATTTTTAAACACTTACTACTGTGCTAAGTGCTTAGCATCCAACAGGGAATGAGACAGATAAAGCCCCTGCCCTCCCAGGTCCCCAAGGCAGCTCTACCTGACTCTGCATTCCCACCTGCCATCTGGTCCCATCTCTGAGTGCTTCAATAGCTCCAGCTTGAATCCCAACAGGCAGGTCCAGTGGTCAGGTTAGTACCCATCATCTCCTTGCTCTTGCCCTGCTCACCCCCATGCTGCACATGGGTCCCACAATGCTTTGCAACACAAACCCAACTAATGGGAGAGAATAAGCATGGCTGCCATCTTGAATTGGGGAGGGAATGATAGTAATCACGGTGAGAGCAAAACATGTTAATATCTCAATAAATCATTATAGCACAAAACAATTAGAAAAATACAGTGCCAAGCAGTACAGGGCACACTAAAGGCAAGAGACAGCCCTCTGGGCTAGGAGCACAGGACTGAGCTGAGTGGAAGCGAGCCGGCAGAGGGTCCAAAAGCACAGACATGGAATCCATCATGGTTTTCATCTTCTAAGATCTGCACTTTGAATTATGGTGTAGACAAGAGAAAGCAACCAGCTGTTGCTGGGGTATTGCTGGTGTGAGGGAAAGAGGCATAATTTTTTCAAAAGCAATTTGTCAAAACATTTCAAGAGCCATAAAAACCTTCTAAACTTTGATTCAATAATCTTACTTCTGGGAATATACCTGCAATATATCTGTAATCCACAATAAGAAAGGAAATAATAGGTTATAGTAACTGGGCCAGACGCTAAACACTTTATATATGTGTTTTCTCACGTAATTCTCACAACCCTGTGAAATGGATACTGTTTATGCCCATTTTATAGATAACAAAACCAAGACACTAAGAGTTTGACAACTTTTGATATAGCCATAGAACCAGGATCCAAATCTAGAGCCAGTCTTAATTACTGCCCTACAGTGCCCCCCAAAGATCACGAAAACACCATGCATCACTACCTATAACGGTGAAACAGAGTAAGCACATTTTATGCCTAGTAATATGTGATAGGGGGGAATGCCAGCAGATAGAATCCTATGAAGGCACGAAACTGATTATAATGAAGACTACATAACAACATGAAGGAATGCAGAAGGCAGCAAGAGAAATAGATATCTAGGCTGAATCCAGAGGAATCAGTAAAAATAATCCACATTGGTCACAGAAATACTCAGAGGTGTATAAGGGTGTTCCAAGTAGAGGAAGGCAGACAGAGGAAGAAGCTTGGCATATTCAGGGAACCACGAGGCCTGGGAATGGCTGAGCCATAGAGACCAAGGGAGCAGTCAGAGATGTGGCTGAATCAGAGAGCAGAGGCCAATGGCCCAGAAAACCATAGAGAAGCAGCCGTCTTTCAGAGAAAGAAATGGTGGGCGGAATTCCAGAGTCACTTGGGCAGTAGAAACAACAGGGTTTGGTGAATTATGTATCTAAGTGACAAAGGACTCTGGATTTCTCGGTGAATCGTGTTGTTCACAGAGAGAGAGAACAAAGAAGGGAAGCCTTGTTGAAGATTACCTGAGCTGCTCAAAGCATTGGTCTGTGTGATTCCAGATCTTCATGTGTGCATTGAGATCTTGTGTATTGTTCCTCTGTGTATATATGCATATATACATATATTTGTACATGTGTATATACTACAATAAGTAAACATTGGCATTTGCAGCTATTGAGATAATACTATTGAGAGAGCCTAGATAAGGTATTTCAACAAAGGTTGAAATATGGCCCAAGAATGAGTTATAGGAGAACAGACCCTAAGATGGCTGGGGAAAAGATAAGAAACATTGCATGTGACCTGGTTCAATGGCAGATCATTTGAGTCACTCAACAATTCCAGGAACGAATCTTTAGGTTACCATGGGGACTACCTGTCTTCCTTCAGCTCTTACAGAGCAGTTTGGGGTTCACTCAGGAATACAAAGAAACCAAAGCTCTTCTGAGGGCCATGTAAACACTAAACTGTCCATTAATGTCCTCTACAGCCCAGCCTGTCTCTCCAGAAGTGCCCCCACCCACAGGACTAGCAATAGTGACATTTGAAATGGCAACTTTGCCATGCAGTGTCCCAAGGTTAGCAACGTGCCCCAGGTGGAGCCCTCAGGGATGTCATCAGCCTCAAGGCCATCAAGATCCAGTTTATGGCTTGGTCCTAACTTCTCCCAGAGGCCCTCCTTGCTTGGGAAGCTAGGGAGTTGGTCCCTCACTAGTCCAAAAACCAGGGCCTGACTTCACTTTCCCTCCAGATACCTGGCCCTGAAACCCAGGCTGCTCCAGACTCTATTGCCTGGAAGTGTTTGGGAAGCAGACACTCTCCACATCTCCCAGGTCATTAGGACAAGAACCCAGTAGCACAGACTCATGTGCCCTGGGTCCTAGGCTACATTAGAATCCCCTAGGCTTTCTCAAGATGTTGGAGCTGGGAAGGGCATGGGGACCATTTAGCCCATCCTCCTCCTTTTACTGAAGGGGATACCTAGGTCCAGAGAAGAGAAGAGACTCAGCCATCAACACATCATGGGGACCAGAGTCCAATTTTGTTGACAACTGCCCCAATGCTGAAGGATGTTCCTCACTCTGGAATACTCCACAGCTAGCCAAAAGTTCCAATGAGGATGGCTCCCTTTAATTTCCCCAAACAACTACTAAATAGGGGAAGGATGGCCTCTCTGTTTCAGATCCAGCCATCTGGCTCTCAATTACATTGACTTTAATGGATCCTTATTTAATATTTGCTGCATACCAGGCCTTTCTGGGCCCTGGGAATGTACAGATGAAAACAAGATGGCGCTGGCTTTGAAGAGCTATGGGTCTAGTTGTCATTTCTTCTTCAATATATCATCGGTACTCCCATTAATTCAGTCAACCAATATATAGTCGTGCCAGGTACTATGCTTGAGCCCAAGAGCTATGTGCCCAGGGTCTCAAGGAATAACAAAGAAGCTAGCATTGATCCATCTCCCTCCATGGTGTGCTTGAGCCCTGCCCTTTCTTGAGCCTCCATTTCCCCATCTTGAGTACTGACATGAGATTTCTAAGAAGCTACGTCAGAATGTTGCCTAGAGCCTCTGGAAGACTCCTCTTTTCCCTGTTCTTTCTACCCCTGGCCTTTCAACCTATACCCCTTGATAAGAGGGGCAGCAATCCTGTGTCCATCTATCAGGTCAGACGGAAGTGAGCAATGAAACGGGGCTGTTCCATCTGCTGAAGAGAAAAGCCTTTCTTTCTTCCACCTCATCCCCACTGAGCACCAGACACAAAAGAGTCAGAACATAAGCACCAACCACAGAAATGATCCCTCCTTTCGATCCTGTGCGGACAGAATGGGGGCACTGCCTGCATAAGACCAGGAGGTACCATTCACATAGGGCTCGAAGCAAATGCTGCCCCCAGGAGTTGGGTCCTGCACAGCTGTGTGGCTGGGTACAATTGCCCAGCCCCTGAAATCACAGGGCATGCCCCAGAGTTTTGACTTTGGGGAAGTCAGGAGAGGGACATCCAAACGGTGCAGGCAGGTGGTGAGCGTAACAGACGCCTGAGTTTCAGGGCACAGAGCACACAATTTGGAGCCAGCCGTTTGAGTCCTGTCCAGGCTGTCCTGGCCACTAATGAAGACAATGCCGGGAAAAGGGTTTGTAGAACTGGCTGAGGATGAAGGGGAAAAATCAGTTCAGACAGCTCGCTTTAGATTTAATTGTTCCATTTTGCAAATCAGTCTGGCTGCCGGTCGGTTGGATCATGTGTCTGGGCCTGGCCCAGGCTGGGGGAGGCAGTGCTCCCCCAACTGAATTATCGCATCTCCAGCCGCTCAGGGCAACAGTTCTGAGCCTCGGCCAGAGGAGCAAATGACAGCTCCCGAGTCCCTCCATGTCCCCTGCATCACTGCCTCCCAGTGCACACAGAAAATCTTCACAGTTAATTTAATGACAATCTGTGGTCCAGAAGACCCAGAGCAGGAACACGGCTGAGTGTCTGACTCGCCACCAATTTCAACTAGCCAGAGCCAGGATCGGGGATGGGGAGGCAGGAGGGAATAGCAGAGGCCGGGTATGGGAACAGCGGCCTGTCTGAAGGCCTCGGCCAGGTTCAAGTCTCTTCCTGGTGACACTTCAGCAACTCCACCTGTTGTCACCAAACAGGGCATTTCTCAGCATAAACAGAGGGAAAGAAAGGGAGGGAGGGAAGAAGAAAGACCCCTCCCAAAAACAATGCCCCTCTGCTTTTCACTCAGGATCATTGTACCAGTAAATGAGGACACACCTTTTTTTTTTCCTTTTTATTATTTTTTTAATACAATTTATTGTCAAGTTGGCTAACATACAGTATATACAGTGTGCTCTTGGTTTTGGGGGGTAGATTCCCGTGATAACATTGCTTACATACAACACCCAGTGCTCATCCCAACAAGTGCCCTCCTCATTGCCCATCTCCCGTTTTCCCTGCTCCCTCCATCAACCTTCAGTTTTTTACCTTCTGTATTTACGAGTCTTTTGTGGTTTGCCTCCCTCCCTCTCTGTAACTAATTTTTTCCCTTCCCTTCTCCCATGGTCTTCTGCTAAGTTTCTCAAGTTCCACATATGCATGAAAACATATCTGACTTTCTCTGACTGACATTTCACTTAGCATAATACCCTCCAGTGCCATCCACGTTGTTAACAAATGGCATGATTTCATTCTTTCTCACTGCCATGGAGTATTCCATTGTATATATAAACCACATCTTCTTTATCCATTCATCAGTTGATGGACATTTAGGCTCTTTCCATGATTTGGCTATTGTTGAAAATGCTGCTATAAACATTGGGGTACATATGCCCCTATGGATCAGCACTTCTGTATCCCTTGGGTAAATTCCTAGTAGTGCTATTCCTGGGTCATAAGGTAGTTCTATTTTTAAGTTTTTGAGGACCCTCCACACTGTTTTCCAGAGTGGCTGTACCAGTCTGCATTCCTACCAACAGTGCAAGAGGGTTCCCGTCTCTCCACATCCTGGCCAGCATCTGTTATTTCCCGAGTTGTTAATTTTAGCCACTCTGACTGAAAACACATCCCTTCTTAATTTGGTTGTTTTTTTTATCCCTGAGAGGGACCAGTAGAAAGGGCATTTACCTGTGGGACCTAGTCAGGGGACCAGAGTTTAGCACTGAATCTGCCATTTTTTTTTTAACTGTTCATTATCAGGTGAATCATTTGCCCTTTCTGGACCTCATTCTAAAGAGATCAGATTAAATCAGCAGTTTTCAAACCTTTTCTTCATATGAAACCTTCCACGGAACCCCAGTAAACACCAGAGAGAAAAATACAGCTTCTCATGACTAAAGTGGGTGGGCATCCGAGCTGGCCCCTCCTGCCCCACCCTGCAAGCCACCGAAGTGCCAGGCCCCATGGATCACTCATTTGGGAAACACGGAGCCAGATGCCCAAGGTGGTAGGCCAAATAAGGGCCCCCTAAAGATGTCCACGTCCTCCTCCCCAGAACCCATGACCATGTTTCCTTATGTGGCAAGAAGGGACTTTGCCTATGTGATCAAGTTAAGGATCTTGAGATGGGGAGATTTATCCAGGTGGGCCCGATGTACTCCCACGGATCCTCCTAGGAAGGAGGCAGAAGAGAGATTACGGAGATGGTGGCATGATGGAAGCTGAGAGCAGCTGGGAAGTCTTGCCCTGCGGACGTGCAGGATACAGGGAGGGGTGGCAAGTGGAGAACAGCAGGTGGCCTGCAGAAGGTGAAAAAGGTAAGGAAGCAAATTCTCTCCCAGGAGCCTCTGGAAGGAATGCAGCCCCGCCCACACCTTGATATCAGGACTTCAGACCTCCAGGGTGGTAGGAGAGTGAATTTGGGTTGCTTTAAGCCTCTATGTTGGGATAATTCAATACAAGCAGCAATAGGAAACAAATGTACTCACATTCTATAATCCCGTGGGGAGAGAAGTGGAGAGAATTTCTCTCATCCCGAGCCCCTCTCCTTTCCTCCTGACCAATCAGTAGGGAAGATGGCATCAGAACCCATCTAATGCAAGCAGGGCCAGTATAGGCAACTCCTGCTGCCAACGCCAGAGACCAGGAAGAGCTGAGGGCTGCTCCCAGCCACTGGCCATTGACACAGGAAGGACCCTTCTCCTAGCTGGTCCTCCCAAGTCCTGAGACACAAGGCTTCGTCCTCATTTACTGTTCTGTGGGTTTTTCTCTCTCCTCTCAACTTCCTACTTTGGAGGGATTGGAAAGGAAAACTTTGGATTTGGTTCAGGGATTTCCATCCAGGGATTAATTCAAGGACATGAATATTAATGAGGCCACACCCTCCTTCTGCAAATCCACAGGCCAAGGGATATTTTCCAGCCACCAAAACCCCAAGCTGGCCTAAGTCCCCTTCCTTCCAGGCTCACGGGGATCCCTGTTGCCAGTTTGGACAGCTGGAAGGCCTCAGCACACACACACCTGGGAGAGGGCAGGTTACTTGTGAGTCACGCCAGGCCAAGTGCTGCACACAGGGGACAGCGACACAGACACTGACCTCCACCGAGTCCAAGGAGGCAGGCTGGACGGTGGAACTGAGGGGGCTTAATGACCAGGAACAAAAAGCTCCAGAGCCACGGGGTGGAGGGGAGATGGCCTTCCTCAGGGAAAGCATGGAGGACAAGCACTGGTCTGGTGGTGGTAGTGGTTTTAAAGACAGGGGGTAAGACCACCTTCTGATAATCAGGTAGGTGGACAAGCACTGGTCTGGTGGTGGTAGTGGTTTTAAAGACAGGGGGTAAGACCACCTTCTGATAATCAGGTAGGTAAGGAACAAGACTTTTTTTCTATCTGCAGTGCACACAAGGTACCCATTCAAGGCACAGAGAAAACAAGGCACAGAGTTTACTGAGTGCCTACTATGTGCTAGGGACCGGGCTGGGTGATAAGGCAATGCTTTTCCTACTTCTGATGTGTCCTTCCCTGTGGAAGGGGCTCCCTGAGCAAACTCTCCTATCCCTCCTTACTCCTCGCCCAGAGAGAGGAAAAAAATGAGCTGATCTGTGAGTTTGGAGAAAGAAATAGGCCATGCAGAGCCCAGCCCCCTCCCTAGTTGTCTGCTCAGGTTCCTCCATGTGACAGTTTCTAAGGGGTCTGCCCCACTCACCTGTGCCCCCTGTCTGTGGGAAATCAGCCCAAGCCACATCTGCAAATACCACCTTCACACAGGCTTGCATCTGCTGACTCTCCTGAACTCTTTCTCAATTGGATCAGACCTTGGGCAGAGGAATGTCTAACTGTGACATATGGTGAACACCACAGCCAGTGTGCCTGCCCTCGGGGAGCTGACAGTCAGGCCCGAATGTGCATTTGAGGCTCTCGCCAGAGATCTCAATCCTGGGGTGCCTGCCATCCTGATCCTCTCATTCTGAGCCTAGGGAGATCTGAGCCAGATGTCTGGAGGAACACGTGGCCAAGTGATCTTTCCCAACCCTTCAGGGGCTCCCCATTGCCTGTAGGGAAAAGTCCACCTCCTGTCTCCCATTTAAAGCCCCCTGCTTATCTCTCCAACCTTCTCCTTCCCCCACTCTCCACCTTGTCTCTACACTGCCCATGTAGAGCCCATGACTGACGTCTTTCATCTAGTGGCATTCTCTCTCAGGCCTTCACATTTGCTGTTCTCTCTTCTTGACCAATTTCTCTTCCTGTCCTTTTACCTAATTCCTGCAGGTCTCTGCTAAGATGCTCCTTTTCCCAGAGAACCATCCCTCACCTTCCACTGACATTGCAGATTTGGCTTGGATATCCCTCTAATTACTGACAAATTACTTGTCTTTCTCCTAAAATGCTTCTTATTAAATCCTAATAACAAACTTGGAGACCTCTGTCCCATGCAGAGACCCAGCAATCAACAAGACAAACCAGACTGCTGCCTACACAGAACCCACAGTCTGGGAGGAAACACAGATACTAAAAATAACAAAGTCCACAAACGCATCAGTTCATGAGGTATCTGCTCATGAGCTCAAGATCAAGGGTTACTTATGTGCCACTTTTCTGTTACACAGTATCCTTTACATAAGGACCCGGGGGATAAAATCCTCCTAGACCATTGTGCCAGAGGGAAAATGCCTTCTCTAAACATTTCATTTCTTTCGATGAAGAGACTAGGAAACCCATCATATTTCTCTCTTTGTCTTGTATGCCACGAAGTCCAGGGCCAAATTTAGACCTCGATTGCAGAGAATTACTTAATATCTGTTTCTGCTACTATCTCTCCTTATATGTATAGTTTTTAGATTTTTTTAAGTTTTATTTTATTTTATTTTTTGAGAGACAGAGACAGAGCACAAGCAGGGGAGGCGCAGAGAGAGGGAGACACAGAATCCGAAGCAGGCTCCAGGCTTTGAGCTGTCAGCCCAGAGCCTGATGCGGGGCTCGAACCCACGAACATGAGATCATGACCCAAGATGAAGTCAGACACTCAACTGACGGAGCCACCCAGGCACGCCCATATAGGATTTTTTATCCTGTATTTATGTACCGCTCTCTACCCACATACATATTTTTACCGTTAACTCCAAGTCCCTCATGGAGGCAGGTGGCACACAGGTTCTGCATCGCATGGCTTCTTCTAGCGCCCTTGAGTATTGCCCCCAGTACTTCCAGTGCAGGGCCCCATGCTGCAGGCTGAAGCCTCCGGCCCCAGCCCTAGCCAGGGATAGAGCTCAAGGACATGAGTGGCTCTGATAAACTTAGTGGGGCCAAGGTGCTCTGAGGCAGCCAGAGTTGTGTCTTGCCCTCCTGTGGGGCAGAGGTGCTATTAAAGGGCCAGACCTTCAGGATTTTAACAAAAGGCAGAAGGAGAAAAGGAAATGTCATGCAAGAGACAAGAGTGGGGGAAGAGGCTGAGGGCATGGAGGTCCTAGGAGAGAATCATCATGGTACCATGGCCCCTCCTCTCTCATCACACACTCCCCACAGAGGGGCTGAGGTGGCTTATGCCCAAGAAATGCTAAGAATGCCTTCTAATGCTATCAGGGACCTAATCTTACCCCTAGACCAAAAGTTTTCCACTAAGGGGGCTCCAGGTAAGGGTCACAGGTCTGAGATCACGAGATCGTGTTCTCTTTCGGACATGCCATGTGGCCTGCCTATGTCACACTGCTTCTGTGTACCCCCGTTTCCTCATGTAGTCAATTGGTGGGTGCTCTCTGGTAATCCTGAGAGTGTCATTAAAGAACATATGGTGGGAATTCAAGCTGGTGCAGCCACTCTGGAAAACAGTATGGAGGTTCCTCAAAAAACTAAAAATAGAACTACCCCACAACCCAGCAATTGCACTACTAGGCATTTATCCATAGGATACAGGTGTGCTGTTTCGAAGGGACACATGCACCCTCATGTTTATAGCAGCACTATCAACAATAGCCAAAGTATGGAAAGAGCTTAAATGTCCATCGATGGATGAATGGATAAAGAAGATGTGGTTTATATACACAATGGAGTATTACTCGGCAATCAAAAAGAATGAAATCTTGCTATTTGCAACTACATGGATGGAACTGGAGGGTATTATGCTAAGTGAAATTAGTCAGAGAAAGACAAAAATCATATGACTTCACTCATATGAGGACTTTAAGAGACAAAACAGATGAACATAAGGGAAGGGAAGCAATATAAAAACAGGGAGGGGGACAAAACAGAAGAGACTCATAAATATGGAGAACAAACTGAGGGTTGGTGGAGGGGTTGTGGAAGGGGGGATGGGCTAAATGGGTAAGGGGCATTAAGGAATCTACTCCTGAAATCATTGTTGCACTGTATGCTAATTTGGATATAAATTTTAAAAAATAAAAAATTAAATTAAAGGTACATATACAAAAAAAGAACATATGGAATCATTGCTCTCAATTAGATAATTATCCTATCTTAATGTAATCCCTTGCAGGTGTATGATGCCTGTACAAAATACTGCTGCACATTTGCTTTTCTATAAAGTGACCCTAACAACAACCCTGTGATGTAAGCAGATAGATATCATGCCCATTTTATGGATGAGGAGACTGACACTCAAAGAGGCTAAGTGACCACCCAAGCCTGTACTTCTTTCTGAAAGCACAGACCACGTTTGGCTTGTGAACCTGCAATGCCAGTCCCCTGCCCAAGTGCCAGGCACAGCAACGGTGGTGCTCAATAAAACTCAGAGCTAAATCATTTGCATGCATTGCATGGTTCCCCACCAAAGACCAATGCCCACTCTGAAAGCCAAAAAGCTGCATCAGAATGGGCAATAATACAGGTAACATCTTCAGTCTTGGCAGACCTATGCCTGATCTCTATCCACATGGTTGAGGTAAGAAAGTCACCCTTAAGAAATACGAATCAAAGCCACACTGAGATACCACCTCATACCAGTCAGAGTGGCTAAAATGGAGCAACTCAGGAAACAACAGATGCTGGCGAGGATGTGGAGAAATGGGAACCCTCTTGTCCTGTTGGTGGGAATGCAAACTGGTGCAGCCACTCTGGGAAACAGTGTGGAGGTTCCTCAACAAATTAAAAATAGCTATGACCCAGCAATAGCACTACTAGGAATTTATCCAAAGGATACAGGAGTGCCGATGCATAGGGGCACATGTACCCTAACCTTTAAAGCAGCACTATCAACGATACCCAAATTATGGAAGGAAGATGTGATTCATATATACAATGGAATACTACTTGGCAATGATAAAGAATGAAATCCTGTCATTTGTAGCAACATGGATGGAACCGGAAGGTATTATGCTGAGTGAAATAAGTCAGCCAGAGAAAGACAGATATCCTATGTTTTCACACATAGGTGGAACTTGAGAAACTTAACAGAAGACCATGGGGGAGGGGAAGGGGAAAAATTGGTTACAAACAGAGAGGGAGGGAGGCACACCACAAGAGACTCTTAAATATAGAGAACAACCGAGGGTGGATGGGGGGTGGGGGAGAGGGGAAAATGGGAGACGGGCATTGAGGAGGGCACTTGTTGGCATGAGCACTAGGTGTTGTAAGCCAATTTGACAATAAATTATATTAGAAAGAAAGAAAGAAAGAAAGAAAGAAAGAAAGAAAGAAAGAAAGAAAGAAAGAAAGTCACCATTGAGATGTTCCAGCTCATCCTTTGAGGTCAATGACAGAGTCACAAAGCACAGACACAGGAAGAGAGCTTACAAATCACCTGGGTATGCAGTGTCGGTCTTAACCTGGATGGTGCAGTCTATTGTTAACCCTAATTGGGTGGTGGAGCTGGGTCATAAACCCTAGTCTTTTGCCTGCCAGACCAATGCTCTTTCCTATTGATGACCTATTGTCCCAAACATATCACTGGCCCTTGTGTTGTTCCTAAACACCACTAAGGGCAGTGGGATGGGTCTGCCATCAATAGTAGGGTTGTTTTGTTCCTTTATTTTTGCCCCTACTGGACCCTATACATCTGAGGTTCACTTGTGCCCAGCACCCTTCCTCTGCCATCTGGTGAAAATGCCCTGTTCTTTTGAAAAAACTACCTTTCCCTATTTTATTTGTGCCTGGCTTGCCTATCATAGGTCCTTCAGTCCCTTTAATGCAGAACTGGACATGTGGCACAGACTAGCCAATCAGAATTCTCCATCTCTCTTGGTCACGTGATTGGATCACAAATGAGGACATGGCCTAACGTGGGCCAAAGCCTTCTCTAAGACTTCGGTATATACTCACTAGGTGGGAGAGGTGTGTCTTTTCCTCCAGTGGCAGCAATAAAGATGGAGAAAGCCCAAAACTGCTAGAGCCATCTTACCTAACCGCATTAAAGATGCCATCTGCAAGATTAAGCCAACACACCAGAGAGCCAGGCCAAGAGGATGAGAGACAGATCCCTGACAACAGGTCCAGGGCTGAGCCTCTGGACCCAGCCATGCACAGTCAGCTCCTGTATATGCCAGCTACGTGCGCTTGGGCTTTGTTTGCAGAGTGTTTCTGATACTTGCAACAGGAAGTACCCTAATACAAATGCTTTATCACTCCAATTGGTTAATCATGATTGATTGCATTATTGCCCCTGTGTTAACACCCTGTGTCATATGACTTTGGAATTCTCCCCCTCAAGGCAACCACCCTTTGGTTTTTCAAAGCTGAGTCAAGTGACTTGCTTTGATCAATAGAATGTGATAAAGGTGACAGCGTGCCCAACCCAAGCCTAGGCCTTAAGAAGCCTGGTGTTTTCTGCTTGCCCTGGTGAACTGCTCCCCACGTCATGAGGAGGATGTGTATGCCAAGCCTACATTGACCAACTTCTAGCCAATTCACAGACACATAAGCTAAATAAGCACTTATTCTCAAACTAAGATCTTGAGGTTGTTGTTATGCCCCAATAACTGACCAGGAAAACCCATGTGTCACTCTTCTTCTTTGGGCTTCTTGCAGACAGGAACTACATTTCATACACTGCTGTGTCCCCAGGGACTAGCCACAGCTACTGGCACAGGGAGGGAAGAGAGAGACTGGCCCTCCCATACCACTCTAGCTGGTTTGAAGTTCTGACCTCAACAAAGGAGGGACATACCCATGTGCCGACAGTGAAGCTCTGTTCCTGGCATATACAACATCCCTTGGAAATTCTCCTCTAATATTTTGAGGCTGACATCTAAGGACCTACCCCATATGCCACATCCAGGTTCTCCCTCGTTGGCCTGCCATTTAAGAGAGACCATAACACCTCTGCCCATTTCTGCCCCCAGGACAGTCAGACGGGATTATGCTGGTGAATAACTGGGTACACGGTACCACGGCAAGCCTGCCATGGAAGCCTGCTAATCACACCCAGTTGATACTTGCCATTTGCCATCAAAAGGCATTTTACAGTGTCTCACTGAAATCGGGAGAAGGATTAAGAGGCCCCTTTCTTGATTAATGACTTTCTCTGCCTGAGAGATATAATCCTATCTATAACCCCAAATAACTAGAAACAAAATTAAATTTCTACTACAAGATCACTCGAGGCACGTGTTACACCATGCCTGTAAGTCTTGTTTTCTTTACATATTTTATCCAGCTTACAGGCACAAGATATTCTGATCCCCAGAACCAGAACTGTTCTGCAGTAGGAGGCATCAGTGACAGAAGGGAATTTCCCTAGCTTTTCTACGGTGCTAAGGAGTTAAAAAAAAAACAACCGCTCTCCCTTGGGCAAAGATGTGCATTGAGTGTGTATATATAATGTGAAAATATCTAAAGATTACTCATTTCTTCACATCCTCTTAGGGAAATAGGCAGGCATCGGCATATCAAAAGCAAAAGCTTTTTCTATTGACTTCACTGATTTCCATGCTGGATCTCAGTTATCATGAAAAAATTCAGAGGATCATGGACTATCCAAACTGGAAAGGACCTTTGAGACCCTTTCTCCAGATCCCATAATCTGACAGATAGAGTGGTACCCAGACAGGGAAGGGAACTTACTCAGAATGTGGGTCAGCTGATTCTCAGTCCAGCACCTTCTGTTCTCATCCACACACTGATCCATTCAGGCTGCTATCTGATCCATTCAGGCTGCTATCACAAAAATACCAGATTGGGTAGCTTACGAATGACAGAAGAGGTTGAGAAGTCCAAGATCAAGGTGCCAGCAGATCCAGTATGTAGGGAGAGCCCTGTGGTTCATCAACAACCATCTTCTCACTGTAGCCTCACAAGGTGGAAGGAGCCAGGGAGCCTCCAGCACTAATCCCATTCACGTGGGTCCACCCTCATGACCTAGTCACCTCCCAAAGGCCCCACCTCCAGATACCATCACACTGAGCATTAGAATTTAACATATGACTTTTGGGTGGGCACAAACATTCAGTCTATAGTGAGCATGTGGGCACACTGACACATGCACACACACATTTGAACCAACATTCATCAAGCACCTTCTCTATATGAGGCGTTATGGGGAATGCAAACAGAGAAGATGCTCATTCAACATCTGTTCCAATGCCCAACCCCCTTGTGCTGCACAGAAGAACACTCCCAGGAAGCTCATACAAGGGCTTTCCTAAGTTCCCTGGCAGCTAGAGTTCCAGGTGTGATTTAGGTCCAACAGTCATGTGTCGTGTACTTGCACAAGATATCAATTGAGAACTAAGTTGCATGGAGGAAAAAGTGCTTGCATAAAGTGTTGACTTGGGAAGGAGTTACGTGGGGAGAGAGAGGTGCAATGCACCCATCCTGACAGATTGCAGCAGAGATGGGACAGTTCTGGGGCAGGAGCTGTGGCAGGTGGTGTCCCTGTTCACCAGTTCTCTGATCATGGAGAGGCAGCAGCTCCCTGGGTAGCTGAGTTCTACAGTGTGGTTTTAGAAGCTGTTCCTGGAGTGTAGACTCAAGACTCTCTTCAGCCCTACCATTCCGTGGGCTAACCAGACTTCCCAGAGTCATTTCTACCTAAACCATCCAGAGTGCTATCATTTGTCTGTAGTTAGCACCCTAATCAGTAATTTGGGAACCTGAATTATTTAAAATTATAAATTAGGATTCAGATGTTTTTCTAAATCAGACTGCTCTTCCCACAAGTAGTTCAAATTAGACATGCTTGACCATATACACAGACATTGTATGAAATGTGTACCTAGAGATTTAACACCTTTATACAAGGGAGTAGAAAGGTACTAGTTTGTGTTAATGTATGATGGATCATATGATCACATTCATTTCAATATGATTTCTAGAAAAGAGTTTCAAAAGGATTAGTATCGCACCTGAGTTTAAGCAAGGTGAGTGAAATTTAATTATCTGGAATTGGGTACAAAGTCTACAGAGACCTCAATTCAAAACTGAGTCACCAGTACGAGCAGCCATACTGGTGACTTCTTGGATGCAGGAAGGAGTAGGGCCCAGTTGCTATAGCACAGGACTGTTTCTCTGACATACAAGCTTTCCAATCTCCCCTTTTCTGCTATCTACCTCTATATCTGAGACTTGTGACCCATCACAGTATTCAATTCTCCTGCGTGGGATTGGTCTAGAGGATCCCCAGGCTGAACCAAAAGTCTCCCCCTGAGACCAATTCTGGTACTGGAAAAACATGGAGGTGAGAGGTGAATACCATTGGCTCTCCACCCTGAAACATGGAGAAAGAGGCCTGTTTTCAGCTGGAGAGAATTTATCAAGCATGAGATAAAATGGGGACATACATGGGAGAAGAGCAAATCATAGCTGGTTTGAGTAAAATTTCAGTCCCAAACCTGGTTGCTGTAGCTCCTTTACCAACTCCATGAGTTGTCACAGAGCCCTTCCCAGCAACATGAGCCATAGACCCCTGCAGCTTAGGCCAATCTGATCCAGATTTCTTCAACCCAGAGATCCCAGTAACTGGCCATGAGTAGTAGGAGTCCAGCACCATTAAGATGCTGGTTTTCCCAGAAGACAGAAAGAAAGAAGAGGGATGCATTCAGTCTACAGCAATTCCCCTCCAAGACAAGCAGGCATCTCAGCTCCCCTGAGCTGAGAAACACTTGCCTCGGCATTATTGTAGCACCATGAATCCCATTCCAAGTTAATGCATTGCCAGAAAAGCACCCATTCGTCCACATTTTCCTTTCCTGTATGCCAAAAGCCAAGACCAGCCAATACCTTCAAAGATGAGTCAGCATCCCACCTTGGCAGACCTCGGGTTGGATTGAGAACCATTGGTACTCATGGACAGGGCATCCCAGGGAGACTCAGACTAAGTTTCACCTCAAGAGACAGGCAGGGAGCCCATAGCAAGCCTTGTGCTGTACTCACCACTTTTCTTCCCATCCCTTATATAGATAGCCTAGGGTGGAGAGTGGTTTGAGGGATGTTATTTGTAACCCCTTATGCTTTGTATCTACCCAGGGTTAGGGTAAATCCCATACCTGGAGGACTGTTTTACTGTTTCACTTAATGAACTTACTGGGGCAAAGTGACTTGCCCTGGAAAACATGTTGAGAAATTTTCACTTCTGGGGAAACTGAGAAGGAAGGCTGAACCCTAGGTACGGGGTGGGGCAGAGTGAGAGCTGGAGTTGGGGGTCCTCTACAGAGAGGGGGTTACGGTTAATGAAGATTTTTCAAGTAAAGACTTGCACTGTGCAGTGTGATCCCTGCCTAGGCCCTTAGATCTTTAGTAAACAAGGCCAAAAAGTGCTTGGTCTGCTTGTATTTCTCATGAAAACCAGTGAAGGGGCTAAGCTACATTAATTGCAGGCCCGGGTGTGGGCCAAAGCAGACCCAGGTCCCCTGAACAAAGGGAAACCTGATACCAGGTTACATTTCCACAGGCATGAATCTAATAAACCTTAATCTAATCTGGTAAGTTACAGTACTTCTACTTAATGGAATATCACAATTACTTAAAATGATAAAGCTAAACACAGGGGGGAGTGTGCAGCATAGTATGCTTTAAAAAAAAAATTGTGGTTTGTATGTTCATTGTGAATATAGTGCTGAAAATGCAGATGCAAAGAGGTGAAGAACAAAAATTGGATGAGTTGTATTAGGATAGGGATGTTATGGTGATTTTCTACTCTTTTCTAAACATTTCTTCTCATGTCATTTTTAAGATCTAGACAATTAAGGGTGCCTGGGTGGCTCAGTCAATTCAGCGCCTGACTTCGGCTCAGGTCATGACCTCGCGGTTTGTGAGTTCGAGCCCCATGTTGGGCTCTGTGTTGGCAGCTCAGAGCCTGGAGCCTGTTTTGGATTCTGTGTCTCCCTCTCTCTCTGTCCCTCCTCCACTCACATTCTGTGTCTCTCAAAAATAAACGAACATTTTTTTTAATTAAAATAAAATAATGAAATAAGATGCCTGTGATGCAGGCATTCGGTGAGCATCTAATATGTGCAAAGCTCTGTGAGGTGTGCGGATCCTGGTGTTTTCACCCTGATCAGGGAGTTTTCAGACCAGTAATGAGACAGCAGTTCAACTTATGACCAGAAAGACAGGGATATATGCAATGACTGCAAAGGAAAAGAAACCCCCTATTGGGGCAGAGAGAAGAAAATACACCCATCCAATTGGAAGATTAAAAACAGCATTTTGGAAGACAGAATTCAAAAACTTTAAACACCCATTTCTGAGGACAGTGGGAGTCACTGAAGGTATATGAAAAGAGATGTGCCATAACCAGAACTGAGCTTTATAGAAGTACCATCGCATCATGTGTAGAGAGCCAGAAAGAAAAAGGCTGTTATAGACCAGGAAGGCTTAGCCTAGAACAGGGCAGGGGAAGGAGGGGATGAAACACACTAGACCACAGGTTATAAAATAGCTTGAATGGGAGAAAAACCCCAACATGGCAGCCTGAGTAAGAAGAAAGGAAGAGAAAGAGCAAATGTTTGCATAAAGATGGCAGGTGTATTAATCTACTCAGGTAACCATAACAAAACACCATACGCTGGGTGGCTTTGGCCACAGAAATATATTTTCTCACAGTTCTGGAGTCTGGAAGGTCCAAGATCAAGGCCCAGTAGGGTTTGGTTTGTGAGAGCTCTTCCAGGCTTGCAGACAGCCACCTTCTCAAAATGTCCTCATATATATAGCCTTCCCTTAGTGTGTACATCTGGAGAGAGGGAGCTCTTGTTATAAGGAGACTAATCCCATCATAAAGGTCACACTCTCATGACCTCATTTAAATCTAATTATCTCCCAAAGGCCCCACCTCCAAATACCAACACACTGGAGGTTAGGGCTTGAATATATGATGTTCTAGGGACACAATTCAGTCAATGGCAGCAGGGCAGTACTGCCATTCCTTGGTTGATGGATGTGAGGGTGAAGAAGAAATGCATTGTGTATATGTCAGATACAATTGGTCAGAAAAGAAATTTATTACATTAGAGGATGAAAGTCAACCAAGATTAGTGAGTATAAATAGAATTTATTAAGTCACAGAATTCAGGCTAAAGCATAGAGGTCACCAAAACATTGTGGAAAGCAGACTAGATAAGAAGAGGAAGGTAGTGGGGCCCCTCGTTGGCTCAGTTGGTAGAGAATGTGACTCTTGATCTCAGGATTCTAAGTTCAAGCCCCATGTTGGGTGTAGAGATTACTTGAAAATAAAATCTTTTTTTTTTAATGTTTATTTATTTTTGAGAGATAGAGAGAAAGACAGAGTGTGAGCAGGGAAGGGGCAGAGAGAGAGGGAGACACAGAATCTGAAGCAGGTTCCAGGCTCTGAGCTGTCAGCACAGAGCCTGATGTGGGGCTTGAACCCACAGACTGCAAGCTCATGACCTGAGCTGAAGTTGGATGTTTAACTGACTGAGCCACCCAGGCGCCCCTTGAAAATAAAATCTTTAAAAAAAAAAAAAAGGAAAGATAGAAAAATGTTCTAACTCTTGAAACCACAACAGTGAGGTGAAACCAGAATGTAGGTAGAATCTGAGCAATAAAACAAAAGGTTTGGACTTCTGCTTCCAGCCAAGGTAGAAGAAGGACCAGATATACCCTACTTCCTGAAACTAAAAAACTGGAAAAAAATGTTTGAAACAACAGTGTTCAAGAGACTGATTATCAGAGTGAAGGACAATGGTCCCAGAGAGTCAGATACAGACCAGATGAACCCACAGTGGCCAGGTTGCTGCCTTGGCAGAGTTTCCAGATTGTGAAACTAAAAGGGAAAATCTGTGCAGCACTCAGGAGAAGCCCTGAGAGACAGAACTGAAAGCCCAGGAAGATAAAGCAGCTAAGGTTCACAGGACAAAGTATCAGAAATGAGAGACTTTCACATGGAGAAAGCTCTGGAAATCTGCAGCAGGTCCTCTAGGAACATTCAGCAGAATACTTATTAGCAGAGTGCATGAGGCAACTACCCAAGACTAGAGAATGAATCACCTAAAATCATAAGAGGGAAAAATACACAGCACTCAAGAGGACCAGAAAGTTCCTGTACCATCAGACTGGAAAACTTCATAATTCACAGGGTAAGAGCCTTGCTTCGGTGGTGGGTAATAATTAACCCCAAATTACACACAGCTCTGGTCCTACCTAACAGATCTTAATAGCAAGACTCAAAAGGATCAATTATTTCCAAGTAATGTAAATACATCCCAGAACAATGCTCAAAAATATTTACAGGGAAACAAAAACATCCAGCACAAAGAAGGTAAAAGTCAAATTGTGGAATCCAATGAAAAATTACCAGGTATGCAAAGAAACAGAAAATAACAGCCATGATCAGGGTACCTGGGTGGCTCAGTTGATTGAGTGTCTAACTCTTGATTTCAGCTCAGGTCATGATCCCAGGGTCATGAGATGGAGCCCCACATGGAGCCCCAAGCTTGAGATTGTCTCTCCCGCTGCACTTTCCCCTGCTTGCTCTCTCTCCCTAATTAAAAAAATAAAAATAATAGGGGTGCCTGGGTGGCTCATCAGTTAGGTGTCCAACTCTTGATTTCAGCCAGATAATGATTTCACAGTTCATGAGATCAAGCCCCATGTCGGGCTCTGTGCTGACAGTGCAGAGCCTGCTTACAATTCTCTCTCTCCCGCTCTCTGCCCCATCCCCTGCTCACACTCTCTCTCTCAGAATAAACAAACTTAAAAATAATAAAAATAATAATAGCCATGATGAGGAAAAAGTCAGCTGAAATTTACCCAGAACTGACACAGGTATTAGAACTATCACACAAGAATGTTAAAATAGTATTAAACTGTATTTCATATGTTTGAAAGTTAAGTAGAGCAATGGAAGATGTCAAAAATAAACAAATAAATAAAAGACCGAACCCAAGAGATTAAAACTGTAATGTCTGAGATTAAAGATACACTCAATGGAATAATGGAAAACTAAACATCACAGAAGAAAAGATTTGTGGGGCGCCTGGGTAGCTCAGTTAGTTGGGCGTCCGACTTCAGCTCAGATCATGATCTCACCATTCATGGGTTCAAGCCCTGCGTCAGGCTCTGTGCTGACAGCTGAGAACCTGAAGCCTGCTTCAGATTCTGTGTCTCCCTCTCTCTCTGACCCTCCCTGGCTTACACTCTGTCTCTTTCTCTCTCAAAAATAAATAAACATTTTTAAAAAATTTTTAAAAGAAAAGATTTGTAAACTTTAAGATATAGCAATAAAATCTCTCCAAAATGAAAATATATAGAGAAAAAATTGTTTGAATAAACAAAGTATCAATGAGCTATGAGACTACTTCGAGCCACCTAATATATCTATAACTGAGTCACCAAAGGAGAATATATATGTAACTGAGTCACCAAAGGAGAAGAGACAGGAGGACTAGGACCACAGGAAAAAATATTTGAAGAAATAATTGCTGAAATTTTTCCAAATTTAATGAAAACTATAAACCCACAGATCAAGAGGCTCAATGCACCTAAACATAAGATATATGAAGAAATGATCCCAAGACACATTGTAGTCAAGCTACTCAAAATCACTTATTTAAAAAAAACAAAAATAAAACCTTAGAGGTGCCTGGGTGGCTCAGTCGGTTAAGCGTCCAACTCTTGATTTCAGCTCAGGTCACAGTCTCACATTTCATGAGTTTGAGCCCTGCATCAGACTCAGGGTTGACAGTGCAGAGCCTGCTTGGGATTTTCTCTCTCCCTCTCTCTCTGCCCTTTCCCTGCTCACTCTGTCTCTCTTGAAATGAATAAACTTAAAAAAATTTTTTAATTAAAAAAAAAAACCTTAAAAGTAGCCAGTTTTTTCTTTTTTTTTCAATATATGAAGTTATTGTCAAATTGGTTTCCATACAACACCCAGTGCTCATCCCAAAAGGTGCCCTCCTCAATACCCATCACCCACCCTCCCTCCCCTCCCTCCCACCCCCTATCAACCCTCAGTTTGTTCTCAGTTTTTAAGAGTGTCTTATGCTTTTAGACAGTTTTTTCAAAGACACATTACATACCCAGAAACAAAAAGAGAAGGATGACAGCAGACTTTTTATCAGAAGTAATACAAGCAAGAAGAGAGTGGGATTACATCTTTAAAGTACAGAGAGAAAAATCACCATAGGTATAAAACTCTATACCCTGTGTATTGATTTTCTATTGCTGCATAACTGTCACAAACTTGCAGTCTTATAGCAAAACAAAATTTATCTGCTTCTATGGATCAGGTTGGCTATATTCATATCAGAAAAATTGCATTTAAGAGCAAAGAATATCACCAGGAATTAAGAACACCATTTCAATATGATAAGTGGAGCTATTCATCAGGTTGATATAACAATCCTAAATGTTTATGGCCCTAATAACAGAGCTTCAAAATACGTGAATAAAAAAAGAACTGAAAGGAGAAAGAGTGAGATATTTCAAATATAGCAAGATATTTCAATATATAGTGAGATATTTCAATAACCCTCTCTCAATGATTGATAGAACAAGTAGGCAAGAAATTAGTAAGAATATAAAAAACTGAATAAAATCAATCAACTTGACCTAATTGATACTTATAGAAGACTTCATAATAGCAGAATACACATTCTTTTCATATACATACAGAACATTTACCAAGATTCTGGTCCATAAAACAAGTTTCAATAAGTTAAAAATTCAAGTCATACAAAGTATAGTTTCCTTCCACAACAGAATTTAATTAAAAATCAATAACAAAAAGATCTCTGGAAAGTCTTCAAATGTTTAGAGACTAAATGACACATTTCTAAGTTACCCATAGGTCAAAGAAAATACCATAAAGGAAAAAGAAAGTATTTTGAAGTGAATTAAAATGAAATATATTTGAAAAATTTGTTAGATGCCACTAAAGCAGTGTGTAAGGGGGGATTTATAGCACTAAAAAGCATATTAGTAAAGAAGAAAGATCTCAAATCAATGGCCTCAACTTCCACCTTAAAAAACTAAGTGAAGAAAAACAAATCAAACCTAAGCAGAAATATCATAAATCAGAAAGATCAAAAATCAATTAAACAGAAAACAGAAAAACAATAGAGAAAATCAATAAAACCCAAAGCTGATTCTTTAAGAACATTAATGAAATTGATAAATCTAAGCAGACTGATCAGGTATAAAAACAAAAAGAGAGCAGACACAAATTATCAACATTAGGAATGAGAATATCATTATAGATTCTACAAATAAAACGATAATAAACAGGATATTATGATCAAATTTATGCCAATAAAACTTGGCAATTTAAATGGAAAAATTCCTTGAAAAATACAAACTACCAATGCTCACTCAAGAAGCAGTAAATACCTGAGTAGCCTTTTATTTATTAAAGAAATTTAACTTATAGTTTAAAAACTATAACAAAGAGGGCACCTGGATGGCTCAGTCAGTAGAGTGAGCAACTCTTGATCTCAGGGTCATGAATTCAAGCCCTGAATTAAGTAGACATTACTTAAAAATAAAATCTTATGTTGGGGCGCCTGGGTGGCGCAGTCGGTTAGGCGTCCGACTTCAGCCAGGTCACGATCTCGCGGTCCGTGAGTTCGAGCCCCGCGTCGGGCTCTGGGCTGATGGCTCAGAGCCTGGAGCCTGTTTCCGATTCTGTGTCTCCCTCTCTCTCTGACCCTCCCCTGTTCATGCTCTGTCTCTCTCTGTCCCAAAAATAAATAAACGTTGAAAAAAAAAATTTAAAAAAAAATAAAATCTTATGTGATATAGATATAGATATAGATATAGATACATAAATATACAATGGAGTATTACTTGGCAATCAAAAAGAATGAAATCTTGCCATTTGCAGCTACGTGGATGAAACTAGCAGGTATTATGCTAGGCGAAATTAGTCATAGAAAGACAAATATCATATGACTTCACGCATGTGAGGACTTTAAGACACAAAACAGATGAACATAAGAGAAGGGAAGCAAAAATAATATAAAAACAGGGAGGGGGACAAAACATAAGAGACTCTTAAATATAGAGAACAAACAGAGGGTTGCTGGAGGGGTTGTGGGAGGGGGGATGGGCTAAATGGGTAAGGGGCTTAAGGAATCTACTCCTGAAATCATTGTTGTACCATGTGCTAACTAACTTGGATGTAAATTATAAAAAATAAATGAATTATAGAAAGAAAAATAAATAAAAATAAAATATTTTAAAAAATGTTTTTAATGATTATAAAGAAAAATCCTGGCACAGATGGTTTCACTGGTAAATTCTACTAAGCATTTAAGAAAAACATAATACCAATACAAGTTTTTTGGAAAATCCAAGATAAGAGAATACTTCCCAACTTTTTCTCTGAGGCCAGAATCACCCTAATACCAAAGCCTGAAAGATATCACAAAAAAATATCAAATAACCTTCATGAACATAAATGCAAAAATTCTATACAGAATTTTATCAAATCAAATCCAACACTATGTAAAAGTAATATATTAGGGGCGCCTTGGTGGCTCATTCAGTTAAGTGTCTGACTCTTGATTTCAGTTCAGGTCATGATCTGGCACTTTATGAGTTCGAGCCCCGTGTAAGTCTCCACATTGCCAGTATAGAGCCTGCTTGGGATTCTCTTCCTTTCTTCCTTCCTTCTTTCCTTCCTTCCTTCCTTCCTTCCTTCCTTTCCTTCTCTCTCTCTCTCTCCCCCCCCAAATAAATAAACTTTAAAAAATAATAATATACATTGTCATCAAATGGAATTTATCCTAGAAATGCAAGATTTATTTAACATTCAAAAATCAATCAATATAATTCACTATATATTAGTAAGTTAAAAATAGGAAAACCTTGTGATTATCTCAACAGACTTGGGAAAAGCATTTGACAAAATCCAACATCCATTCTTCACATAAAAATTCTCAGTAAACTAGGAATAGACTAACTTTTTCAGTCTTATAAAGGGCATCTTCAAAAAGCCTATAGCTAACCTCATCCTTCATTAAAACAAAACACTGAATGCCTTTCTCCCTGAGATCAGGAACGAGGCAAGGATGCCAACTCATCACTTCTATTTAATATTGTATTGGAGGGTACCTTGAAAAGGAGGAACAATATTGGAGACTGATTATAAAGCTACAATAGTCCTGACAGTGTTGTGAGTGCATCAAAATAAAGAGATCAATGAAACAGAATAGAGAGTTGAGAAAATGACCACATATATATCAGCAACTAGGTTTTGTGAAAGGAACTATGGTAATGATGCTATCAACAAATGGTGATAGCCTAACCCTTGATCCACACTTTGCAGTTCAATTCAAAATGGATCATAGACCTAAGTGTAAAAGGTTAGGGAATAAACTTCTGGATGAAAACAGAGAAGAAAATCTTTAGGCCTTAGGTTAGGAAATGAGAGACTGTACAAGCTGTGCGCATGAAGGATATGTTCATTTTCTTCATTGTGGTAATAGTGTCACAGTGTATATGACACCCAAACCACAACTCATGGAAGGGACTTCTCTACAGAAAAGGCTGAGTAAGTCCATCATCACTCTAAACTTGGGTCTTTGGGGGCCCCAACTTGTCTCTCTATTTCCCACCTCTACCCCCAAAAGTCTCTACCTAGGTGGCTGGACTTCAGGCCCACCAGAGAGTCTGGTCCAAGGCAATCAATCGCTCCATGTCTCTCTGCCACATACAACAGAAATCCCCAACCTCCCTGTACATCCACAGAAGATCTGGTGCTTATGAAAAAGATGTTCAGGGCAAAGACTTGTGCAGTCCCATCCTGCCTGACCACACGCACTCAGCAGATTACACTAGTAGTAATAATAATAGCACTAACAATAATCATTGCGGTACAATTATTTCATTAATGGCAGTTAACATTTGTTGGTCACTTACTCTGAACCAAGCTCTTCAGTAGGCATTTGATGGCATTGTCTCATTTGACACTCATTACAAGTCTCGGGGGAGGGGCTTGGATGAGCAAGGATGAACAAAGGGCACCTTCAAAAGGCTGCCCATGGTTGCCGACCTCAGCAGTCAGGGGCAAAAACAGCCACAGCAACTACAGAAGGCAACTTACCACCTATTCCATATCCCGTTGACACTAAAACAGTATTGCTTTCAGCCCTATATTTTGGGCCACAGTATGGTTTTTGTACTTTTCCCATAATCTTCTATATTCATCACTGAAATTCAGAACTTTTCACATCCTGGGAAGGGATTTTCCAGACACAGATTTTGAATACTAAAATTGAGACAGTCCCAGACAAATTAAATTTGTCACCTTACTCTGGATATAGCTGCAAAGCCAGACACAGTGGTAGCCAGGCTAAGTCCAGCTTGGACCTCATTACCAAGTGGTCATCAAAAGGGTGACAAGGACCCTTAATTCGGCATACCCCAGCTGGTACGGTTATTTAATATTAGCTTTGTCAGAGCCTTAACTGAATTTTCTCCTACCCCTTCCAGCAAAGGTATAGGAGCTAGATACCAGGCAGATCATTTGCAGCAATTTATAATTAATTTATGCCGCCTGAAATGTCCCACTAGGTCAGAATCATTCTTCACCCAGTTAATGAAAGGATTGATTTTAAAGACACCTTTGATCATTAAAAGCATGATTAAGACTTCCTCCCTATTACCCTTCTTTAGGAATGAGCAATGCATCTTCCTGTAGCAGAAAGCTTTCAGTTCTCCCAACAAATGTGCTTGCTGCAATCGAGTGTTTAATTAGTCTCTTTCTTGAGATGAAATAATTGTGTCTCTGCTCTGGATTTCATTCATAAGATCACTTACTTCGCATATGGCAGGCTTTTTATTGACTCACTCATTTATTGCAGGGCCATATGGTGCACACAGAGCAAAGCAACAGTGCGTTAGGCAGAAACCCAGTGGGAGCAGGGGAAAAGCCAACAGTCTGATATCAGTCAGGCCACCAGCTGATATTTAATTGACTGTCTACTGTGTGCCACCAGCCAGGCCGGGGATTCAGAGGTGAGCAAGAGGCACAGACACTACCCTTATGGCAGTTTCTCAACCTCAGTATTACGGACCTTCAGGGCCAGATCATTTTTAGTTGTGGGGACTGTCCTGTTTGTTGTAAGATGTTTAGCAGCCTCTCTGACCTCTACCCACTAGAAGCTAGTAGTGCTGTCTCCCCACTTCACCCCCATCAGTGTGGCAACCAAACAGATCTCCAGGCATTGCCAAATGTCCTTAGGGAAAAGAGTTGCCCCCAGGTTGAAAACCTTAAGGTGTTTGCAATCTAGAAAAGCAACTAAGACAACTAAACAACTCTTTATGATGAAGGATGGCATGGGAGGAATATGGTGCTTGTAAACTCCAGCACCCTTGGGAGCCAGTGATGGGAGTGTCAGGAAGGCAATGGGATGGCTCTAACTGGTGAGGACAACCCTGCCACAAGGCATCAGCTAGTGCTCAGCTGCAGCCAAGTGTTACTAGATGCTCTGACATTTCTAGTGTATTCTGAAATCTGGACCTCTATGTAAAATTTCCCAATCTTGCAATGTCCTCAACTGGTTAAAACGTATTTTAATAAAAATGTAACCCTCAGAAGTAAGTAAATAAATAAAAAGATCAAGGGCCTTATTCAGCCAGATGCCTCTTCTATGTAGAAAGTTGAGCAGCATATGAGTCCTGGCACTACCTCTGGCTCACTTCCACCTCTGGGCATTGGGTCTATTTCTAAAAAGTGGCAGGTGGTCCAAATGATCAAGCTTAGACAGTGGTTTTTGACCCTGGATGCCCACTAAAATCACCTGGAGATATTTAAAAACCCATCAATGCACTGGCCCCAACCCAGACCAGAATCTCAGAGGATGGGATCTAGGTATCCATGTTTGTTAAAATCTCCCCCAGGTGATTCCAACTGAAGAATCTCTGGCATAGGAGAAGGAAACATGTGTGTCAAGTCCCACCTCCAGGTAGTGTGTTATTATAACACAGGACTCCAAATTCAGACCACTTGGGCTCAAATCCTTCTTCTCCATGGGTAACTATGGAGTCTGAGAGAAAGTTTTTAGCCCAGGTCTCATGGTCTATATCTAGTAAGTGGAAATAACAACACTACCTACTTTGTCAGGCTGGTGTAAAAAGTCAGAATCTCTAGAGATGGGGCCCAGGTGTTAGTGTTTTTTATTTTTCCAGATATGTCTAAATAGCAACCAGGGTTGAGAAGCAGTAATTAGGTTCCTACCAGCTCTAACACTCTGAATTTCCCATTGTGTGAAGAGGAAATGAGTACTAGACACCCACTAAGCCTGGGACTGAGATGCCCCATTGGGATCCCTCAAAAAGGATTGGAGATAAAGAGCCAGATGCTGGCTGTATGCAACATAAACTCCAAAGGAACACAACATAACCTCCTACACACACAATCATTAGCTGCTAGGAATAAGAAGTACTTTGAATATCATTCTAAAAGGACTTGGCTTGTAAGGGCTACCTCTACTAACATGAAGGAGCTTCCACCAAAGAACTCAGAGAGCCCTAACTTCCAGACACTGAGTATCTTAAAGCATCTGATCCAGTGTCATGCTGGTAATATTTCCATTATTCACCTGAACTTCTGTAATGAGGTGGCTAACTATGGGGCTTCCATTTGGGACACACACATTTATCATCTGATTAGGAAAGATTACCTATTTTTAGATAAAACATATATCCCCTAACAGGGATGGACAGTTATAAATAACTTGTAAAACTCTAGCCGACGCCCAAAACATCATGATTTAGGTTGAAAGAAAAAGCCTTTCTGATCACTGTCCTCTTGTGTTCCTCAGCACATTTTTCATGTTTACTTGCTGTCACCCCAGATAAGTGATCACCTTAGCTGTATCCCATTTCCTCACAAGCTAAGATGGCAGGAAGAATTGTCGCAATCAAATGGGCAAGATCAAGGCTCTAGGGAGGAGAGAGAGGAGTCTGGTGCCTTTGCCCTGAAATCAACTAATTAGCCTACCTCCAATTTATGTAGAAAAACTATTGGGGGAGTCACAGAAATGGTTTCAAGTAAGGCCTCTACTCAAGCTGTCAGATCGAAGAGGGCTTGAAAGAAGCCAAGCCTCTCCTTCCACACTGAAATGGAGGCCTGGCCCCTCCATGAGATGAGGTTCCCTCCTTCCCTGGCCAGTGAAGCAACCCAGGTGGATTCTGCTGCAAAAAGGAAAGCCACTCCCAATATGGGTGGAAAACTTTGAGCAAAAAAGAAAATAGTATTAGATTAGAACCTAAAGTATAAAATAAATATCCGTAAGTCCAGAGTATATTTCCATTTCTAGAAAGATGGAATAGACATTTTTTTCCCTGTGTCTTCCAGTATGTACTACTAAAACCCCTAAACAATATAACATTATATATTAAACTCACATAAGTAGGCTAAAAGGTAAAGGGAAGAAGGTAGATGGGCTAGGGACCTCAGTACCCAAGAAATGAATTTGTGAGTTCCCTGGATTTTCTTTTTGCTTCATATATTCCACATAGGAAATAAAGAAGCCAACAACCCATAAGTGCCAACAACACACAAGGGGGCAGGGGTGGGGAAGCCTGCTCTCTCCAGCTGAAGGGTCTGGAAAGAACCAGTCCAGCAAGACAGAACACTTTTAGCCAATAATCACTCTACTCCAGTTAAAGACTACAATAAAAATTGTGGTCCCATTTCTACTGATGCCAGCAAAAGCCAAGCGTGGAGCCTAGACTTCCATCCTCATGAGGCTATACCAAGATGCCCCAACACCCATATCCAGTCAGTATCAGAGAAGACCAAGTAGGGAGCCAGAGCTTTTATTCCATCCCTGCAGAGTGGTAATGAAACCCTACCCCTGCCATGTCAGTGAAGACCACATGGGTAGCCAGCACTCCTAATCAGCAGTAACAAGGAGCACCTCCACCCACACCTCAGATGTCAACAAATGCCATATGGGAAACCTGGATTCTACCTCCACCTGGCAGGAACAAGGCAGCACTGCAACTTCCCTACTGAAGAAGTGTCAGAGAAATTCAGCCAAAACAAAAGGTTTAAATCAGATAGAACATCTCACAACATAATACAAAAATGTCTAGGTTTCAGGCAAAAATCGCTCATCATACCAAGACCCAGGAAGAGCTCAAACCAAATGAAAAAAATACAATCAATAGACACCAACACCAAGAAGACAAGAATGTAAGATCTACGTGACTTACAATTTAAAAGCAGCCATGATAAAAATGCTTAAACAAGCAACCTGAGGCATATGAAAAGATAGAAAGCCTCAGCAAAGAAAAAGAATATGTAGAGAAGAACCATAAATTTTGAACTGAAAAATACAGTAACTGAAATAAAAGCTCAGTGGATGACCTCAATAACCAAATGGGAAGTGGAGGAAAGAGTCAGTGAACTGAAAGATAGAACAAAAGAAATTACCCAACCTGAACAACAGAAACAAAGTAAACAAACAAACAAAAAGGGGGAGCAGAGTCCCAGAGGAAAGGAGAAAGAGGGAAGGGCTGAAAAGGTACTCAAAGAAATAACATCTGAAAACTTTCCAAATTTAGCAAGAGGTATAAACCTGCCAACTTAAGAAGAGGAGTGAACTCCTAAACAGGATAAACCCAAAGAAATTCACAAGAAGACACATTATAATTAAACTTTTAAAACTAAAGACAAAGAAAAAGTCTTAAAAGCAAGCAGAGAAAAAAGTGACACCTTACCTTTAGGAGAAAACAATTAAAATGACGTTAGATTTCTCATCAAAAACCATGAAGGCCAGCAGGAAGTAGAATAATAATTTTCAGGTGGTGAAAGAACTGTTGACCTAGAATCCTATAAGCAGCAAAAATATCCTTTAGGAATGAGAGGGAAATAAAGTCCTTCTCAAATTAAGGAAAACTAAGAATTTATCCCCAGCAGTCCTACTCAAATGAATAGCTAAAGGAAGTTCTCTAAACAGAAAAAAAAAATTTAAAAACAAAAACCTTAGAACATCAGAAAGAAAGGACATGATAAGCAAAAATATGGGTAAATACAATAAACTTTCCTTCTCTTGAATTATCTAAATTCCTCTTGAAAGTTGAAGCAAAAGTTTTAACACTGTTAGTGTGATTCTAAATGTATGCACAAGATATATTGGAGACAGGTATATTATAAATGCAAGAGGATAAAGGGACATAAATAAAGTGAGGTTTCTGTATCTCATGCGAACTAGTAAAATAATAAGGATATACTGTAATAAGTTATGTATATATAATGTAATACCTATAGACAGAAAAACCAACAAAAAAGCTAAATAAAGAGATATGTTCAATACTACAGATATATAAAAATGGAATTCTAAAGAATGTCCAAGTAACTCACAGGAATGCAGGAAAAAAAGAAAAAAGAGAAACAGGAAACAAAAAAATTAAATAACAGACTTACCTTAGCATATCAATAATTGCATTAAATATAAATGATCTAACATACCAATTAAAAGATAGAGATTGGCAGAGTATATTAAAAATATCATCCAACTGGGGCGCCTGGGTGGCGCAGTCAGTTAAGCGTCCGACTTCAGCCAGGTCACGATCTCGCGGTCCGTGAGTTCGAGCCCCGCGTCGGGCTCTGGGCTGATGGCTCGGAGCCTGGAGCCTGTTCCCGATTCTGTGTCTCCCTCTCTCTCTGCCCCTCCCCCGTTCATGCTCTGTCTCTCTCTGTCCCAAAAATAAATAAACGTTGAAAAAAAAAATTAAAAATATCATCCAACTATCTGCTGTCTCCATGAAATTCACTTCAAGTATAACAATGCAGACAGGTTGAAATTAAAAGGATGGAAAAAATACCATGCAAACATTAATTAAAAGGAAATGGGAGTTAAAAAAAAAAAGGAAATGGAAGTGCCCATATTACTATTAGATAAAGTAGACATCAGAGGAAAGAAAATTACCACAAAGAACATTATATAATGACCAAGAAGACATATCAATCCTAAATGTGTATATACTACACAAGAGAGCTACAAAATATATGAGCAAACTGGATAGAGAAATGAACAAATCCACAATTATCATTAGATTTCAGGACCCCTCTCAACAATTGATTGAACAACTGGGCAGACAGAAAGTCAGCAAGAATACAGAAGAACTCAACAACACTAGTCAACAGAATCTAATTGATATCTGTAGAACCCTCCACCTAATAACAACAGACTATACATTCTTTTCTAGTGTCTACAGAACATATACCAAGATAGACCTTACTTTGGGCCATAAAACAAACCTCCTCAAATTTAAAAGAATTAAATCATACAGGATGTGTTTGCAACCACAATGTAATCAAACTAGAAATCAATAAAAAAGATTACAGGAAATCTCCAAACACTTAAAAACTAAACAACACACTTCTAAATAACTCATAGGCAAAAGAGGAAGTCTCAAGAGAAATAAAAAAAAAGATTGAATTGACTGAAAATGAAAAATACAATGTATCAAAAATTTGGGCACACAGCTAAAGCAGTATTGAGAGGGAAATTTACAGTACTAAAATAAATATATTAGTAAAAAAAAAAGTCTCGAATCAATAACCTAAATTCCTACCTCAAGAACCTAGACAAAAAGAGCAAAATAAATCCAAAACAAGCAGAACAAAGGGAATAATAAAGCTATGAGTAGAAATAAATAAAATAGAAAAACAAAAAAGAGAAAACAGATTTTCGATAGGAAAAAAAATCAACAAAACAAAGAGCTGTTTCTTTTAAAAAGTTAATAGAATTGACAAACTGCTAGCAATACTGCCAAAGAAAAAAGAGAGAAGACAAATTATCAATATCAGGAATGAAAGAGAGGATATTACTATAGACCCTGCAGACATCAAAAGGATATAAAGGGAATACAGTGAATGACTCTACACACATAAATTTGACCACTTGGATGAAGTGATCAAAAAACAACTCATCCAATGTGGAAGAGATCATTTAGATAGCCCTCTAACTACTAAGGAAACTTAATTTATGATTTAAACCATCCTCAAAAGCAAACAAACAAAACGAATAACAACAAAACAAAAACAGAGATCTCCACATCCTGATAGTTTGCTGAATTCTACAAATTGTTTAAAGAGGAATTAACACTGATTCTACACAATCTCTGCAAGAAAAAAGATTAAGTAACAACTTCCCATTCATTTTATGAAAGTACTATTACCTTGATACCAAAACCAAAGACAATCCAAAAACAGAAAACTATAGACCAATACCCCTCACGAATATAAACAAAACAATCCTTAACAATATGCTAACAATATGAATTCAGCAATATATAGTAAGAATTGCATTCTAAGACCAAATTTATTCCACAACTGGTTCAATATTGAAAAATCAATCAGTGACCATATTAACAAGCTAAAAAAGAAAAATCATATGATCATCTCAACTGATGCAGAAATAAAAATCCTTTCAGAAAATTTAAACCACATTGATGTTAAAAATTCTCAGCAAAATAGGAACAGAGGAAACTTCCTTAATTTGATAAAGAGCATCTACAAAAACTATAGCATTATACTTAACAGTGAAAGACTAATACTTTCTAAAACTGGGAACAAGGAAAATATATTCAGTCTTCCCACTCTTTTTCAACATACTACTAAATGTTTTAGCCACAGCAATAAAGCAAGAAAAGGACACAAAACTCATATAGGAAAGGAAGAAATAACTCTCTATTTGCAAGTGATGTAATTATTTACATAGTAAATCTAAAAGAATCTATAAAAACTTAAAACTAATAAATGATTATAGCAAAGTTACAGGATATGAGACAAACATATGAAAATTGTATTTCTAATATTAGCAATGAACATGTGAACATTGAAATAAAAAATATGTCATTTTAAATTGCTCCAAAAAATGGAAATGCTTGGATATAAATCTAATAAATCCTTCCAAAACATGGACAGGACTTGAATGTTGAAAAATATTAAATGCTGATGAAAGAAATTAAATAATTTCTAAATAAAAAGAAATATGAATGTTCATAGACTGGAAGACTCAACATAATCAGGATATAAATTCTCCCCAAATTTCTCCATTACATATCTCCAAAGATATGTAAATGGCCAATACATTAAAAGATGTTCAGCACCATTAGCCTTCAGAGAAATGCAAACCAAAATCACAATGAAATACTACTTCACACCCACTACTCAGAAATTCCACTTCGAGTTATATATTCAAGAGAAATTAAGACCATGTCATACAGGGGCACCTGGGTGGCTCAGTTGGTTAAACATCTGACCCTTGATCTCTGCTCAGGTCATGATCTCATGGTTTCATGGGTTCGAGCCCCAAACTGGGCTCTATGCTGACAGTACAGAGCCTGCTTTGGATTCTCTGTCTCCCTCCCTCTCTGCTCCTCCCCTGCTCACTTTCTCTCCCTCTCAAAAATAAATGAACATTTAAAAAAAATTAAATGTCCATAATAAGTAAATCTTTGGAGACAAAAAATTGATTAGTGGTTGCCTTAGGTCAGGGGGATTTGGAGGAAATGGAAAGGGACTACTAATGGGTACGACACCTCTTTTTATGGGGACAAAAATGTTCTAGAACTGATTGTAGCTATAGCTGCTGCACAACTCGGGGTATACTAAAAACCACTGCATCATGGGGTGCCTGGCTGGCTCAGGTGGAAGAGCATGTGGCGGCTGATCTTGGGGTCATAAGTTTGAGCCCGATGTTGGGTGTAGGGATTACTTAAAAAAACAACAACACTGAATCATATACTTTAAATGAGTGAATTGTGTGGTATGTATCAATAAAGTTCTTATAAACATATATATACACATATATATTTGTATATATATAGATAGATATAAAATAGCTATTAATTTGTGTAATAAGAATCCATGAGTCCATGCTGATACAAATAAATGACTGAACACATAAATAAATAAATGGGGAAGAATAGTCAAACCTCAAGTACAAAAGAACTCCAAATAATTTATGTAAACACCTTGCCCTCAGGGAGGTGGAACATAACTCCCCATTCCTTAAGCACGGGCTGCACATAGTGACTTCCATCCAAAGAGCGTGGTATAGAAAGGAGGCAGAGAAAAAGCGCTTTACAGGGAAGGAAACTGACAAACACCACCTAGGCCAGGTGATCAATCAACACCAATAGTGATAAATCATGTTGATAGTCTATCCCCTTGATATGATGAGAATTGCTAAATGCTCTGTGGTCTTCCTCCCAAACAAATCCCAACTGAGGGACGTTCTACAAATATCTAATCAGTACTCTCAAAACTGTCAAAGTCACCGAAAAAAAGGAAAGTCTGAGAAACTGTCACAACCAAGAGGAGCCTAAGGAGATATGACAACTAATAAAATGTGAGATTCTGGAACAGAAAAAGGACATCTGGTTAAAAACTAAGGAAATCTGAATAAGGTATGGACTTAATTATAATGTATCAATATCTGTTCATCCATGATGACAAATGAGCCACACAAATGCAAAACTTTAATAGGGGAAACTGGGTGTGGTGGATATGGGAACTCTGTACCATCTTTGCAATTTCACTATAAATTTTAAACTGTTCTAAAATAAAAGGGTGTTCAAAAAAATTTTTTTTAAAGAAAGGCTAGGAGCTCTCGTCTTCAAGCTTGCAGAAGGCAAAGCTTCAACTTCCTTTAGTCATCCCACAACCAGGTTTATTTGACCCAGCTGCTGCTGCCATGGAACTGGTCCAGATAGGAACTGGTCCTATCTCTGCTCTGGCCCAAAAGGTTGGCCCCTAGCCCATATCCAAAAACACTGGTGACAATATCACCAAGGCAGCTGGTGATGGAAGGAGTTAAGGACAGCAGTGACACTGACCCTCCATAATGGACAAGCTGGAGTGTAATGGTAGTTTTTACCCCTTAGAACCAGCCAGGGACAGAGAGAAGCAGGAAATCATGGAGAAGGGTGGAAACATCATTACTGATGAGACAGTCAGAAATGCCCAACATATGAGGCACAGAGCTGTGGCTGAAGATCTCTCTGGAACATCAGTGAGATCTAACAGCTGCCCAGTCTGTGAGCTACCCATGTTCATGGCTCCCAGCCTCTCAACAGCATGACGATATCAGCCGTGTGGTAAGACACCAGCTAAAGGGGCACCGACGAAAAAGTTTCAACAATTACTTGACCCCTACCATCACAAATGTAAAAGCCCAGATGACTTTTTAAGTCTAGATTTCTTCTTAGTCCTGGACAGACTGATGTGAGTCAGCTTTCAGGAAAGCAATTTGGCATTGCACATCAAGAAACTCTGGAATACCAGCCCGTGTGAACCAGTAATTTCACTTCTCAGAATCAAGCCTGAGGAAATAATCCAAAAGGAGGTCAAAACCCAGGAAATGTTCTTGATTGTTAATAATGAAAAATTACTAACAATTTCAATATCCATTAGAGAAATGACTAAGCAAATTGTGGTACATGTAATCAGTCATATGATAGAATCTCATGTCATTGGTAAAAAGATTTGTGTAGAGTTTTCAAAGACATGTGAAAATGTGAAAAAGCAGGATATAAAATCAAATGTAAGATATGACCTCAAAATTGGGGGGCAGGAAAACATCTATCTATAGTATTAATAATGTTCATCTTTAGGAAGCAGTATTAGTGGTCATTGATTGCTCCTCTTTAAATATTTTTCTTAATGTTTATTTTTGAGAGTGACACACAGGTGCGAGCAGAGGGACACAGAATCCAAAGCAGCCTCCAGGCTCTGAGGCTGTCAGCACAGAGCCTGATACGGGGCTCGAACTCACGAACCATGAGATCATGACCCGAGCCAAAGTCAGACACTCAACAGACTGAGCCACACAGGAACCCCAGATAGCTCTTCTCTTTTTTGAAAATTGTCAATGTTTTGCAGATTTTCACCAATGGCCATGTATAGAATTTTTAATTAAAAAAATAATAAATCAAAAGAATGTCTTATTGAAAGTAAGGGATATTAGAGCAGACTGCTAGTTACACCCCAGTATCATCCCAGTCTTCCTTTTCTTTTTTTTTTTTTAATGTTTATTTATTTTTGAGAGAGAAAGACCAAGTGTGAACAGGGGAGGGGCAGAGAGAGAAAGAGAGAGAGAGAGAGATACAGAATCTGAAGCAGGTTCCAGGCTCTGAGCTGTCAGCACAGAGCCCGATGCAAGGCTCAAACTCACAAACTGTGAGATCATGACCTGAGCCAAAGTCGGACACTTAACCGACTAAGCCACACAGGCGCCCCTCCCTGGTCTCCTTCTTAAGAGATTTTTAGCTGGGCACAAGGATATCCAGGTGAAAGACCTAGCTCCCTGCCTCTTGTGGCTAGAGTAGTCATGGGATGGAATTATGAAGAGGAATGGGTGAAGAAATGAACTGGGAGCCCTCCAGGTAAAGGGATTTAAGGTTGATGACTTTTGCCTGGCTCCAAGGATTGCTGCACAGAGTCTCAGTGGTGAGACTTGGTGGCATAGAGATAAGGAGACTAAAGGTGACAACTCAAGAAACAGGCCGTCTCCAGCCCCAGTCAGATCCATCTGTGCTCAAGCACTGTAGAAGGCACTGCAGAAGCCCCTCTGAAAATCAGACTTTGTGCTGAAGGACCTGAAAGCAGGGCAAAAGAGGAGAACCTGTTTGGGGCAGCTGGACCCTGTCCTGACTCTCCCCAGCCCCTCCTATTTGGACAGCGTGCAGGTGGCCTGCAGGAAACTCACCAGTTCTCTGAAGGTGACATCTCTCAACACTCTCAATGCCTGGTGGCTTTCCTTACACACCCAAATTCTCTTAATCAGCCTGCCCTTTAAAAACCAAAATCACAGGACTGTGCAACCAGACAGGTTCACCCAGGATTAGAGGCCACCTAAAACCTATAAGAATGCCTAGCATTTGGTGGGGGACAGCCGTTGATCAAAAATCAGGGTGTATTTTCCCTGTGCTGCGTTCCATGCAACACTAGTTCCAAGAAAAGGGATGGTGAGGGGGCATTTCCTATCACCAAATATATTTGGAAAATACTCCACGCTGTATCTTCATTTAGGAAATTCACACTGCATGTTAACATATTAAAAGTTCTGAAAAGTCCTGCAATAAAAAGAAACTTTTATACTAGGGTATCTTTCCAAATTATTTAACGAGGACTGTTTCTTCATAGAGCACCCATTACCTCCTTTTAGAACACACACAGTTGGAAATGCTATCCTAGATGCTTGAAAAATCTCTAATTTTGCATTCTATATAAATGTAAACTTCACATCTGTTGGGATAACCATTGGTGTTTATCATTATTACTACTTCTGGAATTACTACTTCTTGATTTTTGAGTGAATTCCCTTTTGATTGAAAAATGCATAATTTATTCCAATGCAGGGCCAAGGAAGATCTGTCTGGGAACATTCTATCGTCTTATTTTCTGATTTTTTTGTCAGTGTGGTTTGAAGGCTATTATTTGCATCTAAACTATTTCTCCTCTTTCAGCTGGAAGGTAATGCAAAGTTCAAATGATTCATTCATTCATCATTTATTCACTATAAACTTATTAAGCCTTGACTACATGCCAGGACTGTGCTAGACAATTTATATATAGTATTTCAAGCTCTCATAACATTGAAAGGAACTGTAATTATACCCATTTCACAGGTGTGAAACTGAGGCTACCTGAGACTGAGTTACTCAAGACCACACAGGGGCCAGAATGGGAACTTCATGGCTTGCCTGTTCTAGGCGCCTACACGCTCCTTCTCTATCCTATGTCATAGCGTGCTCTCCGTTATCACCTGACCTGCATTTTGGACTTGCATGGGTTTCAATTTGGTGTCCCCAGTTGGAATCAAATATTTCTGACTCTGGAAATAAATACTGTTAACCAACGGCTCGTGCACAGTATAAATGAGTCCCCGTCACTAAGGAGGTACCAGGAAGGAGGTGGGAGAGCAAGCAGCAGATTCTGGCCTCACAGAGGCTCAAGACTGCTCCACCTGAACTAAATCAGGGCCTGGCAGGTGAACAACTAAGCAGAGCACCCAGGTGCCTGGAGAAGGCATGCCTAGGGAAATAGCAAGCTGCCTCTCAGCCCCAGTCTATTGCAGGCCTATTGGGACAAGCTGATTGTTCAGGAGAAATCTCTGTGAAACCTACCAAGTTTGTTTTTTTGAAACCTACCAAGTTTTAATCATTGGCAACTGGAGCGCGTTGAATAATGTCCTCCAAAAATTTGTGTCCACCTGGAAACTCAGGTCTTTGCAGACAAAGGATTGAGATGAGACCATACTGAAGTGAAGTGGCCCCCAAATCCAGTAACAGTGTCCTTGTAAGAAACATACTTTTCTAGTGTTAATATGATTTAATAAACGGCCACTTCAAAGATCTGCTGAGAATCCCCCTCCTCCTCCAAGAAGGTTCCCTGGACTCCCCAGGTGAAATTCATCTCTTCTTCTTCTATGTTCCCATGGCACTTTGTTCAGTCTCTGCTCAAGCAGTTGGCCCTGTCTCCTGATTCTAAAGTGATTTCTGTGTTCAACTCTCTCCCACTGGCCAAGGCATCCCTGGAAGACCGACCGTCATCTGGCTTGGGGTCCCCTTGAGCTCCTGACCCAGGACTGAATTCCTACTTGTTACATTGAATGTGTGTATTGGGTTTTATTTAGCTCCATCACCCTGAATTTGATACAGTAGTCTTCTGAATGCTTCGTCTGACAATTACCAGGTTTCTGTGAATTGTGTTGTGTGGGTGGAGATTACAGCAATGAGGTTGTCCTCGGGCAGGGTCACAGTTCATAAAACCCTAACCCTTCCACCCCAGATTGAACATCATGCCCAACAGATAAGCTCAGGTCCTTCCTCTGGCCCAGCTCCAAAAAATAACTAGGGACCAGCTCTAAAAACAACTGTAAGTGGTTACGTCCTCCCCTAGGAAAGCAGGTTCAACAACCCTCTTCCAGAGGGGGTAAAAAAAAATAATAAAAATTAAAATAAAAAAATCAGAAGTTTTTGGGGCGTCTATGTGGCTCAGTCAGTTAAGCATCTGACTTCGGCTCAGCTCACGATCTCACAGTTCATGGGTTCAAGCCCCGCGTCAGGCTCTGTGCTGAAAGCTCAGAGCCTGGAGCCTGCTTCTCTGTCTCCCTCTTTCTGCCCCTCTCTGGCTCATGCTTGTCTCTCTCTCTCTCTCTCTCTCTCTCTCTCTCTCTCTCTCTCAGAAATAAACATAAAAAAAATTTTTTTTTTAAAAAACAGAAGTTTTCCCCTTACAGAGTGGCTATGCCAAGTGGATGTTTGGTCATTTGCAAGCAGGTGACTTTTTTTTAATTTGACTTTGCTGGCGCCTCCAGCAAATTAGAGCCACAATTACACTGTAATTTAACAGGATTAGTCATGCACACACATCCTGTGCACACACTTCTCATTCCCCTGTTAAAGGAACCACAGGCCTGAGGCTGCTAGGAGAGTTCAGAGAATTACCTCTTCATCTCCTTGGACCCCTCAAACACAAAGTAACAGATATAATACAGGACATACAGTTAAAGTTGAATTTCAGATAACCAACAAATAATTTTAACAGAAGTATAGCCATGCAGTATTGGAGATATACTAAAAAAATGTGTTCAAATTTAACTAGGTTGTCCTTTTACTTAATAAAAATGATACTTCCCAGCCAGGATCTAAAAAAATCTAAGGCTCGGGATCCCTGAACTGCTTCCAGAGAAGGTCCTTCTAAATGATAGGAAGATCAGAGAAACAATATGAAATCATCTCAGCTATTTGGAGTTCACAAATGACCAAATACATGGCATAAAAAAACCTGATCAGACACTCAATGCAACTTACACGCAATGTTTTTCAAGGGTATAATAGCCTGGATAAAACCCATTAGCACACTTAAATTAATTCTGTACTCGGCATAGTAACACATCCACTCTCCCTTACTTGTTCGTCCCAGGGGAAATACTTGACCACTTCTGTCAGTCACCTGCTTGAATGCCCGGGTATACCGACTGTGTGACAATTATTGATTTTTGATGAATGACATAGCTCTCTCTTCTGGGCTATTACCCCTTTGTTTTCAAACCTTACTTAATTGTTCGATGATTTCTGACTTTTTTTTTTCCTTGCCAGAGAAATAAATGCAAAGTGTTTATTCTCCAAAGGCCATAAACAGAGCTTGCGGGTCTGGTTTCTATGACAACCCCACTTGATACAGCAAACCTAGATTATCTCTAATGACAGACATGAAGTTTAAATTGCACATTCTGAACAAACAGTGCTCCGCTGACCTTTTATTGAAAAATGGAATACAGGGTGATTAGCATAATGTGTTATATAAAAAGGAAAAACGTGTATGTGTGGGCATTATGCACTGGCGATTAGCCGCACCGCTAGTCTTTAACAAACTGCTTGCCAGGATGGAGAGCTGGGGAAATTAAGATTTGCCATCTATCATTTTCAAATTCAGTAAAGTCTACAGCAGTAATTGCACTAAACAGTTTTCAAATAACACATGCTGCTGTTTCTCTTACTTATTCAATTGAGTCTTTTAGCAGGGGAGTAAGAACGGAGAGGAAATTTTTACCCATTGTACCAAAAAAATAATAACGGGTGCCTCCAATAGCTCTTCTGAAATAATCTCTCTCAATCCCCTAACGTAATTCCTGAAGGAAGCCTGGGGTCTTTCGTATCCTGGCAGCGACCGCCTAGAAACTGCTCGGTAGTGGTGAGGTGCAGTGGGGGTCGTGAGTTGGTTAACCATAGAAGGGCTTAATAACAGAGACCAAGTCCTATGCTTTCATTGACCACAAAATGACCAAGGACTGGAGAGTTTGGGCTCTGGAGAAAACCACAGCTTCAAATCCTGGCTTTGTCTCCTACCTCCTTGTGACCTTGGGGAGATTAACCTCCAAGACGTGGTTTCCCTTTCTACATGGCGAGAGTTACATACAATGGGAATTGGGTCTCAGGATAGGACCTGCCTCATAGGGTCACTGTGAGGGTTATAAAAGCAATACCCAGTAGCTGGCAGGGCCAGCCCACAATGACGGCTCGCTGCCTTCATGCTTGGGGTTCAGGTTCTGTCTTCTACCTCCGTGGCAGTGTGTTCATGACAGGACTTCCCTCAAAGAGTGCTTTTGAGCTCTGACAAGGCACTCTAGAGCACATAAACAGCATTCACTTCTTCCTTTGACCACATCCACTGAGCAGTGGCCACACAGGGACAAAAGGTCCAACAGACGCTGGCACCCACTCTTTTAGCCGTGGGACTCTGCGTATGTCTTTCAATCTCTGAGAAGTAATTTTTAGGTCACTGGATGCCCGTAACAACCCTGACTGAAGGAGGTCATTCTCATCATCCTCTCACAGATGTGAACCCAAGGCTCCCAGCAACAGAAAGGCAGCTGAGGGGGCTGTATGGACTTTGTCATAGCTGTGACAACTATGAGTGACAACTGGGAGTTGTCAGAATGCCTGCCCCAGATGCACTCACTGGACCCCCACCTTACAAGGCAGGTATCATAGCGACCCAAGTGTCTTCAGCTGCCCTGCAAGTGGGGACCATCTGTGGGCTCGTGACCACTGAGCCTGCATCTTGCCAGTTCACGTACGCCATCCTCAGAATCTCAGCTCCACTCTGAACCTCTGCCCGAGGCCTCCCTGGTACTCCCAGGGCTACCGTGGGTTCAGGCTCAAGCTATCACCCTTATCCACTCTGGCCTCCTCACTGCTGCCCCCAAGCCATTCGGGGGAACATGTGTCATGCTGCCCCTTGTGCTGGTGTTCAGACACTGCCTCCAAGACCACAAAACCCATGAGGAGCCAGCCAGCCGCGTTTCCTTCCAGCTCTGTATTCCAGGCTCAAATGGGGCAGGGGTCCTTCCAGACAAAGTCCCACTTTGTCCCCAGGGCCTCCAAGGAGCGCTGCTTGAGCCCCGTGTTTTGTGAAAGCAGCTACTCTGTTTCCCGCTTCTAGAGAGGCTCAAAGCCAGTCCTGAAGGCAGACAGACATTGCCCTCCCTCCCCAGTGCCCCTCTCAGCCCCAGGCACGCTGCACCCAAATCTTGTTCCTCCTCCTTGGGCCAAATAGAGAATATCCTTCATGCATATATATTTTTAGTTTCCTGCCTTTCTAATCACCTCAAATCCAAACAGCCCCTGGGCCGCAAGACTCGATGGCTACACTATTACTGTCCCCATTTCCCAAAGGAGACACTGGTCTCAGGAGGCCAGGTGGCTTGCCAGAGGTCACACCAAACTAATAAAGGGTACCACCAAGGCCTGAACCTCATGGGGCTGACACCAAACCCAAATCCAATGCCTTCCCAACCTGTCCCTCAATTCCGGTCAGAGGTGAAGGGTCTGAATTCCACAGGAATTGTACAAACCTCCAGTGTTTTCAGTCTCCAACCACGGTTACTTGTACAGTTTTGGTTTCCTTTTAAAGCCAGGGTCTTCCTGGCTTCATTAATTGATTATCTTTCAGAACATAACTGCAAACAGGACCCTAGGGAGTGGATCTGCAAACTGTTTAACTGTTAGAGAGCAGCTGCAGGTCAACAAACACACTGCCAAACAGGCTGTCGTCCACAGTGTCTTTGGTTGGGCCAGGGCGGGTGTCTTGGGCCCAGCCTCTTCCTACACAGTGAGCTCCCTATCTCCTCCTCCCTCGTGTCAATTGAGACACCTACCCCTCCCTCCCCCAGCCAGTGCCCTCCTAGGTAACTCAGGTGCTCCCAACTTCTGTGAGAAACTATCCTTCCTTCCCCGGAGCAAACCCTCCTCACCCCTGAGAAAACACCAGCTTTCTCCAAGAAGTTGGGGCAAACTGCATTCTGCCTTTGGCACAGGTTTCCCAGCTAGAATCCAGGTGTGGGCAACCACAGCCCCAGACCAGGCATACCTGGAGCACAACGGTTCCGTGAACTGGCACACATACAGGATGCCCTTGAAACTCAAGGCCCTTGAAAAGAAGGCATAGCCGTCCTTCCAGGAGCGACAGAGAACACAGGTCTGGTGTCTGCTCTAGCATTTGGCAGCAGATGTAAGTGGAGGCCTGGTCTGAGAGAGCACGGACCTGGGAGGGAGGAGAGGATGTTTGTTCTCCCTTCCTGGGACCAAACTCAACCAAAACCCCTGCATTCCAAACAGAGCATGGAAAGGGAAAACACAAACCTGACACTAGAGAAACCTGACAGGCAGCACCGAAACCGGTGACCCCCCGGGAGACAGCGGCAGCAAGAAGTCATGCTGGTATCCTGCATCCTTGGGCAGCTTTCGCCCCTGTGGTGTTCTTCCCCAAATCCATCACCCTCATTGTACTCCTGAGAAAATGTCAGGTAAACTCAACTTGAGGGACATTCTATGGAATATCTGCCCACATCTCTTCAAAAGTGTCTGGGCAATGAAAGGCAGGGAAAGATGGAGAAAAGTGTCTCCAATCAGAGACACATGATGATTTAGAATAAGATAAGGAAACATGACAGCTAAAAGCCAGGGAGGATCTTAGATTCAATCCTGGAGCAGAAAACGAACATCAGTGGGAAAAAATGGGGAGATGTGAATGAAGTGGGTGGTTTAGTTAACTGTAACAGTGACATTAGCTTATCAGTTTGGATAATTGCACAAGGAGTGTGTTACCATGAAAGCAGAGGAGAGTGTACAGAAAAGTTGTATTATCTCTGCAACTCTTAGGTAAACCTAAAATTCTTTCAAAACAAAAAGTTTTAAAACAAATGCCCCAAAATATGTATTTTTTAAAAAGCCTTGCCTTCTCTTAACAGTGCTTCAGGGCAGACATCTGACAGCCTGGGCTCCACAAGAGATTCATCAAAAAGGTCTTTCCTCTCCCCACACCCTTGGCCCCTTGCCTTCGTCTCTCAGGTGTTCTGTTCTTTGTCCCTGTCTACCCAACCCGCCCATAATCATCTGTTGTTTCCACCTCCCTGTCCCTCTTCCACAGGGAATAGATCCCATCTTTGGGAGGAGAAAGGATGTCAGACCATTTAGTTCTGAAGCTGAGACATCCCCCAGGACCAGTCCTGGCCAGTCAGCTCACTCCCTGCCATGGCCATCGGAGTTGGTTCAGACACTGGTCCTTTACTCAGTAGGGTCAGGGCTGGGACTTTTCCTAAAATTATCTGAAAACAGGCACTCTTACTATTGAGATTACTCAGCTAATAGAATATAAACCTGGGGCTAGGGCAGGGGGAGCCATGTGGAGAACACCCCCCACCCTTCCAGAACAAAGCCAACAGCAAGGAAAGCAGAGGAGTGATGGAGACATCTGATGGCTTCATCTGAGCCCCTGGACCCAGCCATGCCTCAAGTTAGTGTCACCAACAGAACATCTCAGTTCCATAAGCCAACATTTCCCCCGTGGGGGGGGGGGAGGAGGGAGCAGAGGGAGGGAGAGAGAGAGACAGAGAATATCTCAGGCGGGCTCCATGCTGAGACATGGGGCTCAATCCCACAACCCTGGGATCATGACCTGAACTGAAATCAACAGACACTCAACAACTGAGCCACCCAGGAGCCCTCACCCTTGTCGTTTAAGCTACTTAGAATGTAGTTTCTGTGACTCACAACTTCCAAAACTGAGCATTCCTGGGTGGCAAGCTCTGTAAGTCTCTCCTCCCTTTCCCACAGGTTCACACTCCCCTTCCACCAAGCTCTGGCCCCAACTGCATGTGAAGCAGGAGAGAGAGATGGGACAGGTTCCAACCAGCCCTCTGGGGCCTGACCTAACATAGATGTTTGGGTTTCCCCCGAAGCAGACCCTGAGATGAGGATTCAAGTGTGGGAATTGGTTTGGGAGGTGACCCCAGAGATCACAGGTAGGGGAGTAAAGAAATGGGACAGGGAAGGCATGTCCCTGAGCGAGTTATGGCCATCAGTAACTGGGGCCCAATCCCACTGAGGATCTCTGCGAGAGGGGATAGACCCTTACCCACCCACGGGCCAAGGAAGCTAGAGGTTTACATACCAAATCTCATCTGCCCTGGGTTAGGGATGCTCCTGGAGACACAAGTTAATTAGCATTTCTGGCTGCCCACACACATTGCGAGCACACACTCAGGCCAAGAAGCAGGTGCCTCCAGGACTGATCAGTGTTCATGGAAAAGTGAGTGCCCAGGGAGGCGGACACATCTGCCAACCACATCAGGGGGACAGGGCTCCTGCTCAGTTTTCCAGCCTGGGCTATCCCCCTGGGCTCCTGTCCCCCATTCCCAGGCCCTGTGCTCTGCTTTCCTGTCAACACCCCAGATCTCCAGTGACCATCACTTGGGACCACGCCCTGTAGACACAGGCACACTCTGTCCAGGGCTTCCATGTTCCAGGAGTTCTGGCCCCACCCCCGCTGGAAGGGAAGGGGTGCCCTGTCCTGTAAGTGCTAACCTGGTGTCGCTTAGCCCTCTGAGCCCATAGCACCTGGCCCTTCTCCTCATTCAGACGCCTCTGTCTCTAGCTCCCTTCCCTTCTTCCATAGGACATCCCCTCACCAGAGTCCCTCACCCCCATATTCCTGCAGCTCCTGAAATCCCACCTCCTCCATGACACTTTCCATCTTATCCTCCTTGGAGAAAAGCAAATCAATTGGAAAGGACAGTTTATTTACAAATGGTGCTATAGCCCACGTGGCTCTTTCTGGAAGAAAGTACCAGTGGATGCCTACCTGAAACTATTTGTGAAAAATAAGTTGGCTACAGCAGCCCTAGGAAACTAATACAGAGTTGAACTAATTTTTCAGTTTTAAGTTTGAAAACATCCACTCAATCACAATGACATGAACTGTGTCCCAGTCATTTTGGTGGAGGCGTTCCCAAAGCATTTCCTGGAACTATGGGATGTAGATGGGTGTAACATGGGAAAAGGGTTCCCTGATCAGGGAAACCCTGGCCTAAACAAAGTTACAAGGACTTCTTAACTGCAGGACTTCTCAGGGCCTTTCCCGTGCTAATGCCTTGTGAATGCTTGGGAGGGATACAGGAGTGGGCTCCCACATTTATGTGACCACAGAATCCTCTTCCAGGAGCCTCTGGAGGGGCTTGTTTCTAGAGGATGCAGTTTCAAAAACAGCACAAGAGAAAAGGAATATCCAGACACATTTGCCTCCCTGTGGAGTCACCTCAGGGTCGAATTAGGGAGCATAGACATTGCAGGCTATTATAGCTACAGATCCGTGACCATGAGTATCACTTTGAGTCTCATTTCACAGCTGTGTTCCAAGCATCTCCTGTCCCGTTCCCCTCACTCCTATGCACACGCGCACGCACACACACACACACACACACACACACACGCTCACACTTTATTTGCTGCCCTCCGTGGCAAATGCTCTCTTTGGTTCTATCTGAATGATTTTCTTGTCACCCATCCCCTGACCCCCAGCCCCACCTCCACAACTCCCCCCCCCAAACACCACCCCCACCTCATCAGTTGGCAATTAACCTTGTCTACTGTCTTTGGTTTGATGGGGGAAATGATCTGGCTCCTCAAAAAAGGAAAGCGATTTCCAAGTACTGAGTCATTCACCTCAGGGAGTGGTGCTGGGCCAGGGGTGGGGGGTAGGGAAGAAGTAGGTCAGCCCGGGGCAGAGCCTCCCCACCCCAGGCTGCAAATCACCAGGCAGAGTCAGGACAGCTCACGGGCAGCAGGGCTGTTCTGAGGGCTGTGTGTGTTGTTATTTAAGCTGCACTCCAACCCTACAAACATGAACTAGGGGAGCGTCTGGGTGGCTCAGTCAGTTAAGCAGCCGACTTCGGCTCAGGTCATGATCTCGCGGTCCGTGAGTTCAAGCCCCGCGTCGGGCTCTGTGCTGACAGCTCAGAGCCTGGAGCCTGTTTCGGATTCTGTGTCTCCCTCTCTCTGACCCTACCCTGTTCATGCTCTGTCTCTCCCTGTCTCAAAATAAATTTTAAAAAAAAGTTAAGGGGCGCCTGGGTGGTGCAGTCGGTTAAGCGTCCGACTTCAGCCAGGTCACAATCTCGCGGTCCGTGAGTTCGAGCCCCGTGTCAGGCTCTGGGCTGATGGCTCGGAGCCTGGAGCCTGTTTCCGATTCTGTGTCTCCCTCTCTCTCTGCCCCTCCCTCGTTCATGCTCTGTCTCTCTCTGTCCCAAAAATAAATAAACGTTGAAAAAAAAAAAAAGTTAAAAAAAAAAATTAAAAAAAAAAAAAAAAAAGATGAACTAGGATCCTCTGCGTTTTCCAGATGAGAAACCGAAGCAAGCAGACTACACTGCTGACAGGAAACGAACGGATAACCCCAGACATGGCAGCAAGAGACAGGAGTGAACCATTCAGTCATTCATCAAACATTCGGTGAGCTGCCCCTACCCTCGAGATGCTTGCACTGGAGGAGGAGACAGACAAGAAGAGCCCCAAATAGAACAGTGGGTGGCCAACAGTCTGCTGGGAGGAAGCCCAGGATGCCATGGGAGCACCAGAAGAGCCACCCAGGCTGGACTCTGGTGGGGGGGGGGGGGCGGGGGGCAGTAGGGAAGACTTCCTGGAGGCAGCAGTCACTGAGCCAGGTCCTGAAAATGAGTAGGGCAGGGGGTTGCAGGGCATTCCAGCCAAGGAGGCATATGTGTGGCAGATTAGAAGCCAGAAGACAGCGAGGGCCTTAGAAGGAAAAGGAGGGACAAGAAAACACTAAAACCAGCTATGTCCAAGGAGGCTCTCTGACCCACAGCCACACTTCAAGTTGCAAAAGCTGGGTTCAAATTCTGACTCCACCTATTTCTAGCTATGTGACCTTGGGCAAACAACGCCTCTGGGCCTCAGCTTACATATCTGGACCATGTAGAAAGGAACAGGACCTTCCACAGAGGAAGGAGTGCATACTAGGTAGCATCACTCTCATCCATCCGAAGTCAGACCAGCACAAGGCTACACTCAACCCTGCGGACAGGGGCCAAAGAACCACACCGGGGGACCTGGGGCTCCCACAAAGGAGAAGAATAAGTCTTCAAGCCAATGGGCCCCCAGCAAAACCCACCCTCCCACCACTGGTCCAAACCTTCAGGAAGCTTCTTCCTTCCCAAGATGAGGCTCTGTCAAGAAATTCCACTAAAATTCCAAGAAAGTTTGCTTTGAGCTTCTCCCAGTCCTAAACAAAAACACCACACAAAGGAAAGCCTGGAGCTGGTCTATTTTCTCCCCATGATAAAGCCGGCCTGGCATGCAAAAATACCACAACGCCCCCCTCTTCCTCAGGCCAGCTGTGGCCCTGGGCAAGATGGCGGGAGGTATACGTAGAGTCCCCCATCTATGGAGACACCGGGCTGCACAGGGAGAAGGCAGAAGGAGCTGTGACAAGTGGTATCCTCTCCCCCCGGCTTGGGGATTTGGAAAGGATGCAGTTGATTCAGCCCATTAAAAATAACCAGACAGATCCACAAGCTGGAGCTACCTGTACCTGGATCACTTCCCATGAAGAGTCATGGAAATCTTCCCAGGAAACTTTCCAAGTGGTCATTTGACCTTCCCAGGCTAGTGCCTGAATCCTTAGAAACAGGATCCCAGAGCTGGTTTTCTGCCACCCTGAGTCTAATGCTGGAGTGACTGCTCCTTGACACTTGGTCTCGCTGTTCTCTAACTTCAGATGCTGTCACATGGCTTTCAGATGAACATGGGCCACCACAGGAAGAAAGCTGGTCTTATTCTGATCTATACAATACTGGTGTTCCAGCTTCCACATACCCATTCCTTGAAACAACCCGGGTTACAATAAACTCATACAGAAAAAAACTTTGTCCTTTGTGGAAAAAAAAGTTTTAATCTCATTCATTTAAAAAAAACAAAGTGACTCACCAACTCATGAATGCCACCAACTACATTCGCCATTTTGGACTCATGCCTTGCCTGTCAGAAGAGAAGGGTGGGGCGGCTGAGGGGAAAGGTGAGACATGTCCAGTGAAGGCCAGGAGGACTGAGCCCCTGACCCCCTCACTCTGGCCTCTAACCCCTCAACAAGGGCAAGTTTGGGACAACAACCACAGGAAAGGCATCGGAAAGCAGAAGTAGAGAGAAAAGTGTTTCTGAAGAAATTCACACACCGCACAGAGAATATTCTTTCTGCCTTTGATATTCTTCAAGAGAAGGAGTCAGCATTTGAACTACCTCCCCACAGAGGGGAGCTCCCCACAGAGACTGGGACCTGAGGGACCCAGTAATAATAACCCGGTTACCTCAAACTCAGCGTCTGACAGAGTAAATGCCAAATAAATGATCTTTCTTTTGGCTACTATTAATAATCTACTCAGACTGTTTGATCTGAGGAGGGAGATCCTCAAACACAATCCTCAAAAGCCCTGGGTCCCTAGTCTCCTTCCCCACAGACACCCAGCTCAGCCTGTGCCTGTCACTTTTCCCTGAGGTTCCACACACCTGAAGTGGAGATACCCATGGAGAGGGGCGCCTGGGCGGCTCAGTCAGTTGGGCATCCAACTCTTGATTTTAGCTCAGGTCATGATCTCACAGTCTGTGGGATGGAGCCCCTCATGGGGCTCTGCGCTGACAGCACAGAACCTGCTCAGGATTCTCTCTCTGCCCTTCCCCTGCTCATATGCACACACACATATACTCTCTAAATAAATAAATTTAAAAAAAAAAAGATACCCATGGAGAAAGGTGTCTCCTGGCCAGGCCAGGATACCCACAAATGAATAGCCCATTAGACCCCTGGCACATGTAGGCCCTGGGCAGCAGGGAAGGTTCCAGAATGCTGATGGATGGAGCCCAACTCTCCTCTGTCAGGTGTCCAGGTGCAGCCTCAAGCCATAGGATTCATCCCAGGAAACAGAAGGGACTTTGAGTGATTGCCACCCTGCTATTTATCCAAATAACCTAGAGACCCAGAACCAGCTGGTGACCGTTCAGAGAAATGCTGCCTTTTTCATCCATGGGGGCTGCCTTGAGAATTCAGAAGAACTTCTCCTCTTGTGATACGCAGCTTGTGATACCGTGGGGCAACCCATGTTTCTGGGACTTTGTTTGCATGTGTCTTTCCTGGAGGGTCTGTGAAGGCAGGTCTGCATTTGGGGACCATCTCATTTATGTGAGTCTTTGAGATTTATTGGGTTTTGTTCCAGGGGCTTTTATTGTGGGTGCTTTTCCCTCCAGAAAATATCCTAGCAGTTCCTGGGACTGTGAGCTGACGAGGTTCCCACCTCAGTTCCCACCCCGGTTGTGAACGACAAAAACACGCCTCACACGCAGAGGCGGTCCAGCAGCCCGAAGCCCCCGTTTTCCACTTTCAGGGACTGGTGACCCCTGGGGGAAACAGGTCACTTCGGCTGCCACTTTTTGTTTCTTGCCAAGTCCGTACAGAGCACCTCAGCACCGAGCTCACTGAATCCTCACAGAGGACCCCGAGAGGGTAGTGCTATTGCTATCCCCATCTTATAGGTGGAGAAACTGAGGCCCAGGGAGGTCAACCAGTTCTTCCAAGGCCACAGAACCATAGGAGAGTCGTACCACACTGTGGCTAGCTCCAGAGCCCGCAAGGCTCGATACAGCAAGAGACCGAAAGAAACCTGCTCCTGGCACGTCAGGGCTGTGGCCTCCTGCCGGTGTGCATTGATGCTGTGTGGGGACAAAGAGCAGAGCACTGCCTGGGCCTCGGGAAACACCTGCCAGGTGGGACTCCTGCTAACAGCCTCCTGGCCACCTTCAGCTGCACAATCTCCAGGAACAGGAGGCTGGGTAGGAGGAGAGGTCTCCTCTGGTGTCCTCTCCTGCCTCCCAATACTCACCAGTGTAGGGCCCTGGCTCTCTCCCAGAAAACCAAAATCTCACTTCAAGGCAGTAACTGCTCCGGTGCCTCTCTTGGGGGCAATTGTAACTTGGAGGGCCCGTAGCTCACACTTGGACCAGAGTACAAAAAAAACTAAGCAATACTTGCCCATCCTATTCAGCAGCTTACAAAGATTCTCTATGCCCCAGCTCCTGTAATCCTCCCAATAACCCTGTGTGGTGACTGGGGCATGACAGATGATCCCCGTGTTACAGATGAAACAGCAGAGGCTCCAAGGGCTTTGCCTGACATCCTAAGATTTAGTGGAAGAACTGGCTCTATGCCATCTTCTCTGCCCACAGATTGCCGGCTTTTTCTTCCACTCCTTACTGCTTTCCTCAGTGTTCCCGTGGGTCTGAGTGCTTGCCTTGAAATATTAATCTACAATCCAGTACCTTGGACAGAGCAACCACATACAGCCACACAGGTTGCACACTGCACAACTCCGGGGAGTACCATTCACGTGAAGTTCAATGTCCAGAGTTGTGCCCTGAACCCAGACCCCACACAGCCCTGGACCAGCATCTCTCCTCATTACAGAGCTCAATGTCCCCTGCCCTGGTCTTCAGGGCTCCTTCAGTTGGGGATGGCCTCATCAGTCTGGACAGACTATCACACTCAAAATCCTATTGGTCCCAACCTGTTGTCACTCTAAACCAGCCAGAGCACAACCCATGGGGACTGGCTGGAGAAGCCTGTGGGGCTTTATCAACGTAACTTGGTGGGAAATCTGCCCTCCACAGCCACAGTTACCTCTTGCCTGCCCGCCTGTCGGTTACACTTTCCAACACACCCCGCAGGGCCATTATTCAGGGCCCACTGCATAAACATATGCACCGAATAAACCCAGCCTGAGTCCCCAGGAAGAGGACTTGAGGAGAGTACAGCACTGCCAACAGCTAATGAAATCCCAACCCTGGAATGGAACCAGGCTCGCACAGTGATTTATCCTGGCTCAGTTAGTTCTCTCACATTACTGATCCAACAAGAGGCTTGTAACTATGGGCCTGTTAGCAAGAAGGAAAAAAAAAAAAAACAGCCTTGCACACCCATCATTTGGAAGATGAGAAATTCAGCTTTGAGCCACAGGACGATCTCATATTCCTTTACAGCTCCCAAAATGACCATCATTAACTGAACACGAACTATGTGTCAAGTGCTTTCTGAAATTCCTTCCATGCATCACCTTCCTTAGACTTTACAACATAGTGAGGTGAGTATTGCTAATGTGCCCATTTTAAAGATGGGAAATCAAAGGCATAAAGAAGGCTGGATGATCTTGCCTAAGACCATCGGGCAGGCTGACCACACAGACCCAGCTCTTGAGCCCCATGCTTTGGACACTCCCATTGTGAGTATGCATTTGTCCAGCCAGCATCTCCAGTGTGCCACCATTCTCCAGGTGCCAGGGCTAACAGACAGCAGAGTCCATCACAGGCCTGCTGCTGGTGGAGGTCAGTGGGCGAGACAGCATTAACCACAAAGAGGACGTAAAATGCACCTGTGGAAACTGTCCAGGGAGGATGCAGGGCCAGCACAGTATGTTAAATCAGGGACCTTTGGGTCTCGGGGGAGAGAGGTCCAGGAAGGTTTCTCTGAGGAACCAGTGAGAGCTGAGTGATGCTTAAAGGGAAGTGAGGAGGAGCAGAGAAAGAGCAAGGTCAGACTCCATGGCAGGAAGGCAGCCGGAGTTGCAAGAACCTGGAAAAAGACCAGTGTACAAAACAGGAATACTCACTGGAAGATTCCAATTATATAAAATTCTACGAAGAGGTAATCTATAGTGGCAGTGGTTGCCTGGGCTGGGAGGTGGGGCAGGGAGAGAGATTACCAAGGGTGACTGACCTGTTCATTATCTTGATGGTGGTGACAGCTGCATCAGTGTATACATATGTCAAAACTCATCAAATTGCACAACATCTAGCTTACTCTGTGTCCATTATAATGGCCCAGTAAAGCTGTTAAGAAATGAATATACGGAAAGCCAGTGTGGCGGGTGCACGTGGAGGGAAGGATGGGAAATGTGGCTGGAGGCCCAGGAGGGGCCCGCTCAGTTAGCCTTCACCTCTGAGGTCTGGGGTCCTATTCTGAGGCACTGGTGATTAGAACATCTAAATCTCTGGGGGCCCCAATTCAACCCACAGCAGGCAGTCCGAGGAGTAAAGGGTAACTGAGCAACACGGAGGACAGGAGGACAGCAGGTAAGAGGCCCAAGTTGGAATTTTGTTCTGCCACCTCCCCAGAGAGTCCTGGCCGCCACACAACCTCTCAGAGCCTATTTTCTCACCTGTAAAATGGGGGTTATGACCCACGCTTTACCTTGCCACCAAGACTGTCCAAGGACCAAAGAAAAGGATCAGTGGACGTGCATGAGGGCAGCCCTGTCTGCAGCTGGGAGCCCTGGAGAAGCTCTCTGTACTGTTCAACAGCTTATGAAGGGGCTCCTGAGGCCACTGTATATACCCACTCACCACCCCCAGACACACAGGACGCAGAGAGAAGGCAAGGTCCCTGCCCACGCGTTCCCACCCATGAGCACTGCCACGCCACGTGGCATAGTGATATGTGTGACAGGGTACGCCCAGGGCCATAAGGGTACACACACCAGCCGCCTTAGCCTGGTACCATCACAGAGGGCTCCTCTCCGGCACCTGGATGGAGACACCAAAATAATGCCCCCCCCCGCAAAATGTCCATACCCTAATCCCCTGGAACCTGTGATGACCTTACATGGCCACAGGACTTACAAATGTGAATAAGGTTAAGGATCTGCAGACGGTGAGACCGTCCTGGATTACCTGGAAGGGCCCAATCTAGTCACATGATTCCTTAAAACAAGAGGTGGCAGGGGCACCTGGGTGGTTTGGGTGGTTCAGTCGGTAGAGTATCCGACTCCTGATTTTGGCTCAGGTCATGATCTCCTGGTTCACGGGATCGAGCCCCACAGCAGGCTCTGTGCTGTCAGCACAGAATTCTCAAAATCGGGGTGCCTGGGTGGCGCAGTCGGTTAAGCGTCTGACTTCAGCCAGATCACGATCTCGCGGTCCGTGAGTTCGAGCCCCGCATGGGGCTCTGGGCTGATGGCTCAGAGCCTGGAGCCTGTTTCCGATTCTGTGTCTCCCTCTCTCTCTGCCCCTCGCCCGTTCATGCTCTGTCTCTCTCTGGCCCAAAAATAAATAAAATGTTGAAAAAAAAAAAAAAGAAGAAGTGTGAGGTTTACTGTCAGAAGTGCTGACCTCGGTCACCCTTCCAAAGAGTGGACCTTAAGCAAGGTCAAAGTTCCTCCTCGGGTCCCTGCCCAGTGAGTGAGGAGCTCATCAAAACCACACTGCAGGAGTACTGGGCTCATGGTAGAGGCATCCTCTGGTACTCTGAGCCACGGTTACTGGTCTGGGGCTGGGTCATGAGCAAAGGGACCCTGGTGGCAGCCCAGCTGTGCTGTCAGGTCCAGTCGGGACCTCACTTTGCTAATGAGAAACATGAAGGACAAAGGATACTTGTCTAGGGTCCCCAGGAAGTTAGAGGCCAAAGCTGGAGGGAACCAAGGTCTTCTATCAGCAGATGGGGAACGCTGCAGCCCTGGGACGAGGCTCCTGGCATCACAGCCTGTCCTTCTACCTAAGCGTGGATCTCAAACCCCACAAGAACGCTGCATCCTGCACTCACACCCTCTGCAGACGTGGCTCAGAGGCGGGTCAAAGCCCCACTGGCGCCCCACAGTGGCTCACCCCAAGGAATCCTCCTGCAGCTGCTAGACGGTGCTTAGACAACAGCCAAGGCCTCCAGCCAAGCAGTCACTCATTCCCAGCCCAGGTTTGAGAGGCCGGTCCTGCAAGGATTCATTTCCACCCTCTAACCAGGAGGGAGTAAGCAGGTACAGCTGGGGATCTGAACATCAGGACTTCTGGACAGGCAGCAAGCTCCAAGTTGGCTACATGCTGGAAGTGAAGGGAAATGACAAGCACAGGAGCTCAAAGATCCAGCTTCCTAGTTAAAGGCATCTTTCAGGTCTCAGAAAACTCACTGAACATTTCCAATGCATCTACTCACAGGATCCTCCCCACACAGTGGGTTGGTGAAGCCTCCCCGGGGGTCAGCCGTTGGCCATGATATTACTTGAGGTGGGTTTTGCAAAAAGGGTATTTTAAAACAGCATCATTCCCAGCATCAGGTGGGGGCCAAACAAATGGGGCCAAGGTGCCACAGGAGTACGGCGGAGGGAATCCGTCACCTGGGCCATTTCATAAGACATTGGATAATGTGAAGAATCACTCAAGAGGGCTTCTCCTCTCTTTTCTCCGAGCGCCAGGATATTTTATCGTCATCATGTGAAGGTCCATTAGCAACAGTCCTGGAAAATGGCTCTTTCAAGGTCAGGGAGGTACAAGCAAAGGAACAGAAGGAGCAATCACTCCAAATGCGGGACTGTTCAAATGTTTTACATTTAGAGAAAGGGAGGCATCCAGTCGGAAAGAAAGCCACACACGGAGTTCTGGGACTGGTGCATTTTCTGATTGAACAGGAGCAGGATTGTGGAAACAGGCCTCTGTGTACTAGACATTACTCAGATGCAACTATGGGCAAGGATCCACGGAAGCCCTACTAGGTGGATGTCTTCCCGGCCTCCCCCGCCCTGCCCTGCATGCCTCGACTTCCAGCTGGGCTCATCGCATGGAGGTCCCAGCAAGAGCCAGAGGGTGGCAGGACGGGTAGTCAGAGAATGGAGTCCTCAGCTACAGAAGAGCAGTGCACAACCCCCCACCCTCAGGCCAACAGCTCCAGACGAGGTGGGCTGCTCCACTCCAGGCTCTGATACCACTAGCTGGCCTTGACCTTCTAGCCAGGAGTGGTGAGCACCCCATCCCAGGGGGATTTATTTCTTCCCCATACTCCCCTCTGTGAGTGGTCCCTAAGTGCAGGGACCTCAGGGACCCCATTGGGGGCCCCCTCTATTCCCTGCCAAGGCCTAAGTGACCTTTCTACCCTCTCCAGAAATTCTCCCTGGACTACTCCAGTCTCCTCTCTTGAGCTGCTATAGACGTGATTGTTCTTTGGAGGCTTATCCGGTTTCCCGAGCCAATTTTGGACCTCCAGGGTAGTGACCGGAGTATGCACACCATTCACATCCGCACGGTGCCTGCAGACAGTTATCCAGTTTCGCTGGTCACACCTTTAGGAGAAAACCTCCTTTTTCCTGTCAAGTTCACAGAGCCTGAAAGTAGTAGCTAGGATGCCAGGCAGGGCCGGGACAAGCTCGGGAAAGAGAAAGAAGCATGAGTGACCAGAGGGGTGGCACCTCCCGAATTTGCCTCCCCAACATCCTACGGCCAACAACCTGCCCCCAGGCAAGATGCAGGGCTCTCCTCGAGGTCTGGAGTGGAAGGAAATACATCTAGTGGGCAAATGTCTGTTGAAAGGCTATCCAGGCCACACTGAAATCCCACATCTGGGCCATAAACAAACCAGACCTAGATTCTGGTCTTGACCTTCAAGTTTCCACAGACCCAAAACCACCAATATGAGGAGGGGATTCAGAGTCAGCCTGAGCTGGCCAAATCTTGGTTTTACTACTTAGCACTTTGTGGGGGTCCCCAAAAGCAGACCATGATGAAGGGTGTGGGTACAGGTAGTTTGTCTGGGACATGGCTCTGAAGCAGGGAGGTAGGGCAGGGAAGGGAGGAAGGCCAACAAGAGGTACGTCAGGAAGTGCTGACTGTGGGAGCTCAACCCACAGGGAGCTCCCAGAGCTGTCCCACTGAGAGCGCAGAAGCCAGGCATTCATCTACCATCCCCCTCCCCCCCCCCCAAGTGGTTGGAGATCTGGGGAAGGCTCCACGGTGTCAGTTTCCCAGCACTTCATACTAGCTGTGCACACAGGCCAGCACACACCCCAGCCAGACAGCAGCCTCGGAAAGAGACGCAGGAAGTCACCAGTGTGCAGGGACGGTCTGTAGGTGACTTCAGGGAGGGGCTGGAGCGCACACCCTCAGCCATTCCCTCCGCCTCTCTGAGCCTGAGAAATGGGCACAAGTGTTGGAAAGGCTGAGCAGTAAGAAATGTCAGCTGTACTCTTGGCACGGTGCCTGGCACTTGGCAGGGTGGGGGTTCTAACAGACAGCCTTGGGGTTCCAGAATTACAATGGTGTCACGTGCACATGTGCTGAGGAGCACAGAGGTCCTGCAGGAGGATGCCACTTTGATGCCTGAGAGACATCCCAGAGGAGGTATTTAAAGACTGGGTAGTATTTGATCAGCAGATAAAGAATCCGATTTGATAAGCCAACACTTCTTCCGTGGAATCACACTTTACTTCTGGAAGGGATCTCAAAGGCAACGCAGTGATCCCTCCAGGGGAAAAGGGAGGCAAAGCAGGGCCCCACAAGTGAGATAACTCCCGGGTTGTGGCCCCTCCTGCCCACCCCCTGCAGGTGGTCCCAGTGCCCTGGGGTACCATTAGTACAGGTGCCAGTTCTTGCAGGCCCAGCTGCCCAGGGCTGCCATCCAATTCTCTCAACATGCAAGAGCCTCACACAAATGCCCACTTACAGCTGTGATGATGCCAAGTATCAAACCCAGGAGAGGAAATGTCATATTGATGCCAGACTCGTGGTCCCTGAAATCTGCCGTGTGAGTCTCATTCTTCCGATTTAAATCTCTTTCTGTAAACATTCATTAAGGTTTTTAGGAGCCAGGCATTGAGGATCGAGTCCAGAGGGGAGACAAACCTAAGGCAATGACAATAATACCATAGAAGTGGGATGACCCAGAGAAGTTAAAAGTACTATGGGAAGGCAGGGAAGGGAACAATTAAGAGTGTCCGGGGGGCAGAGACACTGATGGCCAAGTTGGTTCTTAAAGGATGCATAGGAGTTTGCTAGGCAAGAGAAAAGCAGCTTGGGGGAGGCCATCCCAGGTGGAAGAAACAGCAGGAACAAAGGAGGGAGGCATGGAATGCTCATGCCCAGGTGAACAGCCCGGGGAACGCTTGGAGAAGTAGGCAGAGAGAACAGCTGTAGGCATCACCCCCAGCAGTTCCAGCTGTTTGTGGCCAGCACCTGTCCTGATAGGTACCTGTGCTCATACCAGCTGCTCAACAATTTGACCATCATACCTGTTTGGACAGGAACTGAAGCCCCAAACTATCAATAGAGGATCGATAGGATCTGATTTGTTTTTATTTGTTGTTTATTTTTAAGTTTTAATTAATTTGAGAGTGTGAACAGGGGAGAGGAAGAGAACAGGAGAGAGAGAGAATCCCAAGCAGGTTCTGCAACTGTCAATGCAGAGCTCCAAATGAGACTGGAACTCACAAACCATGAAATCATGACCTGGGCCGAAATCAAGAGCCAGACGCTAAACTGACTGAGCCACACAGACACCCTTGGTCTGATTTGTTTTTAAAGAAAACTCTCTCTTCGAGCACAGGCAGAATGGGTCTGACTCTGCAGAAGGATGCAGGTGAGAGGCAGAGCTAGGCCCCTCCCCACCCCCAGGGCTTCACCCCCATACTGCACTCAGATGCAGGCTGGGATGTCTGGAGAATCCACACACAGCTGTGATACAAGCCTGAGTCCCACACCGCTCCTCGAACTAGAATCTCAGAGCTTAAGCTCTAGAAGGTCACTCGGAGACCACCCAGGTCATGTCCCTTGTTTCACAGATGAGTTACCAGAGATGAAATTAGAACTAATAACACATTCAATCATTCGGCCCATATTGGAGTGCCCCTCTGTGCCAGGCACTGCCCTACACCTTAAGGACAGAGCAGAACATAGAGCAGCCAAGGCTCTTGCCCTTTCAAAGTTCACAGAGGAAACAGAAAATAAAATAATTCAGATTGTGGGAGGTTTTATGAGGGAAACAGAACGATAGGACGCGGGGTTTGGCAGAGTACAACCTTCCAACCAAATCCTGCCCTTAGCCTCCTTGTATGCCAGCAAGCTAAGCGCACTTTTTTGCTTTTAAAAGGTTGTAACAAACAAACATGTGTGTCCAACAGAGACTGCACAGCCCACAAAGCCTGTAATTTTTGCTCCCTGGCACTGTATAAAGTCTGCAAACCTCTATAGGGTTAGTTGGGGGGGGGGGGGGGTGCTCTCTAACGAGCAAGATCTGGGTTCCTGCCTTATAATATGGCCTTTTCCTACTCCTCCACACCTGCTCTGGATAAGACACTGAAATAATTCATCAAAAGTTCACCAGAGTTGGCAACATGCGTGGAGCCAAGAGTCTGGCATTCTGGACACCTCCTTCCCCACCTGCTGCCTGGGGTCTTCCCCCAAGTAACCTGGTGCTCAACCTGGCCACAGCTGTGCCCGCCTCCTCCCCAACTGGCAGAAAGAGCCCTGGGGACACAACAATCTCTCCCATGGACCCCTCATCCCTCCGACGCCTGCCTGAACCACTCAGTCAAAAATAGAACCATGTGGATCCCTACTATTTCAAGACGCCTCCCTGGAAATCCAATACCCAGGAACTCTGAGTTTTTATTTCAAATACATTTCTCAGTCCACAGTGCATAGCTCAACGTTGCAAATCCTGTTGGTGGGCAACAAAGGGAGAAATGTTGGTGTCTGAACAAAATTAAATGTACCACTCTAGCTCTCTGGGAAAATCTTCTAGAACACATTCCAGCAGCCATTGTGAATGGAAACCCACATGAAGCCAGAAGTATGCCACTCAGCAGCATTTGTGATATATTCCATGATATTTCTGTGCAAAATGGGACCCAAATGGTCTCAAAAAAAAAGTTTTTCTCAAAAAAAATTTTCAACACAGAGCCTTTCCACACACACCGCCCCATCATCACCCTGGAAAGTTCCAAAAGGCCATTTTGTTTGCGTTCAATTCGATGCCTCACAGAAAATAAATTACACGTGAACTGTTAAAGTAGCCATTCCCTAAAGTTAAGATAACTCACATGTCCACACAAAGCAATACAATACATTCTTACTATGGCAATGGTGAAAACGTCTGATGAAAGACAATAGATTGAGCACATTCACCTGGGATTCCTCCCCAAATCCCATTAAAACATTAGTAAAGGGATTCTTTAAAGGGACCAACGCACAAGGACAAACAGAAGGAGAAACAGCAGAAACAGCATGTTGGAACCTGGAAAGCAGACGGATAAATTGTAACTGACAAGAGTAGAATAGAGAAAGCAGTCTCAAATTTATTTATGCCCCTGGCAGAAGGGGTGAGGGGGGGGCTGAAACTCGGAAGATCAACTGAAAGCCTGCCCACCCAGCAGTTAGACCCTGATTACTTCTCCCACTCGTGCAATTGGGCAAACGTCCCTTCTGCCCCCAGAGAAGAATGGAGATTGAGTCACCGGGGACCGTAAACAGGACCATTATGCTGGGGGATATCAAGGAAGCAGGGGGAGGGAGGGCCTGTACCAAACCAGAAAATTAAATCAAAGCTTATATATTGCATATGGAGAACCGCAGTCTTCTTCCTCCGCTCAGATCTCAGAAGGCTAACAAAAATGCAGAAGACTGGAAAATTCTTCGTGGGTGGAATTCTCAACGGAGAAGAGCCCTGGGTGCTGACATACTTGTTTTGTGTCCTCCAAGGACAAATGATAGATGGGTAAAAAGGTGTGCCTTCTCTTACAGGAATACTTAATTTAGAATTAACTTCTGTCAGAGAAAACACAATTTCCTACACCGACTCTCTTATTGCCTGTAGTTTCTATTTCAGAGCAGGGGAAACAGTACACTGCATCTGACACAGGATTAGCGGGGTAGGGAATCTACTTACGTTTCTGCTACTATTGCCATTCCAAGACAGCTGAACTGGATCACCCTGCAGCAGGATTCTCCACTTCACCTGCAATTAGACCTCCCTGGGGAGCTTTAAAAACAAACCAATCCCAGAGCCCAGCCTTCCAGAGATTCTGATTTAATTAGTCAGGGAGGGGTCAGGCATCACAGTTGTAAAAACTCCCCAGGTGATTGTCACGGGCAGAAGTTGAAAAACACAGCCTTTCAGTGAAGCTTGTGGTGGACAAGCCCACTCGTGTAATCATAGTATCTAACCCACTTACTAATGTCTACCTTTAAGTAATATGACTGGTCAGACCAGGGTCACCAGATAGCTGAGGAAAATCTCTAACAAGACAGACCAAAACAATCAAGTACAGTGGACCTTTAAACATACATGGGTTTGAATTCTGTGCGTCCACTAACATGCAGATTTTTTTAAATTGTTTTTTAACATTTATTTTTGAGAGAGAGAGAGAGAGACAGACAGAGTGAAGCCGGGGAGGGGCAGAGAGAGAGGGAGAAACAGAATCTGAAGCAGGCTCCAGGCTCTGAGCTGTCAGCACAGAGCCTGATGCAGGACTCGAACCCACGAACTGTGAGATCATGACCTGAGCCAAAGTCAGATGCTTAACTGACTGAGCCACCCAGGTGCCCCTGCAGATTTTTTTTTTTTAATATAATACCGTAGATGTAGTTTCTCTTGTAATTAAGAACATTTTCTTTACCTTACTTTTTGTAAGAATACAGTATATAATACATATACAAAGGCTGTGTTAATCACCTGTTACTGGGAAGGCTTCTGGTCGACAGGCTATTAGGGTCAGCTTTGGAGGAGTTAAAAGTTACACGCGGATTTTCAACTGTACAGTGTTGGAACCCTAACCCCTAATTGCTCAAGGGTCAATTGTATATAAAACAATTAGGAGGAAACAAACTATGCAGAAGAGAAAATCTTGCCATTTGCAACTATGTGGATGGAACTGGAGGGTATTATGCTAAGTGAAATTAGAGAAAAACAAATATCATATGACTTCACTCATATGGAATTTAAGATACAAAACAGATGAACATAAGGGAAGGGAAGCAAAAATAATATAAAAACAGGGAAGGGGATAAAACATAAAAGACTCTTAAATATAGAGAACAGAGGGTTGCCAGAGGGGTTGTGGGAGGGGGGATGGGCTAAATGGGCAAGGGGCATTAAGGAATCCACTCCTGAAATCACTGTTGCACCATATGCTAACTATCTTGGATGTAAATTAAACAATTTTTAAAAAATTAAAAATAATCTATTTTAAAAAAATAAAAAATTAAAAGGTTACCCTGGGGTGGAGGAAAAAGAAGAGAAAATCTTTTGGGGGAAGAAGAGAATCATTAATTTCTCAGGGCTTAGATGCTCAAAGATGCAAAACATTAAATCCATGAACAGGACACTATCATTTTTAAAAGAATACTTAGAACCGTTTTGCTCAAAGATGCAAAACATTAAATCCATGAACAGGACACTATCATTTTTAAAAGAATACTTAGAACCGTAATCTTAGGGCAGTAGAAATAAAAATCTCAAAGGTTTGGAAGTTGAAGATGAAAAAAACCTTCCCAAAAGCAGAGAGATAGAAGAAATAAAAATAGAAAGGTAGAGGAAAACTTCAAGAGATTCAGCATCAAAATCATAGGTATCCCAGAAAGAGAGAAGAGAGAGAAAAAAAAAAAAATTCAAGGGCTCCTGGGTGGCTCAGGTGGTTGAGCATACCACTCTTGATTTCAGCTCAGGTCATGATCTAATGACTCATGGTATCGAGTCCCAAAGTCAGGCTCTGTGCTAACACTGAGGAGTCCACTTAGGATTCTCTTTCTCTGCCCACCCCTGCTCACACTCACCCTCACTCTCTCTCTAAAGAAATAAACATTTTTTAAAAAATAAAGATAATCCAAGATGAATGCCCTGAGCTTCCAGATTAAAAAGGCTTACTAAGTACCAGCATAATGGAGAAAACAAATCTACATTAAAGGCAAGGTGAAATTTAAATTTCACACAGGGAGAAGATTCCACAGGCTTCCAGAGAGAAAGAGGAAAAATGTCTACATGCAGAAGATCAAAAATTATAATGGTACGGAATTTCTCTCCATTAGAGGCTAGAAGACAAGGGAACTCAAAACTCTGAAAAGTTATCTTCAATCTAGAACTTTGTTTCTGTCAATTCACTAACAGAATAGACATTCCCAGACTTGCAAGAATCAAGAATGTTCTCCCTCTTGTTACTGGAGATGTTCCACCGAAATGAGGAAGAGGAAGACATGGAACCCAGGAAGCAAGGAGTCCAGCAGAGACGAAAAAAAGGAAAATACCTAGAAAGATGTGAAGGAAGCTCCCAGAATGACTGCTGTCAAGCAGATCTGGACAGCAACTGACCCAGAGGAGAGAGGAGCTTTCCCAAGCTCCCTTGTAGCTAGGTGTGAACACGTGATCTTAGCCCCACCAACTGGGGATCCACGTGAGATTTCATTTCAAGAGAAATCAAAGAAGCAGGTGTCAGTGAAAATCACTGGGGGAAGATTGGGGGTGGGGGGAGGGACTTAATTTTCAGGAACAAGAGCAGGGAAAGATAGGCATTCCTGACATCCAGCCCCTGCGGTCTGATAATGGACCCTGGCCGTGAGGTCTCCAAACCCAACTCTCCCTCAACCTGGATGGAAACCCTGCAGCTGGTCAACATCCTGTAACGGTCTCCTCTTCTAGCTAGAGTGCATTATTTTTGCAACTAAGCATGTGATGAATAAACCATGACCAAATATTTAGGGCTGAATTCATAAGTACACAAAAAAGTAAATCAAAAAAAGGCAATTATTCATTCCAAGTAAATAAAATGTAGAACAAATAACCACGGTTCATTACATGGGAACAATATTTAGCCTTATAAATGAAAACACTGTAATCTCATATAAATTTATAAATGCATTCAGAAGAGGGGGTAGAGGAAGTTAAGTATGCGTGTTAGGGTGGAACGTCTTTTAGTTTTTTATTGCTTTTGTAACAAATTAGTAGTTTAAGCCAATAAAGTCATTTAAAAACTACCCACTTATTTTCTTACCATTCTGGATGTCAAAAGTCTGAAATAGGTCTTACTAGGATAAAAAAATCAACACGTGTGCAGGGCTGCATCCTTTCTGGAGGCTCTAGGAGAGAGTCCATTTCCTGTTTCATTCAGGTTGTTGGTGGAATTCAGTTCTTTGCCATGGGTAGGGCTTAAGTCCCCATTTCCTTGCTGGCTGTCAGCTGAGGTCTGTTCTGGCTTCTGGAGGCTGCCCACAGTTCCCTGAATCTGGGCCCTCTTCCTGTATCTTCAAAGCCAGCAACAGAGGCTTTGACTCTCTGGCCTTTCCTTCCTTTGTAGTATTTGTGACCCACTCTGCTGCCTTTCAATTTTAAGGACTCAGGTGATTAGGTTGAGCCCACCCAGATACCCCAGGATAATCTCCCCATGTTAAGGTTCTTAACCTGAATCACATGGGCAAAAATCTCTTTTGCCATATAAGGTAACACATTCACAGGTTTGGGAGATTAAGGCATGGACATCTGGGGGCTGGGGACAGAGGAGGTTGAAATAGGTTAAATCTCCATCTTCCAGGAAGTCATCAGTGTCTAAAATAGAAACATCAAGAAAGTGCGGCATAAACACTAGAATACAGATGCTGAAACCAGAAGACATCTCTAGAAAAGCCGAAAAAATTACCACTGAGCAGGAAGATGGGGGGCAGGGATAGGGTTTTGTAGTTTTTACATTATAAGCCTCAGAGGGCACTATTTAATTTTTAATTTTTTTTTTTTTAAATTTTTTTTTTTTTCAACGTTTATTTATTTTGGGGACAGAGAGAGACAGAGCATGAACGGGGGAGGGGCAGAGAGAGAGGGAGACACAGAATCGGAAACAGGCTCCAGGCTCTGAGCCATCAGCCCAGAGCCTGACGCGGGGCTCGAACTCACGGACCGCGAGATCATGACCTGGCTGAAGTCGGACGCTTAACCGACTGCGCCACCCAGGCGCCCCTAATTTTTAATTTTTAACCATATACCTTGTTAAGCTGTGTGTACATTGCCTCCAGGATAGGAAACACACCTGTGTTCAGTCTATTCTCAACTCAATACTTCTAACACTTCTGATCACTAAATATGGGGGGGCCTGTGGGGGTGGTACCCATACCTCCAAGCAATTCTCTGACACAAGTTCAACCCCACAAAACAGCCCACCATGCTTCAGACCCCATCCTAAATCCAAAAGTTGTTACCTGTTCTTCTGACCTATAGGCTATAAATTACAAGTTCCCAACTAGAGTGACTCAGAACCCAGGAAACCCGTTTACTTCCTAGATAACCGGTTTGTCACAAAGTATACTGAAGGATACAAATGAACAGCCAGATAAAGAGATACATATGGCGAGGTCTGTCCCCAGCATAGAAGCCTCTGTCCGGATGGAGCCCCCATTTTAGCACATGGATGTGTTTTTGTTCACTAATCTGAAAGTTCTGAGAGCACCCTCCTTCTTGATGAAGCCTTTTTATGGAGGCTTCATCAGACAGGCAGGATTGACTAAATCACTGGCCATTGGTGACCCATTCAATCTCCAGCCTCTCTCTCCTCCCCTAAGGTGGGGTGGGGAAGTTCCAAACCTCTAATCTCCTGGCAACCAGCCCCCAGCTGTAGGGGCTTTCCAAAAGGCCCCTCAGTAACATAAACTCAGGTGTGGTTGAAAGGGGCTTGTTATAAATAACAAAAGACACCTTTATCCTCTTACCACTTAGGAAATTCCAAGGGTTTTTAGAAGGTGCAATGAATAGGATAAAGACCAAGGACAGATTTCTTATTATTAACTACAATATCACACCTCCCCATCAGGCTGACCACAGGATCTAAGTGGCTCTGAATCCTCCCAGGTTCTCCTCTGGCTTTTGTACACCCTGGTTCCTCTGCTGGGAACACTCTTTCCTCCAGGCCTCCTCTTAGCTGTTTCCAAACCTCTCTCAGACAACAACCTCACTCTGCTCCCACAGCACCTCACACCTCCCCCATTATAACTGCCCACCCACCCTAAACTGAAACTGCACCCATCCACCTGCTGGAGAAAGCTTACACATAGAAATGAAAACAAGCAGAACCAAGCCAGTGGGAGATACGGAGAGCAAGCACCAATGAGATGCAGTCATCAGCTGGACATTCTTCCCACAGGGCTTGAAGGTAAGAGGATGTGAAGTCTGGAGCTGCTGCAGCCATCTTGTGACTCTGAGGTTAGGGCTTGAAATAGGAACCAATGTAAAGGACAATAGGAACAAGGAAAGAGAGACAAGCCACATCCCAGTGTTATCACAGCAGCTCCCCTTCCACATCTATGGCCTCTGGGATTTCTGGTCATAATGACAACAATTACCCTGAAGCAGTTCTTAGCCCAGGCTACACATTAGAATTACCTGGGACACAAGAAAGGAAGAAAGGAAGAAAGGAAGGAAGAAAGGAAGGAAGAAAGGAAGGAAGGAAGAAAGGGGAAAAGGAAAAAGCAGTCAAGCTTGGTCCCATCCCCCTGAGATTCTGATGATTCACATGGTCTGGAGTGGAGCAGCCCGGGTAGGAGGAGGAGGAGGAGGAGGAGAAAAAGGAAAAGGACAAGAGGAGAAAAATAGCATTTCAGCCATATCTTTCTCATTTAGATACACTTGATCTGATAAAGCCTGGCTCCATGCTATTCATGCAAAACAAACACCAGATAAATTTAGTTTCCTTTCTCCTCCCTATCTGTCTGGAAAAGTGGGAACTCCTTGACATTTTGGTGGAAAGCAGGAGCAGAGACTGTAACAGGAAAGCCTTCATTCTAGAAAGCAAACCTAGGGAACTCTTTTGGGAGAAGGAGGGGCATTCCTTCACTCACTGAGTCAGCGGACGGTCTGGAAACGAGATGCTGAACAAGCCTGGAGGAGGAGGTCGGTAAGCAGGTGGAAAGTGCCTGCTAAGCCAGGGAGGGGGTGGGACAATTTCCCTGAGAGTCACGGGCCCCACTGCAGACTCACTGTAGGAGTCAGGAGGGAAAGGGGGTGGGCATGGCTGGCTGGGCAGGGAGGTCAGCTGACTCAAATGTGTGCAGACGGAGCAATGCATGCCCTGGTCTCCAGCTGCTGAGGTGAGGTGAGGTGAGGGAAGGGAGGGCCCTCGGGCCAAAGCATGGAGGTCTTGAGCACCTGGAGGGCCGTGGGCAATGCACCAAGCAGTCTGGACTTTGCCCGAGCCAGCTGGACCCAGGAGGCCCAAGAAAACGAGAAAATGCCGGCAAGGGGCAGAGGCTCTGACCATCCCCAGGTCCACCGTAGGTCTGAGATGACACCCTGAATGTATTTAAAACTGTTTTGGACTGAGCCCCTGGTCAGTGCCGGCTCCTGTCTACACACACTGACGTGGCCCTGGATGGAAGGTGTGAAGGGAAAGCCCTTTGGGGCTTGACAAGACAATTCATGAAACACCCCAACACCTGCCATCTATTTGCAAACACCCTGGGGCAGCTGATGGAAACACTGGCCAGGTGGCTGCTCCTGGAACACAGAGACCTGCTCCTGTCCCTGCAGGTGGCTGCAAACTCCTCAGGTTCTGGCGCGGCAGGCACTGCCTCCCCAGAGAGAGACCTCGTTCTCCTGTCTGAACTCCTTTCTCAGCCTGAGGTGGAGCCCTAACCCTCACCCAGGCTCACCCTGGCCTGTGAGTGACCCACGTGTCCCCTTACCACTGGCGCTCCTCAGGCAGCCTGACTCCTGTCTGCAGGCAGGAAAGGCTCCTCCCAGCTGAACCGCGGAGCCAGAAATGGAGGAAGTCACAGCGACAATAAGAGCAAAACGATACAGACAAAATGTGTTACTATTGCTGACCACTGATGACACTTACACTGTCAACAACCCTACAGGTTAGTACTATTTTTATTATCTCCATTTTACAGATAAGGAAAGTGAGGCCCAGACGGGTAAAGGGACTTGCCCAGTACCACTGGCTGGACTAGTATCCTGGTCTCCCAGTCTGGAGTCCACAGCCGCACCCACTTTTGCTCTCATTCAGCCACTCCTGTGACCCCACATCACAAATCCCCAGGCAGAAGACTGCCGTGCTCTCTCTGGGCTCTGACAGGCCAGCATCCTGGACAGCTTAGGCTCTGGCTGCAGGACCTTGAGCAGGTCACCATCCTGACTAAGGCCCGTGAAAGGGGGGTGTGCAGGAGGCCTACAGCTGTCCCCACACAGTCCCTCATTGGCATCCCCCCGCCAACCACCACCCAAATGCATTTTTAGCCACTCTCTTAGGTGAAGTATAAGGGTCTCTGGCTTTGGAAAGAACTCCAGAGTTTCCAGAAATGGACATCAGACAGCCCCTGGTGACACAGGTGATGGCTGGGAAACACTGAGGGGGAGAAGCAAGAGGAAGCAGATATGGCTCTCCCTAGCCAGTGACTTGGGCTTGTGCCGGGTGGGTAATGGGGTCAGAACTGCTCCAATTCCTCCTGGCTTTGAATTCAGCGTGAGCTGTGAACACCTGATGGGGTAGGAGGTCTGACCCTCACTCTCAAGGGGCGAGGGTTAAATGACCTAATACAGTGAAGAACTCAGAACAGAACCCAGCCTACAGGAGTTGCATGGGCTTTTTCTCCATCCAGCTCTTTCTGCAAACGTCACCTTAGCAACGTCTCTGACCACCTGCCCCAAAGTCACCCCCAACCCCGACCTCTCCAACCCCCTCTTCTGCTTTTCTTCCTCTCCTGAGCACTCCTCTCAAGATCAAACCCAGCTTGCCTCTGCGCGGAGCCTCGGCTCATGCATGGCCACCCCTAGCCCCAGGCCTGTGGACCAATTTGGGTCCCTTACCCTGGTGAAGCTCCAAACCAGGGCTTCTCAAACTTGAACACGCAAGAGTGATCACCAGAGGATCTTGTTATGCAGAAATTAAATCAGCAGGGCTGGATGGCCTGGGAATCTGCATTTGTTTGCAGGTGATGCTGATGTCTTTGGCCCTGGGCCAGAATCTAGGCTCTTAGAAATTTTTCCTCCCCATCTCTTCCTCTCTTTTTGCTCCCTATCTCTGTCCCTGCTTCTCTCTGGCTCTCTCCCCTGCCCTCTTTCTTCCTGTGTCTCATCACTGCCTCTCTTGATGCCCACCCCCACCTCCCTTCTCAGCTCTGACTTCCATTTCTTTCTCCACCTCGGCCCTCCCATTAGCTACCCCAGCTGTTCACTGGCACCCGCAAGCATCGTCCATCCTGCTGAGCTAAAATGTCAAAACCCCTAATTTTAGGGGGCTCCAGGGACGGTGCCTGCACTCCGTATTTGCAGAGGGAAAGATAACGGTTAAACCAGAAGACCGCTGAATTTAGCTATTCAGAGCTGGGCTGACTGCATTCCCTTCTTAATAACCACGTAATGACTCCTATTAACAGCCCATCAAAGGCAATCACTCTTCTGAAGGAACAAAGGCTCCCACAAGCTATTTTCTCACCGTTTGTAGCAAACGCTCCCCTTCCACACCTGCATCCTGGCCGCTCTCCCTCTTCAGAGGGCAAATCTTAGAGATCTGTCTTCTCCTGGCCTTCCTCCAGCAGCCTCTCAGCTTCGGCTCCTGGCCCACCCTTCCCCTAGGCCAGGCTGGGAACCTGGGGGAACCTTCACAGTCTTTTCCTCCGGCTCAGTTGGTGGGGACATTTGAAGGAGGCACATGGAATCATCAAGAATAGATACAACCAGGGGCGCCTGGCTAGCTCAGTTGGTAGAGCATGAGACACTTAATCTCACGGTTGTAAATTTGAACCCTGCATTGGATGTGGAGATTACTTACTTTTAAAAATCTTAAAAGAAATACATACAGGGACGCCTGGGCGGCTCAATCGGTTAAGTGTCCAGCTTTGGCTCAGGTCATGATCTCACGGTTCATGAGTTCGAACCCCACATCGGATTCTGCTGTCGGTGCAGAGCCTGCTTCCGGTCCTCCGTCTTCCTCTCTCTCTGCCCCTCCCCCACTTGCACGCACTCCCTCCGTCTCAAAAATAAACAAACATTACAAAAGAATAATACAACCTGTCCTGCAGAAATACTCGTAAATGCCTGTGTTTGCAAGCATATTCAGTGCAACATGGATTGTAAGAATGGAAAAACAGAAACTACCTCCATGCCCATCACTGTCAAATACAATCCTGGACAGCCACGAAAGAGGATCGCAGCTGGCTCCATTATGGCCTCAAACTTTCCAGTTGGGTTCTTCTTTCCAACTTCTCTCTGGGCTCAGGTGGAAGGTCCCAAGGGCAAAGCAGCCCCTGAGGCAACCGAAACTACCCCCTCAAGAAGCAGGAGGACCAGCCCCAGCCAGCAAGGCCCACCCATGATTGACCCCAAGACAATGACCAATCTGCCCTTCACTGCCCACCGGCACAGACTCACCTGCCTTTGCCCCACATTTTCCTTATATAAACCTGGCAGGAATCCCGGCACTTTGGAGACAGTCCTTGAGATATTGGTGTGCTGTCTTCCCGGTGTTGCCCTCACTGAAATAAATTCCTTTCTTGTTCCACCACCGCTCATTTCTCTGCCTTCGGATTTTGTCAGTGGCGAGTGGCTGCACCTGGTCTGTTTGGGGTCCCTGAAGCTAACTTCTCTTGCACACCTGTGCCCCGGCTACAGCTTTAAAAACAACAACAGTGATAGGCCTACACTGAATTCACTTGCTGCAAGCCTTCCCCTGCTCTGAGCACTTTGTTATCTCATTTAACGCCACAACAATCCTGGCACAGTTATTTCCCCGTTGAGGAAACCAAAGCTTAGGTGTATTGACCTATTTTTGCCCAAAACTGAATTCCACTCCACAGCAACCAATCTCTCTGTTCTTTAAGCAAATTTTAGTTGTTTTTTAAAGTAAAGACCACGGAAAGTAAAAAAAAAAAAAAAAAAAAAAAGCTTCTAGAAAGCAACTAGAATATCTTCGTGACCTTGGGGCAGGCAAAGATTGCCTGCGCAGGACACAGAAACTAAGCTCCCTGCACTTCAGAACAAGCAGTGGGTATTAATTGCCCATTTACTTCCGTGCATGTTCTCTCCTCGCACACAGGGTAAGTAAGAGGACTGCCCAGTGGAACTGGCTCAGCATATGAAGTTCTACTTTACATTTCAGTTCGGGACTGCAGCAGGAAACGAGAAGGTTAGAAACTCAGGGAAGGGGGAACCCATCGCTGTGTCACTGCCAGCCGAGGCCTGATCATCCGGGTGACGGACACCAGGGGGCACCCTTCGGACAGTGTGTCCAGCCCTGACCCGCAGCCCTGGCTGGCGTTAATTGGCCATTTGTTTCCCCGCTGTCCCTGTTCCTCCCTTCATCTCTGGCAGGGAGGCGACAGAGGATCAGAATTTCCTGGAGGGGTCAGCAACCAGGAGCAAAGGCTGAGGTACGACTGCACAACGCCCCTCAGTTCACAGAATGCCTTCATCTCCTCGCCTTAGCCTCACCTGGTCTAGAGTTTCTACCCCCACCCTCCCGCCCCCGTGTCATTGACAGTGCAGCTGAGGTTCAGTGAGAGTATAGTGACATGTCTCAGGTCTCTCAGTGGCCAGCAAAGCCCAACGCCAAACCTGGTGCCCAGGGGGCCCCTGCTGACCCCTCCTGCCACCTCACTGCACTCGTTAGATCCCAGCTGCCAAGAGGCTCTTTGGTTACACGGTTCACAGACACAAGTGTGGGCAAGTATATAAACCCAGCTGAGGGTGGGGGTGGGCATGATACTGTATTATGGATACACGTCATATCCATTGGCAAAGTCATAGAATGTACAACACCAAGGGGGAACAGTGTGATAAACTATAGACTCTGGGTGGTAATGTGGTAACAAACGTACACTCTGGTGGGATGTTGATAAGGAGGCTGTGCGTGTGTGGGGCAGGGGCATATGGGAACACTCGGCACCTTCCTCTCAGTTTTGTTGTGAACCTAAAACTGCTTTTTTAAGCAGTTTATTTACTTGGCGGGGGGGGGGGGGGCGGTGCAGAGTGAGAGGGAGAGGAAGAATCCCATGCAAGCTCCGCACTGTCAGCGAAGAACCAATGAGGGGCTCGGTCTCACCAGCCACAAGATCGATCATGATCTGAGTTGAAATCAGGAGTCCGAGGCTGAACCGCTCCCCCCTTCCCCACCCTGCTGACTCTAAGCAAATCCTCACAGTTCCTGTGAAGTTCTCCTCATACGGTGCAGGCCCCCAGCTGAAAGCAGCAGCCTCTGCCCTTCAAAATCAAAAGGTGCATTTTTTTTTACCATTTTAAGGGTACAAAGTCAGGTAAGTTCTGAAAGCAACCTTCTGCTTGTGGTGGGGGGAATGTGAGCAGGACCGACACCAGCCCCATCTGCCCAAACACCAGACTTGCCCTCTGAATATGAGCAGCCCGAGGGTTTGAGGGCTGTCAGTGGGCAGGGTCCCACATGGTTAGCCCACCTGGGGGCAGTCACAGGCTGAAATCCGGGCCTCCCGGCCATAGATCCCAAAAGGCAGTGCAACCCTGTTACACTGTAAACTGGCATTCTGTGAACTGAGGGTCCCTGGGAATACTGCTTTACCTTCTTTATTCCATCCTCACCCAATGCTGTGAGGGAGGCTGAGCAGGGACCATTGCTCCCATTTTGCAGATGAGGAAATGAAGGGCCAGAAAGTCACATGGCTCTCCCTAGACACCACCCACCTAGGGTGCCCCGTGAGCACTCTGCCTGCCCTGCTCTGCCTCTATGCAAGAAGTGACTCACTCTCTCTCCTTTCTCTCTCTTTTCTTTCTTTCTCTCTCTCTTTTCTTTCTTTCTTTCTTTCTCTCTTTCTTTCTCTCTCTCTCTCTCTCTCTCTCTCTGTCTCTCATCACAGCAGGCCTTGGGGTACCTCGAGCAGCAGAGTCAAGGTCTGGGAGGTGTAGGGGGAAGGCCTGTGCCCACCCTGATGGCTTCTCTCTCTTCAGCAGGTCCCTGGCCATACTCCAGCAATGTGGCAGCTCAGTTACTGCTCCCAAAATGCCTCTGCAGCTGTCAACTCACCCCAAGGATCTTTATTTATGGAACCAGGGTGCCTTCTTCAAGAAACGGAGAAATGACGCTGTGTGCTGGTTGGGAAAGTTGCCTCCGGCTTCTTCTACCTTCAAGTCAGAGCCAACGGCACCTGGAGCAGGTAGAGCGAGCCAGCCAGTGAGCCTGGTGGTCAGAGGTACACTGACTTCTCCCGCAGTCTCCACATGGCTGAGACCCCAGCCTGGCTCCAGAGGTCAGCCACACAGGTCAGACTCTCCTGACTGGCTGTATTTGGATGATGGATGTGTTTTTATGGCATAAAAACCAGTTGGCATTTTCTCCTTCTGTAAACCAGGGCTGCTTCTAGAGAGGCTAGGAGGGATAGGGGGAGAACACATTCACATTACCAGGGGGAGACCTCAGAACACAATGACCATGACCACAGAAGCTGCCAGACATTAAAATCTCAGTTTTGTCCTTCAGGAGGGGATGCCCAGCTTCCAAGCCCCTGGTCTATCTTTGGGGAATTGTCTACTGTTGTAAGCTGAATTGTATCCCCTGCCCACAAAATTCATATGTCGAAGTCCTAACCCTCAGGACCTCAGAATGGTAGGGTTCTCGGCTTATCAATTAGGGAATACCAGAAATGTCTGTCCAAGCAATATGGTTTGTGCTGACACCTGCTTTCCTCCTGCATGTCTGGAATTTTGGTAACACTAGGCAGAGGGTACCTATGTAACTGACCCCTAATAAAACCCTGGATTCCTGGGCTCAAACAGCTTCCGTGAGAGACAACACTCACACCTGCTGTCACAATCTGATGCTGGGGCCCTGTGTCACTCCCTGGGTCAGGACCTTGGAAACTTGTGCCTGGTTTCCTCTGGTCTTTGTCCCATGTGCCTTTTCCTTTGCTGGTTTTCTTTGTATCCTGTTGCTATAGTAAATCTCAGCCATGAGTATGACTATATGCTGAATTCTAGAAGTCTTTCTAGTGAATCACCAGGCCTCAGGGTGGTCTTAGAAACCTTTCACACGCCCACCTAGCCACTCACCCTCATCAAAGATGGCCTTTTGACCCTCCACTCATTCAGGCCATGTTCTCAAGCTCTGGTCCCAGACCTCTGTCCCAGCACCACGTCTCAGTGGCCTGCATTAGACCAGGCTAGGGAGCCTGCTAACCACACAGGTTCCTAAGGCTCACCCTACTCTACTCAGTGGGTCTGGTGCCAACCCAGGAAACTGGGTTCTCCAGAAGGTTCTGATGCCCAGTCAGGCTCAGGAAGCCCCTGGTTTAGAGGAAGACCTCATGGCCCAGGAGCTGGACAGCTGAGGTTCAGCACCTGCTCACACACTGACCTGAGGGGCTCTCTCAGGAATATTTTCTCCTCAGGGCTTTATTTTCTTCCACCACCAAACGAGAGGTTTGGCCCCATTTCAGGGCTCTCGGTATTTTGGTGCACACAGATCCCTCCATGAATCTGACCAAAGCAATGAACCTCTCCCTAGAGCATACACCTGCACATGTGCGCACACACACACACACACACACACACACACAGGCACACACAAAAGCACAATTTTGTCTCCAATTTAGGAGCCCTAACAAATTCCACATGAAGAATCCCCTGGCCCGGATCACCTCTCAGGCCACCCATCTCTCACGTGCTAGGATCGTACCAACAACCCGACCACTGTCACCTGAGACCCACGAGTTCAGGGACCAGTGTTTTCTGTACCAGTTCCCTAATGTCTGTAAAACTGCAAACACCGAGACTAATTTTCTCTCTGCGGCGGTACAGACAGAGATGTAGGGTTAGATCGAGTATGGTTATTGAATTTCCATATTCAGACGTGTGCAACCAAGGTCCAGGACTCCTCAGGAGCCACTCAGTTCCTGATAATCAGATTTGCGCTGCTGTAGCCAATTCTCAGCCTTTTCCGCCAGGTGGAATAGAGGCTCGGGTCCTGCGCTGGGTCAGCCCTGTGTCACTGCAGGTCCCAACCGCCTTTGAGTGCAGGCAGAAAGTAAAGAGAGAGATGCAGGATGGATAGATATCACCTCCTCTGAGAAGCCCTCTTGAGCCCCCAGGCACAATTAATTCCTACCTCCGTTGGGCTCTGGAGCACTTGGTGTCAGCTGCCATGACAGCCTTAGAGAGGGTCCAGCTGGTATTACTGTTCACTGTGTACTTATCTGCCCTCCCCAGACTGTGAGCAAATTAAGATGTAAACTCATCTCTGTATCCCAGGCCAGATGCCTAGTAACCATGGCGTGGAATGGAGGAGAGTATCACAACCCAACCGCCTCTGAGCTGCCCGCTGCTTCCCGGGTACCCTGGAGGTCTTGGCAAATCACCTCCCTCAGCTCCAGCAGTGAGCCCCTGACCAAGCCCTGCGTGATCAGAGCATCCAAACGCCTGACCACAGTGACGGGTTCAGAGACAGGCACATGACCTAAGTCAGACCAATGAGATCCAGTCCTGGGATTTGTGTGCAAACAGCCAGAAAAGAGACATTACCTTCCCACGGAGGGCTCTGAAGCTGACTGGGTGGAAGCCTGATCCTCAGGTAGGATCAAGTGGAGCAAGTGCCTGAGACGAAGGCAGCTCAGAGGACAGCAATGCTAAGCGGTGAAGAGAAAGGCAGAGTCCTAATGATCTTGTTTGAAGCTCTGGATCCGGCCATATCTGAGGCCAGTGGCACCCTTGAGCTTTCCAGTTTCATCAGCCAACTAATTCTCCTTTTGCCTGAGCCAGTCTGAGATGGGTTTCTGTCACTCACAACCAAGAGTCCTGGATAAGGACTCCCAGATTCCTAAGTTACCTCTGGTTTACCAGAGTGTCTAGGAAGGTTACTTGCTGGGGCGCAAGGCAGTAGTGACTTGCTCAAGGTTGTGAAACTGCTTCGTGAGAGAGCAGAGACCAGAACTCAGGCTGCTTGGCTTGCAGACAGTTCTCCATATGACATCCTGCCTCTTCTCCTGTCTAGGGGTCTGGCATTGGCCCCAACTAAAGCTACCCTAAAGCCAACATATAGAGTGAGATGCTCACTTAGCAACACCCCACCCCACTCTCAAGCCATGGCAGGGTCCAAACCACAGACAAGCAGAGGTGAAAAGAGAGCTGCCCCATAGCACTCAGAGCAGAGGCTGTCTCCAGCCTGAAGGTGGATTTTTCATCTGCACTTGAATCTGGAGTCAGTGGGGAACCAGAGAGAAGGGAAAAGAGAAGAGTTCCGAGGGGTTGTCTCCAGTTTGTCCCTTGACTCAGCTGCTGCCACTAGGGAGTCAGCCTCAAGGACTCACACACCAGTCACCGTACCTGCTGACTTTGCTGGCAAAGTACTCTCTGTCCTTGGACCTACACACTGGGCTGGGGAGGGATGGTTTGCCCCAAATTACAGAGCATAACTGCCCACAGTGATAACTATCTGCCTGGCTCCCGTGCTCAATGTCATGATGTTGAGAGTGCGGCTGGAAATCCTGAGAATAAGCTTTTCTCCTTTGTTGGCTAACCTCTCCTTATTGTTGTCATTTCCTTGTATTGTGGTTTGGGAATATAGTCTATATATGATAGTCATTCTTTAATGTTTGTTGAGACTAGCTTTGGGCCAGTAAGTGATCAATTTTTGTAAATGTTCCCCATATGCATGAAAAATATGTATTTAAATGACAAATTCAAGGTTAGTATTCTCTATGTATTCATCCTACCAAGGCTGATAAAGATGACATTCAAAATTTCTGTGTCTTTACTAATTTTTTTTTGTCTACAAGAGCTCTTATGTTCTAGAAAGCTGTAGCAAAATCACTCACTAAAATTTTAAACATTTCCATTTCTTCTCATAATTCTGTGTACTTTCTGTATATTTTGAAATAATGTTGGTAGGGGATACAAATCCAAGTATATCTTCCTAGTGAACTGTTCCTTTGACATATGACCTTATGGCTGACATAATGATATATGATTGACATATGATTGACATAATTTGACCTTATGAATGACATAAGGAAGGCCCTGTTTCTCATTCATTTTGTCTGATAATAACATTGCTACATTGGTAGGGAAGCCTGGGTGGCTCAGTCAGTTAAGGATCTGACTTCGGCTCAGGTCATGATCTTGCAGTTTGTGAGTTCGAGCCCTGTGTTGGGTTCTGTGCTGACAGCTCAGAGCCTGGAGCCTGCTTCAGATTCTGTGTCTCCCTCTCTCTCTGTCCCTCCCATACTGATGCTCTGTCGCTCTCTTGTCTCTCCACAATAAATAAATGTGGAAAAAAAATTAAAAAAAAAAAAAACAACATTGCTACACTGTCTTTCTTTTGGTTAGTAATTGTGGGACGTACCCTCTCCCATATCTTTCTACCTTCTATCTTTCTACTGTTTTAAATGAGCCACTGTTGGCTGCACGAAGCTGGGTTTGAGGTGTTGGTGGTGTTGCATTTTTTAACCTGTTCTGGAATTTTCTTTTAGGTATCCAGTACAATCCACCTACATGTATTGTAATGACTAAAGTATTCAGATTTCCTCTATCATCCTGTTTTGTGTTTTCCGTTTACCTTGCTTTTTCTTTGCTTTTTTCTCCTTTCCTGCTTTTTATTGGATTGGAGTTTTTTTTAAAGATTCCTCTTCTACTGATTTCAAAATCACACATCTTTTTATACTCTTATAGCTAGTTCCTAGCATATTTAAAATGAATACTTAAGGGGCGCCTGGGTGGCGCAGTCGGTTAAGCGTCCGACTTCAGCCAGGTCACGATCTCGCGGTCCGGGAGTTCGAGCCCCGCGTCGGGCTCTGGGCTGATGGCTCAGAGCCTGGAGCCTGTTTCCGATTCTGTGTCTCCCTCTCTCTCTGCCCCTCCCCCGTTCATGCTCTGTCTCTCTCTGTCCCCAAAAAAATAAATAAACGTTGAAAAAAAATTTTTTTTGATAATAAATAAATAAAATGAATACTTAACACGGTTCCAAGTTAAGCAATGTCACTATCCTCCACCCCAGTAACACAAGGACCTCAAAAACCTTTGCCTCCAATCTCACCAAGTTGTTGTGATCTATTACTTCAGTCCTGTTTCTGAATCCCCAGTACTGGTTGTTAATTACTGGTTTTATATGCCCAATGTTTCTTTAGACTTATGTACATAATTATCATTGTCTCAAATTACTTCTTATGTCCCACCTTTTCCTTCTAGGCTAAACTCCATCTTAATGAAGAACATCCTTTAATGATCCTTTCAGGAAGGGTCTGTGAGCCTTAGAATCTCAGAGTTTCTTTGAACATGTCTTTTATCTGCCCTAACTCTTGGCTGGCTACAGACTTTTTGACTGACAATTATCTACCGTGGCATCTTTATTAGATACAGTAAAATCTTGGATTGCAAGTAACTTGTTCTGTGAGTGTTCTCCAAGATGAGCAAACATTTCTAATAAATTTTAACTTGATAAACGAGTGATGTCTTACAATACAAGTAGTATGTGACACGGAATGTCACATGATCACAACTGAGCCAATGGTTCTTCTCTCTCTCTCTCTCTCTCTCTCTCTCTCTCTCTCTCTCACTGCAGGATTGTGGGTGATCGTCTCCCATGCTCAGATGCTCAGTCTCAGGCTGCAGTGTCTGGTAGAAATCAGTGATTTTTCAGAACATTGGAAGGTGCCTACAACTGGCAGTAGTGTATTTTTTGTCACTTAAAAGCACCTATGGACAGTCCTTTGCTTTTCCATACAAGAGTAAGCTTGGGATGGGAATGCTTTGCTTCATTCTAGGTCAGACTGCCTGCAGATATAGACCCTTTTCTCTGCTGCCTTATTGCCAGTTACATTAAATACAGTAGATGATAAGAGTTTATTAATACTTTACTGTAGTCAACATCTGTGCAAGCATATACAATGGCCCCCAAGCAGAAAAAGATTCCATTGAGCCAATAGACAGTAGTGATTCCATCAGTGATAGTGAAAGTCATCCTACACAATGGCCCTCCTCTCTCTTGTCTCCCTCACACCAGCCTTGAAGGTTTTCAAAGGTACTTACAGGTTAATTTATTTTTTTAAACATATATTTATTTTTGAGAGAGAGAGAGCAGGGGAGGGGCGGAGAGAGAGGGGGACATAGGATCCGAAGCGGGCTCGGATGTGGGGCTTGAACTCATGAACTACGAGACCATGACCTGAGCTGAAGTCGGACACTTAACCAACTGAGCCACCCAAGTGCCCCTGTTTTTTTTTTTTTATATTTTGTATTTTCTTTCTTATTTTGTGTCATGTTATAGCACTATAATCATTTTATATGAATATTTTTGGTTGTGGAACAAAACATCTGAGTTTTCATTATTTCTTATGGGGAAATTTGCTCTGATATACAAGTGCTTAGGATTACAAGCATGTTTCTGGAATGAATTATGCTCACAAACCAAAGTTACAGTAAAACTAAAGTTTTACTGTAGTTCCATTGTCTCCTGGCGTCCACTGTTACTAAGTCTGCTGTGAGCCTGATCACTGTCCTTTTACAGGTAATCTGTCAATGCCATACAGTTGCTTTTAAGATTTCTCTTTGTTTTGGCTTTCCAAAAATTTACTCATCATATAGAAGTGTAGATTTACTTGTTTTTACCTTCAGAGGACACTTTGTTATCAACACTATGGAAATTCATAGCTTTCATTAATTCAGGAAAACTCTCAGCGGTTATCTCTTTGAATACCATTTCTCACTTATTCTCCTTCTGCTATTCATTCTGGAATGGCCACTAGATGCACGTTGGACTTGTCATTCAATCTTCTGTGTCACCTAATCTCTTTCCCATTTTCCATTTCTTTATTATTTGTATTGCATTTGAGATAATTTCATCCCTCATGTTCTCTTGTCTGTGTCTAACCTACTATTTAACCTATCCACTGAGTATCTTTAGTTCAATAGCTATCTTTTTTCATTTCTATAAATTCAATGTAGGGTTTTTTTGTTCAAATCTTTTTCTCTTATTATTGTATCCTGTTCTTTCTTTATTGCTTCTTTCCATTTTATTTATTTCTTTAGTATGTTTACATTTTTGGGGGTTATTAAAATAGTAATCCTAAGGTTACCTGGGTGGCTCAGTCGGTTAAGCAACCAACATCAGCTCAGGTCATGATCTCATGGTGCGTGGTTCAAGCCCCACGTCAGGCTCTGTGCTGATAGCTCAGAGCCTGGAGCCTGTTTCAGATTCTGTGTCTCCCTCTCTATCTGCCCATCCCCAATGGTGCTCTGTCTCTCAAAAATAAATAAACTAAAAAAAAAATCAAAAAATACTAATCCTATATGCTGTCTCTTCCTCATAGTGATTCTTCATATCATATCATTTGGGATTTGGGATTGAGTGTATCTAAAGCAGTCCCATGGCTGTGAGTTATGAAAGAATTTCTATTAAAAGTTTCATACTGGGGCACCTGGGTGGCTCAGTTGGTTGAGCGTCCAACTTCAGCTGAGGTCATGATCTCATAGCTCGTGAGTTTGAGCCCCGCATCAGGCTCTGTGCTGACAGCTCAGAGCCTGGAGCCTGCTTCGGATTCTGTGTCTCCCTCTCTTTCTGCCCCTAACCCACTCACATCCTGTCTCTCTCTCAAAAATAAATAAACATTTAAAAAAGTTTCATATTTGCTTCTGCAAGGTGTACAAGAGGGACTATATTTTTTACATCAATATCTCAACTGGGAAGCCCTCTAGCACATCTTGAAATTCAGCCTCTACACTGAAAGGTGTCATAGGCCTAGGGCTCCAATTTTTCATTGGTTTGACTCAAACATGTCAATGTTGAATGAGGCCGAAGTGCCGAATCTTCTGTGGTACACTGTAGGGGACGTGTCCAAAGTCTTGAGGAGACTGGGATGCTGAAGTAGGTTTGCTGTGTGAGACTTGCTCCACCCACCCTACAGCCAGGATCCTTGGGAGGATCCAGAGGACACTCCCTGCACCAAGGCTCTGAGAAATACTTTGATGAGGTTTGCATACCATCCTGGAAGGTCTTTATTGTGGTTGTTCTCCACAATGATGGCATCATCAAATAGCATTTCCTGAACTCAATAGGAAAGCTTAAATCCTAGGAAGCAGAGGCCAGAGGATGGTATTCAATCACCAGAGACAAGGTAAAGCATGGTTTCTATAATGAGCAACAGAGCCAAGTGTTGCTGGTCTGGCAAGCAGAGATCCTCAGTATTGGCTAACGATCATGAGATCATGGCGTCCCTAGAACTGAAAGAGACAAGGACCCTTCTACTGACTTGATTTGCATAAAGAGAAAGCTCTAGGTCAGGTGAGCAAAGGTTTGACTTGAATGAGCACAACAGAATCAAAGCCCCTCAAACCCTTCCCAGACTTGAGCCAGTCCAGAGGCCCAGAGACTCTGAAAATAATGCTATATACCAAACCAGAACTTGGTGCTTAAAACATCATTTATTCTGCTCATAAATCTGCATTTTGGTCAGGGCTCAGTGGAAATAGCTCATCTCTATTCTACTTGGCATCAGCTGGGCAACTGAAAGGCTGGGGGCTGAAATCATCTGAAGTCTCATCCAGATGTCTGGCTGTTAAAGCTCAGAGGACGCAAACAGCCAAGGACTGGAACAACTGGGCCCCTCAACCATCTCTCTCTATATGGAAACTTCACATGTGGTCTGTCCAGAATGGCAGTTTCAGGATAGCTGGTAGACTTCTTATAGGTTGGCTCAGAATTCCCAAGGCACATGTCATGCATATACGTGTGCATGTGTGTGATGTGCATATATGTGTGTGATATGTATATATATTCATGTATTGTGTGTGTATGTGTGCTGTGTGTGTGTGTGGAGAGAAAGAGAGAGAGAGAGAGACAGAGAAGGAAAAAGAGAAAGAGAGAGAACCATATGGAAACTGTATTGCTTTTTTTAACCTAGCCTCATGCCAACCATCACTACTGCCATTGTATTAGTCAGGGTTCTCTAGAGAAACAGAACCAATAGGATATATATAGATAGATAGAAGAGGAGATTTATTATAGAAATTGTCTCACATGGTTATAGAGGCTGAGAAGTCCCACAATCTGCCATCTGCAAGCTGCAGAAACAGGAAATCCAGTAGTATAATTCAGTCTGAGTCCAGAGGCCTAAGAATGGAAGCAGGGAGGGGTGGGGGCAGCTAATGGTGTAAACCCTGATGTGAGTCTGAATGCCCACGAACCAGGAGCACTGATGTCTAAGGGCAAGAAAAAATGGATGTCTCAGTTTAAGCAGAGACAATTCACCCTAGGCCGTCTATCTAGACCGTCAGCAGATTGGCAATTGCCTACCCAAACTGGGGAGGACCATCTGATTTACTCAGTTCACCAATTCAATTGCTAATCTCTTCCAGAGACACCCTCACAGACACACCCAGAAATAATGTTTTACCAGGTATCTGGCATTCCCTTAGCAGAGTTACACTGGCACATAAAATTGACTATTACAGCCATGTTCTGTGTTTTAGAACTAAGACCAGCCCATATTTAGAGAAAGAGATCATAGGCCCTACCACTCAGTGGAGTAATCTCAACAGCATATCATAAAGAAAAACACGTGAGATGAACTACACTCAACAGAGCCATGTTTGGAAAAAACAATCTGCCACAGTCCCCTTTAGAAAGAACTCTGCTACCCTAAAATAGTCTTCCAGCAGGTAACCAGGTTTTGCTTTAGAGAAGGGGAAATAACTAGACTTTTAGAGATTACTGAACACTGCCTCTGAACATCAACCCAAGTGGCTATGGCACTCTGATGAATGGAAAATATGCATGAGCTCAACAACGCGGACTTCCACTCTTTAAGGCTCATATGGTTACAATGTCTCCTCTCCCCAAGGGGACCAGCTAGTGATCTGGTGGCAAGTTGATTACATTGGATCACTTCCATCGTGGAAGGAGCGGCCATTTTTTTCTCATTGGAATAGAGTATTTAAATATGGATTTGCCTTTCGTGCTGTCCATGTTTTTGCTACAACCACCATCCATGGACTTACTGCATACCTAAGTCACAATCATGGTATTTTCTCGAGAGCCAGCATAAGGAGGGGATGCCATCCACAAATGAAAATAAAATATGGGCAAATTGTAGAATTAATATCTAATCTTCATCTATTTCATAGTAATCAATGGTCCTTTCTGGCAGCTTGGGACCGGCAGATGTTATGTTTCAGGGAAGAATTATTTAAAAGAATCCTGCCTTCCCATGCCACAATCGAAATTATTATGAAAGATTAGCTGAAGGAAAATAAAACACTTTCTAATTTATTATAGGGAAACATTTCTTCAACTGTCCACCAAGCTTTCTACAAGTTGCAGACCTGGAAACATGTTGATCATTTGATTCCATTTTTTTTTTTTAAATCCATCATAACTTTTATTCTTGCAGCCACATGGAAAACAGTGCCTATGTCCCAGGGTTGCATCACACTAAACAAATCTGAACTTTTCCCCAAGAGCTGAGACTGTGCATGGTTAAGATTCCTGGCAGGAAGTCAGCTTTCCATCCATCCATTCCAAATGGACCCCTGTCTTCATTGTGGCTCCAGCATCTCAAGGGGTCCTGCCTCTGACCTCCTAGTCAGCTCCTGACTACCCTCCAAGGGGCCAAGAAGTGCTCTGATGGCAGCTCTGTCCCTGACAAGTGCCAGTGCTATGGCTTTGGGCTCTCTTATTCCTCCGGAAACAGTTCTGTCTGTTCTCTAAGCCACCGGCAGGTCAGAACTGGATCATCAAGGCACTGCCCAAGCCCAGCCTCATTCCTGAAGTAGGAATGTTGGCTGGTGGGGCTAACTAACTGTTTGTTTTCTTCATGTCTCCTTGCAGGGTAAGTTCAGACCCAGCTTATCCTTGGTAGAAGTGTTAGCAGCTGCCAAAAGGGTGTCAAGGTGGCCGTTATGCACTCATCCCTCCCCGATTCGCTCAATCACACTTCACTAATTTTAATGATATATGGTCTCAGAGCTGTGGGCGGAAAAAGGAGCAGGGAGGTCCTACTGAGAAGGAGGACAGTAGCAAGCGGCAACAATGCAGCACAGGAGTATGAATTACTAACTCTAAAGAATGACATGGTAGGGGACACCAGGGGGTGTCAGGGAAGTTATACTGGTCAGGTGTCCTTCAGATGCAAGGATGAGAACCCCATTTCAAACCAGCTCAAACAAAAAGAGGATTTACTGGCTCACCTAACTGGGAAGGCAGGAGTATCTGCTTCAGGTATAGCTGAATGCAGATGCTGAAGCAATGGTGTCATTCAGCCTCTGCCTGTATATGGTCTTCTTCTGCATAAAAGTGCTCTTTTGATGCAAGCAAGATGGCCGCCGGTTGCTACAGACTCATAGCATCACACACAGGTAAGCAAGGACAGCAAAAAGAACGCTTCTCTCTTGCAATTTTTGCATATGAGTCTCAGGGAGGAATCTGATTGGTCCTATCTGAGTCACATGCCCATCACTGATCCAATCTCTGTGGCCAGTGAGGTTGGATCCTCTGATTTATCAGCCCTTGTTGTGTGCCCATGCCTCTGGCAGGGGCAGTGCTATGACTGACAGCCCCACCAAACCACATAACATGAGCGAGTTCTCCAGAGGAACTCAAGGAAGGAGTGTGGGAAAGCAAGCGGATGAAACTCACTTCCCCAGTCAAGTGCCAAAGCCCTCACTGACGAGGTGGCATGTGAGCTGGCCTTGACAGTTGGGCAGGATTTACTAGGGGAGATGGAGGAGAGTGGAGGGAAGGGGTGTGGGACAGCTGTGATCCCAAAGAGTAGCTGAGAAGGAGAATGCTGTAGACTGAATGTTTCTGTTCTCCCCAAATTGATAAATTGAAACCTCATCCCCAATGTGATGGCATTAGGAGGCAGGGCCTTTGGGAGATGATTAGGTCATGAGGGTGGGGCCCTCATGAAGGGGATTGGTGCCCTTATAAAAGAGGCCATGTGAGGACACAGGGAGAAAATGACCATCTGTAAGCCAGACGCCCAATCTGTTGGTGCCTTGATCTTGGACTTTCAGCCTCCAGAACAGTGAAATAAATTTCTGTTGTTTATAAGCCACCCAATCTCTGGTATCTTGCTATCACAGCAGCCTGAGCTGAGACAAGGAGAAAAGCAGAGCAGACATCACACTGCACCATTCACCTGCCTCATCTACTCCAGCTCATCTCTCCAGGGCCATCATGCTGTTTGATCTGAGGGTGGGGCCAACCGGTGCAGTGGTGAGAGATGAAGAAACATACAGGCCCCAGACTTCCACTGAGCACCACAAAATTCTGGCTGAAAGCACACTCATGTGCAACATGAAGGACCTGGTGGGAAGAAGGAACAGAGTGAGCAGGTGCAGTTCCCCAGAACTTTCTGGTCTCCCGGGACCACAGAGGACAGTCACTGTTGGGCTTAAATAGCAGAGGCAGCAGTACAGATGAGCCAGGAGCACAAGGTTTGGAATCTGACATCTCAGATTGGAAATTTTTGTACTTTTCAAAAATAAGAAAATACATACGCAGAAAAATAAATCACCCATAATTCTACCACTTGGAGATGACCTCAGTTACCAATTTTATGTATATCCTTCTATATCACATATACTTTCACATACATATAGATAGATATAAATATATACATATAAATTCATGAATTTATGAATATATAAATAGAATATATTATTATATATATTATATATATTGTATGTATATTTTTTAAAAATAAGTTTTATGCCAAACATGGGTCTTGAACTCACAACCCCAAGATCAAGAGTCTCATGCTCTACCAACTGAGGCAGCCAGGCACCCCTACAAGTTTCTATATTTTTTACACAAGATATAGAGACAAATATACATACCAACTGTTTCATTTAACAAAAAGGGAGGGGTACTACTGTTTCATGATCTTGTTTGACAGTGATATGTATTACCATTTTTCCATGCCGTTGCTTGTCCTTGTATTTAGCAGTGAGGAACCTGAGGTCCAGAGGAGGAAACTTGCTGTTGTCACATAGGGAGGTCAAAAAGCCCCCAAGCTCTGGCTCACTCAGAGCCCTTTCCAGTCTGTGCTGCTGCTGCGTGGCAAGTTCCCTTCTGAATATGACACTGTGTTCAACATGCCTCAACTCCCCCAGCAGATTCCAGGGCTCACACACCCTCAACCTCACAGCAGCCTGCAGGGCAACCACATGACTTCCTGGCCAGGACCCTGGGCCCTGCCTCCCAGGAGCTGCCATCTCCTGCCTCCAGCTGGACCCAGTCACTAGGCAGACAGATGGCCCTAGACTTTACCTCTGGCCTAGAGACAAGGTGTGGTTGGTTCAACCAAAGGCCATGGGTACACCCTGAACATGTCCAGACAGTCACGACTCATCTTTGGGCTGTCAGGGGACACATGGTGTGTTTTTCCTGTGACTGGACAATGAATACTCTCGGCTCCAGGAAGGGAGCTATTCATCAGCAAAATGTCACATCAGCGGACACCAGGGTTTCTGACAATGTATCTAGCCTCCTGGGAGGCAACTCCATCACCCTGAACTTTACTGGGAGATGGGGCAAGTACAGAGATTAAAGGATGGGAGGAGGGGCTCATGGGTGGCTCAGTAGGTCAGGTGTCTGACTTCGGCTCAGGTCATGATCTCACGGTTCAAAGGTTCAAGCCATGTTGGGCTCCATGCTGAGCCTGTTTGGGATTCTCTGTCACCCTCTCTCTCTGAAGATAAATAAATAAACTTAAAAAAGAAAAGAGACAGCAGGAGATGCACCCACCAGACTGCAGTCCACTGAGATGAGGGAGGAAAACCACAATAGATTCAGGGCTAATGGGTTAAGAGCACTGCCTTTAGAGCCTATTGACCTGGGATCAAAGTCCCTTCCAGCTCTTGCTGGCTGTGTGACCTTGGATGTGTTCCATTACTCTCTGAGCCTCACCCTCCACATCTATAAAATGGGATTATCCAAAATTCTATCTCCCTGGGTTGTTAGAGATTAAATGAGGTAACAGGGTAGAGCTCTTAGCATAGTGCTGGACATATTACCCACAATTAATCATTATTTACCTGGTGGTTTTGAAAAAGGAGAGATACCACATAAATGAATATAGGCACATGATAGACATACCACAAACCAGTCTAGGTGTTAATCATTTTCTAAACTGCACTATACATAGCCTGCCTTCTTAAGCAGATAATTTAGAATTAACAGCACCAAATGATTATATCCTGCCACTATATCTATAGAGGCAACTGGATGCAAGTTGGGTTATTTGTTCAAATGCTAAATGGCCTGGGGCACCTAGGTGGCTTAGTCGTTAAGGGTCCAACTTCTGCTTCAGTCATGATTTCGTGATTTCACAGTTCGTGGGTTCGAGGCCCATGTCAGGCTCTATGCTGACAGCTCAGAGCCTGGAGCCTGCTTCGAATTCTGTGTCTCCCTCTCTCTCTGCCCCTCCCCTGCTTGCACTCTGTCTTTCTCTCATCTCAGAAATAAACATTAAGAAAAAAATTCTACATGGCCTAACCCAAGGTCACTCTGTCCTAACAGTGCCTGTATCAGCTTTTTTACAGTTTGCCAATGTCCTCTCTCAGTGTCAGGTTCTCCCCTTTCAACATTACTACCTCCTCTATCACCACCAGCTTACGGTCTGAGCTGAGAATCCAGATCAAAGGGCCTGTAAAGTGTGAGTTAATAGGTTCCCAGAGAGGACCCCACTCTTCTACATAGCAAAAATGCTTTCATAAAACTCTGAGATAGTTACCCAAAGCCTCTTACTTCCCACTCAGCCTCATTCTGGATGGCTGAGGTTTGGGGGGTCAGACCCTGATTAAAGTGACCATTATTATCCTCATCTGACATGGCTGTTCACATGGAGAGTGCTTCAAGATGCTTTTTTCCATTTATGTATAATTATCATCATTGAAATGATTGCCATCTTCTGTTAGTATTTTTCTAGAAATTAGACAAAAATTTCATCTGAGTGGAACTGAAGCCTGATGCTCTGGGTTCCAGGCCATATGGACACTCTAAAGACAATGAGGACGTTATCCCAAGGACAGCCAATGAGTGACCTCTTCAAGACAGCCTATGCTTCTAAATCACATGATTGCTCAGCTCCTTCTCCTCATGCAGCACTCTCTCTGTTCCCGGGCTTGTTCCTCATTGCCTTTGCCCTACACCCACAGAGCTTCCCTCAGCCAGCAGACATTTGCAAAATTCCATACTGTGCCAGACCCTAGGATGGGCATCCAAGTCCTTGCCTCCAGAAGCCCTCATCTGGTGAAGGGAACAGATAGGTAGTAAAAGTCAGTCCTATGTTGTGACCAGGCCGTAGCAGGTATAAAGTCCTTGGGCCCTCAGAAGAAAGTGACCAGCTCTTCCCCTGGAGGAAAGGGGGAAGCTTTACCAAAAGAGGGGACATTTGAGCTGAGCCCTGAGTGCAAAAAGAGGGAAGAAAAGGTCCTAGCAGAGCAAACAGCTTGAGCAAAGGCACAAAGGTGTGAACATTCACAGTCTGTCTGGAGCTGAAGGAGGTCTGGGGCAGAGGCTGAGGCCAGAGTGTAGAGGTCCCATCAGTATCCAACAACCATTACAGTCACAGTCCATGCAGGATGAGGAAAGAATGCCCAGGAATTCCCTCAGGTCCCTGACTGATTGGCTGGAGCCAATTCCAGGAGACCCCCCAGTCCTGCTTTAAGATTCAAGAACTCAAGTTTCCACATCAGCTTTTGAGTCACGTCTACCCTACACCCAGGTATTTCTTCCAGAGTCTGTGACCACCTGCTAGAGGCAGCACGTGCAGACAGGCCCCAGCCCTGAGTTCACATTTCCACAGAGCAGCTGATCCTCTGGCCAAATAGGCTAAAAATAGTCTCTGGTAGATTTCCAGACCAGACTCTGACGCACTCAAACCAAAAAGACTCAAAGACTTGCACAGTCGATGAAAACTAAAATATCAACAGGCTCCTCCAGTTCTCAGAGCACTTTGCCCCATCAGTGATTCAGCAAGAGATATTTGTTCATTGAGCACCTGCCAGACACAGGAGGAGGGCAGGGAGTTTGACACCATCCCTTAAATAAACCAGGGTTCATCTGTAACAGCAGCTAAAAAGAGTGAGGTGGCTCTATATATACTGACCTGGAAAGCTCCTAAGACACATTAAATGTTAAAAAAAAAAAAAAAAAAGCAAATTGCATAACAATACAGAGGGTCTCAGATACACCAAATTTAAGAATGTGTATATGTCCACAGAAATGCATGGCTGAAGAACTGGAATCCTCCCAACAACCCCATGAAGTAGTATTATTAACCCCATTTTGCAGATGAAATTATTAAGGTTCTTTGTGGTTAGGTAATTGGACCATTTGGCTAACAAACTGTGGGACTAGAATATAATAATAACACCACTAAGATTTACAAGCAAATCTTCTAAAAGAACTGGAATAATACACATTAAACTCATTCATTCATTCATTCATTCATTCATTCAACAAAGATGAATTGAATGTCTCCTGTGTGGCTGACACTCCTTCAGCCTCTAGAGATAAAATGGTGAAAACCACTGGAGCTCCTGCCTGGCTCAGTCCACAGAGCATGCCACTCTTAATCTCAGGCTCCCGAGTTGGTCCATGCCCAACGTGGAGCCTACTTGAAAAGTGATGATGGGGGCACCTGGGTGGCTCAGTTGGTTAAGTGGCCAACTCTTGATTTCGGCTCAGTTCATGATCTCATGGTTTATGAGTTTGAGCCCTGTGTCAGGTTCTGCACTGACAGTGCAGAGCCTGCTTGGGATTCTCTCTCTCCTTCCCTCTCTGCCCCTCCCCTGTTCATGCTCTCTCTCACTCTCAAAATAAATAAATATTTTTAAAAATTAAAAATAAATGATGAAAAATACAAATGAAGTACTACTTTCATGACCCTTACATTCAGGGGTTGTCTCAGGATGAGGGTGATAGAGGATGGGGGTTGGGGAAAGAAAGGAAAATACTAGTCTTTTCTGTACTAGTTGAGTTTTTCAAAATAGGAATTAACCTCTATTATTTTTAAAGTAGGCTCCACGCTGGCCAATGCAAGGCTTGAAACCTCAACCCTGAGATCAAGACCTGAGCTGAGATCAAGAGGCGGACACTTAATCAACTGAGCCACCCTGGTGTCCCAGCCCTCAATCTGAATAACTAAAATTTATGTGTAATATTTTCATTGAAAAGGTATTTTTGCTTTTGGATGTCATTTATTCTTCAGGCCTACTGCCCAACTGTTAAGTGCCTATTTCTAATAAGTTCTGTTTAAATTACTATAGCAGTATTATACATTCAGAAAATAAACCACAGATCCAGGGGTGCCTGGATGGCTCAGTTGGTAGAGCATGGGACTTTTTCTTTATTTAAAGTTTTATTTATTTATGTGTGTTTTATTTATTTAATTAGTTTTGGGAGAGAGAGAGCACAAGTTGGGGGGTGGGGGTGGGTTGCAGAGGAAAGGGAGAGAGAGAATCCCAAGCAGGCTCCATGCTGTCAGCACAGAGCCCAATACAGGGCTCAAATTCACAAACTGTGAGATCATACCCTGAGCTGAAGTCAAGAGTCAGACGCTTAACAGACCTAGCCACCCAGGTGTCCCTAGAGCATGCTACTCTTGATCTTGAGGTTGTAAATTCAAGCCCCACGTTGAGTGTAGAGATTGAATAAAATCTTAAAAAAGAAAAAAGTAAACTACAGATCTATGCCACTGGGGAGACCTTGCTATGCCCCAGCCACTATGTTAAATCTTTTATACACACCATCTAGTCTGATACTCACAAGTACACTATGAGGCAAAAACTACAGTCATTTTATAGGCCATTTCTCAACTAGGGGCAATTCTTCCTACAAGGGACATGTGGAAAAGTTGGGAGATATATTTGGTTGTCACATTGTGTGGAGGGGACAATTGCACAGCATCTAATGGATAGAGGCCATGGATACTGCCAAATATCCTATCATCTGCAAGATATCCCTTATGACAAAGAATTATCCATCCCAAAATGTCAATAGTGGTGAGGTTCAGAAACCCTGTTAGAGATGAAGAAACTGAGGTTCAAGAGAATAACTTGCCCAAGGTCACCCAGCTAGTGTGGTGGTCAGAATAATGGCCACCCAAACTTGTGAATATATTACCCTGCATGGCAAAGGGGAATTAAAGGTGGAGATGGAATTAAGATTGTTAATCAGCTGATCTTTAACATAAAGAGATTATCCTGGCTTATCCAGGTGGGCCCAACGTAAGCTCATGGGTCCTTGTACAGGGAAATTAGAGGCAAAAGAGTCAGTATCAGACAAACTTGAACTGAGAAAGGGTCAGCTGGCCATTGCTGGCCTTGAAGAGGAAGGTCTGTGTGACTCCAAAGTCTAGCTCTTAACACAACACTAGAAGGAGCCCACAGCTTCTAATTCATACCCACAGCCGAGGGATAACAATTGTTAGTATTTTAGAATTACAGCATAGTTATGGATTTATATGATGAGTATTCTCCTTTGTCATTAGAAATTAGAAAACATAGGGGTGCCTGGGTGGCTCAGCCGGTTGAGCGTTGGACTTCAGCTCAGGTCATGATCTCAAGGTCTGTGAGTTCGAGCCTCGAGTCTGGCTCTGTGCTGACAGCTCAGAGCCTGGAGCCTGCTTTGGATTCTGTGTCTCCCTCTCTCTCTTACCCTCCCCCATTCATGCTCTGTCTCTCTCTGTCTCAAAAATAAACATTGAATAAATTTTTTTAAAAAATTAGAAAACATAACTTCCATTGATCACATAATAGGTAATCACATTTATGTACCATTATTTAACTGCTTCTCTTTATTTGGTCATTAGGTTGTTTTTAATTCTATAGTATTACAAACAATCCTTCAGTAAACATTTTTGCTTGAACTTTTGATTGCATCTTGGGTTACTTCCTTTGAACAGATTCCTAGAGGTCAAAGCATTGATCCAATGGGTATGCACATTTGAGGCTCTTAATAGATAATGACAAGTGGCTCTCCAACAAAAGGTACCTTTCCAATGAAAGTATTACCAATAAATATTAATTATTCAAGCAGCAGGTTACTTCCTACTGTGAAAAATTCAAATAATATAGACAAAGCTAATATGTTGCTTTATCTCCCTAACTCCTACCCTTTATCATTTTCTTCCCAGAGGTGAGCCCTGAATATAAGTGTCATGAGAGTAGGGAGGAGAGGATCCATTTCAAATTCTTGAAAATCTGCATGATTCTTAAAATCATTTGACAGGTAAAAATAGGATCTTGTTTTAATTTGCCTTTCTTTGCTTATTAGTGGAGTTAAACCTTTTCCCCTTACATTTACAAGCAATTTTTATGTCACCTATGAATCATTTGTTCATGTTCTTTTCTCATATTTCTATTTATGTGTTAATTTTCTAATCCATTTGTGTTTTATATGTATTTATTATAAAATATATATAAATAATATATAAAACATAAATTGATCAGAAAGTTAACATAAAATAGAGTAAATGAATATACATATGAACATAAAAAATTGTGACCTGTAGAGCCAAAGCATAAGAGACTTTTAAAAACTGAGAACAAACTGAGGGTTGATGGGGGGTGGGAGGGAGGGGAGGGTGGGTGATGGGTATTGAGGAGGGTACCTTTTGGGATGAGCACTGGGTGTTATATGGAAACCAATCTGACAATAAATTTCATATAAAAAAAACAGTGACCTGTGTTTTTATGTGACAAATATATTCTGGAAAACACTTGCCATACATTTTTGTTTGGGGGAAATATTTGCCATAAATAGTTGTTCGTTGTTGCCATTTACCATTTGTTGTTGTTAATTTTTCATACATTTTCATGTTGTCAGATCTAGGACTTTTTCTTTTGGGATTTTGTCCATCATCTAAATGCTCACAAAGACCCTCCCAGTTCAGAGATGAGGTAAATGTTTACGTGCACTTCCTTCTAAGTTGTCTGTGGTGTCATTTAACTTCTTACATTTAACTCTTTAATTTATAACTTCATTACAATCATGAAATGCTGGCCATGAGGGAAAAGTTCCCTGAAACTTTTTAAAACTGTAAACAGAGCCAAATAACCATCCAGGAGATATTCAAGTTTGGCCCAAAGCAACCATTCCAAATGTGACACATAAACTACAAGCATCCTTGCTGTGGTATGGCAGGGCTCCTCACACAAGCAGACACAGGTTCAAATTTCCTTGTCTTTCAGTTCTTATCACCAGAGTAGATGCTGGTGGTTTTCCTGGACCTCCTCATCCCACCACACCACATTCAACCTAAGAAGCAAGGGTCCTACCCTGGGGCTCCCTGTGCTCTCCTTCACTATCCATGATCTGCCACCACCAGAAGGAAGGATGGACACTCCTTGAAGCCACCCTAACTGGTGACTGGTGTCTGCCTTCATGGAGAAGACCAATCATCAAAGAGGTGATGTACCTATGTGTGCATCACCAGACTGGCGGAATCAAATATTCTGTCAGTGTTCAAAGTTGACAAGAAGGTGGTGGAATGGAACTCTTGGGGGCACCTGGCTGGCTTAGTCAGTGGAGCACGTGACTCTTGATCACGGGGTTGTAGATTCAAGTCCCACGTTGGGTGTAGAGATTACTTAAAAACAAAATCTTGGGGAACCTGGGTGGCTGAGTCAGTTAGGCGTCGGACTCTTGATTTCCACTCAGGTCATGATCTCACAGTTCATGGGTTCGAGCCCCACCACACTGGGCTCCGTGCTGACAGGGTGGGCTTGCTTGGGATTCTCTTTCTCCCTCTCTCTGCCCCTCCTGAGCATGCTCTCTCTCTCTCAAAATAAATAAACCTTAAAAAAATAAAAATAAAATCTTAAAAAAAAAGGATGTGGTGGCACTGGAACTCCCACACACTGCTAGAGGGGGTGAAACTGGTACAAACTATTTGGAAAATAATTTGGAAAGATCTAGTAAGGCTGAAGCCACACATAACCTATGATCGGGCAGTCCGTTTGCATTCCCCACATTATAACCTTATTTATTCTCTTATTAGCCAAATTTCCTCTGCTATCGGTAACTTTTCACACTTTTTTTCACACCAATTTTTCTATTGGGTTCCATGAATCATATCAAATTCTTAGGGGTTCTTTTACATCATTTGGGTGCTAAGACCCTACTCAATCACATGTATTGTGAATAGCTCATCTCATCGTGACCTTTTTACTTTACTATGTGGTGTCTTCTGAGGAACAGGAGTTCTTAATTTTAATTAAGTAACGTTTATTATTTTTTTCAGGTTTCATGCATAATTTTTCCTTTTTCTTCTTACTTGATTTTGTTTATTTTTAATATAATTTCTTGTCAAGTTAGCTAACATATAGTGCATACAGTGTGTTCTTGGTTTGGGGAACAGATTCCCGTGATTCATCGCTTACATATAACACCCAGTGCTCATCCCAACAAGTGCCCTCCTCAATGCCCATCATCCATTTTCCCATCTCCCACCCCCCACCATCAACCCTCAGTTTGTTCTCTGTATTTAAGAGTCTCTTATGGTTTGCCTCCCTCTTTGTTTAAAACTGTTTTTCCCCTTCCCCACCCCTATGGTCTTCTGTTAAGTTTCTCAAGTTCCACATATGAGTGAAAACATACAGTATCTCTCTTTCTCTGACTTATTTCACTTAGCATAATACCCTCCAGTTCCATCCATGTTGTTGCAAATGGCAGGATTTCCTTCTTTCTCATTGCCAAGTAGTATTCCATTGTATATATAAACCACATCTTCTTTATCCATTCATCAGTTGGTGGACATTTGGGCTCTTTCCATGATTTGGCTATTGAAAGTGCTGCTATAAATATTGGGGTACAAGTGCCCCTATGAATCAGCACTCCTGAAACCTTTGGATAAATTCCTAGTAGTGCTATTGCTGTGTTGTAAGGTAGTTCTATTTTTAATTTTTTGAGGAACGTCCACACTGTTTTCCAGAGTGGCTGCACCAGTTTGCATTCCCACCAATAGGACAAGAGGGTTCCCGTTTCTCCACATCCTTGCCAACATCTGTTGTTTCCTGAGTTGTTAATTTTAGCCACTCTGACCAGTGTGGGGTAGTATCTCAATGTGGTTTTGATTTGTGCTTCCCTGATGATGAGTGATGAGCATCTTTTCATAAGTAATATTTATTGTTATAGTTAGTGGGGTTTATGTGTGTGTGTCTTGTTTAAGAAATCCTTTCCTGCCCTGAAGTCATAAGGATATTTTCCTATATCATGTTTTAAAAGCTAGAGTTTTAAAAGCTGTACAGTTTTGTCTTTCACATTTAATCTTTACCTGAAATTGATGTTTATCTAAAATGCAATACAGGGATCTATTGCTTTTTTTTTTCCCATACGGATTCTCAATTATCCAAGTACTATTTATTGGAAAGTCCATCACAGATCAGGCTTCCAACATAGATCAAGCTTCTTTATATGTGTGGGTCTGGTTCTTTTTTAATTTTTTTAATGTTTGTTTATTTTTGAGAGAGAGAGTACACACAGGGGAGGGGCAGAGAGAGAGGGAGATACAGAACCTGAAGCAGGCTCCAGGCTCTGAGCTGTCAGCAAAGAGCCTGATGGGGGCTCAAACCCATGAACCATGAGATCATGACCTGAGCTGAAGTCAGATGCTTAACAGACTGAGCCACCCAGGCACCCCGGGTCTGATTCTTGACCACTCAACCAATGGCTGTCTCAGTAGCCCAACACCTGAATTGCTAAAGCCTTATATTAATTTTCATCTTTGACAAGCCCCCACAACTACCCATCTAGTTCTTTTTCTTCAAGAGTGTGTTGGCTTTCTTGGCCTTTGTTTTTCCATAGAAGAACTGGCTTGTCAAATTTCACACACACACAGTTAGGATTTTGGTTAGAATAGCATTGAATCTACAGATGAATTTGGAAGAACCAACTTTATAATAGTGAATTTTCTAATACACAAACTTGGCATCTCTCTCCAATTTAGGTTTCCATCAATGTCTTTCAATAAAGTTTATAGTTGTTTCCATAAAGGTCTTGTACATATTTTAACAGATTACTAAAATTATTTCTTCCTTGAATAGAACTCATCTGTACAGTCATCTAGATCTGGTGTTTTCTTTGTGGGGGATGGTGGGGTATGAGAGACTTCTTAGTGTTAATATAAATGTTACTTTATCATTTATGTTGTTGGCAATATACCAACATTTTCTGTTTCTGATGATATAATATTCTAACAACTTATTGTAGCTTCTCCTCTACTTTCTACATAGAAAAATCGTGTGATGTGTAAACAGTCAAAGTTTTGTTTCTCCCTTCTTGAACCTTCTAATGTTAATTCTGTATCTTACCATACTGTACTGGCTATGGCCTCTGAGACTTCCAGTACAATATTAAATAGAAGAGTTAAATATATTCACTCTGTGGTTTTGTGGACATGGTTTATCAGTTAAGGAAATCTTTTTCGAGTTTTCCAACAGTTTGGATCATAACCGTATGTTGAATTTTATCAAATGCTTTTCTTGCATCTCCTCTGCTGGTCATATTTTTTCTTTAATATGTTAATGTGAATTACATGAATGACTTCTAATGGTAAGCCAACATTTCATTTCTGAGCTAAATCTACCTTGGGTCTGACAATTTTTTTTTCATTACTGAATTGGGTTTGCTGATATTTTGTTTACAACTTTTGTATGTGTGTTTACAACTGAGCATGACTTGTAATTTTCCTTTCTTATACTTTTGTTTTTAAATATTTATTTATTTTGGGGAGAACACCAGCAGGGGAGGGGCAGAGAGAAGGGGACAGGCTGACAGCGGCAAGCTTGATGTGGGTGGGGCTCAAACTTATGAACCATGAGATCATGACCTGAGCCAAAGTTGGACACTCAACAGACTGAGCCACCCAGGCACCCCTACACTTGTTTTGTTTTAGATCCGGTTACACTAACCTTATAAAGTGAATTAGAAAACAGTTCCCTTTTCCCTAAATTCTAAAATGGTTTGTGTAGATTTGAAATTATTTGTTCCTTGGGGGCACCTGGGTGGCTCAGTTGGTTAAGCCGACTGACTCTTGGTTTCACCTCAGGTCATGATCTCACAGTTCTGTGAGTTCAAGCCCCATGTTGGGCTCCATGCTGACAGGGCTGAACCTGCTTGGGATTCTCTCTCTCCCTCTCTGTCTCTCTGTCTCTCTGTCTCTGTCTCTCTCTCTCTCTCTCTCTCAAAATTAACAAATAAACTTTTTAAAAAATTACATGTTCCTTGAATAATAGAATTTATCTTTAAAGTCAACTGGAAAAAAAATAAAGGCAACAGGATCTGGTATTTCCCTTTTGAGATTTTTAAACTCTGATTCAATTTATATAAATGTTGCAGGACATCAAGGTTTTTAAATTCTTCTTTAGTTCTTGTTTTTTTCCATTTCATATACATTTTCAGATTTATTAAGCGTCTACCACAAAACTTTTTATTTGTATCTTTTATTTTTGTGTTTTGTCTTGATTATCTGGATCCTGCCAAATAGATTAATTTTATTAGTCTTGTATAAGAATCCACTGTTTAGCTCTGTCAACCATCTAGCATATCTTCATTCCCCATTTCATCAGTCCCTGCCCTTACCTGTATTACGTTCTTTTCTAGTTACCATCTGTTGTTGATTTCTAATGAAATGGAATTGTGTCCAGAAAATCCGATGTGACACCAATCCTATCAAATTTGCTAATACTTGGGTAATGGCACAGAACTCCTATAAATGTGCTGCATGCTTGGGAAGAATGTAAATTCTGCACTTAAAGCAGTGTTTATAGATAATTTTATATAATTACACATACACATGTACAGATGTATATGTAAAGTCAAGCTTGTTGTCACTCAAGTCTCCTATCTCCTTATGGATATTTCCTCAGTTTCTTATTCCTATGTTTTGAAACCAAATTATTAGGTATATGCTAGTTTAGAATTGTTACAGCTTCCTGGTAAATCGAATCTTTAAGCCACCCTTTTATCTCTAGTAAAGCTTTTTGCCATAAAGCCTATTTGTCTGCTCTCAGCACAGCAATGTTGACTTCCTTTGTTAGCGTCTACTGGCGCATCTTCTTTCATCCTGTTACCTTTACCCTTTAACCTTTCTGCATCCTTACATTTTATATGTGTTTCTTCCAGAGGACATGGCCGTTTTTTAAATCCAACCTGAAATTTTGTATTTTAATAGAACCATTTTGTCCATTTACATTTATTATAAGTAGTTCCATGTTTGGCTTTATTTCAACCATCTTATTGTATACTTCCAATTTGTTCTACCATTTCCATATAATTTTTTTATATTTATATATACATGTATATAGATAATAAATATATATGTGCCTAACCTATCAAAATCTAAATTTAATTAACATTGGTGTTCAGAATTTTCTTCAAAATGATCCACAGTGAGGGAGATGGAGTGAAAAATAGATGTGGAGATATGATTAGTCATGTACCAAGGGTAAATTGGGTTAGGTCCTTTATACCATGACCTTTACTTTGTAATGCTTGAAAATTAAAAAATATTAAACTTGTCAGTATCTTTAGCCTCCTCCTGAGCAAGACATTCACTCCAGCTGCTCTGCCCAAAGTACATACTGCTGTTGCTGTTTTTATTGTACTTGGCTGTTTGTTTTATTTAACCACAAATTAAGTGACATCATCATCATCACTATTAAGTTTTAGAGTACTCCATACCTATTCTACTTCCTTTGCTCATCATTCCTTCCTGCAACTCAGACCTTTCCACTTGCCCAAGAGACAGATGAACAGATGGACACACACACACACACACACACACACACAACATAGGGCTTCCCTCATCCTACAGCTTCCCCTGCACCATGTCAGGTCCTAACTGGCAAAGAAAATCTAGGTTGACCAGCCCAGTTGACCTCTGGATGTGCTAAGGTCTTGAGACTCCATGACACCCCTTTGTCCTTTGTACTCTTTCTGTGGGAGGCAGAATAATGGCCCCCCAAAATGTCCACCTCCTAATTCCCAGCACCCGAGAATGTTACCTTAGATGGCAAAGGGGAATTAAGGTTCTAGGAGGAATTAAAGTTGCTAATTAGATGGCATTAAAATGGGGAGATTAACCTGGATTATCGGGGTGGGTCCACTGTAATCACAAAGTGAAGAGGGAGGCAGAAGAAAAAACAGAGATGGTCAATGAGAGGGACTGAACCTGCTGTTGCTGGCTTTGAAAAAGGAAGGGGGCCACGAGCCCAAGCAATGCAGGTGGCCTCTAGAAACCAGAAACGCCTAGGAAATAGATTCTCCCCTAGAGCGACCAGCCCTGCAGACACCTTGATTTTAACCCAGTGAGACCCATTCCAGACTTCTGACCTCCAGAACGGGAAGAAAGATTCTTTTTGTTGTTTTGAGCCACTCTGTGGCTGGTAATTGGTTACAGCACCAATAGGAAACCGATAGGTCTCCCACCAAAGTATCAACTGTTTGTGCATCTGCTCCATGAGGTCAGAAGGTCATAGGTCTCACTCACCACTCAGTCCCAGGCCTTGATGGTGAACACATAAACTTTAGAGTTAGATAGGGCCGAGAAATCACTTAGGCCACCCAGTTATTTTAAATGAGAGAAAACTGAAGTCCAGAGAAGGAAAATGATTCGCTCCAGGCTACTTAATTTATACCGTCTTCGGCAGTCCCCCCACCTTCTGTTTCCTAAGCCACAGACGCCCCAGGACAGACACCACCGCCAACTTATCATCATGGACAGACACTAGCAGGGCATGAGAAATCCCTAGGGAACTCAGGACAGCTGGGAAAATATAAGTATAAGCCAGGTAAGACCAGGAGATGTCTTAAATGTCTTGAGCAATCTTAAAGATGTTAATCCCAACAGAGATGTTGATCCACCTCTAACTACGAGAGCAGACCTGTGCATGGCCCCGGCCTGGTCAGCTCAGTTAGACAGAGGCTTTCACCTGAAGCTTTGAAAAGGCCCCTTCAGGGCGCCTGGGTGGCGCAGTCAGTTATGTGTCCGACTTCAGCCAGGTCATGATCTCACGGTCCGTGAGTTCGAGCCCCGCGTCAGGCTCTGGGCTGATGGCTCGGAGCCTGGAGCCTGTTTCCGATTCTGTGTCTCCCTCTCTCTCTGCCCCTCCCCTGTTCATGCTCTGTCTCTCTCTGTCCCAAAAATAAATTAAAAAAACGTTGGAAAAAAAAATTTTTTTTAATAAAAAAGAAAAGGCCCCTGAAGCTTTGAAAAGGCCCCTTGGGCACCTAGCTAATGGCAAACTTAAGACTTGCTCTCGGGGCGCCTGGGTGGCGCAGTCGGTTAAGTGTCCGACTTCAGCCAGGTCACGATCTTGCGGTCAGTGAGTTCAAGCCCCGCGTCGGGCTCTGGGCTGATGGCTCAGAGCCTGGAGCCTATTTCCGATTCTGTGTCTCCCTCTCTCTCTGCCCCTCCCCCTGTTCATGCTCTGTCTCTCTCTGTCCCAAAAATAAATAAACGTTGAAAAAAAAAAAAAAAAAAAGACTTGCTCTCAAGAAGCATAGCAATTTCATGCCTCTGCCTAGAACCAAAACTTTGGGTTTTGGGCAAATTAGGAAAAGACACTTCTTCCACGAGATATCTTTATCCATCTGTCAGAAAAACTGTCACAATATAATGATTCCATTAAAAAAGATAATTTATCCCATATCCACCAATAAACTATTTTAGATTCACTCATACATATTACTACATCTGTGAAGTAAAAGGTACTCCCTTAGATGGGAAGTCCTTGTGCAGTGCACAACCTGCAGAACCATACACAGTGGCCCTGCTTGGCAGTCTGGTCTCATCCCCTTCACTGATCTTATCTTCCCCGCCATCCCCACTCCAGCCCTCAGGCCCACTAGAGAACATCCTTGACCTTATAATTCATCATTTTATGCATCGCTGGAGAACAATCTTGACCTTATAGTTTATCATTTTATGTATAACTCCTCCACTAGAGGCCCCAGCTTTTACTCCTCCCCTCTTGCAGACAGCAGGGATTGAAGATGAGTAAAAGAAGGCCGATGGTCCCATTTACGGAGATGGGAGGCAGGACTGGTGAATTCTTAACTGAACGAATGCCCATGGGCCGCGAGATGGTCAAGGCCCAGAGTGCAGGCCACGGAGAAATCCTACCCACTAATTAGCTGGGAGATGCCGAGCAGTACTGTTTTAGGTCCCCAAACCTCCTTTTCCTTTCTATGAAACGGGTATCACTGCAGAACTACTGGGAAGGTCTAAGAAAGACAGGAGTTCATGCTTAGTGCCTTGAAAGGGCTCCATACCTGTGAGCTATTGTTATTACTATCATTCCTGGCATCACTGATCTCAGGACCTCTGCCTTCCAGGCCTACATGTACTGCTTTAAACAAAACTGGGACAATCCAGGTTTCTGAAAGGAGACCACCTGGCTGGGAGGAGTGGGGGAAGCATCTCCTTACAAAGAGAGAGGATTGCTCACCTTATCAAAGTACCCACTCTCTTGGATAAATAGAAAAACCTAACCTCTTTCAACTGGAATTGGTTTTGCTGGGGGACAATCTGTGACACACACTGGAATGAGCCCAGGTTTGCTCCCGGCAGCTCCTCGCACCGGCTCCTCCCCCATACAGGCTGCAGAAGCCCCCTGCCCTGGCGAGTGTGCTTAAGTACTTCCAAGTGGACACAAGCCCCACTTGGGAATGAGAGCGACACAGGTTCTGAGCCCCGCTGGCTGTGAGCCATGCAGCCCCTCTTCTGCACCGCGAGGGCAATCACAGAACCCGGGTCACGGGGCGGTTGTGTAGCAGGTGGGGGTCCACGAGGCGATGCTGGTCTGAAGCGGGTATTTCATTACTATCAGCTGGGAGACTCTGGCGGGAGGCGGGGTGGGTGACAGAGGAGACGCTGTTCCCAGTCCCCCGTGTTTCTTTCCACCCCTGTGCACACACCCACAACACACCCACAATCCTGGCATGGGCGTCACCTCCCCTGGCCAGAGTACCAAATCCTACCTTTTTGATAGAATTACCAAATGTATCTTTTTTTCATGTTACTGTGTGTTTCAGTTAGAATGAATTCAGCTGCAAGTAAAATACCCGACTTCCAGGGGCTGAAACAATAAAGTTGTTTAATTGTCTTGTGCAACAAGTCACCGAGGAATCAACAAAAATGCCCCTGATGCTTTTTTTTTTTTTTTTAAATAACTTTTCTGGTCAGGGATCACCAGTATGTTAGCTGCTTGTCCATGAGACTTCCCACCTCAGGGCTGCCTCAGCTCCATAACCGGCTGGTGGCTGGAAAAACGGGAGGCTCCTGGCCTTTTTTTAAAAAAGATTTTTAAATCTTTAAATAATCTCTACACCCAACATGGGGCTCGAACTCACAACCCCGAGATCAAGAGTCGCACACTCTACCGACTAAGCCAGCCAGGTGCCCCGTTTTTTCCTTTTTAAGCCAGGGAGCAAATCCCCTCCCAGAGTCCTCCTGACAGACCTCCTCTTATATTTCAAGGACCAGAACCCCCTCCTAAACCAATCATGCCCAAGGGGGAATGAGATATGTCTGCTGGCCTACACCTGTCACGGCTCAACCCCCGAGGCCCATGGAGAGACTCTCCTGGAGCTGGAGTCAGCAAGAAGGGTAAAGTGGCTGCCACTTTACATGATGAGCCCCTCAAGGATCAGAGGAAGGAGCTGGGGGCCAGAGTGGTTAAGTCCCTCATTCAAAGCCGCATGTGACTTCGCAGGCTCAGGACGCCTCCCTGCACTTCACCACAGGGCTTCTCAACTAACTATAGCTGACTCTAAGCCCCCAAAGGACAGGAGCCCCATCTCCAGGACTCCCTGAGCCCGGCTAGAAGCATAAAATAGGCAAAGTCAACACTGTTACAGAAGAGAGCTCCCAAAGCACACAAATGTGTCCGACTGGCCTACAAGTCCCACAGCCGGGGAAGCCAAAGCACTTCCTGCCCCTAGAAAGCGCTTGGCAGGCAAGTCAGCAGGAACCCAGAGCCTGACAAACAGCATCTCTATAGCCACCTGGACACCCGCCAAGCTGCCTCATTCCCCAGGGCTGACCTCATATTTCTGAAGATCCTCAAGATGCCTGAGGTCCGTGTGTTGCCTCTCAGGCTGGGGGCTGGGAGCCGTACAGAGAGGTGAAAACGGAGAATCCAAGCGGCCACCCCACCACCCACCCCGTCCCACCAGAGCCTCCTGCTTGTGCCACACAGGCCCCATTCCAGAAGACAGAGCAACACCTTCTAACCTCTGAGATGAGGCCTGGACCAGCCTGTCTTCCTGCTGCACCAATCAGAGGGCATCCCTTGAATAAATGCTCATGCTCTGGCTATTGCTGTCCACTTTGTTGCAGACTTCTGGAAGGGGGCAAGAAGCAGGCCGACTTCATCGAGGTGCTAAGACCATGTCTGAGGTCAGCTCCACCACCTTGGAGAGAGCTCCTGGAGAGTTCATGGCCCAGCTGAAGCCTGTGCTTAGTGATAAAAGTAATTGTCTGCTAAACCCAGAACTGGATCAGGCACCCACTCTGGCCTTTCTGTGGGAACTAACAGCAGAGGTTCCCAGGGTACGGAGGCCACACGTGCAGGAGGAAAAAGGGGAAAAAAAGCCATCATGCACTCTGCCTCCACTTCCAGATGTTCCAGATCAAACCACCTACTGTGAGGGAAAGGCTGGTAGCAGATAAGGTGAGCAGCCTGGGGAAAAAGCAGGTAGCCAGACCCCCGGGAACACAGGAGCTCCCTTCCACCTCTTTCCAGGGCATCTTTTTTGCCATCATCACTACCCCCCCCCCACCCAGCCTGCAGCCCCACAGCAAGGCATTTGTTCTTACCCACATTCTCTTAAAAGCTTTAATTCCCCTTATAAACAAAACAAAACATGGGGTGCCTGAGCAGCTCAGTCGGTTAAGTGTCCGACTCTTGATTTCGGCTCACGTCATGATCTCACAGTTTGCGAGTTCGAGCCCCTCACTGGGCTCTGTGCTGACAGCAAGGAGCCTCTCTGGGATTATCTGTCTCCTTCTCTCTCTCTGCCCCTCCCTCATTTTGTCTCTCTCTCTCTCTCTCTCAAAAATAAATAAACATTAAAAACAATTGGGGCGCCTGGGTGGCGCAGTTGGTTAAGCGTCCGACTTCAGCCAGGTCACGATCTCACGGTCCGTGAGTTCGAGCCCCGCGTCAGGCTCTGGGCTGATGGCTCGGAGCCTGGAGCCTGTTTCCGAGTCTGTGTCTCCCTCTCTCTCTGCCCCTCCCCCGTTCATGCTCTGTCTCTCTCTGTCCCAAAAATAAATAAAAAAACGTTGAAAAAAAAAAATTAAAAAAAAAAAAACAAAAAAACCCACAAGGGCTAAAAATCATGTGGGAGAGGAAAGGTCTCACTCCCTTGCCATCCCCTTTGGCCTGACCAAAGGGAAGCCAACGCAGCTGGTGGTTTTCAACTTTCCTTACACAAGTTATTCTCAGCACAGTGGCTCCCGCTCCTCAGAGCTGAAAAGTCTGCATACCTTGAAAGCATGCAAGCTGCAGGGCTGTGCGAACAGAGTGGAATTTTCCATTTATAGAATAATCATCTTCATGCTACTCTAGGGGCCGGTGTTCCTGTGTAAGAGCTCAGAGCTCAGTGTCAGCAAACCCGCCACGCTTCTGCGGGCTCTTTTATTTATTTTCGGTGGGAGAGGGGGAGGAAAGGGAAGGAACGACTCTTTAACTTGAGTGCCAACACAAACTTGAAGAAGGAACTGGGTTGGCAAGTGTACAATATTACTGCCTGGTTTCATGGCTTCACCGTGAGGGAGCCAGAGGTGTAGAAGAGGCTGAGAAGCATAGCTTCTACTCTTCGTGCAAACAGGTGGCTGGAATATGCATCGTGGTACTGTTCCAACTCCTTCCCCATGCCCACCACCTGGCTTCTGGATTGTTCCCTGAGGGCAGGAGATCAAGCCAAAGGCACATGGCCCCACCTCCTTTCTCTTCTTCCAACTTCCCCTGTGTTCCACACTTGATTTCTGCTGATGCATACCCAGGCATGAAGTCTGAAATACCTTCGGGGTCCATGTGTAACAGGAAAGCCACCAAGCCATTCGTGAAGGGACCTGAGTTCTAGTTCTGGCTGTGACATATTCACCGTGTGACCTTGAAGAAATCCTTCTCTTCTCTGGCTCTCATTTGCTTCATCTGTAAAGGAAGGTTGGATTGATGAAAGGATCCCAAAGGTCCCTTCCACCGCTGACATTCTGATCCACTCGTTCATTCTACCATACACCAGAGCCAGCATGAGGTTCCCGGCATCCCCTGCTGGGCCACTCTAGACCCACTGGACACAGTCAGACTCACAGCTTCAGGCCTAATGAGGGCTGTCAGTTGCTCCCCCCCCCCCCACCCTTGTTTCAATAGCCACAGCATAGCCAGAGAGAGGAAGGAAAGTCCTGACCTGCCCTCTGCAGCCCACCTTGCCTGCCAGCCCAGCCACCAGAGGAGGCATTTTCCTAGTCCCACAGAACCCTAAAGAACCTGTCACAATACCAAAAACATTTACTGCTTTCCATAAAAAAAAAAAAAAAAAGTGTTGCCCCTTCTGGGAAGGGCATGGCCACCTCACATCCTCCTAATCAAAAATCTGGGGCGCCTAGGCGGCTCAGCCGTTTAAGCATGGGATTCTTAATTTCAGCTCAGGTTCTGAACTCATGATTGGTGAGTTCCAGCCCCTTGCTGGGCTCTGCGCTGACGGCTGGGAGCCTGCTTGGGATTCCTTCTCCCCCCCTCTCTCTCTGCCCTTCCCCCCTGCTCGCTCGCTGGCTCCTTCTCTCTCAAAAAAGAAAAAAATCTTCCAATTTATTTTCCATTGTTTTTACAAAAATATTTTACTCATTTAAAGTATTAAATTGTGACGCTGAACAGGGTTTATTTTTCAAACTGCACAGGCAGCCCAGGTTTTGATATGGCCACCTAGGGATGAGGGGCTTCATAAACACACACACACACACACACACACACACACACGCCCCCAATCACTGTCCGAGGGCTGGAAGATTTTCTGGCCGAGCCCTCATCCCTACGAAGTCACCAGTTAATGGCCCCCCAGTCTCTGAACACCTGTTGGGAGTGTGTCGCGCGCTGTGGGAAAGTCCTGATCCCTCCCCTACTCACTACGGCAAGAACCATAACCCTCCGAGCCTCAGGTTTGTGCGAAGATTTCACCCAGTGGAAAGCTCTCCAAAGCACTGTGCAAACGGAAGTTTCTCGATTGTTGGGAAGCTCTGACTTGACGACTGCATCCTCAGAGCGCGCCAAATCCTGCCTCCCCCACAGCTTTTCCAGCTGAGGCGGGAGAAGGGGCTTCTCGGAAGGCTGCCCCGGGGAGGTGGGAGATGGGCGCACGAACCTTGGGGCACTCTCCCCACCCCATACCCACGCCTACTCGCTTCCTCGGCGAATCTCGCCACCCGGCCGAGGCAGACCCAGGCCTGGTCACCTGTTCCAAACCCGAGGCACAGCGCTCGGGCGAAGGCGGGTCCCGGCAGCCGCCCCTCCTCTCCCCTCCGCTCCTCTGCTCTCCCCCTATCTCGCCCTCCCCTCCCAGTAGCTCCGGCAGGGCACGCCCCTCCCCCAGATTCACCAATCGGCGTCCCGAGCGGCGCCCGTGGCGCAGGGGGCTCTGGTCAGCAGCCAATTAGCGGCCGGGCCCGAGGCGGCGCTTCGCCCGCCCCCTCCCGGAATGAAAGCCGCCCGCAGCTGGCTAGGCTGGCGCAGCTCGCGGGGCGCGGAAGCCGCGCGGGCCGGAGCGGAGCGCGCGCACTGCCCGCCCGCCCCCGGCGCGCCCGCCTCCGCTCCGCCTCCGTCCGAGGCGCGGGCGAGGAGGCCGGGGCGGGGTAGCGCAGGGGGCAGGGCCGCGGCGGCGAGGCCGGGGGAACGGGGAGGAGCGGGGCCCGATAAAAAGGCTGCGAGGCGGCCCCACCCCGCGGCAGGCCGGCGGGCAGGCTCCGCGCTTCCCTTCCGTCCGGCCCGCGCCGGCCGCGGGGAGGCGGCGCGCGCGGCCCGCAGCCCGCCCATGGAGGCTTTCCCCTGGGCGCCCCGCTCGCCCAGCCGCGGCCGCGCCCCCCCGCCCATGGCGCTCGTGCCCAGCGCCCGCTACGTGAGCGCCCAGGGCCCGGCGCACCCGCAGCCCTTCAGCTCGTGGAACGACTACCTGGGGCTCGCCACGCTCATCACCAAGGCGGTGGACGGCGAGCCGCGCTTCGGCTGCGCCCGCGGCGGGGACGACGGCGGCGGCGGCGGCGGCGCCTCCCCGCCCTCCTCCTCCTCGTCGTCCTGCTGCTCCCCCCACGCGGGGACCGGGCCCGGAGCCCTGGGGCCGGCGCTGGGGCCGCCCGACTACGACGACGACGACGACGACAGCGACGAGCCGGGGTCCCGGGGCCGCTACCTGGGCGGCGCGCTGGAGCTGCGCGCGCTGGAGCTGTGCGCGGGCCCCGCCGAGGCCGGGCTGCTGGAGGAGCGCTTCGCCGAGCTGAGCCCGTTCGCCGGTCGCGCCGCCGCCGTGCTGCTAGGCTGCGCGCCCGCCGCTGCCGCCACTGCCGCCGCGGAGGTGGCGCCGCGCGAGGAGCGGGCCCCGGCGTGGGCGGCCGAGCCCCGGCTGCACGCCGCCTCCGGGGCGGCCGCCGCCCGACTGCTCAAGCCCGAGCTGCAGGTGTGCGTGTTCTGCCGGAACAACAAGGAGGCGGTGGCGCTCTACACCACCCACATCCTGAAGGGACCCGACGGGCGAGTGCTGTGCCCGGTGCTGCGCCGCTACACGTGTCCCCTGTGCGGCGCCAGCGGCGACAACGCGCACACCATCAAGTACTGCCCGCTCTCCAAAGTGCCGCCGCCGCCCGCCGCCCGCCCGCCGCCGCGCAGCGCCAGGGACTGCCAGCCGGGGAAGAAGCTGCGCTGAGCGCCTGGGCTCCCGTCTGCCCCCACCTGACGCCACCAGGGTCACGGCCTGCCCGCTCTCTCATTTTTGGTCTGCGCACCGTCTTTCCCTCGCTGTGGGAGAGGCCTGGAGATCAGCAGTTGGCTCAGCTTGGGAAGAAGTCTTGGTTTTGTCAAAGCAAGCCGGCCGTACGGAGTACTTTCCTGTCGAAGAGCGGTTGAGACTAGACGCTAACATCTTGATTTATGTCTATAGTTTCCAGTTTGTGCACATCCAGACGGTGAAGGCTGGGTGTGTATTCCACTACCTGAAATATGGCAACTTAGTGGCGCTGTTTATTTACGGTATACGTCGATCTATTTTAGATGCGCATCAGTATGAAGTGGCTCCATCTAATCTCGGATGTTTAATTTTATGGAGGCACTTTACTAGGTCTAGAATATTTTTTTAAAAGCCTCATAACTGGACTTGAAACTGACGATTTTATGGAATGTCGGCAAATTGACTATTTTATTGTTTGAAACAATTTCTTAGTTGTCCTTAAATCAGTTATTCTAATTCCAGGTGAAGCAAGCCCTGGCAGCATCACTGTTTTGAGAAGTGAAGGTTTAGTAAACTTTCCAGTATTGATTTGTGTGGGTTACTCCCTCCTTGTGGCTTGTTTCGGTCTTGGCTGGAGGTGTAAAAAATGTACAATCTGTAGCAGGTAGAGTACAGCTCCTTATCGTTTTATGTACCAGATCTTTTTATTACCGAACTAGGAACTAGTCTTTCCACCTTGAAAAATTGTGCCAAGTTAAAATCTTATTGTGTATACACTTGGAAATTGGTGCTGTTTAAAAAAACCTGACTTGTGTATTTATACAGTAACAGTATATGAATTCATTAATCTTGCCTATAACTTTGTTACTTGGCCTTTTGTCCATATGCACCCACCTCCCCATCTCCAATTGCTGAAAAACATTTGTAAGATCAAAAGGGAGCAGTATTTAGTCACCCTGCTCATCAGTTTCAAGGTTCCTTAATAGTGGAAAGCTCATTCCAGCTGTTGCCTCTCAAACTAAATGGAAGATGCAATCCTTTGAGCTGCAGAAGGTTAATGTAATAACCTGTGCTCAAGAAGGTTCCACTATGGGCTGTGTCTGGCTTGAGGCACAGGCAGTCTTCAAACCGGAATAAGCACTAAAGGAGTTACTTGTGGAGTGGGGGTTGAAGACCAGGAACATGGCCACCCTCGTGCTTTTTCCCTCAAAGACCCTAGTCTGTTTCTGGAATCCCACCACTTATCTGGAGATTAGACCCGATCTTTAGGCAAACATCCTTAATCCCTACTTTATGTCGCACCCTTATTTTTACATCCATGCTGGATGTCCCACAATGGCATGCAGCTACCATCAGGACAGATACAGAGCCAAAAACAGTGAATTGGGATGAACGCATATGAATGTACAAAATACATCACTATCTGAAAACACCAGCAAGAGATTTAGTTATAAATATATAGATTCAAGTAGGAGAGTTGAGCTACTCTACGTTAGATTGTTTTTTTATCAAACCACTAATTTCCTCTACAACAAATTGGCTTGAACACTCCTTTGAAGGTAGAATACAGGCTGGAGTAAATAACACTGGAAGGCTAGGGGCCTTTTTTGGTGGAGGGAAACGGCATCAGAACAAGGAGAGGTGCTGGCAAACAGTGCATTAGCCAAGAGACGATCCATTCCTGCTAGTCTAGCCCCAGATCACAGAACTTAAGATAGGACTAGTCTTAAACTCAAGTAGTTTCATAAAAAACCATGTAATTATTCTCTTATTGTGCTAGAAAATATACCAGTTTACTTTTGGTTTGGGGGAGGTGTCAGGTCAGTAGGAACTCCCGTTAGCTTCTTACTGTTCTACCTTTCCAAAGATCACTACAGGCCCATGTCTTCTGCAACCCAGAACTAGGCAGGCAAGCGCTTTGTATTTTCAAAGATCCAAATGGTTCTAGACACTGTTTCTAGATCTCGGGCACGTGGCTCGTTCAATAGGAGAATCCCTCAGTGATGAGGTGTGCCTAATAAGGATTTGATATTGACACGATCACTGTTTTATCCAAACTGTGAACATGTGCAACGTGGAGTTTATTCAAGTCTTGAAGTGAAGAGTATCAAGAAAGGTATCCCAAAGACCCTGGACCAGCAACCATCATGTTCATCCATTTAAAATGCACCTGTTTCAGTCCCTCCCCCCTCCCCTCAAATTTTCCTGTTTCCCAGCTAACATTAAAATGCTGGGAGTTGAAGCGTGAAAAGGAAACATTACAGTTACATTTTCTAGAGATCTTTTAGGGAAAATCTGACCACGCTCTAATGCACCTAAGAGCAGACTTAGAGACCTCTTGATCTAAAACTTTAAATACTTGCAAAATTTAATTTAGGGTGTGGGGCACCTGGCTGGCTCAGTGGCAGCAGAGCAAGTGACTCTTGATCTTGTAGTCAGTCAGTCGTGCGTTTGAACTCCACACTGGTGGCAGAGTTGACTTAAAATTTAAAAATTTTTAAGGTTATTTGACACAGCACACACAAGCATGGGAGGAACAGAGAATCCCAAGCGGGCTCCACGCTGTCAATGCAGAGCCTGACTACTTGGGGAATAAACCCACAAACCACGGTATCATGACCTGAGGCGAGACCAAGAGTCGGATGCTTAACCTTAAAAAAAATTTTTTTTTTATTTAGGGTAAAAGAAATCCAATTTTCCAAAGTTTAAAAAATACATAAAATAATTGGTATGACAAAGTGATCTTGTTTTTATAAAAATATGGCTATATGTTTGGCTAAAAATCAAACAATGTATGGAATCTCAAAAGAGCTTTACCAGCTGTGCAGGCAGACTAGACTGCCCTACCTTGCTTGTCCTCTTCTGTAGAGACCTCTGCAGTAGCTTTTAATTTCTTTGTATTTTAGTTTTCCTATGCAGTGCTTTTTAGAAGCTGCAGAATTAACTTTTATTACAACTTTTGGCATAGATTGTAAGTAAGCCAAAATTATGTATGTATTTTAAAATTATACTACAAATATGCGTGCCTCAAGGGAAAGGGCAGGCAAGTTTTAGTGTCAGTCCTAACCTTCTAGTCTGTGCTTAGGCACGAGGAACATTCCTTCATTCCTTCCAGTGTCCAATACATATGTCCATTAGACTTGTAAAATTATAAAATGAATCCACAGTCCAAATGTCTTTGGGTAAAAACAAAACACAGTTAAAACATAAAAGCATCCCAATACGTAGACGCCAACTTCTTCCTGGAAGCCAATACAGACAGCTAGATGGCTGTAGTCTTTTCTGGGCCACTGTCTCCACTCTTAGAATTCACCTGTATTAATAGCAATGGTGTTCTGGTTTAAAAATGCAGACTGGGTGGCTCAGTCAGTTAAGTGTCCAACTCTTGATCTTGGCTCAGGTCATCATCCCTCACAGTTCATGGGTTCGAGCCTCAGGTCAGGCTCTGTGCTGACCACACAGCCTGCTTGGGATTCTCTCTCCCCCTTTCTCCCTTATGTGCTCTCTCTCTCTTGGGATTCTCTCTCCCCCTCCCCCTTATGTGCTCTCTCTCTCAAAATAAGTAAACCTTAAAAAAAGCAGATGCCACTGGAAACACGGAAGACATTCTACACATAGTGAGTAGATTGGATGTTCGGTTTTCCTTTGACACCTGTGAATACTGGGGTGGGGAGGCCTTCAGAGTTGAAACTTAAGAGCAGGACCACAGAGCAGCAGCTGACTCTTCTGACCCTATCCCGTGCTCTGGACTCACACCTCCCAGGACTAAGAACCTGGGGGGCATCGTATATTTGGGAAAGGGTCCTAGTAGCTTGCAGACTAGCCTGGAAATGCAGGCTAACCGTCAGACATGCAACTACAACTCATCTAATCAGCTAATAAATCGTACCTTGGGGCCAATCAGTGATGTCACAGGTACAGTCCTGCTCTAGTGTCTGGACACTCAGCGGGTTACTGCCCCAAGTTCTTTTATTGGTTACAAAGAAAAGGCCTTCTCCCCCAAATATCTTTTAAGATTTCCACTTTTTGAAATCCTAAATATATTAAGAAAATTAAATGTTGGGGTGCCTGGGTGGCTCAGTCTAGAGCCTGCCTGAGATTCTCTCCCTCTCTCTCTTTCAAAATAAACAAACATTTAGAAAATACTTAAAAAAAAAAAAAAAAGATTAAATGTTGAAAACAGTGGCTTCCATTGCTGGTAACATCAAACCAAAAACGCTGCATCTGATTAAGTAAAGAAGCATCAATACTCCCTCTTCTGGCCTTATAGCTGTACCAACAGGAATTCTCCCCACCACTCAACACTGGAAATAATTTACATGTCTGTAGCCACTATCAATCTGCAACTAACACTCTCTGAAACTATGATGTTTCTAATTTGAGGAGAATACCTGAAACAGTAAACCACTCACCCACCCACCCCCCATATATATAAACTCACAGAGAGGATGGCATTACAAGGAAACTAAGGGGATCCTTAATTATGGAAGGAAACATAGTAGCCACATCTGCTCTGTTATATTTGGGTTATTTTCTTTGATCCTACATACTGAGACATTTAATGGCCCAAAAAACTCAAAACCACACTCAACTGGATATGTAAACTCATCATAATAAATAAAACACTTTGACTGTAACTACAAATCAACACTAAAACAAATTCTGTAAGTATTTTATTTATCATTGAAGAAAAAACACAGCAGCAAGTTCTGTGTTGGCTTCAATAAGACCAAATAGTTAATCTTTAACATAGCTACAACACTCCAAAATTGAAGTCAACACAGTCATTACTACAAATTACTTGTTCAAAGAATCTATCCTGAAGAGAAAGGAAATTAGGAAAAAGAATTTAAACAATTCCTCCAAACCACACATTTATAAATATTGTCATATTTAAAATGCTTGAAAGGCATGAATTCTCCATTAATGGAAAAGCAGTTTGCTATTGGCAACAGAAAAAACTCAGCAACAGTTTACCAAATGCTTTAAAATTTAAAAGCTGTAACTGTTTCGGATTCACACTTGAGCAGTATTCTTGTCATTACGATCATGACTGCAAATTGCTTTATACTCACCTCTCAAGTAAAACCTACAGAAAATCCCACTGTATCCAATGTTTGTAATGTTTACTGCACTTATAGTGAACCTAAAAACTTTCTAAATGTAGTTAATATAGTAAATACCTCAAAGTATCTAGAGGTATGTCTCAACCACTAATGGTGTGGAAATTGTTTCAGCCCCTGCTCTGAAGAGTCTTCAAATACATTTTCTATAACAGAACCTTACCTCATTCCAAATGAATATGGTATTTCAAAAAAAAAAAAAAAAAAATCAGTTCTATACCAAGATACAGGTGTTACTCCATACCTGAAGGGTTCACATTTTAATTTATTTTTTAGTTTTTCTCTTTTGTAAACAAATGATTGATGAAATAATGCAACACCTCAAATTCCAGAAAATGGCCTCGTCGTCCAACCTCCTGTGGGTACGGTGCATGATCAATCTATTATAGAGGATTAATACAAGTTCATGCTTTTTGTGTTATGGTGAAACAACATTAAAGAATCCAATTTAGACTGGTTGACGCACAAGTATAATAATCCTTGAATGGGATCAAACCTATGTGAGACATGAGTTTGAATCCATTATCTTGAGATTTAACGTCGTACCGTGGTCCATCCATCTTCATCAGTCTCATTTTTGGTGCGACGAAGAGACTCCCGATCTTTCTCAGCTCTCCAAGAGGACTTCTCTTTTTCACCTTCTCTCTCCCTTTCTCGGTCTCTTTCCCGGTCTCTTGAAAGAGCTGGGGGAGGAACACGACGAGGGGCTTCCCGCTCTTCTGCCCGCTCATCTTTCCTGTCATCAGCACGTCTCCAAGAACTTACTAAAAGTTTAACAGAAAAAGAGAGTAAGTTAGTGCTGTACTGTATTGGCTCAGACTAAACAGAACTTTAGCAAAAAGAATGTTTCCAATTACTCAGAAATCCTGTACTAAAGGTAACAATGCAGAACCCCCATAAAAAAAATAATAAAATAAATTTAGTAATTTAAGACAAGGTGACAAAAATCTAAATGAAAATTTAAAATTAAAAAAAATTCTTGGCTCTTATTAAAATCGAACAGCAAAGTAGCCATTAAGCATAGTTGTTTGTTTGTTGTTGTTTTTTTTTTTTTTTTGCATTTATTTTTGAGACACAGAGAGAGACAGAGCATGAGTCAGGGGAGGAGCAGAGAGAGAGGGAGACACAGAATCCGAAGCAGACTCCAGGCTCTGAGCAGTCAGCACAGAGCCCGACGCGGGGCTTGAACTCACAGACCATGAGATCATGACCCGAGCTGAAGTCGGACGCTTAACCGACTGAGCCACCCAGGCACCCCCAGCACGGGTTTGTTTGTTTTTTTTTTTAAGCTAAAGTTTCAATAGTCACAATTTCAGAGAAACAATGTTTTACAGTTTGTGCTTATCTACCAAGATCTTACTTTTAAAGAACAAATACACTATTTCCTGGTTACATAAAATAAGCTTTCAAAGCAATATGTATCACTACTATCCAACGTAATTAGCCTACTGATATACTTTGAATTTAGAAATGAGCTAACTTCACAGAGTGACGAAGATTACGAAAACTATAGATTTAAACTGAATATTCATGATCTTATTTTTGATGCTTACATGAGTATGTGAGATAATTAAATAAAACTCAAAACTTCCCCAGAAATTATGGATTTCTGATAGTCCAGCAACATGCAGGCCATCCATACCTTCTTCACGTTCTGATCTGAGAGGAGGTCCTCTTCGGTCTCTGTCATCTCGCCTTTCTCTTAGGTCACGGCGATCATCTCTCTCCCGACGACGGTCATCCCGATCCCTATCATCTCGGCGAGCTGAATCTCTCCAGCTCGAAGATTCCTCCGCTGGTCCTCTTCTCCAGCCACCTTCATCCCTGTAGCCATTCAAAATGTTAAATTCTGTTGTTAAACTACATGATAGCGTATGTGAACAGATCATTTACGAGTTGGTGCTGAGAGAGTTTACAAACCTAACAGGGATGAAGTTTAGATTAATAACTTGATCTCAACCTGATGCCTCAGGTGTAGAGGTCAAATGAGATTATCTGGATCTGTGCTTTCCAACCTAACAGCCACAACCTGTATGTAGCTACTTAAACATAAATTAACTGAAACAAAGTCAGACCTTCTGTCAATAGCACTACCACGTTCCAAATGTTCAATAGCCAAATAGTATTCAAATAGCTACCATACTGGATATTACAGATCCAAGACAATTTCATCCTTGCAGAAAACTGTATTATAAAGAGTGCTGGTTTAGATTCATCAGCACAAAGCCAATTTGGCCAGAAGAAGCAAGCTAGAACCGCTACCGCTAATAAAAGTAAAAGGAGCTTTTACTAGTTTAAGGACTATATAACTGAAGAATTTAAACCACAGAGGATAGGCAACAGATGGGTAAAGATACCTGGTCTGGCTTCCTTACTAAATCATTACAAAACCTACAGAAAGCTACACGGTGTCAGCCTCACTTCCTCAACTTTGTTAAAAAGGGACATCGGTTGAGGGATGCAGCACACCATTTCGCAACGTGATCTGGGAAAACACCCAAGGGTATTTAGGAGAATCCCAGCTGTAATTCCACAAAGAGTCCCAATCAGAGCATCAAACCTTGGCCGTCTGAAGCGGTCTTCTCGATCCCCCTCTCGCTCTCTGTCCCTTTCTCGCTCTCTTTCTTTCTCTGGGTCCTTGTCATTTTCATCACGATCTTGGTTATCTCGCTCTCTTTCTTTTTCTCTATCCCATTCACGTTCTTCTGATGGTCTTGATTCTCGAGGTGGACCCCAACTCTCTTCTCTGGCCTTTTCTTTCTCTCTCCATCCACCTGTTGGTTTTTTTTTTTTTTTAAGAAATAAGATTTTTTTTAATACTCCAGAAACCCAAGTTGGTAACTATGACTACACATCTTTATGTTGACATTAATATCACCATTATGTATGTTAATTTAAGACACTCCAGGGATGCCTGGGTGGCTCAGTCAGTTGAGCACCTGACTTCGGCTCAGGTCATGATTTCATGGTTTGTGGGTTTGAGCCCCACATCAGGCTTTGTGCTGACAGTGAGGAGCCTACTTTTCAGATTCTGTCTCCCTCTCTCTCTGACCCTCCCCAATTCGCTCTCACTCTCTCAAAAATAAACAATAAAAAAAAATACAATACAATCTTATTTTTAAAAAGAACTAGGGGCGCCTGAGTGGCTCGGTTGGTTAAGCGTCCGACTTCGGCTCAGGTCATGATCTCGCGGTTCGTGGGTTCAAGTCCCGTGCCGGGCTCTGTGCTGACAGCTCCGAGACTGGAGCCTGATTCAGCTTCTGGGTCTCCTTTTCTCTCTGCCCCTCCCCCACTTGTGCTCTGTCTCTATCAAAAATAAATAAATGAAAAAAAAATAAAAATAAATTTTTTTAAAAAACAAATGCTACTTATATCATTTTACAGAATCACCAGCTTGTATTTACAGCTACCTATTATTGTTTTTCTAACACACAAGGAGGAACATGTAAGATAAGGGAAATTTATATAGCCTGGGTTGTTTCATATGCTGAGATCATGGCTATAAAAATCTGTTCTGATGGTAAATAGACAACTCATTTTAAGCAAAAAAACTTAAAAAGTGGAGGATTAGGAAACAGATCTGAGATGGAGCCCCAACTGTAATTTCATTCACATGTTGCAACATTTTCAAAACCTTTGTAACTAAAAACTTTCTTTTCATATTCTTGCCCTCCACCATTTACCACCCATGCAATCACGGAACAAAGAAAGATCAATCCTTTGACCCCACCCTATCCATCACCTCACACTTAACGCTGGGATGCCCAAACCTAGGAATGTAATATATTTGCACAAAGAGGCCAAAGGGAGCAGATTTACATGAAAATCTATTACCCTTGCAGGACTATTATTGTTGCTAACATTTCTATTACAACGTGCCACAGCACTATTCTAAACCTTCTGTGTATATTAACTCATTTAATCCTTTCCATAGCTTTGAGATAAGTAAATCCCATACCTGCCACTTTACATACTTGCTAAAATTTGTAAGTTGCTAAAATTAATACTCAAGCACTTTTATAGTCCCTCGCAGACACGTGCAGAATGGTATCTGAGTCGCCGGAAGAGCCCATTCACAGTGGAGGGTGAACAAGGCAACGGCCCTGTTTTCTTGCTGCAGCACTCATACTTTTTTTAATTTTTTTTACATTTTATTTATTTTCGATAGAGACAGAGCACAAGTGGGGGAGGAGCAGAGAGAGAGGGAGACACAGAATCTGAAGCAGGATCCAAGGCTCCAGGCTCCAGCTGTCAGCACAGAACCCGACGCGGGGCTTGAACTCACAAACCGCGAGATCATGACCTGAGCCAAAGTCAGACGCTTAACTGACTGAGCCACCCAGGCGCCCCAGCTCTCATACTTTAAAACAAGTATCCTTTTGCTGGTCTTAAATTTAGCAACACATCTTTGTGTTTTTGTGTTTTATTGGTGATTTCACGGTTTAAAATGGCCCTCAAGCACTGTGCTGCAGTGCTGTCTCGTGTCCCAAGCACAAGAAGGCGATGGATGCGCCTTACAGAAAAAAATACCATTTTAGATAAGCTTCATTGAGGAGATACAGTGCTGCTGGCCACGAGTTCAATGTTAATGAGTCAATTAACATGTTAAAACAGAAATGCACAAAAGAAGGTTCTGCGTTCATTGGTTGACAGAAATGTTGTGAGCAGAGGGCTTAACGGAACCTAATCTGGTATTTTCCTTCAGAGCAATGATTCAGTATTCACAGTGACTATAAAACGTCTATCGATAATTAACGAGAACCTACCACACCGTTATCCCTGTTTTACACAAGGCACAGAAATGTCACACAGCCAGACAGTGGAAGGAATGGAGCCCAGAAGAGACAGAAACACCAAGGGCAAAGGAAAGGAAGCTGCTCACTGAAATGTGCATTTAGGACGGCTGCCTCCGGTTACTGCTCCGAGTCGGGAGTGGGAGAGCCTGCGGGGACCAGGAGCAGCAAGAGTTCAAGGAAAGCATGATAGCGGCCCAGACCTAAGCACTTGTAGGGGAACAGAGAAGTGTGTGGATTTAAGGAACATAAGGAAACAGAACTGAACTAAATGAAAAGACTTATCATAAAGGATGAAAGAGGGCAAAGGACAGCTCCCAGACCTCTAGGTTATAAAATCCGACAGATGGCGGTGGCCCTGATGAGAAGCCTGTGGGTGTGAATTCAGTTTCAACAGGCTAAAGGCGACACGTCAGAGACATTTCTAGGTAGAACTGTATGGTGTGCAGCATGAGGCTGGTAACATGGGTCTGAAGGTAAGGAAAGAAGTCACCTGGAGAAGATGGTAACAGAAGTCACAGATTATGTACAACTGCTCAAGAACAAAAAAGTATGAAAACATGAGCAGGCCCAAGACTGAGAAAGTAAGGAACAGCTCTTCCCGTAAGCCTAACCCCATGGTAGGCAAGACTGCAAATACTTAGTACACTTTTTCATTATTTACACAAGAAGGCTGGTGTAGGACAGAACCTGAGAAACACCAATACTTAAGGGACAGGGATGGGACAAGAGCCCTCAAAGAAGCAGTCAGCAGGCAGAGGGGGGAAAAAAGCACGAATCGCTTAAGCAGAAAAAGGGGTAAGGTTATTCAACTTGTTCTGGTGTGTGGGATATCAAAGCCAAGCTCCTGAGATAAAAGTCACTGCACAAACACCTAAGGGAAAATAAAAGACCAATTTATCCAGAAACTAATAACAATATAGCCTAATCGTTGTTATCTATACATTAAAATTTCATTTTTTAGCTAAAAAATAACTTTTTATTTAGATACTGAAATACAGTCATTTGAAATGTCCCTGTTTGAAACACTACAGAATAGTGATTAGCATATGCAAGATTACACTTTCCATTTGTAAAACACATCAAGCAGAGTCTATAAAGCATCTAAGCTGGTTTTCTGAATACCAGAATTTTACCTGGCTTGACAAATGGTCTCCAGGGACCAGGCCTTGAGTCCTCGCCCCTTCTGGGAATCCGATCATCATCTGTGTTTCTCCAAGGCCCCCGGTCATCATCTGCACCACGTCTGGAAATTCTGTCATCATCAGCATTCCTCCAAGGTCCTCGATCATCATCCAACCCACGCCTCGGGCCCCGGTCATCATCCATGCCACGCCTGGGACCCCGATCGTCGTCAGCATTACGCCAGGAAGACCGCTCGTCATCTGCACCTCCTCGCCGTGGCCCCCGGTCCTCATCCATCCCACGTCTTGGTCCTCTGTCCTCATCAGCTGTTCGCCAGCTTCCTCTGTCCTCATCCAGTCCCCGTCTAGGTGGTCTGTCATCATCCGCATGACGCCAGCTTCCCCTGTCTTCATCGCCAATTCGCCTGGGAGGCCTGTCATCATCTGCACTACGCCAGGAAGGCCGGTCATCATCTGCCCCCCGGCGAGAGAACCGGTCTTCATCAAGGCCACGTCTGGGACCTCTGTCCTCATCCATGCCACGCCGGGGAATGCGATCATCATCTGCTCGGAGAGAAGACTCTCTCTCTTCCTCATCCCCCAGTCGCCTTGGCCGATCATCCTCTCTTCTATGAGGCCTCTCCTCATCCCGCCCCTCTCCACGTCTCCACTCCCTACAGAGCAACAAGCCAAACATCTTTAAGAGTCCATTTTCTTAAGAGCAAATGATCCTTTTGGGAATTATTTCATTCACTTCTAAAAACCACTTCAGCCTAAATTCATTATTCCTAGTCCTGAAAGAATATGTGCTCCTAATAAAAAAATAACACAAAATATAAAATCTTACATCAACAAATAAACAAACAGGTAGACAATTAAAGGTATCTACCTGCACTTTACCAGAAGCATCCTGGCATCCATTACTATGAGCTTTCAAAACTTAATTTCTGTATAGCACTTATGACCAGCCATCTTATCACGAGCAGTCATTTTTGAAGGATGGTTCAATCCACTTAAATTTAAAGGAAGGGGCACCTGGGTGGCTTAGTGGGTAATCATGACCGGATTTCAGCTCAGGTCACTGTCTCATGGTTGTAAGATTAATCCCTGTGCCGGGCTCTGCGCCATGCATGGGGCCTACTTAAGATTCTCTCCCTCCCTCTCCCTCTCTCCCTGCCTCACTCTCTCAAAATAATAATCATAATAATCATAAGCAAAAAAATAAAAGGAAAATACGTTCTAGAACTATTCATTCTTGCTGTAATCTCAGTATTATTCCATTAGGGAACAAAAACCCTGAAGCATTTATTTCTCAAAATATCTAGAAGTCCATAATTATAGCACCGTTGAAGTAAACTATAAAAACATTTTGGTAGCAGACATGCATACAATTCTTCATAGTTCTCCTTTCCCCACCTCTATAAAATAAACCCAACTGGAAAACTGCTAATGAGGCATTAACAGGACCTCTGTCTAATTGGTACTATTTTCCTTGACTCTACTTACTTCTCTGGTGGGCCTCTTCTCCACTCGGAATCTACTTCAGGTCCTTTTCTCCATGTGCCTTCTGAATCTCTATCTCCCCAACGAGAGTCCTACATTCACCAAAGTTAATGTGAGGCACTACGTTGGCAACACTTATTACAACTACTAGTATTACCAAATGTTTTTGCACTTATATTAACCTTAAGTCCTTAAATATAAACAAGTTTTAAAATGGTTTGTTTTAACCCAAAGTCAGAGTGGTAGTACAGTGAAACTGGTGTGACTGGCTTTATAAATCAACAAAATACCACCTTGAGAGCAATCTCTCACCCAACCCCTGGAATTATTCAAATATCTGCAGATATCCTTTGATCCTCAAAATTCCCTCCTGAGATTACGTGAAAAAAGCTCGGTGCCCCAAACGTACATTGCACAGGACCTCCTAAAATGGAACAAATGAAATGTCAAATGAGGGATGTTTCTATTAACAGTATTTCCCTCTTCCAAGTACTATGTTGTCATTAAAAATTATGGAAAAGAGTATAGGGAGATAAATACGCTTACAGTGGAAATGTAAATGTGGTACAACCTCTGTAGAGAGCAAAAGCACACAATTTTAATCCCATACAGCTCTGACACAGTTTGATGGCTCCTACAAACATAACCTAAGGCCACAGTCAGCAATTAAGAATACTCTGGAAAATACAAAACAAGATCTGCGGCAAGGGTGGGAAGAGTAAGGTAAAAATCTAACAAAGCTAACAATTCCAAGTAGGTGGTGTATAAGAGGATCTTTATTTAAATTTTAAGAAGTGTTTTGGTAATAAAACCTCCAATAACAATTAACATAAGAAACTGAAGGGAAGAAGAGGCAGAGATGGTAAGTCACCTGCCATCGCAATGGACTCTGGACTCTTAAGGTGGAGGTTATTCTAAGAGACTTTCCCAAGTGGACACCGTGGGAGAAAAGAGGAGCTCAACTGTCCATAAAACTTAAGGTCACTACAATGCAGGGAATGTCAACACCCAGAAAACCAAGTTTCTCCCACCCTTCATACTCGCCCTAGAAAGTAAACTCAGCAAAGAATTCAAGTTATTAGAGGTTTTCACACAACTAGACCCTCAAAGAAGATTTTCAAGGATGGCTATGATAGCCATTAAACAAACAAAAAGAATTCCAAAAGGCAACATGATTACCAAAAATTTTTAACTCAGTTCATATATCAAACAGAACAGGCCCCACTAATAAACATATAAACTGAACGGGAATCTCAGAGAACCAGTTTCAAAAGGACAAAGAGATTTTTTTTTAAAAAGGGAAACATTAAAAGAAAACAATAGGGCTCTGAAAGGCAAATAAAGACAAGAGAAAAAGCTTTCCCTAGATTAAGGAAATATAATCTTCTCTAAGGTAAATAAATTGCATCCTCTGACTACAAAAGGCACAAGTGCCAAAATGGGTGAATAATAAAGGCTATGTACTTAGGTGACTGGACAAAGTCTCAGGAAAATCTTCATGCTCCTTTTACTCCAAGGACAGAATATTCTGAAATTCCCAAGGAATAATACAGAGTATCTACAGAAGTAGCAAGACCAAGACTATTCTCACGATCTCCTCCCTTCACTGTGTACTGGGATACTGAGCAGTCGTGAAACTTCTGAGGGAGGATTCGAACTGACCAAACCACTACACCATTTTTCAACTTTGAGGGGAGGAAACAAAAAAGAGAAACCTCTTTGGAGATATATACAAAGACAGCCTGGAAAAAAAAATTGAAAAGATATACAAAACAAGACCAAAAAAAATGTTATCTGCAAAAGAGAAAAAGTGGTAAGTGTAAACATATTTGAAACTAAATCATGTTTACCAATCTTGTTGGAAAAGTGTTAAGAAAGTCCTAAATACATTAACATGTTTTAGTGAGCTGGATGTAAAAATATTCAACTTACTGCAATAGAACAAATAAAAGTAAAGGATGCTCAGAATTTTTTTGTTCTGAGAAGACAGAGTTCCCAAAATTTACAGACTGTGAAGTTGAGATAAATTTAAAAAAACGGTGATAATCACTAAGAGACTAGAGACAGCAAAAGTGTACTGAGAAAAGTTCTTAAATTTGGCTTGAAGAAAGCAGTGGCAGGAACATGGAAGCAAGTAAAAAAATATAATAATTACTATGTTAAATGTAAATAAATTAAAGACTCTAACTGAAAGGGACGGTAGGGAGGGGGAGGCACAAAACAGAAACAAAAGACTGAAAATGGACAGATTTGCGAAAACTAAAACAAAAAAAAGCAACTCAGGAATCCATCATCACAGCCAAGTAAGTCACCTCCCTTTCTTCAGAAGATGAAGCTCCCGTAAGTTAACAGAATGTAGCAAATTAAAATAAGTAACATTTCTGATTCCATATACACATACAACTTTGTGCCCAATAGAAAAAGAATATGCGTAACACATCATGTTTTAGAACACAAAATTAGGAATCGTATAGGCCACATTCACTAGTAACAAGGAAGTAAAAATAAAAATTAGTAACAGGAGTAACAAAACCAAAAATCTATCCATATACATTTTAAACGGAAATCAAAGAACAGCAGGTCATCCAAGAAAACTGACACAAGGTATGGCACGGAGGAAGGAATGGAGACAGGCAGCAGGCAAGAAATCCTCCAGCTCCTCAAGTCTGAACATAGAAACAAAGCTGTATCTTGTTTAAGAGGGAGCACTGGCACATCCAAGGGGAAACAAAGAGAATGCAGACAGATGTCAAAGAACCATAAGGCATAAAACGAGCTCAGAAACGGTTAGAGTATAGATGACTAAGAAGAAAATGGTGACAGACAAAGCTACTGGAAAAAGCAGGAAACAAGAAAGGCCTTGACTGCTAAGGCAGGTTTTACCTTTGGTTCTAAGTAATGAGTACCAATCAAAGTTTGAAACCCAAGAGCAGGTAAAATGATCAAATATACATCATGAAAAAAATGGCCACAATGTAGAGGAAGGTCTGAAGCTGGGGGGAGACTATAATCAGAGGGAACAGTAAGGAGACCAGTAAAATAATACAGACAAAGGAAGATTCTAAATTAAGCCAGGAACGTAGAACAGAAAGGAGAGGGGGTAGATTCAAAACTCTTAAGATTAAATGGGTAACGGTGCAACCAATCAGGAGCAGGGATTAGAGACACAAACTAGAGGGGGAATAAAAGTCAGTTTTGGACGTGAGCGCATATTAAAAATATTTAGGGCGGCATTTGAATCACTTGGAAATATTGTTAAAATGCAGATTGTGGGGCGCTTGGGTCGCTCAGTCAGCTGAGCGTCTACCTCTTGGTTCTGGCTCAGGTCATGACCTCACAGTTCATGGGTTCAAACCACACATCAGGCTCTGGGCTGTCAGCACAGAGCCCACTTGGGATTTTCTCTCTTTCTCTCTGCTCCTTCCCTGATCGCTTGCTCTCTCAAAATAAATAAACATTAAAAAAATAAATAAAACATGAAGCTGAGACACTGATATGTGCACTGAGGCACGTGGACCATGCAAGACAACCGGGTGATAAGCACAGCACATAAAAACAGAGTTAACTTCTACACTCACCTTTCTAGAAAGTGGATCGTCACCAAGTCTTCTCTCTTCCTCTCTACGTCGTTCCCTTTCTTCAATTTCCAGCTCTCTTTGGCGTTTTTTCCTTTCCACTTCTTCTAATTTCTTGACCCGCTCCTGATATTCTCGTAGCTCTTCCTCACGTTTTGCCCGTTCAGCACGCTCTCTCTCTTCACGCTCTAGATAACGGGTTAGGTTATTAAGTGTGCCAAGTCTTTGCCCTAGAACTAGGTCTACTTTGCTGGTATTCAGCAGGCAGCGTAAGGTAGAAGGAAAATTCTTTTTAAAAAATTGTGTGTATTTTACAATGAGCTAAGGGGCAGAAGATATTCAAGAAAACAAGTATGATGCCACTCGACACTTTTGTAACGACAAGATACTCGAATGCCTCCCCAACTCCTGAGCATCTTGGGATTCCAGAGAAAGGACCATCTGACAGACTCCATGTAGTATGTGCTCCTTAATACATGTCAGTGCTACATAAACTTGAGTGATAAAAATTAAAAATTAAAGAATGGTATTAATTAAAAAAAAAAAACAAAAACAAAAGATGTGGCAATAAGCTAGAAGAGGACAGAACATCCTCACCTAAAACAAACTTCAGACAACTAAAAGTTAGCTTAAGTTAACTGCAATTAAGAAGCCACTGATCCTGGTTCCTCATTCCTGTATTTTCTAAGTAAGATTACTATAAGGCAGACTATCAACCTTGCCTCACACACCCTCCAACCTTGGTCTAGCGATACCTTTCAGCATCTGTTCTTCTGCCCTCCTTTGCTCCTCCTCTTCTTTCTCTCTATGGTAGGTTATTCTGCGTTCTTCTTTACGCTGCCTTTTGCGCTCTTCCAACCGATTATGCCTTTCTTCTGCTAATCTCTCCTCAAATTGTTTAAGTTTTTCCTATTAATAGAATGGACAATAAAAATCCAATCTTTTGAAGCCCTACAAACCAGCTAAATTTGAAGTTTACAAAAGCACCGCAAGTTTCTTGAAACCCTATGCGCACACATTTCCCAATGACCGGTTTTTGTGACGTGTTGTGGCCAGTTATTTTTTCCTACACCAGTGGGTTTGTTTTTATACAAACCAAATCAAATAATTAAATTAGAATTTAAGAGCAGGACACTTTGATCTATTATTTCCTTTCTAAATCCAACAGTAAACAAAACTTACATCCAAAGCAAATATAATGCAGTCCACTTGCACCTTCAGAAAATTTGTTTATAGTGATGGCTGACTGCTTAATAACCTATGAAATATTTTCAAGAACGTTTCTATTAAAATGTTATTTAAATGATTATTACAAAACATTGGCTCAGGACACAACGTACCACTGCATTAAAGAAGAACCTTAAGGCAAAACAAAAAAGCTCATGAATAAATGTTTCCCTGAAACCAGTAACTTCACCTCATAAACAGACTGTCGTGCGGCCTTGAGTCGCATTACAAATAAATCTCTGTCTTCAAGCATTCGTGACATTCGATTCTTATGTTCGAGAGCCTTTTCACGTTCTAGTTGCATGGTAGTAATCTGCAAATACATAACATGAAGTTAAATTTCAAAGCATTCACTTTCTGATTAGTAATTTACTCTCAATTCCTGACAGATATTCTCAAAGAATGACAAGCAGATCTTCTGCCCCTTCTATCTTGCTATAAAAATGGAAGGGTTACTATATCTATGCCCATGTGTCCCTAGGCGGAAATCAGGGACAGGAGACGGGTAAAAGAGTCCTGAGGCATCTGTAAGAAATTCTTATTTAGGCCCATGGTACTGAAAATTTTTATAAAGGAAAAACTACAATGTATACAATAAAACAAAAAGTAAACACCTCATGGTAATAAGCACTACGATCTAATTATGAAAGATATTTTCTCCCTTAAAGAAAACTGTGGAGGTTCAGGCAGAGTGCACTAATGATTTAAGAAGACTTTTCTCTCTGTACTCCAAAGGGAAATGGAAGGCTTCAGGGCAGAGACTACAACAAATCACCTCAAATATTTTATCTGGTCTGCACTCTGTTTTCTCTGATTTTACACATTATCACAAAAATTCGAACTTCTGAAAGAATGGGAGGAACTGGCAAACGAAGCAAAGAATGGCAACACTCCAGTGGAACCAAGAGGCTGCATTCTCCACACTGCAAGTCCCCACAGGTTTGTTGTCTGTCTGTATTTACTTTTTTTTTTAAACTAGAACAGGGCCACTAGTTTTTAATCACAATTTAATCACGAGCATTTGAAAGCCTTGCTCTTGTACCATTAGATAAATACAGAAGGGACAGTCTAGTCCCCAAAGGCCATGTACTGTATGATTCCATTTATATAAAATATCTAAACAATAAGCAAATCTAGAGACAGACAGGGCACTGGTGGTTGCATAAGGCCAAAGTGGTGTGGAGAAAATGGGGAGGGACTGCTAATAGGCGTGGAGTTTCTTTTGGGGTAAAGTTTAATGGCTGTGCAATTCTGTAAATGTACTAAAACCCATCAATTACAGTTTAAACGGGTGAATTGTGTGGCATGTGAGTTATATCCTCATAAAGCTCTTTTTTAAGTGAACTTTTCACCTGTCTTTTGCGTTACTACAAGTTTCATTTTTTAACCTGTTGTAAAAACATCTATCTGCCCACCAGTCTGTCTGTATTCAGCCATTGAAGTGCCACCATTCCTCGCAAAAGAGCACAGAATGATCAGTTCTGAAACCGTGGCCCCATTACTGGCAGAGGATTTAATTATAGCTTACAGTCTAAAAGTGTTAGTAAGATTTAGTCCAATGTAAATCTTACTCTTTCTTCTTCTTGCTGTTCCCACAGATCCATGTCTTTAATCCTCTGTTCTTCATACGCGCTCTTTATCAAAGGGATTTCCTCCAAGCGTTTAGCTCGTTCGAAATAATCAATCTGAATGACATGAAAACAAAAGTATTTAAGAAAGAAATTTCTGTTAACCTGACATGTTGTAAGTTTACCAACCAGTCCTTTCATTCACCTTCTTTTCTTGATTCTTCAGGCGTTCCTGAAGTTCCTTCTTTTCTTTCTCCAGTTGTTCAACCTGTTTAGCCATGATAAAATCCGGATCCAATTCTTCCAGATCCTGTAAAGTATTACAAACGCACAATCACTAATAAGAATATAGAAGAAAGGCGTATGGAGCAATGTTTTCTAAAATCAAAACCTAAGTTACTTTTCATACAATGAGTAAGTGTTACCAGCGGGTAAAGTTAGGCAACGTAAGAATGTTTTACAATAGCCATATTTCCACTTCTGTGTAGGGAAAAACAACATAATCTTAACATCTACTTCTCATTCCGCCCACCTGCACGTACCCAACTCTGTTTTAACAATGGCTAAAAACTGCACAGAGCCATTTAAAACAAATGCTTACTTCACAGATTATAGTTAATGAATCAGCTGTACCAAACGAGTGAAAATAACCAGATTACTCAAAGTAAATCACTAATTGGTAAAGAACTGTGCTTCTGAAATGTGGATCAAAGACCGTAACAAGTAGTGAGCTACATACTTCAATATCAATGTCTTTGAACGCTTTGGCACCCAGTTCCGTTTTCTTGATCTGCTCCAAACGCTCACGGACAGTTTTCTTTTTGATTTGTTCATGTTCCTGTAAAATGCGCTCCTTCTCTCTCTCCTTTGCCTCCTGTCGCAGCCTCTCTTCTTCGGCTTTCCTTACTTTCTGAAGTTCAGCTTCCCTCTGCTCCAATTCTTCCTTCTCACGCTGAATATTGAGACTCTCAAGGCGCTCTTTCCTTTCCTCAATTGTCTGACGGCGAGCCAGGATACGCTGATGCTCTTTTCGGGAGTTTTTAAGGTATGCAGTAACAGCCAACTGATGCTGTTCTTCTTTCTCTTGCTTCCAAAATAAATGGATTAAAAAAATTATCACATGACACACCAGGGTATTAGGCATCCAAAAAATTACTAAATAATCCTGACCTATTACCCTTACGTATATCTGCATTTAATAACCAGAGATGATGTTACTCAAGCTACTAGCTCCCAGCACCAAATACTATGACCTATACAAAATCTTTAATAGCAGCGACATATCTGAAGAAGCTTTATTTGCTAGGTCCATTGTTCTCTGCACCAAATCTACTTTATAGCATGTAAGCCAAGGAGAAAGGCTAACAAAACTAACAAAGAAAGAAGTTAAGCAGGAAGGAAAAATCCCACAGAGGGGGTGAAGAGGGGATATCCTCTTATATGTGATAGGTACAATACCAAAACTAAGAAATACAACTGAATAGGAAATATGTAATAAAGTCTTTTTCTCAGACATCATCCCGAACAAACCTTTTTGTGCAAGACATAGCGTAAGGGCCCCTGAAAGATTCTGTAGTTCATTTCTCCCCAAGATGCATACCAAAATATGAGCTGGCTTAATGACTTCAAGTGCCTTTGCAAGTACTGAAGACATCGCTGTCAACTGATTTCTGATCTGTTCTGAAGGCATGCTTTGCAAATGAGGACCAATTGGAGCATCTTCTCGAGTAGCGTAATTCAAATCAGATCCAAAACTAAGGGTCCGAGAAGTGTGGTCAATACGAACCTTTGAAAATTAAACAACCTCATCAATAGTTACATCTATATACAAATACGAAATCATTCTACAGACGGGTCCCTTATTATTTTCTTAAATGTCTATTTTTGAGTGAGAGGAAAAGAGAGAGAGCGTGTGTGCACACGAGACAGAGCACAGGGGAGGGGCAGAGAGAGAGGGAGACACAGAACCCAAAGCAGGCTCCAGGCTCCGACCGTCAGCACAGAGCCCAACACAGGGCTTGAACTCGTGAACTACAACAGCATGACCTGAGCCGAGTCAGACGCCCTATTGACTGAGGCGCCCAGGCGCCCCACAAATAAGTAACTTTTGATAAAAAAATTTCAAATGAATATGAGAAAACATTAAGAATGTTAAATACAAAAGCTAGAAAACCCATTCAGTACAACTTTAAAATGGTGCCACTGAACCAAAAACTGCGAGAAACAAAGGATAGGTGTTTTTTAGTCCTTAAAGGCCTTCTACCTCGGTGTCCCTTCCAGCACATACCTGCAGATCACAGTGCCTGGCAGCATCTACTATAGCCCGTTCCAGTTGGAAAGCATCAACAAAAGGAACCAGAGAAGTCAAACGGGAAAACTCAATGCTCTGATAAATCTGTGCCACCTGCATAAAGGACACAAGGTTAGCAGTAATAGCTATAATTTATTCAGCATTTTTATGTGCAGTCTTACACAACTATGAGTAGAACCTATGTCCATTTCCCAGAGAAGTTAAGTTGAAGCTCAAAGTTAACTGTTAACACTACACTGCTAGAGTTGGAATCACAATTCAAAGCTATCAACCCCAAAAGCTATGCTCTGAACCATCACATTATACCATTCCTCAAAAGCATAATCCTTTCAAATCCTAGTTTCATCAAACAAAAAGCCCTGAATGGCCATATATTTGTAGAGATCTGCTACTTACCTAATTCATCTGAACACTTTTAATAAAATTATTTGTCTGAAGGAGACTGGCAGCATTACTATTTAGTTATACTGCTAATTAGCCTTCAACTATTTGTATAGCACATAAGAAATAACACTGCTCACATATACAAAAGAAAGCAGGCCAATGAAATGTGCATAAATACTGAAGTGAAAATACAGTAAAAGCCCCCTCCCAATGAAACAAATGGAAGACAAAACAGGAACATTTAAGCCATATTATAAACCCTAATATTCAAACTTACATAAGTCAGCCTAAAGTATGTTAAAAGACTAACAATAAATAGCGTTAGTAAGAGAAAAGGCTTCCCCACTCACCACAGGTAGGAGGGTTCACTAACTGAATCTCTTGAAGAGCTATTAAAGCTTTAAATGTGTAAACTCTGTGACTAATTCCACTTCTGATATTACACAAAGTCACAGAAGTACGTAAAGACACATGTATGGAAATGTTCACTGCTACAACATTTTCTAATAGCAGAAAAACCCCTAGAAATACGGATTTCCATCGGTAGAGTCTGAATAAATCACAGTACCCTTTAGACAATTTAAAACCATGTAGGTGTTGAATTAGATTTACACTACTAATGAGGAGAAATGTACGTAGATAGTGTTCAACGATAAAGGAGAAAAAAACTACAAATTATACGTAAAATATTGTTTTTCAAATCAAATAAATTAAGACTAATTTTGGCAAGGATAGAATTTGGTGAGGAGTTCAAATCCTAGGCCATTCCTCAATTTTTTAGTGTTGTGATAAAAACAATCAAGGGGAGAAATTCCAGTTCTAAATAAAACATTTATTTAAAAATGTTTACCTGCTGCAGAAGACGAAGTATGGTGTTGTTTTGCAGCTGTGGGACATACTGTTGCAACTCTGGTTCCTTTTCAGGTTGTTCCCTAACCCAATTTAGAACCTGTAAAGTCCATTACATTGAAAACAGATCATACTTTCTAATAGCAGTAAAACATTTATGAAGTTTTTCATTTTTTTTTTAACATACAGAAACATCACAGTGCAGGGAAATACAAATGTAATACAAAACTATGTTGATGCTTGTCTGAAGGTGACTGACAGCAATGACTAAATTAGCCATGCTGCTAATTTACCTCCAAAGGCTTATTTATTTAGCACATCAGAAATATCTTTTCCCTTAACATAAAGAAAAAAAGACAATGAAATGTGCACTGAATTTAAACACAGAGGACAATACTTCTCTCTCCTCAGTATAAATACAACCTGAAAAAAGGCCAGCTAGCAAAGGTCATATAACCAAAACTAGAACACTAAGCCTTACCTTTGTGACTCTCTCGCAGAGTTTTAGCGGGTTAAATTCTACTTCCAGCCAATTGTAAAGGTCTTTCACTTCGGGAACAACATACTGCAATACATTGAATCTGACCTACAATGAACAAAAGGTTTAACTGCTGAAGGAAATTTTCCAACTAAATTCCCAACTGAATTGAATACAAAGAAGAAAAATACAGGATTGGAGATCTAGAAAGTGTCTGAAAGACCAGCCTCAATCCTCTTTAAATTTACCAGAGGACTCTAAAAGAAAACTACACTTGGGTCTCTTACCCTAAATTATGTATCTATCTACAGTGAAAAGTCTCCCAAGAGCTTAATAAGGATATAAAAACTCTAAACCAACAAAATATTTACAAAGACAACTAGTGTGGCCAACCTAATTACCAGCAATAAGTAAAATCCCACAGTTCACAAATTACTGTACCACACAAAAATTACCATGCCAGCACTATTCATAAAAGCCCCTATTAGAAAAAACTCAGGACAAACAGGGATAGGTTCTTATACAGAAATGATCGAAGAAAAAAAAGCTACACACATGTGAATAAATCTCACAAGAATTTAACATACTGCATTTATGTGAACCTCAAATCTCACATAAAGTACACAGGCAAATTTATGTGTGGTGTCGCATATCAGGGCAAGTGGCTATTTTGGGGGGCATGGGGAGTGAGGACTATAAACCACCTCATGAGAATGTACCCAATCATATTTTTATATGTGACTAAAACTCAACTAAGGGTGCCACCTGAATAACTTTTCTTAAAAAGGGAGACAAAAAATGGCCAAACTTTATAAACCTCAAAACTGCCCATAATTAAATCATACCTTACCTAAACTATAAACTAGAATATATAATGCACACGGACCTTTACCCTTTACATGTGGGGAACTGCAAACCCAAAGACAGCAGACTACCTGCAGAGACACAGCAAGACTTGCAAGCACAGGATTGCAGGATTGCGTGTGTAGCCACAAGACTGGTCGCAAGACTGAGGCAAATGACAGCAGATCCTATCCCCACACATGAGCACTCTAGTCTACCTCCTATCCAAAATGGGTGCACGACTGATTTCCACATTTCTGGAATGTACCTCCCTCACAAGTGCCTTTATTGAAATTAAGTGTGGTGTGGTATAAGCATTCAAATAAAATTCTCCCAGCTGTAATTGTATTCCTATCAAATTATTCTAGATTCTCCATTTAGCACCCTTTTCCCCAAAGAGGAGATATGCTACCATGGGCTACTGTAATCTGTTAAAACATTTCTAAGATTTATAATCGGCTTTCTGATCTAAGAACGAGTTGCTTATGAACTCTGGTTAATCTGAATATGTTCCTGAGATAAGAGAATCATTCTCGGGGTGCCTGGCTCAGTCGGTAAAGCATCTGACTTCGGCTCAGGCCACGATCTCGCGATTCGTGGGTTCGAGGCCCACGTCTGGCTCTGTGCTGGCAACTCAAGGGCCTGAGGCCGGCTTCATATTCTGTGGCTCCTTCTCTCTCTGCCCCTCCCCCGCTCGTGCTCTGCCTCTCTCTCAAAAATAAATAAACATTAAAAAATAAATTTAGAAAAATCATTCTCTTGGTGTTTACAAATTCAGTTATAGGAGTTCAAAGCTCAGATCTCAATCTTGAATGTATGGTGAACTCATAAAGACTTATATAAATGCCCACTGACAGCCAGCTAATCTACTGACCTGATACCAACCTATACCGTTCTCATAAACTTTTATACCTGTCTATGGGCACAATAAGGACCCAAGTCTGGATGTCCTGGCTGCTGGCCGAAAGCTCTCCAACAATGATAAACAAACCAGTGTAAGACACCAACTTTAACATCAAGGTGTGTGTTAGGTATGTAGATAAAAGTTCAAGAGATATGGACTCTCTTTCCGGTTTAAACACTTGTTCAGTATTTTAAAATAAAAAAAAAATTTTTTTACACTACTTGCTAGTAAGATCTCTTCCCAAAGAAAATGCTATCATTTTATTCACTTAATTCTAAGTCCCACAAAAACTCGTCAAAACACAAAGTGACCTGTGGCCAGTGGCAACAAAATAAAACATGGAGGCATACAGAGACAGAGAAGTGCTGTTTTGCAGATTAAGTTCTTGTTAAAAGCTTACAACAGGCACCAGGGGGGCTTAGTCAGTTATGCATCTGACTCCTAGTTCAGGTCACAATCTCCGGTTTGCGAAATCGAGCCCCACGTCGGGCTCCACAATGCTTTGGGACTCTCTCTCTCCCCACCCCTCCCCCTGCTTGCACACACAGTTCTCACTCTCTCTCTCAAGCAAACAAATAAAAATAAAAACTGACAACAAAGGGAATCTGCCTTCCTACTGTTACAGAAAAGTGTTCCAAGGGAAAAGTGTTGCTACATAGAAAACTGATTAGTTCTTACTTAACGGGTTCTGCCAGAAAAGCAAAGCCTCTTCTCTAGCAACTGTCCCTCTATTTCTCTTGTTCCAAAGTAATTTACTGGGCTATTATATTACAGTAACTACTAAGTCTGACTATTGTGAGTCAGACTCTCTAAAACCTAAAGTTGTAAATCTTAATTGCCTGGCATGTAATACACACATGCAAGGGGCGCCTGGGTGGCTCAGTCAGTTAAGCAGCAGACTCTTGGTTTGGGCTCAGGTCCCAGTCTTGTGATTCTTGAGATTGAGCCCCGAAACTGGGATTCTCTCTCTCCCTCTCTCTCTGCCCCTCCCCCGTGGAGCATATTCTCTCTTTCTCTCTCTCAAAATAAATAAACATTAAGAAAATAATACACACTCACATGCTAATTTCCAGTGAATGCAAAAGTCCATCAACATAAACATTTTAAAGATACACCAACCTTAGGCTCCATATTCTGAAATTGATTGGTGTAGGTACTGGGTACAACCTAGAAATCTACATTTTTTTAAGTTTTATTTAAGTAATCTCTAACGTGTTGCTCAAACTTACAGCCCCAAGATCAAGAGTCACATGCTCTTCTCAGAAGACTGAGTCAGCCAGGCATCCCTAGAAATCTGCATTTTATTTATTTATTTATTTTTTATTTTTTATTTTTTTAAGAAATCTGCATTTTAAAAAGTACTTCATGGGGTGCCTTCGTGAGTCAGTCAATTAAGCTTCCAACTCTTGAGTTTCGCCACAGGTCATGATCTCATGGTCATGGGATCGAGGCTTGCATTGAGCTCTGCACAGCCTACTTGGGGTTCTTTCTCTCTCTACCCCTCCCCAGCTCATGGTCTCGTAACTGTGCTCTCTCTCTCTCAAAATAAACAAACATTAAAAGAGAAAGAAAAATTGGAAATATTCCCATTGTCCAGAATCAGGCCTAATCAACTTCACATTCATTCCTATACTCATCACCCCATTTCTACCATCTGTCAGCTTGGTTAGTTTTCCTGCAGCCCTCTGAAGTAAGCCATGAACCTTACCCATCATTACCTTGTCTCTTACTGAGTGGTCCACATTATTCCTCAGAGGTAGTCCAACTCTCACCTACTACATCAAATGTAACTTCAGTCCACCCCCTACAGAGGAATCACCTTAAAGGAACACTGTGCTGACTTACACCAGCAGTTCTCAAAACAGTCCATTCATCAGAACCACCTGGCACAAATTGTAAACCCTGACCATAAATTTCCTATTCTGAGCTGTAAGAATGCTCGAACTTATACCAACCATATCGTTAATAAGGCCAATTCGTGTTGGTGGGGCTTGAAGACCTAGCAGCGTTGCAAGGCGACGTTGTTTTTCGACTATAATGCCATCCATATCCAGAAGTCGAGCAATATCAGTACGCTCAGGGGTAATAGGGATGGAAAGAGTGGCCAAAAGGACTCTAGTAGACATTCTGGAGAACAAAATCACAAATCTGTTACATTCATAAATGTTACCTGACATAAAGAAAGACACTTCTCTTTAATCATTTCGTAAGATATGCCAGTGACAGAATATGTACACCACCTTTGGTGGACTATATTCATACATATTATTCATCAAAACAGGAAATTAAGAGAAATGGGCCATACTAAAATGAGTACTTGGGAGAATCAGAACTTCATCTACCCACTTACTACTGTCAATATTTTCCAGCTATAGAAAAAGACTGGGAGGTTAAAATGTAGAATAGATACCTTTGTATATCCCATGCTTCCTTAGAAAAACAAGGCAGCTTTAAAAGCTAAGAAAAATGACACTAAGAAAGGGGTGGAAATTTACAAAGAATGTCAGTGAACACAACAGGAGTGTTGGGAGGACGTGTGGTGGAGAGAAATCTTAGCTTCCTTAAAACACAAGAGGCAAGTCAGGTTGAATTCAGATCACCGTATTACATTAAGGATAGTGGGCTCTGGAGCTAAAGGGTGAAGGGTCAGAATCGCAGCCTCACCATTTCCAAGACTGAAACCTAAGGCAATTTTTTGAGTCATGAGGCTATTGTAAAGATTAAACAAAATAATGTACATAGAGCTACATAGCCTAATACTTACTATTATAATACTATTACAGCAGTTTCTAAAGGGATGGTACTGGGGCGCCTGGGTGGCTCAGTCGGTTAAGCGGCCGACTTCGGCTCAGGTCATGATTTCACGGTTCACGGGTTCGAACCCTGCAAGGGCTCTGTGCTGACAGCGCTGAGCCTGGAACCTACTTCAGATTCTGTGTCTCCCTGTCTCTCTGCCCCTCCCCTGTTCATACGCTGTCTCTGTCTCTCAAAAATAAATAAATGTAAAAAAAAAAAAAACTAAATAAATAAAAATAAAGGGATGGTACATAGGTACCTTAAAGGAAACCAAGTTTTGTTTTGTTGGTTTTTTTTTTTAATCTCAAACAGACACGGATTACATGAAGGACAATGAGTGAACACTGTCCTCAAGACTTTCAAAGAAAATATACTAGAAAAATTAATTTAGTTGGTTCCGTGTATTGCTGTAAAGGTAAAAGAAAAACAATTTGGTATACATAAAGAATTAAGGAGGCCAAAATAACATGGTCTGCCAATAAGAGAAAAGAGTGGTGTGTGAGCTGCCGGAGTCCAACCAAAACACGTTAAAAAATATATATATTTGACTGGAAGAAAATAGGTTACATGTGATGCTAAAGGAAAAAAGTGGTCTTTAGATTGCTAAGTCATAGACCCTTTTTTTATGTTCAAACACACACTCAGTCAATGTCTTATAATCAGGCATGATGGCAGCATTTATTTTTTTAATTCTCTTATTTGTTCTAAAACTAGATTCTAAATACCACTTATGGATAGAAAGCTCATACCATAACACTGTCTTTCCTAATATTCAATTTTCTCCATCAGGTTTTTGCTACTACCAAAGAACAACAATGTCCAGAGACATTTCTGATAGAAGGGAAGAACTGCTACTGGCATCTGGTAAACTAGGGATGCTCCAAAACATCCTTCGTGCATAGTCCCCTAGAACAGAAAATGATCCAGCCCCAAATGTCAACAGTGTAGAAGCTGAGAAACCCTAACCTGGAACCATGCCATTTAGTAGGAGATATTTGTTTCATACTTTCAATATTATCTGACTTCAACATTCTTACCTTTGCATTTCTTCCTGTGTAAGATTCTTTCTCATTTCTCTGGATAGATGGTAAAGACGATGGAGTGTAGATGCATGAAAAAGAGCATTTCCAGATTTCCAAAACACAGTCGAGACTTTGTTATAGTAATTTGCCATCAACTGAGGTTTAGGTGGTTTTTTAGACAAGGTAAATAGTCCATGAATATCTTCCACAGCTTTGAACGCTTCCTAAAATTAGGAGTATAAATTAGTCACTGCATTCTAAACGAACAAAAAATCTAATCCAAATCTCTTCATGAAACCTAAAACACAAAACACTGAAGAATAAAAGTGGGAAGTAAAATCCCTTTATGTGTGGTTCCTTTTATTCATCTATAATCTAGTATCTGATGTATCTCACAAAACTGCCATGATCACAAACATACTAAATCCTTAAACTTCTTAAAATTAGACAGAACAGGTTTGAACTGGCACAGGTTTGAACATGTGCCAGCTGACGTATAGAACACAGTGTTTTGCTTTCTGTCTCTTTCACAGTAGTAGCAGGGGTGTATTTTGAGAAAGTGCCAAATATCTATACAAACATCTATCTGCCCTATAGAGAATTTTGTAGAATTCAATTTTATTTAGTCTTTCTGCCAACCAGCCCCAGCCTAAAGCTTGACACAGTAACCAGGTTAGCTATTCTACGACTATCTTGACAACTTTGCCAACTATGGTTTAATTTGCAAAGGTTATTTTTAAATCCCATTGACTGTCCTAAAAATGTTTCAAAGTACCCTTGCAAACGTGGTTTTATATGCTTACAAATTTTTCCATAATAGATCGTTTTAATGATTAAATCTGATCCTTTTGACAGAAAACAGATCAGCGGATCTTAAGGATCAGGGAGGGGTTGGGTGCAAAGGGGCATAAGGCAGTTTTGAGGAAATGTTTTACATCTTGATAATGGTGGTTACTGCATTTGTCAGACTTCAGGGCGAGTTTTGCTGGATGTAACTTACACATCAATAAATGTGACTTTAAAATTCTTTTTTAACAGTGATTATCATACCACTTGGGATATACAGAAAAAATATCTAGAAGGACATTAAAACAAAACATAGAGGTTATTTCTGAGTGATAACATGTGAGTATTACTTCCTTCTTTCTACTTATCTATCCATTTGTTCTATAAGGAGTATGTCTACCTTCTATAGAACCTCTTTTTCCTATTTCATCAGGTAGTATTTTAAGGGTGTCCCTACAGAAATGGAAAATATTTTGGGAGAGCAGGAAATCACATTTTCACTTGGCTCAAAAAACTACCACTCTTTCTTTGCAATTTCAATTAGATTTTATATTTTGGTCAAACATGTAGAAGTCTCAAGTTGTGACTACAAAATCACGTGAAAATGTCTTTGCACAATTCTTAGTGTAAAAAGCTCAAGTAGTGGGCAAGACTCCCAGCACCACACTGAGATCTCCCATGTAGGATATTCCCCATGCATGTTTACTAAGTCAAAGCAGCACCAAGAAATCTGAGAGACGATCCAGTGCGCTTCTCCAATTCTCTACAGCAAAGGACAAGTTTTGTTTTGTTTCATTTCATTTTTAATTTCCAACCTTTTGCCACCAATACTTTTATAAAATACAGTAAAATTATTACAAAAATTGAAAAACAAGCTCAGTTTTTCTAAACAGAGTAAAACACACACACACCATCACCATGAAATTGCTATCCTTCCCCCCCAAAAAACCCTTCGTAAATGCATATTCTCCTAATTATTTCAATCTGGTAGTTCACAGACTGGCACCAGGCAATGAACCACACTTGGAGCAGCACTGAGGATGAACTGTTTTATATGGAAAGCCACTGGGCCCAAAAGAGCACACATTTGGCCCCCATTTCACAGCAGGCAACTAGAACCACGATATTCTGAGATTGCTTGTTCAGAACTCTTGGTTATCCATCAGATGATCTTAAATTCTTCAATTAATGATTAAAATTAACCAGTAAGTATCAAGAGAAAGATACTCATTAAAGAAAATAATAACAACATGGGCTACTGTTACTACAAAAGACAGATAGTAGTTCACAACGTACCTGCCACAATTCCATGCTGATAGCACTGTCCAATTGAACAAGCCTGGTCTCCAAATGCATGGACTGGCTTTCTGGATTATTAAGATTGATTGCTGTACTTTGGTTATGGTGGCGTTGAATCTGTGACAAGTGCATTCTCAAATTGTCACAAAGCTTACGGAATTCAGCCTTACGGGTGTATTGGAGGCAGAATTTGAAAGCTATAGACATAATTATAAAATATATTAGGTACTTTCCACCATCAACAAGTATGTGAATAAGTTTTATTTCAAATACTGAAATCAGTTATTTTAACAAGATTTACCCAAACTTATAATCAGTCTTCAGAAATGATCAAGGTCATTCGTCACTTGTGTCCTGACCATCTACTGGACATAGTCCTGGCCTAGGACTAAAATTTGTTTCTGGGATTCTGGGAGAGTTTACAAATGGGAAGCTATTCAATTGAAGTGTAGGAGGGACTCACCTTTCAAACACCTACCACTTCAAATCCTAAAAGAACAAAAAATTCTAGCCTGGAATACAAAGAGCCTTCTTATCTAACAAAATTTGGGCTTATGATAACCTGATTTCAACTGTGTACATAGATGTATACCGTAACTACTTGCTCTGTCATTAAAATAATTTTCTACTGTCATATATGCAATATAACAATTTTTTCAGAATCCCTTTGCCCTAAAAAAAAAAAAAAGAGAGAGAGCATTTCTATTTCAATAGGCCCAAAATGAAGGGATGCAGTTTAACTTCAAGTTAACATTTATGTATCAGTAGTTAGCAAAAAGCCCAAGTTTACTTGTCTTAAATGAAAATTCACACATGCTATATAAATAAAACAGAAGTTGTAATACTCTTAGTAAAATATTTTTATAAGCATTTATTTATGAAGTAATCTCCACACCCAATATGGGGCTCCAACTTACAACCCTGAGATCAAGAGTCATATACTCTACCAATGGAACCAGTCAGGTGCCCCTACAGTATTTTTTTTTGGTAAAATATTCCTTAAAGTCACTTACAACTTGATAAAACAAATGCCAATCATCCCCATAGTGAGAAGAATGGCAACATAAGGTTGTACTAAGGCCAAAGTAAGAACAAGTCAAAAGCTACTCTCAAGTCACACATACCCCTTTTGTATACAGTTAGAAAGCTCCATTAAGAGCAAGATAAGTGACAGTAAAGACAAGACACGAGATTAAGATAACAGACTTGATGCAGCTCTTTAGGACTGAAAGTTCAGGTAACCCTTGAACAAGGGTTTGAACTGTATGGATCCACTTACATGTGGATTTTTTCAATAATTTTAACCTTCTCTTTTCTCTAGTTTACCTTAAGAATACAGTATATAACACATATAACGTACAAAATGTGTTAATCAACTGTTTATGTTACCAGCAAGGTTTCTGGTCAACAGTAGGCTATAGTTACGTTTTGGGATAGGCAAATCACAGGCAGATCAACGGTGCATGAGTGGGGTCAAAGGGGTGTTTCAGTCTGCACCTCTACCCCCCCACCCCAAGCTGTTCAAGTGTCAACTGTATATGCACTATGACAGCTGGATACCTTTTAAGATGATCCAGAGTCATCAAGATGACTTATTTCTATGTTCAGTAATACTGTTTAAGAAAATAAAAATATGCATTTTTCAAGGAATCACAGAAGCCCAGAGCTTAAAAAGACCTTAGAAACCCTTACATGGGGAACCTGGGTGGCTCAGCTGGTTGAATGGCCAACTCTTTGATTTGGGTTCAGGTCATGATCTCACGGGTTTATGAGTTCGAGCCCCACATCAGGCTCTGTGCTGGTGGAGCCTGCTTGAGATTCTCTCTCTCCTTCTCTGCCCCTCTCCTGCTCACACTCTCTCTCTCAAAATAAATAAGCATTAAAAAAAAAAAAAAAAGCCACGGCATGATTAAGTATATATGCAGTAGGTAACGTCAAAAAGCACAAGTCACATTTATCAGAAAGCAATCAAAAAGTTACATTTGTTTTTCTAGTCACCTGGGAAATTCCAAAATGACTTTGTCTTTCAGACATCCATGAAGTGGATTTCATATAGAATTACCCTAACTAGTAAAACAAACTTCTTGTAGTCACTTAGTTACTATCTGAATGAATGCCAACCATCTCTCAATGAGGATAAAAACTATAAAATAAATACGATGAAGAAAAACAGGTTAACTTTAATTGTCAATCTTTTGCAAAGTCTTCTCCTAAAAGTCAACTTTTCAAATCAGTTCTCATTTTACCTTGTTGGGCAATATCATGGTAGAGACGCTCTACTCTAGAATTATTTCGAAGAAGGTCCAAACACTGTCTATATGACTCCCAAAGGAATTTAACCCACGGAGTTAAAAGTAGTCTGTCAGTACGATCCTGAGTGTCTTCACCACTTACAGCACTTAGGAGAACACTAAAAAAAAATTTAAGTTAAAAACAATTTTAGACACGATTTCCTACTTTGCCCTAAGATTAAAAAAAACAAAACCAACAATGATACCAGTGTAAGAAAGTGTGAATCCTTCTTACAACTTTGGGCACACTGTAAAGATGCCATGTAAGTGTTCAAGTATTTGCATCCCCAACCCATATGACAACCATTTAAATTAGTATCTGACTATCTGAAGGTTGTTAATTTGCCACCTTTATGAATTCTGAATAGTATGGCTTTCTTATTAGACAGTTAAAATTCCAAAGATAAGCATTCTTTCTAATAAACATCTATACTTCAAATGAGGATGAGGGAGACACATGTAAAGAAAAACATTGACAAAAATGTATTAGCAAAAAAAAAAAAAAAAAAAAAGAATTAGCAATTTAACCTACATACCTCTCAGGAGTTTGAATATTATCCAGATCTTCTATGTCTAGGACCATTTGCTGAGATTCTTCTTTAGCAGCTTCAGTTTTTTCCTCTGCCAATTTCAAATATGCCCTAACAACATCCTCTAGAGATTTGATGTTCACCTAACCAGAGAGGGAGAGAGAGAAAACCTTAAAACACTTCTCAACAAACCACAGAATGCTTTAAGAGCAAATTTTATGACATAAAAGCATATTACCTTTAAAAGGTAAACTTCTCTGAAAATCATTAAAGCACTATTAAAAATATAAAACCCAGCTCTTTTCATACCTGTTGACAAATGTTCTTATACTGGTATAATCCCTCTTTAGCCAAATGGCTCTTGCGAAGATCCACACAAAGTTCCAAGTATTTCAACATAATTGGCTCGTGTATCTTTTGCCATGTTCTGTGTTTCTTACTTTTCATAACATCATAAAGAACATCCAAAGCAGGCTGCTTTTTTCCAACCTCAAGAAATTCTGGAAAAGTAATTCAGAAAAATTAAAATTGGTATGTATACTATACTAAAGTATAAATCTTGCTTAAGTTGGCTATTTTAATTTCTAAACTCACTACCATCTCTTTTTAGAGCACACTTATTTTTGACATTTAAAGCCGTGCCGAAATTACCCAACTTAATACAATGAAGACTGGTATTATCTCAAAATATGGTCTATGGATAAAAAGATTTCACTCAATTACATTGTACCGAACCCTTGTAAATGACTGCCATGTTCCAAAAATTGAAGTTATGAGAGAGAAAAATCTCCTCCCAGCAAACAAAGAAAAGTGAAATGTGACTTTAGTCACAATGATCTGGTGGATACAATTTCTGCTCTAGGCAAAAGGATCATTAGACTCAATAAGACAGTCAATTAGATATTGTTCCTTGAAGATCAATTGACTATTTATGTGGGTCTACTTCTGGGCTCTCTATTCTTATCACCATCTATTGCAATGTATCTAGTCTTTTTCTAATACCGCCCTGACTTGATTACCATGGACTTATAGTAAAGTCTTCAAACCAAGTAGTAGGAGGGCTCCAACTTTGTTCTTCTGTATTGTTTGGCTCACTAAGTCTTTTGCCTTTCCATATAAACTCACAATTAGTTTGTAAATATCTACAAAATAGCTCACTGGAATTTTCATTCAGATTTAATGAATCTACATATCAAAATTTGGAAGAATTGACAATAGTCTTCCAATCTATGAAATATCTCTCCCATTTATTTATCCCAACCTAAACATGAGCAAAATCTTAAGACAAACCCCAATTGAGGGACATTCTACAACATACCTGACCAGTACTCATCAAAATTTGTCAAGGTTACCAACAAGGAAGTTTAAGAAACTGTCATAACCAAGGTGGGGAGGAGGAGAGTGTCTGAGGAAACAGGACGACTAAATATAATATGGTATCTTGGATGAGATTCTGGAATTCAGAGAAGGACATGAGGGAGAGCTACGGAAATCTGAGCAAAGTATGGACTTTCATTAATAATGTTATCAGTATTGGATCATTAGTTGTGATAAATGTCCCAAAATGACAGAAGAAATTAATAGGTTATGGTGTATATGGGAATTCTCTGTACTATCTTTGCAATAATTCTGTAAATCTCTAACTTTTAAAATTAAGTTTATTTTTAAAAATAAAAAAAATTTTAGAATGTACACCAGAGAAAATTACACATTTCTGAATTTACTACCACCTAAACCTGAAGGCACTCTGCAAGTGGCAATATTTCAAAATCCAGTTCCAATCTAAGGTTTCATGTACACTGCTCATTTTGAAATTCACTCAAAAGCAGAGAGTCCTCTATCACATTACTTCTGACAAAGGTTAAAATTTATCTTTTTTCTCATCTTTTACTTTATTTACTTTTGCACAAAACTTAGTAAACTGAGGGAAGGGGAAGGCTATTTAACCTAAGTCATTTGGTTATGTTCAACTTAAAATTCAGTAATTAACAAATTTCACAAAGAAAAAATCTTTTCACTGAACATTTGAAACATACTTTGGGGAACCAAAACACTAATTAACACTATTAAAAAAGATCTTAAAACACTACATCCCTATTGTTAAAAATCACTATTTTCCTAAGAAAAAAATCTTTTTTTTGGGGCGCCTGGGTGGCGCAGTCGGTTAAGCGTCCGACTTCAGCCAGGTCACGATCTTGCGGTCCGTGAGTTCGAGCCCCGCGTCGGGCTCTGGGTTGATGGCTCAGAGCCTGGAGCCTGTTTCTGATTCTGTGTCTCCCTCTCTCTCTGCCCCTCCCCCGTTCATGCTCTGTCTCTCTCTGTCCCAAAAATAAATAAAAAAAAAAAAAAAAAAAAAAAATCTTTTTTTTGAAGTAGTCAAATGATATTTTATTTTTAATATATGAAATTTATTGTCAAATTGGTTTCCATACAACACCCAGTGCTCATCCCAAAAGGTGCCCTCCTCAATACCCATCACCCACCCTCTCCTCTCTCCCACCCCCCATCAACCCTCAGTTTGTTCTCAGTTTTTAACAGTCTCTTATGCTTTGGCTCTCTCCCACTCTAACCTGTTTGTTTTTTTTTTTTTAAGAAAAAAATCTTTGACAAAGAATTATTTTTAAGAGTTAACCAAACAGCGTACAGCATTATCATGTAACTGTGCTAGGCAAACAACTGGCAGAAACACTGCTTATTTGGGAATTTTACCAGATTTACAGATTTAGTAAGTAATTTTTCTCCCAACTATCACATCTTTCAGGAATGCTGCTTCTGAACGTTCCTTCCTCCAGGAAAACTACAAACAATATTCCAACTCTGGTATATTATGAAGTTTGCAACAAATCACAAAATATACTGAAATTCTTATCTTTAAAGGATAGCCTGTGTCTTCCCATATCATATTAAGCCCTATTCTTCATAGGTTAGTGAAAACAAACCCCTCTTCAGTAATTCACGTCAATGTCAACATGAATAGTACTGTTAGGAGAAAAAGTCCATTTTCATTTGAGTCAATGCTATTACCAAAAAAAACAAAGAACCAAAAAAAAAAAAAAAAACCACCTTGTAAGAGGAAACAAAGATGTAACACAACTAGATACTTTGTTAGAATACTAAGCCTTTCCTGGGTGTTTTTTGTTTTTTAAGCCTTCCTGTTCTGAGGGGAGGACGTTACAGTCTTTAAACTGGAGCATACATACAAGGTTATCGTCTAAAATCCAACAGTACCTTAGGTGTTTTTAACAATTATTTAACAGAAAAGTCTCTATCACCCAAAAATTTGGAAGTAAATGTTTTTAGTTAAATTTAGCATTCATATTAAAGAGCACAGCATCAGCACCAGAACAACCTATTATATCCAATTCCCAATCTTACACTGAGGATTTAAATCTTATACTGTTAAGTATATAAACACTGTCAAAATGCTTGTAACACAGAACAGGCACAAAGAGAATTAAAGTTGAGAACTGTGCCCGGGATGGTGATGACAAAATAATAAACTATGTAAAAATAATTTACCTACCCTATCTCTTATTTTTAAATAGGGGAGTGTGGTGTCTTAATGTCACTATAAAAAATAAAAAATCTAGGGGCGCCTGGGTGGCTCAGTCGGTTGAGCGTCCGACTTCGGCTCAGGTCACGATCTCGCGGTTTGTGAGTTCGAGCCCCGCGTCGGGCTCTGGGCTGATGGCTCAGAGCCTGGAGCCTACTTCCGATTCTGTGTCTCCCTCTCTCTCTGCCCCTCTCCTGTTCATGCTCTGTCTCTCTCTGTCCCAAAAATAAATAAACATTAAAAATAAAATAAAATAAAATAAAAATAAAAAAATAAAAAATCTTGTTTAGGGATAGAAAAGTGATTTTTTTCACTTCCTAAACAGCCAATCAGAATTTATTATTACAAATTCCACTTTCAAACTCTGAAACAATAGGTTCAAACAAAGCAAATGCACTAAAAAATAATTTTTATAGGACACCCTACCATCATCATGGGAAAAAAGCAAACATGGATACCAAGCAAGGACATTTTTAAAGGGAAAAAACCTGAATGGGAACAGATATGATAGTCCATGAGGGTGAGTTCCTGTCTTTATCCGAAGTCACATACAGGGAGAATTTAGTTCCTATGAATTCTCTAGTAAGGGGAAAAAAAAAACTTTTTGAGGCTAGAAAGGCATACCACATATTAAAAGCTCTATTGCAATGTTAAAAAAAAAAAAAAAGTTCATTTCCAAACTGATATTCTTGAAATAAAAATAAAAATCTAGCATCATGAACTGTTACTAGGAGGGTGGACATGCTGAGCTTACCTTTCAGACACAGTGACAAACTGTATCTATTTATAAAAGAAAAAGCTTAGGTCGGCCCTTCAACATTACTAGTTTATTTGGGCAACAGACCAAGTAGATAAGCTATAATGTTACTCGATTTGTGGGTTTAATAACTTTATTTATAAGTCACTGGTAGAACTAAATTATAAGGTTGTTACAAGGTCAGGAGCAATTAATTCTGCACTACTGACAACATAATCTGCAAAAGGGTCTTTTTCCAAATGATTCTGGGGTATAAATTTCTTGTCTGTAACTGCTTAGGCCAAGTTCTCATCTTCCTGAATGATTACTATAATAGTTTCCAAAGGAATGGTTCTGAATTACAGACTCAGAGTGACTTGAAGAACTATTCTACTTAAACATACTCACATTTTATTACGGTAACGCAGTGGATTAAGGTCTAAATGTGTTTAAGGCTACAAATGTCATAGATAAAACGTTTACATAAAATGAGATTATCTCCATGGAATGAAATGCGCTTTTACGATCCTATTTAAAGTTTTGTAAGCGGTGCCATGTGCCATCCACATTCAGCTCACTTTGACACTTTCAGACAGGATCTTTCATTCACAAGATCAAAGGTACAGAACTAACTACTTGAAAGCTAAGGCCTCTCTCTACTGTAACACCCATCCTACAATTTAAAAGGGCTGCAGCAAGGAGTCAGTACAGACTTTTAAAAAACCTACACAAATAAAAGCCCCCCCACAGTGCCCCTTTCTCATCTTGCCTACTTTAATTTCAGATGCTTTCCCTAACTTGCCCTTCATGAGTCAAGGCTATTTCAACTTAGAAAACGTGAAAAAGAGGTTTAAGATTCATTACACAGGAGATAACCCTTTTAATTTAAAGAATTACCGAAACAGTAAACTCATATGAGGATTCAAAAGGGAGGAGTGATGAAAGCAACAAGGCCGGAGCACATCAAATGTGTAATACTTAGGCTATCCAGATTACAGTGCTTCAGCCTATTAGAAGGAAAAATGCCTGTTGGTAAAGCAAACAACTGTAGAACAAATCTACAATAGCAATTACAGTAGCAATTGAATCCAAGTCATTTTGTATACCATAATATAGATTTCTAAGTTTCTAAATGTAAGAAAAAAATTCTAACTTTGCTACAGTTCATCTTCTGGTGATAAATCTCCATTTCCACCGAGTTTCTTTCCTATAAATTAACGTCCTTAATTCTTGCCTGTCCTAACCATTAGATCACTGGTTAAAATGAGCAGTCATCAGATCTAAGTTGTACTTTTAACTGATTTTTAGAACAATTACTCTACTCTATTCCAAAGAATGTGGCATTATCCTATTTCACACTCTTACCACCCTCCCAAATTGTTGCTTTTAAAATAACCATGTGAGGAAGGCACCCTTACCCCCGACAGATGATCACTAACAATTTTGTGTCGACTGAAATTGACATTTCCACAAGAGGAATTTCCAAACAAGCTAACAAAATAAGCTCCACCAACATAAGGACTGTAAGAGACACAGTATATCCACCTACAAAATGAGATAAGACTGGAAACTTGCCTGGGGTACAGGAAGGGTTGAAATAAGAACTATCAACTACCTACACACTTAGAAATTATTAGGCTTAAAAAACTCTAAACGAAAAAGTTTTTAAAGACCAGAGCCATGCATAATACATTGCACCCCCATGATGCGAACGTAATAAATGCCTCTTGAATAGACCGAGACACGCACAACTTTTCGCGAAAGGGCCGGTGGCATAAGAACACATGGAAATCAAAATCGCAGGCAGCAGCGCTGTGGCGAAAAAAAGCAACTCATCTGGAAGTCTAGAGACCTTGGTTCTAGTCTCCTGGCTCCACAACTAACTCTCGGAGTGACCTTGGGTAAGCATTCTCCCTGTAGGCCTCAATTTCGTTATCTTTAAGAAAGAACTTGAAGTCTCTTACAGGTTTAACAATGTTCCAACTTCATGTGATTTGGGATAGGCTCTGGGACTGAGAATAATCAATGCCAGGAAACAACAGACAACCGGTTAATTGGGTCAGAGTCCCCGAAGCAGAGCTATAGTGACTGGGGAAAAGGCTAAGTGGACCCTGACCCAGCAAAGCCCGGCGCTGGATTTGGGGGGCGGAGGTGTCTGCGAGAGGGCGGGAGGTGGGACTGGCCGGCTCCCGGCGCCGGCAGGAGGTGGAGTCGAGGTTCTCGCGTGCATTGTCCCCGGGAGGGAGCCATGTTTCTTCCTCCCCGGCACTCCCAGATGGCGGCTGGGGGCGCGGGGCCTAAGCAGCCGAGGGCCCGGCGGCCTGGGGAGCCGGGCGGAGGCGGACGGGGTGGGGGGGGGGGGGCGGTTAAGGAGGCCAGGCCCCGGTAGACCTGTCTCCGGGGCCGCGGCCCCTGAGACGCAGCAGGAAGCGGCGGGGGGAAGGAAGGGCCCCCCCAGAGCGACGGTTCCCGGCTCCGCACCTCCCACCCCCCCCAACGGCGGTCGGTAGGAGCGAGAAGGGAAACCATGCCCAACCACAGGCTGGAACGGCGGCAGACAGGTCTCATCGACCACCTCTGCAGCCGCAGACGGGAGACGGAGCAGGGAGAAGGAGGCCCGGGCCCCTCGACCTCCGAGGCCTCGGGCCGACCCAGCCCGGCGCGCCCCGATCCCCTACTCACCGTTGGCGCGTTTGAGGGCATTTTCCGGCCTCTGGAAATAGGCCGGCATCTTGGCGGGCGGCTCAGCTCACCGGCGTCAGCGAACTCCTTGGTGGCCCGGGCCGCGAGAGGAGAGGAAAGGGAACCAGCGCGAGGTTCCACGCGCCTCGCCAGCAGTCGCCCGCGCCCAGCCGGCCAGAGACGGAAAGGAAAGAGCCACGTGACCCCCGCACGGCTGCGCCGCCGCCGCCCAGGCCCCGGATGTACGGGGCGGTCCTCCGCGCGCAGGCGCGCTACCGTCGCGCGCACCGGCTGACGTGGCGGCGGGTGCAGTACGTGCGCGCCGGTTCCTCCTCCGGCCTCCGCCGGGAAACGTTAGGGAGGAGGTTTTCAGACCGCTCACCCCTCACTCCTCGAGCGCGAAACGGGGTGGGAAAGGTGAAATTGGGGTCAGGGTTTCTGCCTGGCGAGAAAGAAGGCGTCTGCATAGGTCATTTTGAGCATGTTTTGTGCGCAGTCATGCAAAGTTACAGGCCGGTCCCTTCCGCCTGGGGAATGGCCTGTCTCCGCTGAGTGAAAATGCCGTATTTATCCGTTAATCAGAAACGCATCGAGCAGGTATCATTAGCCCAGCACCGCTCACCTCTGGGAAGTAATAGTGCCCCGACCCTTGACGGACTAGCAGTGGGAGGAGGGACGCAATAAGTAAATTAGCAAGTTTATTTCATATCGGTAAAGTAAAAAAGTTGGTGAGACCAAGATTGGGGAATAGGGACACTCAGAGAAGGTGAGTTTTGAGCTGAGACCTAAAAGGTGGGGACAGGCTGGAGAGAGTAACGAGGCAAGAGCGCAGAAGCTCTGCAGCAGAACAGATTTTGCATAGTTTGAAAATACTTGAGTGGTAGCTTTACATTCAGCACACATCACAAACAAGAAAAATGAGTGTTGGTGGAAAAAAATCAATTTATCAGGTCCTTTGCTACAGCCTTTTATTACTGGCCAACAATTTTTTTGAATATTTTATTTAAAAAATTTTTTTAATGTTTGTTTATTTTTGAGAGAGAGAGTGTGAGCAGGAGAGGGGCAGAGAGAGAGGGAGACAGAAATCTGAAGCAGGCTCCAGGCTCTGAGCTGTCAGCACAGAGCCCAACTCCAGGCTCCAACCCACGAGCCAGGAGATCATGACCTGAGCTGCAGTTGGAAGCTTAACCCACTGAGGGACCCGACCCAGGCGCCCCTGAGTATTTTATTTTTTTAAGTAATCTCCACACCCAGCGTGGGGCTTGAACTTACAACTCCGTGATCAAGAGTCGGGTGCTCTACTGACCCAGGTGCTTCTTGACCAACAATTTTAATGTTTAATCAGTAACTATTATACCTGGAACTTGAAAGCCATTTAAACTGAATCTAATTACTCAAGCCCTTGGTATGAAATTAAGATAAGTTCAGAAAAAAATCAGAAAGCAGCAGTGGGATACATTGTTACAAATTTTTTACACGTTTTGTAAAAATGGATGGTACATGTGAATGAATGACAGAATACTACATCCGGGAACAATGAACCCACAACACATACACACAAAAAGCCTTTTCCTCTCATTCATTCTACGGAGCGAAGAGGTTTTTCTATGTAACTAAATGTATCACTGTAAAGAAAGAAAACTTAGGAAATGCAAACATAGACCAAAAAAAAAAAAAAATCACAAATTCTAATAGAGGTTACTTAAAAATTAGCTTCAGAGTTCTTTCTCCAAAATGCTTGGGCCACTCTAAATTAAACTTACCCTCCTCCCCCAAAATAAGAGCCAGACAGAGTTGAGCAACAAGTACTAAGAAGCTACAGGAACTGTTTTATGGGGCAGGATCAAGAGACTCGTTTGTGTATATGATAATTAAGTCAGAATTAAAGAGCTTAACATAAGAGCAAGCATAGCTTTTAAATGCCATGGATAGAAAACTATTTAGTAGGCCACAGAGAGATGTGACGGAATAAAATAAAAGGAAACCTGGCCTAAATATCAGAAAAAGCTTTTCAACATTATTACCTTTGCATTATATATCAAAGAAGATGGTAAAATGATCTCATGGGTTATTGCTCATTATGTGGTAGACCTAAAACAAGACAAACTCTAGAAAATTTGGAGAAAAAATGAAATCCAATATTTCTGCATCTTCATTCTTTTCCCTTTCAAGTTAAAGTATATGAAACATTTGGTAATATAATAGCCAATGATCATTTAAGTGCATTAAATATAATTATTTAGGCTCTAGTACTGTATTTGTGAACAGTCCCAACTTCCAGAATAAATTTATTAAATGTAGCCAGTAGGTATTAAATACCAGCTAATAGCCATAATGTTGGATGTTGGGCATAAACGATGCAAGACACCTGTTTCCAAGGAGTTGATGATTCCCTGGTGGAGATAGAGGAGTACACAGTGAGGAACAAGGTAGGATCTATTCTGAACCAGGAGAAAACCGTGATTACTTTCTGTTGGTTTATGCTCACTTCATAGAAAACAAGCAATGTGAATATGTTAGAAGCCACCTTAGGAAGCGGTAAAAGGAAGTGATCGGGCTGATGAAGGTTTTTTCCCTAATCAAGCTACTTTTGTACTACATATGACTGGATAATTTCTCTAATACAATGTTTTGGGGATTTTGAGTTGAGTAAATAAGAGTCTCAAAAAAAAAAAAAACAGTTGTTAGGAGCACAAAAGAGGTACTACATTATACATATCGCAACATAATATAGCTTTAAATCAGGTATGTTTTACAGTTTACAAAATGCTTTCACATTTGTCATTTTGTTTACAAGAATAATGAAGGTATTTATACTGATAAACTAATAATTTTTTCAGAGCGTTAGATTATGGTTCACAGTGACACACTCCTTCCACAAACCATTATCATGTACCTACCACGTGCCGGGTATGGGAAGTGAGCACCTGATAGCAGGTGCAAGGCAGCGAACAGGACAGACATGGGTCCTGCCTTCTTGGACTTTGCCAGAGGCTTCTTGAGGATGCAGACCCCACTCCAGGCTAGACCCCCATCGTCTTTCCGAGTCCATCTTTCACCACACTCCATGTCTTCAGTGCCTTAAATAGCCCTTTCTCCCATCTCCAACCCAATGAGTGCTGTCACTTCACTTGGAACATTCTCCACCACCACCCATTCCTTGTTGTAACAACAACCTATTTCTCCACATTGTCACTTCCTCCAGGACTCTTCCCTGGCCCCCATATTGGTTTAGATGCCAAAGCAGTGAGCACCAGTAACATCCTATCTGAGCCTGATCACACTTCAATACTTGCAGACTATAAGCTCAGAGAGTGGAAGGAAGCTTTTGTGTTGTTCACCACTACACCCCCAATGCCCGGCAGAGCGTTGGGCAGATGAGATACTCTCAAAAAATGCTTGAGAGATGAATGAGTGAATCCGCAAAAACAGATTTATTTAAAACAGTTTCTACTATACCTGTGGGGAAGTAACAAGTCTGCAAGTTGATTGTGTGGTTTTCTTTCATTTATAGAGCATCTACCTATCTACGTGAGGCCCTCAATCTACTTAAGCCCCAACATGCAAATACTAAAGAAGAAACAATAATGCTCTTCTCCCAAAGCTCCTAATTGCACTGGTCTTGAACCTCCAGCTGTACTGAAGTTCATTTGTGCCTTTCTGAGGTCAGTGTTGAAAGATATCATGCTTTCCTACACCTATATATCCCTTCCCTTCTTCCTGTCCCACCCATTTTTACCTAAGTCCTACCAATACTTTAAGCTTCTGCTCAAAGCTTTCCTCTGCAAAGTCTTTCCAGCCAGTGGGGGCTGACTTAACTGCCCCTTCACTTGTGCTCTTTCCTCAAGGCACCATTAACTTGGTCACCCAGGCCATCTCTGAGCACTCTGCTTCCCCTGCAGCTCTGTCGAGTGGTAGCTGTATTCATCCCTCAAACCACCGGTGCCTAGAGGAGTACCAATGACTGACTAGCTCTTCCCCCAGCTACTTCTAGAACATTCTCTCCCTCCTCCCTTAACTTTGAATGTTGAACCTCATGCTATCAGATTAGATTACATGTGGTTCCTCTATGTTGCAGTCCTCAGTAGGCATCTACAGATCCCAGGTCACAACCCCTTATTCCTTAACTGTTAGTTCTAGCTCCCTGCCACTCTCTCCAACACTGTCATAATTATTAGCAGTTTCTATACACGTGTAGATATTCCTGCCAATATCCTGGCCACCTGGCCCTTACAATTGTGTCCTCTACCTTACCTCAGCTACTCACACCCATGGTGATACCCTAGAGTCTAAGAGTCAGGAAACTTTCTGTAAAGGGCTTGATAGTAGTAAGTACCCTAGGCTTTGCAGGCCAGGAGGCAATGTCTTCAATTCTTAGAGCAATTGTTCTTGCCAAAAGAATAATTGCCCTTGTATGTATGTATGTGTGTGTGTATGTTACATTTAAAAATGTAAAAACTATGTTGGGTTGTATAGTAAAAACTATGCCTGGTTGGCTCAGTCAGTTAAGTGTCCGACTTGATTTTGGCTCAGGTCATGATCTTGCAGTTCATGGGATCGAGCCTCACATTGTGCTCTGTGCTGAGAGCGAGGAGCCTGCTTGGGATTCTCTTCTCCCCTCCACCCCTCCCCCAGCCCACACATGTGCACACTCTCTCTTTCAAAATAATTAAGAAAAAAATAAAAAGAAAATAATATATAAAAACTATCTTGATGACCACTGAGTAATATATAGAATTGATGAGTCACTATATTGTACACCTGAAACTAATGTAATACTATATGTTAACTATACTGGAATAAAAATAAAAATAAATTTTTTTAAGACTAAAAAAATAATTTAAGACTAAAAAAAAAATCAAGACTAAAAAAAAAGTAAAGACTATTTTTAGCTCAAGGCTGTGTAAACCACAGGCAGTAGGCCAACTTTGGCCGATAGGCCATGTTTGCTGACCCCTAACTAAACCTTGTCATACCAACTCTCTCAGTTCCCAGGTTGTGATTTCAAGTATCTCACTTTCTTGTTCATAGTGAACCACAACCCCAGCGGTCCTGCTGCCTGACTGGGACCTGCAATTCCATTCACAAATCCTGTTTCCTTTTCACTGTTCCTCGTCCCCCATGTCCTCTATTTTCTCCACACCCAAGTTGGATTCCATCATGTGGTTCTTTTCTTGCTCCGCTTTCCATTTATTTGACCCCAACCCTGGCCAATCCAAGTGTCTTCCTGCTCCTTGCCTGCAGCCCAGTATGACTGGGGAAAAATGCACAACCATGTTGACAAGCCCCACTTTACATTCCTGACCACAAGCCCCAACAAGTACCGTGCTGCTGTTCAGCCATCCTACTACACTTCTCTAGGCCACATCCCCAGTCTCCCCAATGACTGTTTCGTACTTTTTCCTGTCTCCAATCCTCTGCTCTCAGCTGATGGCTTCATTTTCTGTAGCACTGTAAGCAGTGGAGCAGCGAGCAGAGAACCTGCCTCTGCACTCTGCCATCTACCCACCCATTTGCTTCTGTACTCGGAGACTCTGCTTCCCTACTCTCACCCGGCAGTCTGTGCTCCTCTCTAAAGCCAGCCTTTTGAGGCACCTGGGTGGCTCAGTTGATTGAGTGTTCGACTTCAGCTCAGGTCATGATCTCCTGGTTCGTGGGTTAGAGCCTGGAGTTGGGCTCTATGCTGACAGCTCTGAGCCCGGAACCTGCTTTGGATTCTGTGTCTCCCTCTCTCTCTGCCCCTTCCTTGCTCGCGTTCTATGTCTCTCTCTCAAAAATAAACATTAAAAAAAATTTTTTAAGAATAAAATAGTAAAAATAAATAAATAAATAAATAAATTTTAAAAATCAGGCCAGCCTTTTGTACTAGTGCACTGGATTCTGTCTCCTCTCACACGGAATGTTGTTCACTCCATCCTTCCTCAAATACTTCCTCACTTGGCTTCCAGGGTCACCCTCTCCTGATTTTCCTCCTACTTCTCTGACTCTTCCTCAGTCTCCTTGACTGGTATCTCTTCACCTCTCAGACCTCTAAGGTTGAAAAGTCCTCGGGCCGAGGCCCTGGACTTCTCCCTTCTCTAACTACATCCATCTTTTGGTTCTAACTCATGGCTTTAGACATCATCTCTGTGCTTAGAAGTTATAAAATTATATCACTAGTGCTCTCTCTCTCTCTCTCTCTCTCTCTCTCTCTTTCTTTCCTGAAAGCCAGTCTCACACCCAGATGCCTATTTGACACATCCATTAAGCGTTTGACATACAACATACACCCAACCTGCCCCAGACCAGACTCTTGGTCTCTCTGGCCTCCAACCTGCTCCTTCCATCATCTTCCCCATGGAAATAATGGCAACCCCCTTCTTCCAGTTGCTTAAACCAAAAATATTGGAGACATCCTTGACTCCACATTTTCTGCCACAGCCCCACATGCAATCAATCCATCAGCAAATTTCATTTCTACCACCTCCATAACTATCACTCTGGTCCAAGTCACCATCATTTCTCACCTAGAATATGTAATAACCTGCTCACTTGTCTTTCTGTTTCCCCTTGACCCCCTTCTCTTTACTCTCCACCATAGCAAGCAGGGAGCAAAAAGGAGGTGATCATGCCAGTCCCCTGATGAAGACGCTCTTGTGGCTACCCAGTGCATGTGGTCAAAGTGAAAGTCCATACAGTGGCCTGCGAGACCCTACCATTCCCCGTTCCCATTCTACCCTTCCCCATTCCCATCCCTCCCAGGCCATGCCAGTGTCACCTTTTCACTGTTGTCTTCCCTCACCTCTTTTTTTCTTTAATGTTTATTTATTTTCAAGAGAGAGAGAGAGACAAAGTGTGAATGGGGGTGGGGAAGGGGCGGGAGAGAGAGGGAGACACAGAACTCGAAGTGGGCTCCAGGCTCTAAGCTGTCAGCACAAAGCCCAATGCAGGACTCCAACTCACAAACTGTGAGATCATGTCATGACCTGAGCCAAAGTCAGACACGTTACCGACTGAGCCACCCAGGTGCCCCTTCCCTCACCTCTTTAAAGTGATAATAACCTCCCTTCCTCCCATACTTCTCTCCCTCTTTTTTTTTTTAATGTTTATTTTTGAGAGAGAGAGGGTAGGGCAGAGGATTCGAAGTGGGCTCTGTGTAGACTGCAGAAAGCTAGAGGCAGGGCTCGAACCCATGAACTACAGGATCATGACTTGAGCCGAAGTTAGACGCTTAACCAACTGAGCCACCCAGGCACCCCCTTCCTCTCATACTTCTGAGCACCCTTTTCTTTATTTTCCTCCACAGAATTTATTTAGCTATCAACATCTTACTTATATATTTCATGATATACTCCTCTAGAATATAATAAGGTTGATGAGGACAGGGATTAATGTCTGTTCCATTTAACTGCTATATTAAGTCTAGCACCTATAACAGTGCCTACCACAGAGTAAGCACTCAATAAATATTTGTTGAAAAAATCATTTAACACATTAAAGCAAGCCTCCTGTATTATCATTGCCCACCTGCATGTTGGTCTCCTCCATGACACTGGAAGTCCCTTGATGGTAGGGACATGGTCCATACCCGGAAAGTGTTTGTTCAGTGTATGTTTCAGAGCACCTTGATGGTTCAAACTGCATGGTGATACACAAGGTCCAAAACCTCACACCTTTGGGGTTTTGTTGGGTTTTTTTTTCCACACCTTTGCGTTCTTAACCGTGGAAGTGACCAATGAGGGTTGGAAATCTTTTCAACGGTGGTGTACCAAGAGCAGATGTGGGGAGCGCTGTGCCTGGGCCAAACAGTTCTCAGTGAACCTTTGGGTTGTGTAACTTTAAAGCAGGAAATTGGAATGGAGATTCAGTTGAGTAGATTTTTAGCAGAAATCTGTCCTAGCAGTATTTGTTATTTATTGGGAGAAATGCATCTTACACCCAGGAGTCCTCACCATCAATATTCTGCCCGACTCCAGGAGAAGTCTGAGGGGGAGAAGAGAAGCATGTTTGTGGGAACTGGTGTCCATAGTCTCCATTGTTGACATGCCACACAGCCCAGCTCCCGCCTTGGATCTGGGAGTTTAGGAGATTATGCTCAAAGCTACACCAACCAACCAGGGCCAAGAGCAGAATGAGTAAGACGCTGGGCAGAGTGGTTTAGGGTGTGGTTTGAAAATAGGCTTCTGTGTTAAATATGTTAAATATGATTAGAAGGAACCCTGGAACCACAGGGTGTGGGCTTTCATTCTGGGCTTGTGGGTATTAAACAATCTTCACATGGACCTTTTCATTGTGCCGTCTTCTCATGAAGCAGCTAAAATGGCACCTCCTCAGAGAGCCCCTTCCTGACCACCCCATCTAAACCTGAAGTCTACCCTATTTTAATTCTCGGCACAGCATTCATCACTAATGGATAGTTTTCGTTGTTTCCTTGGTTACCATCTGTCTCACCACACTAGATGGTAATCTTTAAGGGACCAAGCTTGTCGTGTTAACCATTGTAGCTCCAACTCCTGGAACCGTGCCTGGCACAGGGCAGGCACTCTATAAATATGGGGTGTGTGAATAAATAAAGGAGTGGAGAATGTGGTAGGCAGAATTGTAAGATGCCCATAGATTCCCAGTCCCTGATGTACACACCCTGTATAATACCTGAGACTGTAAATATGATGGGGTGTTACTTCTGTGATTAAGTTATATTATGTATCACAGTTGACTTTCAGAAGAGATTTTCTGAGTGGGCCTAACCAATCACATGAGCCCTATGAATCCAGGTCTAGAGGTCACTGGCAAAGGAAGTAAGAGATTCAAAGCTTGAGAGGAAAAATGGAAGGAGCTGCATAGTAAAAAACTGTCGGTGACCTCTACTAGATATGGGACGCCCCCAGCCAAAAACCAGCTAGTGCACGGAGGCCTCGCTCCCACGACTGCAAGGAACTGAATTCCATCAACAACTTGGATGAGCTTGGAGGGAAATTCTTCTGCAGAGCCTCCAGAAAGGAATACAGCCTTGCCATCCCAGGACTTCAGCCTGACAAGGGCCTGAGCAGAGGCCCAGTCATTACATGCTTGGACCTCTGGTCTATAGAACTGCACGGTGATAAATGGGTGTTGTGTGAAGCCAGTAAGTTTGTGGCAACTTGTTACACGACAATAGAAAACTAATACAGAGACCTTAACAAATTTTCTCCATATTAACTTCTAGAAAAAGAAGAAAGAAACACAAATGGAGTCTAACATTCTAAAGTGACTTTGCTTTGCATGAAATGAAAACAAAGGTACAGCTCAGTAGAAGAAAAGGGCAAGACTGTGTAAGGTTTAACTTTACAAATTCAGACTGTCCAAGCAAAAGCCCTTTAGAAGGAATCTGAGACTATGAACGTGTTACAGTACTCCACACTGGTGTTTTTAGAACTAGGGGTTAAGTTTCATTTCCTAGGGAATTTAGAATTATAAATACACCTCAGTTCATCCAATAAGCATGCCAGATTTGGAGCCAGTTGGCTTCATTTGGAGTCAAATGGCTCCCAGCTTTGCCATTTATTAGCACTATGATATTGGGCAAGTAATCTCTCTGAGCTTCCATTTTCTCACCTGTGAAATATGCATGAGTCGGGCAAGGTTTCAAGGAGATACGACCCCAAGCACCCTTCACACTGTCCTTGATACAAGCTCTCAAGAAGTCTTTTTCATACATGGACATGTAAGAGAGATCAAATAATCAATGCATGAAATATTCACAGCCTCTTTCTGCCCTCTCAACTGCTAACATCATCTACCGACTAGTGGCATTTCCCCCTGTGTTCCTCCCCTTTTTTCCCACTTATACCTTCTTTTTTTTTTTTTAATTTTTTTTTTCAACGTTTATTTATTTTTGGGACAGAGAGAGACAGAGCATGAACGGGGGAGGGGCAGAGAGAGAGGGAGACACAGAATCGGAAACAGGCTCCAGGCTCTGAGCCATCAGCCCAGAGCCTGACGCGGGGCTCGAACTCACAGACCGGGAGATCGTGACCTGGCTGAAGTCGGACGCTTAACCGACTGCGCCACCCAGGCGCCCCCCACTTATACCTTCTTAAATACATAAGGTAATCAGTTGGGAGGACAGCTGGAAAAGTCAGGTGGGAGAATCAAGTAGGAAAGGGCTGAGATGAGAGAGGAAAATAGAGGGGTAGGGGAAAAAGGAAGAAAAGGAAAGAGGAGAGAGGAGATGACAACAAGAAGAGCTTTTTGTAAGAGGAGGAGGGAGATTTCAGAACCCGTGCCGCTGAATGGGAGTGATGGTTCACAAAAACACGGAGGGAGTCCACACCAGTGTGAACAAACGATTGGAGAAGTAAATAAATGGAAGAGAATAGACACATTTCCCAGGAAGAAGAATTCAAATAGTTTGTGTAGACGCTTTGGCTTGGAGGAGGTGCAGCATAACTCCCCGCTCCTTCAGCGTGGGCCATGCACAGTGACTGGTTGCCAAAGCGGAAAGCGTAGAAAGGAGGAAGGAGAGTAACTTTACAGGAGAGAAACCTGGCAAACACTGCCTCAGCCAGGTGATGAAGGTTAACACCTCCATGTACCCTTTATATGATGTGATGACAGGAGCACTTCTCCCCACAACGCATGGACCAGTCTAATCATGAGCAAAACATCAGACAAAAACAAACTGAAGGGCGGTCCATGGAAGTCCTGGCCAGCATACTTCAAAACTGCCAGGGTCATCAAAAGCAAGGGAGGTCTGAGAAACTGTCACAGCCAAAAGGAGCCTAAGGAAACATGTTGACTAAATATAGTGTCATCCTAAATAGGATCCTGGAACAGAACCCAGAAAATAAGTAAAAAGCTAAGGAAAAAACATATGGACTTTAGTTACTAATGTGTCAGTATTGGTTCGTTAGTTGTGACAAAGGTATCATATTGATGTAAGATGTTAACAAAAGAGGAAAATGGTTGAGGGGTATATGGTAGGTAACTTTAGATACTATCTTTGTAACTTTTCTGTAAATCTAAGACTATTCTAAAATAAAATATTTATCCCAGACTTTGGCACCAAAAAAATAAAAAAAAAATTAAAAATGATAAAAGAAAAATAAAATACCTATTTATAAAATAGGGGAAAGGGATTTTATGACATAGCACTGTAGGTAATGAATTATATCATCTTTAATATTCTTTGAAAAATGCAAATACAGGGGCACCTGGGTGGCTCAGTCGGTTGAGCGTCCAACTTCGGCTCAGGTCATGATCTCATGGCTGGTGAGTTTGAGCCCTGCGTTGGGCTCTGTACTGACAGCTCAGAGCCTGGAGCCTGCTTCGGATTCTGTGCCTCCCTCTCACTCTGCCCTAACCCACTCGCATTCTGTCTCTGTCTCTCTCAAAAATAAATAAACATTAAAAAAAAAATTTTTTTTTTAAGAAAAATGCAAATACAGATCAGAATTTATCTCAATTACATTTTCATGCTGATCTGTTTCTTTTAATACAACACAGTTTGAAAGCTGGGCTTTTTGGGGCCTGGGATCTACTCAGGTTCCAATATCAGCACCCTAAAACTATGGATGGAGAACATAAGAAGGATGACTTTCCCTTGGGAATGTTCTGAAAGCCTCACATAATCTGGAAGTCAGTTAACCATCAGCAAAGAGTGTCAAGGCATTTGACTAAAGCCCCTTTCAGAGGTGACTTCTTGGGCCCCAAACAAGCCTGGAATCCCTGAAAAGAGCTGACATCCCGACATATGCCTAACCTCTTATTAAATACAAGTAAGGAAAAATGATGAAAAGAAAAGCCACATTTGGCTCACAGGGATCTGGGAATTGGAACATCTATAGAAGATGTTGGGGTGCCTTACCTACATGCCCAGGGAGTTGGGGCATTTCCAAATCCATATTAGTGCCAATAACATCTTAACTCTTTTCCCAGGGAGCAAAGAGCAAGCAGGCTGTGCAAATAAGACATAGCAGGCCTCAGCCAGCTATCCTTAGAAAAGCCTACTGATAAGGTAGGCCCTTGGCTGGTATCTGTGAACTTGGATTTCGGGAGTGCTCCCACCATTCCTGGAATTGATAAGAATGACTATCTAGACTCCTTGCACAAACAGTGGGGTTCATGCTGAATACCTGTTTCCTTCTGAGAGACTGGAATTTGGGTACTTGCTCAGCAGAAGGTGCCACCTGACTGTCCCCCAATAAAAACCCGCCTGTCTCTAACGAGCTTCCCTCTTCAATAATATTTCACTTGTGTTGTTACAACTTGTTGCTGGAGGAATGAAACATGTCCTGTGTGACTCCACTAGGAGAGGACTTTTAGAAGCTGGCCTATTGGCCTAGTTTCCTTTGGAAATCACCCCCATGTGCCTTTTCCCCTTGCTGATGAATCCTAGCCATGAGCACAGCTGTGTGCTGAATCCTGCGGGGGCCCCCTAAGAAATCATTGGGTTTGGGAGTGATCTATAATATTAACATAAAGATTTTTCTTGATTCAAACTTTGGGAAAGGCACAGAAGAAAGTATGATTAGTTCCATTTGATCACTGAGGAAGCAAGTACACAGAAAGTAGCAAAATGAGAGATTTGGCAGCCAAGATGGCAGAGGTGACATCTGAACTCAGGCTTGTCTGTTTCCACACCCTCCAACCCCCTTCCATCTATGACAGGCAGCATCTTATTGCTTAAGGTTAGAAATACCTCCCCTTCTCTGTGCCCTCTACTCATTTTCCCTCAACTCTGTGAACCTGTCTGGCAGGTCTGACAGCCCCCGGCAGTGAAATGGAAGGGAGGGAGGCATGCGTTCTTTCCCCACCCCTGCCCTGTGTCCTGAGCCTGGCCACAGCCTCATTATCCTTCTCCCCGCCACAAGGGGCTGCTCCCTAACTCATTCACTGAGAAAATAAAGTGCCCAGCAGGCATCAGGGACTGCAGGAGACACAGCATGAACAAGTCAACCAGGAACAAGGAGAGGCAATACACGTAAGGTGCTTTCATGCTCTTCTACTTCTGAGATTGTCTCCTTTTTCCCTTTCCTCAAGTTTGGATCTCTAGGTCTGAAATCCCAGAAGCAATAGATCTGGTCAGGCCCTCCCCCACCCCTTCTCTGTTTTCCCACCTGATTGTAAGGTGGTCACAGGCACAAGTTCTGCTGAGGTTATCTGTGCACCCATCTCCCCAGCCTTTGGCCCATTTCACAGTGTGCTTTGCAAATGTTTGCACTCTGTGCAAGGGAAGTGGAGTTTTCCTGATCCTATACCCCTGCCAATGTAATGGAAAATGATTCCCCAAGCCCAAATACCACAGAAAATTATATTATGTATTTGGAGCTAAATGTGGCCCTGTAAGATTTAGCAAATGACCTTGGTGAGGTGGGAAGGACAGGAGATCCGGGGCCTGTGGATTTAACATATTTTCTCATTTTTTCTGTGTACTGTCTTTCATCAAATCTAGAAATGCCATCAGTGATTAAGCACATCATTTAAGCACATCTACCATACATTTGAAAACATTTTCAATTATAATTGTAGGATACATCCCAATTTCAGAGACTTCTTAATTTGAACTACTGCAAGCAACAAATACTTCTTTATCTTTTAAATTGTGAAATGAAAGTAAAAGGAGGAGGAAAAATAGCTAAAGTCTTACCCACCTAAAGAAAACCACTATTATTTTTCTATATTGTCCTATGACATCTTTACAGTTACGGACCTTGTATTGGTGCATTTAATGTCTTTATGTATTAAATATATGCATCTATACATATTTATAAATGTATATATTCATATCATACATTTCCAAATATTTATATTTGTATTTTTATTATACAATTCATACCTTCCTTCATACCCTATCCCCACACCCTTCCTCTGAAGTAATGACTGTCAGTATCCGGGTGTACGTCCTTCCAATCCTATGTATATACAGACCAGCTTGGAGTTTTACACACAGATGTGATTATAGTGAGTTTGTACAAATATGTCTACCTCACCTTAATAGCTCCATAGCACTCTATGATGGTTGAATACGCCTTTATTTTATTTTTTTTTAGTTTCTTCATGAGTAAATATTTAGGTAATTTTCATATTTTTGTGATTACTAGCAGCACCAGATGAACATCGTTAAACATGCATATTTTGGTATGTGTATTTTTGAAAAGTAAATCGCTGGGTATGCACTTCAGCGTTTTGTTAGATACTGCCAGACTGCCTTCCAGAAAGTCTTCAGTTCATTAACACATCTTCTTTAAATACATAAAACCCGTATTGAACAAAACAAGGTATTCCCTAGTAAAGTCAGCATAAATTGTCACAAACTCAACAGGTAATTATGCTCGTATTGCTTTTATCTTTCTTATTAAAAACTGCCTTATTACCAGAGACTTTGGTATTTCTTCAGTGTCTCTTTCCAATTGTCCCAGACCCCAGGGGCTTACTCTTGGGCCAGCAAACAAATCCAGGGAGACTGTGAGATAGTTCTGGGCACTCTGCTTCTGGCTGTGGCTCTTCTGGCCTCAAAGATTGCTCTTGAAGACTGAGCCTGCAGCATCTGGCTACCATCCAGGACCTGGGATGTTCCTCAGTGCACAGATCCTAGTGCTGCTTTTGGGGAGAGGAGGAATGCTCTCCCTGATTCACTGATGAACTCTGACTCCAGTCCCTCAGGAGCAGCAGGTTAGGGCTTTTTCCCTGGTCCGTCACTCCATGAACAAAGATCCTTTGTTGCTTTCTCTCCTCCAAGCTATGGGAATTTCCCCAGGTGCCTGGCACATCTGAAACTCTTCAACCACAAAAGGACGTGACAGTATGTCCTAACCCCAGATAAAGGAGCAATTGCCCACCCAAGGAAGATGGCCAGTGAACTTGAGGGGCCCACACCTTTACTGCAGAGAGAAGAGGGGTTTACCCTTAGTGATTCAAAGGCAATCTTTCCAAGTTTCTCTTTTATCAGAGAAGAGGGGGAAAAACCCCGCAGAAATATAATCTCCAGTAGGGTGCTTCAAACACACCCAATACAAATGGCCCGAGAGTGGGGCGCCTGGGTGGCTCTGTCAAGCATCCCAACTTCAGCTTAGGTCATGATTTCAAGGCTTGTGGGTTTGAGCCCCGCACTGAGCCCCACATCAGGCTCCACACTCCCGGTGCTTGGGATTCTCCATCTCTGCTCCTCCCCCACGTGTGCTCTCTTGCTCTCTCTCACTCTCTCTCTCAAACTTAACACACATGGCTGAAGAGTAGCTATATTCGTTTCCTATGGCTGCCACAACAAAATATCACAGACTAGGGGGCTTAAACAGCAGAGATTCATTTTCCCACAGTTCAAGATATAAAAAGTCCAAGATCAAGGTGTTGGCAGGTTTAATTTCTTCTAAGGCCTCTCTCCTTGGCTTGCAGATGCCTTTCCCCTGGGCAGCCACATCTCTGATATCTCTTTGTTTTGTCCAGATTTCCTCCTCTTATAAGGACACAGGTTAGATTGGATTAGGACACACCCTTACAACCTTATTTTAATTAAATTACCTCTTTAAAGGCCCTATCTGCACAGACAATCACATCCTGAGGTGGTGAGGTTAGCCCTATACCATATAACTATGGAGTTATTCCAGCCCATCACAGTAGCTGAAATATGTTAGGATTTTATATAATTAATTATCCTAGTTAATTGGATGACAGTGACCTTCACCAAAAGCAGGTATTTAAGGTGCAGATTGATGGAGATTGGTGCATTGTTCACGTTAAAGGGAATCTACAAGAGGATCTATTTTCCTTGTGAACACTTTATCTGTACAACCTTGCAGGAGATTGTAAAAGCCAATGAAACATGAGTGCAAGTGTCTACTTGGCTTCCAAACTGATTCCAAATCTGCATCCCACTCCTCAGCCCCTAACACCTTTGTATTTTCTGTGAGATCTAGAAACATCAGCAACTATTTACTACAATAGTAAGCATAGGGAATCAATCCAAGGGGCATAATTCAGGGTGCTGCCCTCCGGAAGTTCAGTCTAATGAGAGAAACAGAAGAGCCATATATGGGGTGCCTGGGTGGCTCAGTCAGTTAAGTGTCCAACTTTGGCTCAGGTCATGATCTCACAGCTCATGAGTTCGATCAAGACCTGCGTTGGGCTCTGTGCTGACAGCTCAGAGCCTGAAGCCTGCCACAGATTCTCTGTCTCCCTCTCTGCCCCTCCCCTGCTCATGCTCTGTCTCTCCTTCAAAAATAAACATTTTTTAAAAATTTAAAGAAGAGCCATATATATTCCCAATTCTAGTTCTATGGCCAAATGCTATTAGACCTTAGAAGAGGGAGAACTTAGTTTTGCCTGGGTTGAGGGCAGAAATGGTATTTGAACCTTGAAGATGTAGAATTTCCCAAGGTAAGGAGAAAGTAGAACAGGGAGACTTGTTGAAAATATAGCAGCACTGTGATTACAGAGTAAACAGCAGGAAACAAATTTATTGTCATTAATAGCTGGTGGAACTAATCATATTTTCATACTCAAAAGTATCACTCAGTTAAAATTACTGAACCAGAATTATAAGTATTAACTTGGATAAATCTTTAAAAAAAACAAAGTTGAGCAAAAAAAGCAACTTACAAGTGAATACAAATAGTATGCAACAGAATGGAAGGGCTTTGTAGCACAGTGATTTCTTGTGTGGCTGGAGTCTCATTGCTTGGGTCTGTGGCCTGGCACCACCACTTGCAATCATGTATGTGATCCTAGGCAAATTGTGCCACTGTTCAGTTTTCTCACCTATAAATTGGGGATCATAATAGGACTTATACAAAAGGATATTCTGAGGATTTAAGGAAAAAAAAAACAAGCAAAATACTTAGAACAATGTCTGCTATTCAGTAAATGTTAGCTATTGTTGCACCAGTGTAAAGTTTTAAAAGAAAGAGTACAATATTTTGTTGAGTGAAACATACAAATAAACCAAAACTTAATAACCTAATGGGAAAATGACAATGACCAAACTTAGAGCAGTGGTCACCTCTGTGGGACAGGGAGGGGAAGGAGGTTGGAGAAGAGAAGGGAAGTGCTTCAACTATATTTGTAATGCTTTTTTTTTTTTTAAGAGAAAGAGTATTTAAATTGGGGAGAGAATCTCAAGCAGGCTCCACACTCAGCAAGAAGTCCCATGTGGGGTTCAATCCCACAACGCTAGGATTGTAAGGGTTAAATTGTAGTGTAGGGCTAATGCTTAGCTTGAAAGATAACAACTTTGTTCTGACACTAAAGATAAAAAGATAACAGCCTTGCTTTTACTCTTGTAAATCATGCTTCATACTCTTGTGAATCAGGCTTTACCAATGAAGGAAACAAAAGCTCAAAAAAAGAGCATCAGAGACAAGGTCAAGGAGATCCACTGATTGCAACTTAGCAGCAGAAAGTCTAAAACAGTCAATAACTGTTTCTGACTCATCTGGCAACTGTTTCTAACTCATCTGGGAACTGTTTCTTTGTTCTGTTCCCAGATAATGATAAAACGATGTGATCGGCTTTAAAAACTCTGTACCCCGGCTGTTCCGGGCCACACTCTTATCAAGAGTGTTGGTCCCAATCGGTCACTGGTGCCCATAGCATTCTGTTTCAGGAGTCGTGTGGATGCAACAGGATCATGACCTGAGCCAAAATCAAGAGTCAGAGGCTTAACTGACTGAGCTACCCAGGCACCCCATGTAATGCTTTATTTCTTAAACTGGGGGATAACCACCTCTTTTCCTTAAATTAGCATTTATGTATATATGTAACAGTTGGTGTATATATATATATAATATTTTGTATTAAATAGTTTAAAATGTACGTCAAGTGAGATGGAGATGGTATGATATTCCTGTAGATACCAAAGACCCTCCCTAATTAGTTTTGTGAGGTTTGGGGTTGGAGGCACAGAAGATCCATGAGGAGGGATCCTGGAGCTACACAAACTGCCTGGCTCCTTCTCAACATGCCTATCTCTGTCTAAATATCTCTTCCTTGAGGAGCCTTCCTTGACACCTATTTTAAAGCCGTACATCCCCTCCACTTTCTAACACACTCCACTATGTTATTGCAACGGGCTTATCACTCTAGGCTGTTTTGTATTATTTTACTCAGCAATTGTCTGTCTCCCTCCACTAGAATGCTCTATCTTGTTCAACACTATATTCCCAAAGCTTTTTCAAATCTTCCGGGTTTTTTGTTTTGTTTCGTTTTGGTTTTGTTTGTTTTGTTTTTGGGATGGATAGATGAATAGATGGATGGATGGATGAATGAGTGGATGGATGGATGGGTGGGTGGGTGGGTGGATGGATGGAGACCGTTCCTCCATACTCATGACTCCTCTTTTTAGCAGGCCTGGAGGGCAGAGATAGAATGAGAGAAGACTGAGGAGGGGAGGGAAGATTGGAGTGGGTTGACGAGAGGGCTTATGAAGATTGGATTAGAGGAATTGAGGAAAGATGCCCAGGCTGAGGAGTTTTCCGAGCTTGCAGAACTGAGGGCTGGGGCTCCTGGGTGGCTCAGGCGGTTGAGTGTCTGACTTGGGTTCAGGTCATGATCTCATGGTTTGTGAGTTCAAGCCCCGCGTTGGGCTCTGCGCTGACAGCTCAGAGCCTGGAGCCTGCTTCGGATTCTGTGTCTCCCTCTCTCCCTACCCCTCCCCTGCCTGTGCTCTGTCTCTCTGTCTCTCTCAAAAATAAATAACAACAACAACAAAAAATTAAAAAAAAAAAAAAAGATGTGAGGGCTGAAGGTAGGTGGGAGGAGCAGGAAGTCAGGGCGAGCGGGACCCAAGCGGGGCCAGAGGGAGAGGCGGGGCCTTGATTGAGGGTGGGGCCGGATGGTGGGCGTGTCCTGGAGGAGGGGCGGGGCCTGCGAGAGGATTGTTGGGAGCGGCGCGCTGCGGCGGCGGCGGCGGCGGCGGAAAATGGCTGCTGCGGAGGCGGCGGACACTCAGCTGATGCTCGGAGTCGGGCTGATCGGTGAGGACGAAGGCGCCCTGCCCCGCAGTCCCGCGCCCCCGTTCGGCCTCCGCCTGGGCCCGGGGTGGCCTCTGCTCCCGCGGTCCCCGGCGCCGCCTGCGGTGAGGAGGTCGCGGCCCCTTCTCTGTTGGGCCGGGGCGGGGGGCTGCGGGGCGCGGGGGACCCGGCCAGCCGCCCTGGGCGGGTCCGCCTGTAGCCTCGCGTGGGACCCGTCCGGGCGGGGCAGCAGGGCGGAGGGACCCCGGTCCTCCTGCCGGACGCCCCATGATGCACAGAAGCCCGGACGTCGAGGGTGACGGAGCTCCGGCGGCTGCGAGGGGCCGCTGCGCAGGCGGGGCAGGGGCTGGGCCGAGAGCGGGTAGTGGGCGGTGCGGGGGGGCGGGGGAGGGGGGAGAGGCGGCGGGGCAGACCCCGGAGCGTGCGGGAGGCACGCGTGACCGCCTGCCTGGCGCCCGGCTGGCCCCGATAACGTGATTGAGCAGTTCGAGTCACCGTGACCAACTGTGCCAGCCCCGAGTGCTGAGCATCATGCATGGATTATCTCCCGTTAAACTTCTACCACGGCTCCAGGGGGTGTGGGTAATGTTTGGTGACCACATTTCGGAGAAGCAGATGGAGGCCCAGGGTGTGCTTTGCGCACGGACGCGTGCTAGGAAGCGGCGGAGCCAGGGTGGGGACCCTTGGGGTCTAGCCGCAGAGCCCCAACTCACACCAGTGGAGGAATCCTGTATCATGTGATAGAGCTCAGGCACGTAGCCGGCGTGTCTACACAATCATGTATGGCGGGATCCCGGTTAGATTTGAGGAATTGGTGGTTGAGGAAGTACGTTGGGATCTTTGGGTGTGCCTGAGCCGTGTGCAGTGTCTCAGGGTTGGGTGTTTCAAGGAACCATTCATCCCATTGGCGGCCGCGGGTTGCTTGAATGAACGTCTGTCGGTTCCCTGCGTGCCGTTGACCTTTGAAGTAATACTCCATTGAGATAACATTCTATTCCTCTAGTGTGGAAGAACGTTGCTTGCGTTTAGCAAAACTGGCTAACTGTGCTGATTATTTCTCAGTGTCTCAAAGGAGTGCATTTATCTGGGAATGGCTTCCTGTGTTTCTTTTTTTATTTCCCCTGTATTTATTTCTAATGTGGTTTTAGAACTGCTTCAAAACAAAACCTAAGTACTTCAAGCATCTTAGTCCTGCTTGAAGGTACTTGTGAATAAGGTTAGGTTAAATTCTGACTTTATCTGGTAACAGCAAAGACGAAGATGACTTACAATCATATTTTCAATTCAGATTTTTATTTTTTGTATGGAAACGGATTTAAAAGGAATTTACTTCAAAATAATGGGGGAGGGGGACCATTAGAAACAAGGAGGGACCAGGTGTTGATAATTGCTGGAGCTGAATGATGGAGACGGGAATTCATTTTTTTATGAACTTGATATTTTCCATAACAAAAATCTGCATCCATACTGCTATGCACAGTAACTGTTTTTCTAGAGCTTAGGCTAGGTTATTGAGGTGTTTACTGTGATGAGGAAACTACATTATGTGACAGGATAACCATTATTATTATTACTATTATTATTACATTATTATTACTATTACAATGTTAAATATAGAATTTATACAATCAGTATATAACATGATTTAAAAGAAATTTCACCATTTTCTTCATCTCCAGTTTTGTTTTGACACTTCCTGTGTATTTATTAAAGATCCTTCTAACTGATAAAAATGTAATGCTGAGGGGGCACCTGGGGGGCTCAGTTGGTTAAGTGACCAACTCAGGTCATAATCTCAAGGTTCGTGAGATTGAGCCCCACATTGGGCTCTCCACTGACAACGTTGAGCCTGCTTGAGACCCTCTCTCTCCTTCTCTCTCTGCCCCTCCCCTGCTCTCACTCTGTCTTCTCTTTGCTCTCTCAAAATAAATAAACTTAAAAAAAAATTAAAAATTAAAATTTAATTTTAATTAAAATTAAAACAAAATGTAAATGCTGAGTTTATGAATTTGTGTGGGAGGAGATAGGAAAGAACTCTGCCAAATTTAAGGCTCAGATTTTCTTTTCCTTAAAATTTTTAATGTTTATTTATTTATTTTTATTTATTTATTTTTTTTTAAATTTTTTTTCAACATTTATTTATTTTTGGGACAGAGAGAGACAGAGCATGAACGGGGGAGGGGCAGAGAGAGAGGGAGACACAGAATCGGAAACAGGCTCCAGGCTCTGAGCCATCAGCCCAGAGCCTGACGCGGGGCTCGAACTCACGGGCCGCGAGATCGTGACCTGGCTGAAGTCGGACGCTTAACCGACTGCGCCACCCAGGCACCCCCAATGTTTATTTATTTTTGAGAGAGGGAGAGAGACAGAGCATGAGCAGGGGAGGGGCAGAGAGAAAGGGAGACACAGAATCTGAAGCAGGCTCCAGGCTCTGAGCTGTCAGCACAGAGCCCGATGCAGGGCTCGAACTCACGAACCATGAGACCACGACCTGAGCCAATGTCGGATGCTTAACTGACTGAGCCACCCAGGTGCCCCTTAAGTTTTCATTCATGATTTGTTGTAAAAGGTTTTTACTCAGGTGGCCTGAAACTCAAGATCAGGAGAGCTGCATAATTTGACCAGCAGAGGTGGATGGGAATTTGGGGTCACACATGCTCCGGGATGCTTTGTAACATGGGATGTGAAAACTGATTCCACTAAGTGCTTCTGAGTAACCAATCAATTCACTTCCTTGCTGCTGTTTGACATTCTCACAGTGACCATCTTTCCACCGTAGAAAAGGACACAAATGGAGAAGTTCTGTGGGTGTGGTGTTATCCTTCCACGACAGCTACTTTAAGGAATTTACTGCTGAGAAAATGCTGCCTTACAGATGAAAACAAACTTCTCCATCCCTTCGTCTTTGGTCAGTACAGAAGAACATGGTTTTATATCACAACAGTTGAAGTTCCAGATTCTTCAGTTTTGATAAAGGTATGACTGCATGAAGGTCTAACAACCAAAAATATTTAAAGTGACGTAACATTATTCCAGTGACTCTTAGCTTTAGACATTATCGCTCACAATACACTTTTGAAAAATACCAGATATGCTTTTCACTGGGAATGTCCCCTTTCAAATTTCACTCTTATTCATTCTATGAATATTGGTTAGTGTGCATTCTATTGACTGACCCTATGGCTGGTGTAGTGAAGTTCTTTCTGGGTTATACTCTGATGGAGTAGAAATGTAGACGTGCAAAGTCGTGACCGATTAAAAGTGGAAAGAAGCATTTGTCCATAATTAAAAACCATTTTAAGTTTTTTTTTTTTCTTAAGTTTATTTATTTTGAGAGAGATTGAGCAGGGGAGGGGCAGAGAGAGAACCTCAAGCAGGCTCCACACTGTCAGCACTGAGCCCAGTGCAAGGCTCAAACTCAAACCATGAGATCATGACCTGAGCCAAGATCAAGAGTTGGACACTTAACCAACTGAGCCACCCAGGCACCCCTAAGTTTGTTTGTTTGTTTGTTTTAAGTTTATTTGTTTTGAGAGAGAGAGAGACAGAGCATGGGAGGGGTAGAGAGAAGGAGAGAGAGAGAATCCCAAGCAGGCTCTGCACTGTTAGTGCAGAGCCTGACATGGGGATGGAACCCACAGACAACAAGATTATGATCTGATCCGAAGTCAAGAGCCAGAAGCTCAACTGACTGAGCCACCCAGGCGCCCCAAAAACTATTTTAAAAGATAAAATTATCCTTGGGATGCCTGGGTGGCTCAGTTGGTTGAGCGTCTGACTTTGGCTCAGGTCATGATCTCACACCTCAGTGGCTTCGGGTCTTGTGTCGGGCTCTGTGCTGACAGCCCAGAGCCTGGAGCCGGCTTCCGATTCTGTGTCTCCATCTCTCCTTCTGTGTCTCCCTCCCCTCCCCGCTCAAAAATAAATAAATATTAAAAAAAAATTTTTTTTAACTTTATTTAAAAAAAATTTTTTTTTTAACGTTTTATTCATTTTTGAGACAGAGAGAGACAGAGCATGAATGGGGGAGGGGCAGAGAGAGAGGGAGACACAGAATCGGAAGCAGGCTCCAGGCTCTGAGCCATCAGCCCAGAGCCTGACGCGGGGCTCGAACTCACGGACTGTGAGATCATGACCTGAGCTGAAGTCGGACGCTTAACCGACTGAGCCACCCAGGCGCCCCTATTTTTTATTTTCTTAAATTTGCATCCAAAATAGTTAGCATATAGTGAAGCAATGATTTCAGGAATAGATTCCTTAATGCCCCTTACCCCCCCAAAATTTTTAAAGATAAAATTATCCTTGATATAATTAAGAAAACTTTTTTTCATTTACTTATGGATGGTAAGGATATGTTAGGAACAGAAAGGAGAGTTAAGGAAACATGTATTAAGTAGGCTTTTGTGTGTGTGTCATTTGATATATGAACAGTATCAATGTGACATGTTGAAAACCAGTATGTGGTCACTGTGGGCTTTTCTAATTCCAAGTAACCAGCAGGGTTTGTTTTTGTTTTTGTTTTTTTTTTCAAATAAAGAAATATTGGAAAGTGACGAAGCTCCTGGTGTGTGCCTGTGTGGGGACTTCTTTTACCATCTAGGGCTACTTTTATAGCCAATAATCATGAAACATGTCCAAGATATCAATTTAAATTTAAGGAGTTACTTTTAAAGTAACAAGAAGGCAACAGTTTAAAACTGTTAGAGGTTTCAAACAAAACAGATTCATAATTAGAAAATGTAAATTTGCAAAAAGATAGTTTTCAATGTGTTATAAAATCTTTGGTTTATGTTCATTAAGTTCTTGCTGAAAGGTCTTGATGTGTTGAATAGGTTTATCTGTGTTTTGTTCCGTAGAATTCCAAAGCAGCAACATCGATTTCAAATCTGCTTTTCAGATTTGAAAAATGACAAGATTTAGAGGTAGTTCTTATACTTAAGAATATGATTTCTAAAAATGTATTTCTTAAATGCTTTGCCTTTTATAAAGTCCTGAATTTTATCTCATTAATGGGAATAATAGGTATATGATTAGAAGAAATTTATATTTATAATAATAGAGGAGTATAGACAAATGAAGCTTATTGTTACAGTGTGCTTTCTACAGAGATTATATGGCATTCTGTAGAGCATTGACTATTTCAGGAACTGTGTGATCTTACTGTGTGTATTTTTGTTGTTTTGTATCCTCTTTCATTAATTAAGAGTTGATAAATTGGTAGATCTGATATGACATTTCTAATTCTGCTTTGATGAGGTTAGAGTACTTTAAATGAAAACTCACATTTTTGATATTTGAAATATATTTGTGTTTTTGAAAAGATGTTAACTCTAAAAGTACTACATTCTTATCTAAGAAATGAAATATATAGGTATATATAAGTACATATCTTTTATATGTGTGTATATAAACATAAACGTATAAACAAGGAAGTGAGACCTTGGTTACGTTTTGATCTTTTCTTTTTAATGCTGTTATGTCTTGTACAAGAGGTTTGCTAGAATGTAGTAATAAAATTTAAATCTGTGAAAGTGTCTTTAAAAAGTATACTTTTTGTTTCTTTTGGACAGGTGACTCATTTTTCTATTGTTCTGACCGCCAAAGATTTTAATCCAGAGAAATATGCCGCCTTCACTAGGATATTGTGTAGGTCTGTATGAAAACTGTATTAAATGCTATCCTACAAAAATGAAGATCTTGCTCGGTAGTTACATAGCAGATTTCTACACGGAGGAAGCAAATTTCAGCCCTCTGCTTCCCCAACTTAATCTTTACTGGCCCTCTGGAAACTTCTGTAAGAGGAACTTTCTCTTCTGCTTTTATGACACTGCTCTTATTTGGGAAAATGGTAGAAGGGAGGAGGAAAAGCAATTTACACAACCATTGTAGTTCTTGGATATTTGAGTCACTTGCTACTTTTGGCCTGACAACTTCTGCTCACTTCCAATCTAGAACTTTCCTTAGCAGGACGGATAAATTAAGTGCTGGCGAAGTGGTAAGCTAGTTTATACGTGTCAAGGTCTGTGTGGGGGAGTCATTTTGGGGAAAGTTAATGAGCATTTTGAATTATGCAAAAACGCAGGAAAATACTTCTTAGCTGGAATGCTGGGAAGCTGAGAATCTGATTAATTGGTTAATAGTGATTCAGGTAAACTTCTTTAGTTTTATCCCAGCTGTTGAAAAATTTTATGTAAAATATACCAGTTTGCTTTCTTGCCTTGGTGAGTGTATATAGTGGAGTTAATCAAACCTTTCTTGTATGTTGGGGAAATTAGTTTTTTCCTCAATCAGGGCTTTGACAGGGTTTTAGGTTTTTTTTTTTTTTTTCAATATTGTTGTTACTAGATAGAATTGTAATTCTAGAGGTTATGTATTACAACATCAGCCCTCAGGCTTATGCTCAGTAAGTTGTTTTAGATGCGGTGGGGGGCAAAGGGAGTTGTTTTTGTGTTCCTCGCTATAAGCCTGATGAATGATTGCTTTTTTGCCATTTTTATGTGTACACACACATGCTATCTATCTCTGGCTATCTATATCTATATGTCTATATCCATAACTATATCTATATCTATATATCTATATCTACACGTAGCAGACTACTTTCTAATTACTTAAGGGTTTCAGGTAGATTGTATTGACAGAATGAAGTTTTACTGTTTTGCAGCCGGCTATGATAAGAAAACCTTTTTGCTCTCTTCAGATAAGTCCCAGGTATATGGTTCATTGTGGAATATAAACAGTTGTCTGCTACCATGGCACTGACACAAAGGGAGATTATTATTGTGAGAAGAGACGCTATCTAGAAGCCATGAGCTAAAAACACCGTAAAGCTGCTTTTGAACAAACGTTGGACTCCCATTTCATTTGACTGAGTCAGGGTTAGGTTTCCCAGTGAATTCACTGGGAAATATTCTTGGGCTCAAAATTTAAGATTGCTTTAGATTCCACTTCCTGCCCGGGAGGAAGCTGGAAGGTTCCTCAGCTTCTGTAGTGCCATGGCATTGTTGGGTTCTGGACTCTTCTCCTGTCACAGTTTAGGAGAAATGAGGACTGAGAGCTATTGGCAGCCATCTCTTCTGCCCCCTGCACCTTACTGCACTTACCCTTGCATGTGTACATACCCATATGCTCTTGCACACGCACACACTCCCTCTCCCCATTAACACATGTCTGTGTGCACAAGTACATAGACCAACACTTTTCGATGCTGCTGCTTACCATGGAGGTGCTCCCTTCCGTTTCTGGGGAGGGGACAGGCAGGCGTGCCTTCCATAGCACGCTGCTCACAGTGGCAGCGGAAGCCCACACGAGGGGGTTCGTTCCCTGTGTGGGATCCAGGTCATTTGCCATGACCCCCTTCATCTTCCGGAGCCTCCAGCTAGTGGCCGTGATAGAGAACCAGGGTTTCACTTGGAACCAGTTGTCCGGGCCAGGTGTGACAGCCTCCGGTTGTTCCATCTGAGTAAGGTTCCCTGGGTTGCACTTTGTGGTTTTCCAATGGAATGATTTGGGGGGATCCTTCCTTCTGTCAGTAGTTCATCACCCAGGGTTGTTATGGAAAAAGTGATCTTATCCTACTACCCTTCCTGTGTTTCTCTTTTCCATTACAGTATATTGTTTCTATTTCACAGGTTTTTTTTTTTTTTTAAGTTTATTTATTTATTTTGAGAAAGAGAGAGAGTGAGTGTGTGTGTGTGCACGCATACACACGTGAGCAAGGGAGGGGCAGAGAGAGGGAGAGAGAGAATCCCAAGCAGGCTCCACACTGACAATGTGGCCTGATGCAGGGCTCCAGTTCACGAACAGTGAGATCATGACTTAGGCAGAAATCAAGAGTCGGACACTTAACTGACTGAGCCACTCAAGTGCCCATCTGTTTTACAGTTTTAATGGTATATTGTTTGTTTGTTTGGTGGTGGTAACGTAAGCACACAGGAAAAAAATACAGACAATACTGAAGGGTATACAGTGAAAACTAGGTCCCTTCCTCTCCCTATTCCTAGCTTTCAAATCTGCCTCCTGACCCCCACCCCGGGGCACTCCTGGGGCTGTTTTCTTTATATCATACCAGAGATATTTTCTCCATATAGAAGCATGTGTATGAGATCATGGGTTTGACTATTTTACATGTAGGATAGCTTACCATATTCATTGTTCTCTACCTCTTTCCCTCAATTGTGCATTGAAGTAATCTAAAAACACTGACTGGCTAGTAGTTACAACACTTGCTTTTTTCACTTAACCTACAATAAATACAGTTTCAAGTGATCTATTTTATTTTTTAAAAAATTTTTAAATCTTTTTTTTTTTTTAATGTTTATTTTTAAGAGAGAGATAGAGCATATGTGGGTTAGGGGAAGAGAGAGAGATGGAGAGAGAGAATCCCAAGCAGGCTCCACACTGTCAGCACAGAGCCCAATGAGGGGCTCAGACTCACGAACTGTGAGATCATGATCTGAACCGAAACTGAGGGTCAGACGCTTAACTGACTGAGCTACCCAGGTATCCCTCAAATGATCTGTTTTAAACAATAATTTTATTTTCTTTCCAGTTTTTTAATCCATTTAGCTACTAAAAGGCTCAAGTAGGCCCAGTCCTGCTTCTCATGCAAAATTTAGATTTATTTACTCACAGGAAGAGATTTCAGGGGAAGAGACTGATTTCACATGTGAGCTATAAATGTAGGCAGTTTCCTGTCAGCGTTTTCTAGAACTTGATGATGAATATATCTAGTGTATACTTACCACCAGAAACTTAAAGGAGTTTGATTTCTTAATTATCTAAATATAGTTACCTCTGGGAACTCTGATAATAAATATAGGTTCTATAATTACTGTTTTCTCTGTGAACAATGTGTAAAACTCCTTTTTTGTCAAAGGAAATCCCAGCAATACTAGAGTCCTTATGGCTAGAAGCACCATTTGTGAATATAAGACAGATAAAAATGCAATATTTTTTTTTAAGAATAGTGGGCCCTCAGGGGTGCCTGGGTGCAGTTGGTTAAGCATCTCAGCTCAGGTCATGATCTCATGGGTTCGTGAGTTCAAGCCCCACATCAGGCTGTGTGCTGATGGTGTGGAGCCTGCTTGGGATTCTGTCTCTCCTTCTTTCTGCCCCTCTCTGACTTGTGCGGGTGTGCACATGCTCTCTCTCTCTCTCTCAAAATAAATAAACTTAAAAAATAAAACTTAGGGAAAAAAAGAAAAGAGAAATGAGTCCTTAGAAAGTCCTTAGCTTACTCTCCTGCTCCAGTGGGCTGTAGAGATGGAAGGAGAAAGCCAGCTTGAGGGAGTTGTTGGAGGTCTCTTGAATGGTTGTTTTTTTCAATACATTATCAAATTAAATTATAGAAGTAGTCATGTCATAAAAAGTTTCAGGCATTCAGAAGCGTTATCAGCAGGTTGACTTAGATTTTTTAGGAAGTACCCGTACCCAGCCTTGGGCGCATTGCTCTGTGTGGTTCATGCTATATAAAAGCATGGTTGTTTTTTGTCTTTTCTTACAGAATGTACCTGAAACATGGGAGCCCAGTTAAAATGATGGAGAGTTATATTGCAGTACTCACAAAGGGGATATGCCAGAGTGAAGAAAATGGCTCTTTCCTTAGCAAGGATTTTGATGCCCGAAAGGCTTATCTTGCAGGCTCCATCAAAGGTGAACACGCACGCACACACACCCCACAAAACAAAAACCCGTCCCGGATGGTTCCATCCCAACAACAAGATCCCCAAGCCAAGGGCAATCCTCATTGTACTCTAATATTCCATCTTTCTGTATATTTTCATCTATGTAATATTTATTTGCTATACAGGAGGGTAGTTCAACTTCTACATTGCCTTATTTGATTAGAATTCTGTTGCAGGAAAGCAGATTTTTGTGGTGGCCCTTTCCACACTCTTCTGACTGTTAATAATACAGAAATGTTCTTTTGTGGGTAAGCTGAATTTCACAGCTTGAGTGTCTGCCGACTTCCATAGTTTTTCTTTCCTTACATTTTAGCAGTTACTTCCTGCATGTGGAGAGCTCAGGCCCCTGACCCAGAGTTCCTCTTCTAACTCTCTGCCTTCCTCTCCCAACTGGAAAATCCAAAACAGCAGTGCAGGGCTAAGCCACAGATTTCAGGGTCCTTAAAAGGGAGGAAAGGGGAAACGCTGGCCTTCACTCTTGCCCTCCTACAGTGCCTGTCTTAGCTCTTGAACCTGCTGTTCTATATGGTTTCTAAGCATCCTTGTTGACAGGTTTGTTCAGCTGTCTCAAAAGGACTTGCATTATGACGTATGTATTGGTGGAGGGGTGGTGTCCATGAACTTTTATTTATCTATTATTAGTTTTGAATGTTTATTTATTTGAGAGAGAGAGAGCCAGCGGGGTTGGGGCAGATAGAGAGAATCCCAAGCAGGCTGTGTACTGTCAGTGTAGAGCCCTATGTGGGGTTCAAACCCACAAACTGTGAGATCATGAACTGAGCCGAAATCAAGAGTCAGTTGCTTAAGCCACTGAGCCACCCAGGTGCTCCAGAGTAAACTTTTTTTTTTTTTTTTTTTAAACCTAAGGGTGTTTCATGACACAGAAAGATACTGGTTCCCTTCATATCATTTATTCCACTTTCTTTGGGCTCTGGCTTCATCTGTGCATCCAGTGCAGAGTCCCTTGGAGGAGGGTCAGGTTTAGGCTGTCATAGCACCCATCCTAGGGAGCAGATGTCTGGATTTATATGCTCATCCAGTGCATAAGGTGCTTTTTTATTCTCTGTATTGAAAGTAATTCTGTATACAGAAAATAAACTCTGCATTTATTGGAAAGAATTCCTTCCAATAAAAATGTTATTTTCTTACATATTATTTAATGCAGTAATATTATAATTTCTTGTGTTTTAAGACATTGTATCTCAGTTTGGAATGGAAACCGTTATCTTACACACAGCACTGATGCTAAAGAAAAGAATTGTCGTCTATCACCCCAAAATAGAAGCTGTCCAGGAGTTCACCAGGTATGTCTCTGGTCATTAAAAAGTAGAGGCTCTGTTGGCAGCTGACTTGGGGCAGTCTGTGTTCCTGTGTGCTCTGTTCTGTTACACATTTGGTATAAATAGAATGTGGTAGGCTGTGGGTGAAATGCTATCTTGGTCTAATGTTTCAGGTGAGCTTTAGTAGTTCAAGGTCACCGAATTTGGGCAGATTCTTCTTTAAATTTAGAAATAAGAATATTTTAGAGCAGGGAGTTTGAACTTTTCCTTGCCAGACCATAAATTTTTTAGGCTTGGAGGCCATAAGTTCTCTGTCCCAACCACCCAACTGCCAGTCGTGCATATGTAAATGAATGAGCATGGCTGTGTTCCAGTAAAACTTTATGTGCAAAGACAGACAGCTGATCCATGGCCATAGTTTCCTGACCCCTGTTTTAAGTAAGTTATTTCTTTTTTTTTTTCACTTTTACCACAGATTTTCTCTTTTTTTAAAAAAAAAAAAACAACATTTATTTATTTTTGAGAGACAGAACACAAGTGGGGGAGGGGCAGAGAGAGAGGGAGATACAGAATCTGAAGCAGGCTCCGGGCTGTCAGCGCGGAACCCGACATGGGGCTTGAACACACAGACCACGAGATCATGACCTGAGCCGGAGTCTGATGCTTAACGGACTGAGCCACCCAGGGGCCCCTCTCTTATTTTTATAATAAAGATGTTTTGAAAGTTTTTTCTTTACCAAATCTAACTTGTTCATAGATTCTTTTTTAAAAACAAGAGGACCTAGCTTTTGTGCTTACCGTATGCCAGCTGTTGTATAAATCACCTCAATTATTAAATTTACTCGTGACACGAACTTTGCAAGGAACTTTGCCTTCTTTTACGGATGAGAAAATTGAGGCTCCAGGAGGCTGACTGGTTAGAAAACGGGAAAAAGAAGGTTTGGTAGTCAGAAGAACTTGGGTTAAAATCCTGGAGGGCGCTTTACTCGCTCTGTGACCGCATCCAGGATACTTAAACTTTCTAAGCCTCCGTCTCTGTATCTGTAAAATGAAGATAACAGTGCCCACTTCGTAAGCCTGTTGTCAGGACTGGAGATGCCGTGTGTGAAGTACTTGGCGTGTGCCTTGCTCATCGCGTGCGCTCTGGAAGTGAGGACTGCTGTCATTGCGATTGCCACCCAGTCACCCTTTCCCCCTATGCTTCTGGAACGGGGATGTCCACAGCTTGGGAAACCTAGCAGGGCAACAGCGGAGTCACCATACCTCAGTTCAATTCGTCACCTCTCTCTGCGGCAGCTGTTTCACTGGTTTTTTCAAGGAAACTTACTTTGTATAAAAACAAACACAAAGTGGTTTGCAAGTTCGATTGGAACTTTAAACATAGAAACGAGAGACTTCAAAAAAAATATGTTGCTTGCAGGGCCCCGCTCTGGATTTTACCCTCAGACTCCCTCCGTGGCGGTTTGCGGAGTGAGGCATTTGGAGGAAAACTTCAGAAGTGTTACTCCTTGCCACCACGGAGATGTTTTGAAACTTCACCTTGAGCTTTTTGTAGCTAATCTGACCCAAAAAGGCAGAGTTGAAGACATTGCATTACTTTAATTTGAAGCCTGGAGGTCGGGGCACGTGTAGTCTTCATTCTCCCCTCTGCCTCTGACAGCCAGCTCTGTCCTCGGGAGGAAGAGGGAGGAGGGTGCGGGTGCGGGCCAGCAACCATTTGAGTTCTTGTCTTCGTTCCCCAGGACTCTGCCTGCCCTGGTGTGGCATCGACAGGACTGGACCATACTTCATTCCTATGTGCACCTCAGTGCCGAGGAGCTGGAAGCCCTGCGGATGTGCCCAGGTAGACGGTGGGGGTCTCGCAGGAGGAGAGGCTTGGCGTTCACCTGGTTTGGGGGAGGACTTTTTTCTGGCCTTCCCAAAGGGACTACTGATGATGCATTATTTCTTTGGTAAATGCGACCAATTTTTTTTCCTTAAAAATTTTATTTTTTTTCACATTTTATTTTATTTTTTATTTTTTTTAATTTACATCCGATTTAGTTAGCATAGAGTGCAACAATGATTTCAGGAGTAGACTCCTTAATGCCCCTTACCCATTTAGCCCATCCCCCCTCCCACAACCCCTCCAGTAACCCTCTGTTCTCCATATTTAAGAGTCTCTTCTGTTTTGTCCTCCTCCCTGTTTTTATGTTATTTTTGCTTGCCTTCCCTTATGTTCATCTGTTTTGTCTCTTAAAGTCCTCATAGGAGTGAAGTCATATGATATTTGTCTTTCTCTGACTAATTTTGCTTAGCATAATACCCTCTAGTTCCATCCACGTAGCTGCAAATGGCAAGGTTTCATTCTTTTTGATTGCCAAGTAATACTCCATTGTGTATATATATACCACTTCTTTATCCATTCATCCATCGATGGACATTTGAGCTCTTTCCATACTTTGGCTATTGTCGATAGTGCTGCTATAAACATGGGGGTGCATGTGTCTCTTCGAAACAGCACACCTGTATCCCTTAGATAAATACGTAGTAATGCTGTCGCTGAGTCATAAGGTAGTTTTATTTTTAATTTTTTGAGGAACCTCCATACTGTTTTCCAGAGTGGTTGCACCAGCTTGCGTTCCCACCAACAATGCAAAAGAGATCCTCTTTCTGGGCATCCTCGCCAACATCTGTTGTTGCCTGAGTTGTTAATGTTAGCCATTCTGACAGGTGTAAGGTGGTATCTCATTGTGGTTTTGATTTGTTTTTCCCTGATGATGAGTAACGTTGAACATTTTTTCATGTGTCAGTTGGCAATCTGGATGTCTTCTTTAGAGAAGTGTCTTTTCATGTCTTTTGCCCAATTCTTCACTGGATTATTTGTTTTTTTGGGTGTTGAGTTTGATAAGTTCTTCAATGTTTATTTTTAAGAGAGAGAGTGAGAGAGAGACAGAGTGCGAGCGGGGGAGGGGCAGAGAGAGAGGGAAACACAGAACCCGAAGCAGGCTCCAGGCTCTGAGCTGTCAGCACAGAGCCTGACACAGGGCTTGAACTCACAAACCATGAGATCATGACCTGAGCCTGATGTTTAACTGACTGAGCCACTGAGGCGCCCTGAGTTCGGTAAGTTCTTTATAGATTATGGATACTAACCCTTTATCTGATATGTCTTTTGAAATATCTTCTCCCGTTCTGTCGGTTGCCTTTTAGATTTGCCGATTGTTTCCTTCGCTGTGCAGAAGCTTTTTGTTTTGATGAGGTCCCAATAGTGAATTGGTCCTCAATTTTTTTTATTTGTTTTTAATTGTATTGCTCTTTGAAATGTGGAAAGTCTGGTAGCTATTTTCTTAACATCAGTTCCAAACTTCTGTTAATTCTTGAGTTGTCCTGATTCCTTTAACATTTATTTGTATCAGATCTGAAACTGGTGAAAGATGATGCTGTCCCCAGCACGCTGTCCCTGAGAAAGCCGGGCGTGTGGCTGTGGTTGCTTAGAGACAGAGACCTACAGGGGGAACATTGGTCAAGAGAATCCTTGCTACCTCTACCTCGGCTGTCATTCTTGACCTGAATAGCAGGAACTGAAAAGTAAATGCCTTCTCCTTTGACACCACAATGTAGTTTTGGGGACGTTTTGAGTTGGAAGGGTTTCTGCAGGCAACTGGCAATAATGTGGTCTGAAGAAATGCCAGAGGGTACGGCTGATGGCCCCTGAATAAAGCAGAGAAGAAAAGCAGCCGGTGAACGTTTGGAGTCCACTCTCTTTTGACCCGTTCGCAACAGGATTTGTTCCCATCCCGGTAATGTGGGTCATCTTTGTCATGCAGGTTACATCGCTGGGTTTGTGGACTTGGAGGTGAGCAACAGGTCAGACCTCTATGACGTGTTTGTGAATCTGGCAGATCGTGAGATTACCATTGCCCCACTTGCGAAAGGTTAGTTCTCTCTTGCGTTGTTGATACAAAATGTAAGCCAAGCAGTTATACTTTTTAAAATTAATTTATTAAAATTTTAATTCCAGTGTAGCTAACATACAGGGTTATGTTTCAGGGGTTCAGTACAGTGATTCAACACTTCCACATGCTACTCAGGGCTCATGAAGATAAGTGTGCGCATAATCTCCTTGATCGGTTTCACCCATCCTCCTGCCCACCCGAAGCAGTTGTATTTTTTTTTAATGTTTATTTATTTATTTATTTATTTAATTTTTTTTTTTTGAGAGATAGAGAGAGACAGCATGAGCAGGAGAGGGCAGAGAGAGAGAGAGAGAGGGAGACCCAGAATATGAAGCAGGCTCCAGGCTCCGAGCTATCAGCACAGAACCTGACGCGGGGCTCGAACTCACGAGTCGTGAGATCATGACCTGAGCTGAAGTCGGACGCTCAACTGACTGAGCCACCCAGGCGCCCCTGAAGCAGTTGTATCTTTAGGCTGATGCTCTAAAACTGGTATTCAAAGGCCTGCTTTGCCCGCTGTGCTGAAACTGGAGAGATTTTCTGTGTCTGGAACATAGCATTTATTCTTACAGGCCCAGCCATGTTAGTAGTACATTCTGGGTGCTTATGCTGTACAGTATATGTTAATAAGATAGTATCTTTTTTTTGTAATGTTTATTTATTTATTATGAGAGAGTAAGCGTGAGTGGGGGAGGGGCAGAGAGAGGGAGAAAGAATCCCAAGCAGTCTCTGTGCAGTCAGCACAGAGCCGGACGTGGGGCTCCCTCTTGAGATATGACCTGAACTGAGATCAAGAGTGGATACAACCGACTGAGCCACCTGGGTGCCCCAATAGGATAGTGTCTCTATCTCGTTTCTCAACTTTTCTGTTTAAACAAGCTGTATGAGTTGCCTATTGCTGCATAACACATCACTTTTAAACCTAGTAGTTTAAAACAGCAAATATTGGGGCCCCTGGGTGGCTCGGTCGGTTAAGTGTCCGACTTCGGCTCAGGTCATGATCTCGTGGTCCGTGAGTTTGAGCCCCACGTCGGGCTCTGTGCTGACTGCTCAGAGCCTGGAGCCTGTTTCAGATTCTGTGTCTCCCTCTCTCTCTGCCCCTCCCCTGTTCATGCTGTGTCTCTCTCTGTCTCAAAAATAAATAAACGTGAAAAAAAAAATTTAAAACAGCAAATATTTATTATCTCACAGTTTTAGGACTGACTTAGCTGAGAGGTTCCGACTCAGGGTCTCTCATGAGGTTTCAATCAAGATACTGCCAAGGCAGGGGCACCTGGGTGGCTCAGTTGGTTAAGGGTCCGACTTCGGCTCAGGTCATAATCTCATGGTTCGTAGGTTCGAGCCTCATGTTGGGCTCTGTGCTGACAGTTCAGAGCCTGGAGCCTGCTTCAGATTCTGTATCTACCTCTCTCTCTCTGCCCCTCTCCTGCTCATGCTCTGTCTCTCTCTCAAAAATAAATAAACATTAAAAAACAAAGATATTCCCAAGGCTTCAGTCATCCAAAGTCTCAACTTCTAAGCTAACTTTTAACAGGAGGCCTCACCACCTGGCCTCTCTGTAGGGCAGCTTGAGTATTCTCATGACATGACAGCTGGCTTCCCCAAGAGTGAGTGGTCCAAGAGACAGAAAGACCACAGTGCCTTTTATGACCTAGTCTCAGAAGTCATATACCAGTTCTTCCATATTCTATTTGTTAGAAGGAAGCCATTAAGTCCAGTCCCCACGTAAGAGAGAGGAAGTAGGCTCCACCTCTTAAAGGACAGAGAATGAAAAAGGGCGTAGAAATTTATTATTGCACAAGGACTGAACATGAATCCTGTATGGAAAATCTTTTTGAACGATGTGTCAGTGTGTCAGTAAGCAAAAGGGAATGGAGGTGAGTATTGCCCTTTGTAAAGCCAGAGTGATAGGATACTAGCTGTGGCCAGGGCCACTTATATTGCTGAAGCATTAGGACCAGAAAGGGTGGCCATCTCCTGCCACCTTCTGTTGCTCCGAGTCTATAAGATGAGCTCGTCTCAAATCAACACCATTCAAATGGAGTTTGTCCCTTGGAGGGACAAACAGAAATTTCTGTTCATCTTTTTGCTGCAGAAAAGGAGCAGTGTATGTAAATCGTGTGACTTAGGGTGTTTCCTTTGCACATTCTGAGGGTCTTCACACCCTGGAATGTTCAGCTGGCTTCTGCAGAACTGATAGGACGCTCTGCTGCTATAGGATCCCCACCAGAAGGTTCCACTTGAATTTTTTTTTTAAATGTTTATTTCGTTTTGAGAGAGAGACAGAGCATGAGTGGGGAAGGGGCAGAGAGAGAGGGAGACACAGAATCCGAAACAGGCTCCAGGCTCCGAGCGGTCAGCACAGAGCCCGACGCGGGGCTCGAACTCACGAATGTGAGATCATGACCTGAGCCGAAGTGGGACTCTTAACCAACTGAGCCACCCAGGCCCCCGAGTTACACTTGAATTCTTAACCGTAAAGACCTGCGTAGGGAGGTCAGGCTCTTGGCTTAAAATCACAACTTACTTGTAGTCAGTAGTTTTCATTAGGTCTTGCCTAGGAAGAAAAACAAAAATTCTTATCAGGTAGTTGTGAAGGAGAAACCTGGTATTGGCATGTTCTTATTTTGAACGAAGTATAAATCGTGATTATGCCGTGCCTCCTAGCACGTACCTTGGAGTGATATCATATTTGCATTCAGGATGAAGATGGAAATGTGGGCGGTTGTTGGTTGTTTTGAAAATTTCCTCTGTATGATGGTTTACATTTTCAAATAGGCGTCCTGGTTTTTATTATGTAAACTTCTAAACATCTACATAACTTCTGCTTGATCTCACCAGAGGCCATGACAATGGGCAAACTGCACAAAGAAATTGGTCAGCTGATTGTTCAATCTGCAGAAGATCCGGAGAAGTCAGACAGCCAAGTCATACAGGTAACTCCTCAGTCCCCTGACTTACTGAGAGTTGTGCAGTGGTGGTGCCGGGCAGCGTGTGGCAGAACTGCCTGGGGTGCGGGGAGCCGTGAGAAGCCGTAGGCAGATGCTGGCACGAGGGTCTGCAGGGTGGCCCTGGTTAGAGGAGCAGGCAGAGGCCCACCGTAGCCAAATAGTTATCAGGCTCTGGGGACAGAGACATGCAGGGGGCTGGTGACAGGTGTGACCCCCAGCTGGTCTGGAACGCTTTCCTGAGCGAACGCATTCTGTGCTCCAGCAGAATTTTCACGGAGGAACAACTTTCAAGAGATAGTTGCTGCTGAGGACTAGAGAGGGCGTCTCAGTCTAGCTTCGATGTACTGTGTCCAGAACAGCAGTAAGCAAGCATGTAGTCAGATCCCTGCCAAAGGTAGCAGACTCTGGGCTCACACCCTGCAGGGCTAGCCCCGCTGTGGGGTCTCCCTGTCAAGCTGACCAGAGCTTCCATGTGGATCCTCCCCTCTCCCCTTTCTGGATGGGGATGGCTGGAGAGTTTATTTAAGCCTGTCCCTGTGGTGATGACAGGCCCTCCTGTGCACTGCAGCCTGCCAGCTCCTTTCCTGTCTGCTGCCGGTTTGCATTGCGCCTGTTCCCAGCTCCTTACTCTTCTCCCGGGATACGCTTCCATCCTGGCTTCCAGGCCCTGGCTCATCTAGACCCTTGTGTCATCCCGTGGGGGCCAGAGGCCTGGAAGGATTGTCTCCCGCTGTCTGTACCTGTGCCGCCTCATCAGGGGTGGGGGGGTGGGGGGGCTCTGATAGGCAGGCCCTACTCATCTGGCTGGACCCGGTTCTTTTTTCCATTTATTCATTCATTTATCCAGAAAATATTTATTGAGCACTGACTATATGTCAGGCATGGGGCAGTAGGGTTGTATTTATTGGAGTAGATGAATAGGAAATAATGTAAGGGCACCTGGGTGGCTCGGTTGGTTAAATGTCTGACTCTTGATTCCAGTTCAGGTCATGGTCTCATGTTTGTGAGTTCAAGCCCCACGTCGGACTCTGTGCTGGTGGCACAGAGCCTGCTTGGGATTCTCTCTCTTCTCTCTGCCCCTCCCCAGATCATGCTCGCTCTCTCTCTCTCTCTCTCTTTCTCTCTCTCTCTCTCAAAATAAATAAATAAACTTAAAAAAAAGTAAATGCCAGATCATTGTGAGCCATGAGAAATGAATGCTGTGATAGAAACAAAAGGTCAAGGTGAAGAATACTAGAGATTAGACAGCTCTCTGAGGAGGTGACACGTGAGCTAAAGGTTGAGAGGATCCACAGGTGTGACAGGAACCCACCAGCAGCACCGTTCTTTCTGTTCAGCACTGGTGGCCCATCGGCTCAGGCCAGGAAGAGTGGGCGGGGCTTGTCCTGAGAGCTGAGACTCTTCCTTTCCTACCGTGTGGATCATCACTGCCCATCCATCCCTCCATCAACGCTCAAGTAAAAATGCTGGCTCTTTACAACGTTGGTTAACTGTGTAAACATGAGTTTGGTGTTACTGCGTTTTTCGTGGACTAAAAGTGATACGCAGGTGACTCAGTATAATGTATGATGAAATTGCCTGGCATATTATATTGTATGGGTTTGAAAATATTTGAATTAATGATGTCAGCAAACCAAGAAAAAGACATGACTTTAATGTGAGCTCTCGTGAGTCATCAGCCATGCAAAGGACTGTCGGGAAAGAGGAATACAGCCCATGTGGCAGGTGCTGGGTTACTTATTCCAGGTAGAAGAGGATTTTGGGGGGTGGGGAGATTTGCTCTAAAAACAATACCAGGGTTCCTTAAAAATTCAACATAGGAATACCATAGACCCAGCAATTCTACTGGGTATATTTCAGAAAGAATTGAAAGCAGACACAGATAAGTAATTGTGCACTCAGGTTCACAGCAGCTCTGTAAATAATAGCCAAAAGGTAAAAATAACCCAAATGTCCGTCAGTGGATGAATGGATAAACAAAACGTGGTATACGCGTATGGTGGAATATCATTGAGCCTTAAAAGGCAATGAAGTTCTAACATGTGCTACGACATGTATTAACCTTGAAAACATTATGCTAAGTGAAATAAGCCAGACACAAAAGGACAAATGTTGTGTGATTTCACTTATATGAGGTACCCAGAACCAGGCAGATTCACAGAAGCAAAAGGTAGAATGGTGGTTACCAGGCATTGGAGACAGGGATGGGGAGTTACTGTTTAATGGGTACAAGATTTCAGTTTGGGATGATGAAAAAGTTCTGGAAATGGGTCATAAAACACTGAATGTACTTGTTGTCACTTAAAAATGGCTAAAATGGCAAAAACATGGTGGTTTTTCTGTTTTAAGTTTGTTTCATTTTTTGTAATGCATAAATAATTTGATAAACTTAAAAAATAGGAAGAATCTCTCCAAATGCAGCAAAAATTCATATTTTTTGATGCTAACTTAATGGCATATTTTCTTGTTCCATTAAAGGATATTTCTCTAAAAACTAGAGAAATCTTCACCCACCTGGAACCATTTTCAGAAGTTTCTGGTGATGGAGAAAAGCTAGTTCTCAATTTTGAGGCACTAAAGCAAAGACGATTTCCACCAGCAACAGAAAACTTCCTTTACCATCTAGCAGCAGCTGAGCAAATGCTGAAAATCTGACTGTGTGACAGCATATCCCTGATGAATGATAGAAAGTTCTCTCACCATGGTTATCCACTGTGTAAAATACTGAAAATAGCACAGAAAATGTTCTATTTTTAATGATTTATGTGAAAGTGTTGAGATTTGACCTGAAAAAGCCCTAAAACACGTATGAAAACATTTCCGATGTCCTCCTGGTCAGATTCATGCCTGCGGTCAGGGTCAGACCAAGTGCTGTAACTACCACCTATGACGTGAGCAACGACGTGGTGTCCCGGCGTAAGAGAAAAAAAAGCTCTGCCAAGTTTTAGTGCAAATCACAGCAAACCCGAAAGCCTTCATTATTATCAGTTCCACTCGTCCCATTGCGTAGCCACAAACGAATGGCTTACTTTCAGAAAGCTGCCTGAAATTTTGCTTTTGTATTCTTCTAGGAAGAACTTTTATTCCTCATGAGGAACTCTACTTTCTGAGCCAAACTACTAAGTTTTCTGCAGAACTGTCCAGAAGATCATTCAAAAAAGATCCTGCAGTTGCACTTTCTTGTAAAAGAAAAGAATTCTTTTTCTCGGCCTTTCAACATTTTTGCCTATATTATGAGGATTTTGCATAGATTTTATACTTGAGTAGACAACTTTAATAATCCATATTTATATTGTCACAGAAGTAAGCACTTGGCAAACTTAAGCCATTAGTACTCTTTAATTAACCCTGTTGCTAGCAATATTCTTTTGAAAAAGATGCCAGTCCTTACATGATAGAGCAAAAATAAGCCCATTTTGGGTATAAATGTGGGTATGAAGAAAATAGCAACTTTACATAATTACAAAGGCTAAGACCGGAGAGTGTCTTCATACTTCAGTGAAAGTAATTTGGCCACGCTGGAAAGTATTCTTGTTCAGCTTATGTACCTTTTTCATAATTGGAGGCCTAAAAGTTGCAAAATAAACATAGAGGTCTAAATTATGTATTTGTTATTATATGTATTCATATTAATTATGAAAATTTATTTTACACTCACTACTGTTGTCCTTAGAAATCTTACCCAGAAAAACAGTTGCAAAAAAATCTTTATTAGATCTGTCATTTATTCTTTGTGTTAGACATTTGTTAAGTAAAAATAAAAAATAGCCTTTTCCCCTCCCTCCTTGGGTGGGGACAGGGAGGATCTGGAATGAGATGATGTTTACTAAGGCAAACAATTGAAAATTAAATCTGCACTTTATGAAAACGAACATGAACGTCTTTATCTCCATTTTTTGTATTACTATAGCAGTTAATGATCAAAGTTGTTAAAATTACAGATTTATGATGCAGAAATAAAATGAAAATATTTTGATATCCAACGACATTTAGGCAGATGAAGAATTGTGCCCTCTTTCTGTAATGCTCCCCACTCGAAACAAAAGATAAAACCCTTTTGTCAATGCAGACGTGCTGGGAAGTTATTACAAGGCCTGTTTGAAAGTTAAGGCATTCAGCTCCTTGCCTCCGTGCCTGGCTCACCCCCTGCCCTCCCTGCCCTCGCCCTTCTCCATCCCCCATTTCCTAGAGCTGGCACTTGTGTCTTCTTTGAAAAGGTGCCCTCGCATTTCTACTCTGTCATCTGTTAGTGGCTAAGCCTCCACCTGGGTCCTTTGTGTGTTTTGTTCTTTCATTTTGTTTCGTGTATGCCTGTGGCTGTACCAAACCATCTGGTAGGCTTTTTTAAACAGTTTTGTTCGTTTAGGCTTTTGTGAAACCCTTTTATAACCAAATTTGCAGATAACCATCATTCTGGCCCAGGGAACATTGAAAGCCTCAGATACATTCTTTGATGATTTGGGGACGGGTGTGTTGGAAATGTTCCTCCAGCATGCAGATGTTAGGGTGCCTACTCTGCCATGCACTGCGTTGTGTCCTGAGGCTTTCCTTGATGCACAACACACACACTTCTTGCTCTCAAGGTATGCGGTCTGGCGGGGGGGGGGGGGGGGGGGGGGGGGCTCAGGGTCAGCAGACTATCCCACTGTGGTGTGGCCAGGCTAGATACAGTATGAGTGCTATGGGAGCACATAGCAAGGGCACCTAATTCAGTACTGTGTATCCTAGAGGGCTTCCTGGAGGGAGTGATTGATGTCCAAGTCAGACCTGATGGATAAGCGAGAGTTAACCTGGAGCTGGGAACAGCTGATATGAAGGCCCAGGAAGGAAAGACTGCAGCCCACATGAGGAACAGGGTATGGTCCAAAGTGAAGAAAAGGGGCGGCAGGAGATGAATAAGGTAAAGGCTCTGGCCTGCCTGGTAAGGAATTTGGACTTGAACCTGATGCACTGGGAAGCCATTTAAGGCTTTTGGGCAGGTGTTTATCAGAGCAGGCTGAGGCAGGGAAGGGAGGAGCCAGCAATCGAGTAACGCCAGCAGGGGATGCTGATGGGCCGGGCAGGCTGTAGCACTTGTCACCTTTGGGCTCAGCTGTTGAATGGGGTTGAGGGGAGGGAGAAGAGAGGGTGACGCCAATGATCTTGGGTGACGCTGCTTCGTCGGTGGCGGTGCCATTTCCTGAGACGGGGAGGAAAAGATGGTCTCAAGTGGATGTCTGAGGGGCGGGGTACCGGGGGCAGCAGGAGGGGGGCCTACTGCTCAGGGGAGCAAGCCCCGTGCTGAGTCTGAGCACCCAGCAGACTGGCAGTCAGCTTTCGGGTAGGGTGCGGGGTGGGGAGCAGTTGTAGCAGAGTGGAAGGCGGTGGGCACAGTGAGGGGAGACAATCCTTGAAAACATTTGGCTCCGGAAGGATGTTAGCTATTTTAACGAGGCTGGTGACTCCAGTAGTTCCCTTGCTTCTGGGAAGGAGGGAGGAGTCTGGAGCCAGAGGCAGGGAAGCTACACAGGCACGGAAGGCCCTGAGGAAATCGGAATGGAAGGGCCCTGAGCCCGGCCCACAGCTGACCTTGCGAGGAGGAGGGAAGGCTGGGCGTGGGTGGGAAGAGGTCTGCGGAATTGACGCCAGGAGGTTCCACCGCTGGTCCACAGCCTTGTTTTCACTGTGAGGGAGGAGGCAGGGTCATTTGCCAGAGAGGAGAAAGGAGGCGGATGGCCCCGGGGGCAAAGATTTTCAGGCGTCCAAAATGGGAGTAAGCTGAGGAGGGAAAGAGGATTGGTTTGGGGGTGGAGGCCTTCAGCACTCACCAGAGGCTCCCACTTACCTTGAGGTGGGCCATCAATTTAATGCCTGGGCCCTGGGCGCGGGAGACCCTTTTCCTCTATTTTTTCAAATACTTAACTTTTAATAAGTTTATTAGTAATTTCACAGTATCCCTTCAGAGCCCGATGAACAAACACCTAGAGAATCGAATCTTCTATCACCCATCCCCTCAGCAACCCCATGGGGGTGGACCAGACAGGACAGCCTCTTGTTTCTCCTTTCATCCAGGCTTGAAACCCCCAGGCACCTGCCTGGAAAGGGCGCTGGCCTGTGCAATTGTAAGCCATCCTGGGGGCACAGACACCTCGGGTTCCAGACCCCTGGTAGAGTCCTCGGAACGGACACCTCGAGCAGAGAGGAAGGCGTTCAAGCAGGAACAGAACAAATTCACCAAAAACCCATCCCTATACCCCTCTGTTATAGAAGAGTTCCGTTTCTTCTGTTGCAGACTGAATTTCCTTTTCAAGCTTATTGCACTGTATCTGAAAAACAAAGTTAAATTCTTAATATTTATATTAACTTTTCTTGCCTTAAGAGCCAAGTTAAAAAAAAATATGTATATATTACAGAAAGCATCTATTTTCCAGTCCAACTTTTTCAGTGACGTCTGATCGACAACAAAAAAGCAGAACTTCTTGAACACTTTGTTATGGAGAATTTCAAATATAAACACACGCATAAAGAATACAATGGGCCCTCATCTACTCATCACTCAGCATTAGTAACAACCTGCCAATCTCCTTTCATCCGGCATCTCCCAATCCCAATTTGGGGGTATTTTCTGGAGTATTTGAAGGCAATTCTCAGATCTGTCATTTTACCTACAAATGCTTCCGTATGAAATTCCAAAGGACAATGACTCTGTTATGCAACTACTCTGCTGTCATCACACCCACCAAAGTTAACAACAATCCTCCTAATCCCCAGTCACGGTTCTTAGTGCTCACGAGGTGGCAGAAGTACTAGCTTCGTGGAAAAGGAGTTTTGCAGGGGACAAGTTTCCCTGTCAAGGTCACTGAGTTTCCAGACCTGAAGGTTGCTGCAGCCCGTGGTACGTCTGAGAAGATGTCTTGGTCCTGGGCGGGGGCCAGACAAGGAGGCAGGGCTTGGGGACCCCACTGGCTGGGGACCACCATTCAGCCACCTCTGTGCCCACCTTGGACCAACAAGGTTCTTTCAAGGTCTAGCAAATGCCAAGACTTGCTTGGCGGTTGGCGGGGAGAGGCTCAGGAGGGGAAATGGATTCCATTTCCTGCCTCTATTCTGGCCTCTGAGAGCCCTGCCCCTTCAAGCCTTGCATGACCCACCAGTTGCCTTCAGAGTACAGCCTGCCTCCTGAGCCTGGCCACACAGGCCCTGCTATCTGGCCCCAAGCATGTTGCCAGTCACACTCAGTGACTTGTGCCCAGCTACATTGGACTCCTCAGCTCTCCTATACCCCGACTTGGAATGCCCTCTTCACTCCCCCATCTCTGCCTGTTGAAATCCATCCATGTCCAAAACCTACTTCTTCCAGGCAGCCTTCCTGGATCAGCCGGCAATTCTCTTCTTTCCCTGATCTCCCCATAGCCTTTTGGTCATACTTACTTCCTAGCAGGTAACAGTTGTTTCCATATGTGACACATTACCCTTCCTGCCATTTGTCCCATCTGTTCTTCCACAGCAGCAGAATTTTAAATAGGTCCAAAATAAAGACCTCATTTCCCAGCTTCCCTTGCGGTGAGGATTGACCACATGACTAAGTTCTGGCCAATGTGATGAAGTGAAAGTGGCACGTGGCCAAGTGGAATGAGAAAGGTACCATCTGGTACCTTGAAGATGGGGCCAAACCCTAGGAATGGTGGCATGCTGGCCTGGAAGGAATTAAGATCCCTGAGGACTTTATGACGCATCGCTGCCTTATTGGGCTGGTCACCTCGCAGTAGAAAGCAAAATGGAGCCTCTGATGTCAAGCAATGACACAAGTAGTCAGAGATACTGCAGCTCCGAGATTATCGCCGGGACCGGCATCAGCTGATACCCCAGCACTGACAACAAGCCGAACCAGAGGAGGTCTGCAGGGCTCTTCATAAAGGGACGAGTTTTGCAGCAAACCATCAGACTCTTCTGATGTGACCCCTCTATGACCACTTAAAAAGCAGCTGCCGCCAAGGGCACTACCCGATTGATCTCGAACATGACTGAGATCGTTCACGGCTTGACCATAATAAGCGGTAAGTGCCGAGAGCTGATCCGGCTGGACCATGGCCTTATCTCAACTGCACACCCACAGACTGACTTCACGTTTGCTTCGCTAACTTCTGCACCTTTCTGTTACCTTGTTTGTTGTGTGACTTATGTTCTGCTCCATGCGCTGTGTAAGAAGCCAAGTTTAATCACATGGTGAAATGTCACCCAGTTTGGAACCCTGAACCTGCTTTCAGAATCGTGATTCCCTTTGCTTTATGACTGAATAAAACTGGTACTTTATTGGAAAAGGTACTGTGGAAAAACACAACTCATGTGTGCGCCTTCCCAGCGTGCTCATGACACACTTTATGTGAGTGAGAAACAACTTCTACCTTGTTCAGGCTATTATTTTCGATCTCATTTACAACCGAATGTAATTCTAATTTATTTAAAAAAATTTTTTAAAGTTTATTTAGTTTGAGACAGCATGAGCAGGGAAGGAGCAGAGAGAGAGAGGGAGAGAGAGAGAATCCCAAGCAGGCTTTGCATGTCAGTGTGGAGCCTGATGCGGGGCTGAACTCATGAAACGTGAGATCATGCCCTGCGCTGAAACCAAGAGTCAGACACTCAACCAACTGAGCTACCCACGTGCCCCAAACGTAATCCTAGTTAATACAGAGCCCTTCCTTCCTTCCGTCCTGGTTATTGGCATCACACGTGAACCAGAAATCTGGATATCCCCTTGGATCCTTTTCTCTTTACTGTCACCCCCAATCTGAATGCTCACAAATTCTAACTCGCCCAATTCAATATTTCCCTCTAACCTACTACCATGGACCTACTCTGAGCCCCCCATCACCTCCAGCCAGAATGTGTCTACAGCCCCCCAGCTGTCCTCCTAGCCTCCAGGACTGCCCCCATCTACACTGTGACATCCAAAGAGTGATACTTCTAAAATACAATCTGACTAAGCCACTCCCTCCTCGAAACGTCTCCCTCATTGCCTCCGTATAAAGTTCTATCACCAAGAGGGGCTGGTAAGGTCCTTCCCCCATTGGCCCCGCCTCTCCATAGCTGAATAGCCCACAGGGGAATTTCCTATCTCCCCTGAGCCCCAGGCTCCTGTCGGTAAAGTGGGAATACAAACTACCTTGAAAAGCTGTCTTAAAGACAGGAGACTAATTGCCAGGCAGACAGTCCCCAGGACACAGAAGATGCTGGATAAACAGAAGCCACACTTATTAGGCGTAGAACACCTGTAGCCTCTTCTCTCACACTCTAGCCATGTGGGACCAGAGTGCCCGGGGTGGACCACACCACTCCATGCCTGGGCACAAGCTGTGCCCTTGGCCCAGGCTGCCTTTCCCCCCACGCATCCCCTGCCACGGCCCCCAGCCCCTGGCTGCACCGACGTTGCCTCTGTTGTGCCCACACCACCCCTATGTGTGACTGCGTTCCACTGCAGTCCCACTGTGTCTACAGTTACCTGCGTGTGGGAGTCTCCCCCTCACGGGCCCGAGGACCCCAACACATCCATTCGGCCCTGTAACTTTAAGTCTAGTGGCCACCTGACTCCAGAAGGCCAGTGAGAACAGCGGCAGCAAAGTGGGGGAGGATCGCCTCTGGTCCTGCCCTCTGACAGGCTGTCCTGGACCTAGCCTTCCCAGAAGAAGGGTGACCTCATGCCCTTGGAGGACCCAGCCATAGAGTAGCCACTAGCTGAGGACCAAAATGATATCACAGAGTAAAGAACCAAGTTACTCCTAACATTGGAAAAACGAATCCCATGACCCACAATGATGTGTACAAGACAAACTGGAAAGAGACCTGATTAGCTAACAACTTGCGGATTCCATATTCTGACTCCCCCGTGGCAGCGAAGGGAGTTCCGCAAAAGGTTGTTCCCTTGGACCTCCACCCTCAGCCAGTCGGGATTCCTGGGCTCTGTGGCTTCCCCTTCCCCTACTTCCCCAAAGGCCCAGCAGGCCACAGGTCATTGCTTTTTCATAGCTACACAGGGCAAGACCCATTTACTCACCGCTGACCCCAGCACCTAGCTGGTCTGGCAGGATAGGCCCCCCATCACTGTTTGGGGAATGAATACAAGAGCCCAGGAGGAAACCACATCACGGCAGCAGGGGAGTGGGAACTTCCCCCAAGATTTAACGACTTTTGTAAATGACATAACCTCTGCAGGTTAAGCCACCTCCTTCACTCTGAGCGCCAGTGCGACCAGGAGTAATTATTTGCAAAAGAGTTCACTTTTATTACAATCTTATTATAATAAGCCATGTTCTAGGTGGGCCTGTAAGGATTAAAAATATATTCTAACATTTTATTTTAATAAATAAATATTTAGTAATGTAAGTTTCTATGTTAGGTGATGGCAAAGTTACCTGAATTAATGATTTTATGAACCTAGATTTGGGTTTTGAACAAGCTCATTCCATAAATTCAAATGCTTTTAAAGACATCACTGATTTTTAAGTTCAGTGACAGAAACAAACATTTGAAATTTTCAGCTAAGAAACGCCAGGAATCGCCAAAAGCTGTGACATCAACAATGTCCCTGACAGCAGCAACAGCCTTTTGCGGAGATACTATCTTTAATTCTCTTTAACAGATATGGAAATTGAATCTCACAGAATTTAAACAAATTGACCGAGGTCATGGAGGAGCTGGGAATTTGAATCCAGGTAGTCTGACTCATCATCGATTATAATATATCCTAGTCTATAGAACTACATCGTCTAATACAAAAATCGCTAGCTGCATGTAAGTACTTAAAATACATTAAATAAAAAATTCAGGGGCACCTGAGTGTCTCAGTCGGTTAAGCCTGACTTCGGCTCAGGTCATGATCTCCCAGCTTGTGAGTTCGAGCCCCGCCTTGGGCTCTGTGCTGACGGCCTGGAGCCTGTTTCAGATTCTGTGTCTCCCTCTCTCTCTGCCCCTTCCCTGCTCACACTCTGTCTCTCTCTCTCTCTCAACAATAAGTAAATATTTAAAAAAATAATTTAAAAAAATATTCTGTTCCTCAGTCACATTAGCCACACTGCAGGTGCTCAACAGCTATATGTGGTTAGAGGTGGTTGTATTAGCATACGTATCAAACATTTCCATCGCTGCAGAAAGTCCCATTGGATGAGGCATCACTATGGAACGTTATGAGGTATTTAAAATATCTCAAAGGTTTTTTAAATATCCCAGAAAAATGCTTCTGGTATATCACTAAGAAAAATAGAATCCAAAATGGCACAAGTGATCTGCGGGACGGGATTAAATAATGTTATTTTTATACTTTTGTAAACTTCGCAGATTTCTTAGAATTCTCTTTCTCTTACAACGAGGAGAAGAAAAAGGCTTGTTTTTTTTTTTTGTTTGTTTTGTTTTTGTTTTGAGAGAAATTTGAATAGGGGGCACTTACCCGTTCAATTTGTGGGTACATACTAAAAGAAACTGGCACCATCAGTCCCATTACTAAGACAGTACAAGACAGCTTGAAGGTCCATAATGACCATGGATATTGCCGGAAAAACTGGGTCCTGTAAGAGACAAGGTTACTGGGCTTTCTTCAGAGGTTGGCCCTCCGCTCTAATGGTCTTACGTGCAGCCGGTCGGGCCCACGCCTTGGTCCCCACTCACCAGCAAACAAGCGATACCAGCAGCTGCACTGACGGAGCACTCGCTGGGCGTCAGGCCTGGGGTTCAGCACTTCCCAGGCATTTGCCCACTTTGATCCCCAACAACCCTTTGAAGTTTGTGTTATCATCACCCCCTTTCACACAAACAAGGACACAGCCACCGACCAGTTAAGTCACTTGTCCAAAATCCCACACCGCCAAAGTGAGAGGCCAGATTCTAGATGCTGGGCTCTGCTGACATGCATGTGACATTCTGACCCAGCCTGGGAGTCAGAGATCCAGGGGCCTGGGTCCGGCTGCCACTGACAGACTGCAGAGTCTTGGGCAAGACACCTTCCCTTCCTGAGCCTGGGTTCATTCACACGCAGAATAAAAGGGCTGAGTCAGAAGAGCCACCGAGGTCACTCCAGGTTGGATACTATCATAGCTGTGAGGGCCCACTATGAAATGAACGCCATCCCTTCTCCCCAGGCCGCTCGGGTCACTAGGTGGGCTTCAAGGGATAGACCGGAGGGTGCCAGCTTTCAGAGGAAGCCCAACTCTGACCCAGCCAGACTGGCCCATGAAGAACCTGGCCAGCATTAGTCTCTACGGCCATCCAGCCGGTGGCCCATGGGAAGTAACACTTGGCTCTGAGCGGCATGCTGCTACTTCTAGAAAACACTCCTTATGTGGTCCTAACGAAGGCTTTCTAACTCACCACGCTGGATAGAGGGGATCAGTTCCGGTGACCCCATCTGGGCCAACTGAGTCCTCCTCTGGGAGTTTGTGAACTGAGTGGAAGACATTCCCTGTCTCTGCTGGGGTTTGCCATGTTTCTATCACTCCTCCGGACTCTTTGAGGATAGCAGCTGGGAGGTGTTGGCAGTCACGTCCCTCATCACCATGAAGAAGCCAGCGTGTGGCAGGACAGAGGGAAGCTGACACCGTGAAGATAGGACTGTCCCTGCGGTGGGGCGTCTGCTCAGCTGCCCTGGGCTACGCTCTCTGCCCTCACCCAGTATCTAAACCAACACATCTGCCTTCTGGCCTAAGCTACTGCGTGTTGGGCTTGTCACTGGCAGGTCCCCAGGACTTCCTCCCAACCGGCCATTTCTTGCTTCTCAAAAGGGATGATGGTCTGCTGAATCTAGGCCACTTAGGCTAATTTAACACATGCTTGAATGAAGGGGAAAGGCAGGCTTGAGCCACACTCACAACACATCAGAGCTGGGAGAACCTGCCAATCACCTCGACTCAGCATTCGAGACCTGAGGGGCTGTGCCTCAGCAGGTGCTGGGACACACCCAGGAACACACAGCTAGCTGAGGACAGGGTCGGGGTGAGATTCCACGTTTAAGGAACAGGCAAATCTGGATTTCCATGCGTGCCCCAAGTGAATCCTGCTGTCCTAACTGTGATGAACAGAATGTAGCAGGAAGCTGACCAAAGAAACTTCTTCCCATCCCTCCCAGCAGGCTCGGTGTCTGACAAGTTTTGTAAGGATTTTGAGTGTCAAACGTCTATTCCTACCTGCCTCTTACCTTATGAAAAAGTGGGAGAAGACTTCAGGGATAAAAGCGGAGGTCCCAAACAGCACGATTCTGGACGTCGCCGTATCTTTAACGGCCTAGTAGAAATGGAAAGGAAGCACCTTACCACACGGCATGAGGCCATTTCCGGATATCCTTCAGCAGCTCTCCTTTCTCACTTAGAAAAATAATGCAGGTGGAGAGAGGTGGAGGCAGCCCCACGGGCGTGCAGCTGGAGGACCGCTGGGGCAGGTGCAGGAGCAACTGGAGACGGGATTTGCCTCCGCTGACTCCACAGTGGTCTCCATTGGCCTGCCAACCACCCAAAGTACAAAGCAAAGGCAGCTTATAGAAAAATCGTCACCTAGAACCAAAGGGCAGGCCCCTTGGTGGAAATGCTGGAAGGGCCCCCCGAGGACTGCTGCATGATTTCCTTTCAATCCAGGACGCTGCCACAGGCCTCCTGATCCCGAGCAGCAGCCCAGATATTCCTACCCCTTTGAGTAGGAACGTTCCAGAAGTCCAGCTCAGAGGGCACTGGCGTGGCATCACACCCACACGTGCCATGCACGGATCCACCTGCGTGCACCCACCTTTTGCTTGTGTAATGAGGGGTGCTACAAAATCTTACTTTGCACGAGTAAGTTGTACGGTTGATAACATTTTGTCATCTTTTCTATAATACACATTACTCTATACATCCAACATTTAGACATGTTATTTACTGTATGGGTTATATATGCACAAAGTCATGTGTACTCAAGGGCAATGTAAGAGACTTTCCGGGGAAATTCTGACTATAGATGACACTCACAGGTTAACTCCAGAACCCCAGCCCCGGGTGAGGCATGACTCCACGGACAGCACTGCTCTGCCCAAGATGAACAGGCATGAGGCCAACTGTCCCCTTCCAACCCCGTCTCTTCCACAGCTGGCTTCCCAGGACGTGCCTACAGCCTGCCTTCTGGGTTCCCCTCCCATGCCCGCCAGCCCCGCTCTCTGCTTCCCACATCAGATGATGCTCAGCTCATCCGACTCCTCTGCAGAGAATGCCTTTCCCCCACAGGGACAGAGGGGGCCGAGGAGGGTGGCACTTAAACTTTCAGGAATATAAAATACAACTGCTCAACTTCAGGGAGAGAAAAGCGGCTACCGAGTGTGGTGCGTTTCCACGTCAGTGGGGCGAGGCCGGCCTCTCTCCACTTGTGTGTGAGGGGAGGACACTGCAAAGCAGACACCTATATTGGGGGGCACTGGGAGACGTGTTGCACTTCACGGCGGAGTGCCTTCCAAGGCCAGTCAAGGGAAAACAACGCAGACTGGTTCCTGAAATCTGATCAAAGGTGCCCTGTTACAATCAGATATTGCTGGTTGCGTAGTTTCTGAAATTTTAGCCACAGAAAATAAAACTTTTGGTGACAGGGAAATGTTGAAAGAATGCTTATCCTTATGCACAGTTGCAGACACTATTCTTTGTATTATTATTATTATTTTGGAGAGAATGAGAAAGAGAAAGCGTGCATGCATGCACAAGGGGGCAGGAGAGGGGCAGAGGAGAGAGGGGGAGCAGGGGAGAGAAAGTGAGAGAGAGAGCACAAGTGAGAGAGAGAGAGCACGAGCGAGAGAGAATCTTAAGCAGGCTCCATGCTTAGCTCAGAGTCTGATGCGGGCACAATCCCACGACTCTGGGATCATGACCTGAGCCAAAAATCAAGCCTCAGATGCTCAACTGACTGAGCCACCCAGGTGCTCAGTCTTCTTTCTTTTCTTTCTTTCTTTCTTTCTTTCTTTCTTTCTTTCTTTCTTTTCTTTTCTTTTCTTTTCTTTTCTTTTCTTTTCTTTTCTTTTCTTTTCTTTAAAGCAGACCCCATCAAATCTTTTACCCTAAATTGGCCTTCATGCAAAAATGAAGCTCCTCCTGGACAGATGGACTAGACGTCCTGACAGCTAGCAGAGCCTGAGGCTGCCTCCCCTGGGAGGCTGAGAGCTCCTGGCTCCTGGAGGGAAGGGATCCTAAGGCCAAGGGTGTGGCTGTGCTCACACAGCACCTGGAGGGCACGAGGAGCCAAGGAGCAACTCACAGATTAAACACCTGCTCATGGGGCACCTGGGGGGCTCAGTCGGTTGGGCATCTGACTCTTGATTTCAGCTGGGGTCCTGATCCCAGCATTGTGAGATCGAGCCCCATGATGGGCTCTGCACTGAATGGACCCTGCTTGGGATTCTCTCTCTCCTTCTACCTCTCTGCCCCTCTCCCCCTGTCTTGCTCACTCTGGCTCTTAAAAATAAATACACCTGCTCTATTCTTCTCTTCAGCTGTGCAAATGATTCACAGCAGCCCTAGCACCCTACAGGTAAAGGGAGCTGAAGACAGATGCAGACAGATGGCCATCCACATAAAGACTTGCGTGGAAGTTCAGAGCAGCGTTATGCATAACAGCCCCAAACTGAACATAATCCAAATATCCGTTGCCCGGGGAATGGATACACAAAACCTGGAAGGCACATCCATACGATGCAATGCTGCTTAGCAATGAAAAGCAACAACCTTTCGGCGCCTGGTACAGGCAGATAAACCTCAAAAGTGAAAGAAGTCAGACACAAAAAAACACTTGTACAAGTCACTTACATGAAATTTCTGAAAGGCAAAACTATGAAGACAAAAAGCAGATCAGTGTTTCTCTGGGGCCGGGGGTGGGAGAAGGGAGTGGTTCAATGGGCACAAGGGAGATTTTTAGGACGAAAATGTTCTAGATTTGGACTGAGATGATAGCCGCATAACTGCTTAAATTTACTAAAATTCATCCAACTATACTCGCGCCACAGGTGAATTTTATAGTATATAAATTACATCTCAATAAAGCTATTAAAAATGTCTCATTAGGGTGGTTCTTAGGCACAAAACCTTTGTTTCGAAAACGAGGTGTTTCAGGCAACCACTTGTCCCCTTGTTACCTGTAATTCATTTAGAAAGGTGGCCACTACCGGGGCGCCTGAGTGGCTGTCGGTTAAGCGTCCAACTTCAGCTCAGGTCATGATCTCACAGTTCGTGGGTTTGAGCCCCACATCAGGCTCTGTGCTGACAGCTGGGAGCCTGAGCCTGCTTCAGATTCTGTGTCTCCCTCTCTCTCTGCCCCTCCTCTGTTCACACTCTGTCTGTCTCTCTCTCTCTCAAAAATAAACATTAAAAAAAATTAAAAAAGAAGAAAAGGTGGCTCCTATTTTTCAGACACGCTACTAAACGTTCTGGCAGGAATCTGGTGGCAGGCATGTAGCTAATGGTTTGTAATTCAGCTCAACTCAACACATCTCCGGAGGCAAGGGAAACAAAAGCAAAAATGAACTACTGGGACCTCATCAAAATAAAAAGCTTCTGCACAGTGAAGGAAACATCAGCAAAACTAAAAGGCAACCGATAGAATGGGAGAAGATATTCGCAAATGACATATCAGATAAAGGGTTAGTATCCAAAATCTACAAAGAACTTATCAAACTCAACACCCAAAAAACAAATAATCCAGTGAAGAAATGGGTAAAAGACATGATTAGACACTTCTCCAAAGAAGACATCCAGATGGCCAACCGACACATGAAAAAATGCTCAACATCACTCATCATCAGACAAATACAAATCAAAACCACAATGAGATACCACCTCACACCTGTCAGAATGGCTAAAATCAACAACTCAGGCAACAACAGATGTTGGCGAGGATGCGGAGAAAGAGGATCTCTTTTGCACTGTTGGTGGGAATGCAAGCTGGTGCAGCCACTCTGGAAAACAGTATGGAGGTTCCTCAAAAAACTAAAACTAGAACTACCATACGACCCAGCAATTGCACTACTAGGCATTTATCCAAGGGATACAGGTGTGCTGTTTCGAAGGGACACATGCACCCCAATGTTTATAGCAGCACTATCAACAATAGCCAAAGTATGGAAAGAGCCCAAATGCCCAATGGATAAAGAAAATGTGGTGTATATATATATACATACACACACACACACAACGGAGTATTACTTGGCAATCAAAAAGAATGAAATCTTGCCATTTGCAACTATGTGGATGGAACTGGAAGGTATTATGCTAAGTGAAATTAGTCAGAGAAAGACAAAAATCATATGACTTCACTCATATGAGGACTTTAAGAGACAAAACAGATGAACATAAGGGAAGGGAAACAAAAATAATATAAAAACAGGGAGGGGGACAAAACAGAAGAAACTCATAAACACGGAGAACAAACTGAGGGTTTCTGGAGGGGTTGTGGGAGGGGGGATGGGCTAAATGGGAAAGGGGCATTAAGGAATCTACTCCTGAAATCATTGCTTCACTATATGCTAACTAATTTGGATGTAAATTTAAAAAAATAAAGTTAAAAAAAATTAAAAAAGAAAGAAAAGGTGGCTCCTATTTTTCAGACATGCTACTAAACGTTCTGGCAGGAATCTGGTGGCAGGCATGTAGCTAATGGTTTGTAATTCAGCTTTGTGAATCACGGACAGGGTTTACAGCAAGATGTTTGTGAGCCAAACAACGCTATATTTACCAACTGAACGAGCAGCCATCTTTTCTTTTTTTTTTTTTTCTTTTTTTGTAACGTTTATGTTTTGAGAGAGAGAGAGACAGAGTGTGAGTGGGGGAGGGGCAGAGAGAGAGAGGGAGACACAGAATCCGAAGCAGGCTCCAGGCTCCGAGATGTCAGCACAGAGCCCGACGCGGGGTCGAACTCACAAGCTGTGAGATCATGACCTGAGCCGAAGTCAGACGCTTAACTGACTGAGCCACCCAGGCGCCCCATCAGCCATCTTTTCTGACCTCCTCTTCTGCTGACACATAGGGCAGAGGGTGTCCCGACAGGAGTCCCCTTGAACACTGACAGCATGAGAAGCTATTATTCTCTTCACTTCTTATTGGGCTGTTCTTTGCTGCTGTTCAGGCCATTTGCACACAATTGCCTTATGCTATGATTCTTTAGCTGATGGCATTCCACAGAGAAAAACAAAAAACAAAAAAACAAAAAAACCTCACCTGCTGAAAAAGTAATTTTACAAAAAGTTCAAACCCCAAATGAGACCACCATAGGCCAGTCCGGTTTCTTCAACCTGAATGCACACAGAAGCCAGGGTGCTGAATTGAGCAAAAGAATTCAACTATTTAATAATAAAACTTATTAAAAATTGAGGCCTTCGAGGGGCGCCTGGGTAGCTCAGTTGGCTAAGTGTCTGACTCTTGATTTCAGTGCAGGTCGTGATCTCGAGGTTCGTGAGATTGAGCCCCATGTGGGTCTCTGTGCCGACAGCGTGGAACCTGCTTGGGATTCTCTCTCTCTCTCTCTCTCTCTCTCTCTCTCTCTCTCTCTCTTTCTTCTTCTTCTTCTTCTTCTTCTTCTTCTTCTTCTTCTTCTTCTCCTCTCTCTGTCCCTCTGGCATGCACTGTCTCTCTCAAAATAAATAAATAAACTTACAACAAAATTTTAAAAACCGAAGCCTTTTTGAAGAGTTCTGGTCAGAGCACGGTTTTTCTCAGCCCAGCCTTGCCAGCAGACTGGTCCGGAAAGACGAAGACTATAAGAAAATCTGCTGTGAGGGGGACTGTGAACATTGCTCTCGAATCCAGACAGGGAGTCACTGACTTCCACAAGTGCAGAGCAGCCTTGGGGGTGTGTGTGTGTGGATGCTGAGCTGGAAAAATAAAATCTCACCCTCAGAGAGTGGCCTAGCATTTGGTGGAAGCCCGTCTGCGGCGGTCAGTCTCATGTGTCAACCTGGCTAGGCGATGGGACCTGGTACTTAAACCAAACACTGACGTGCTACCGTGGGGCTATTTTGTAAATGTGGTTAACATCTATAATCAGTTAACTTTAAGCAAAGATTACCTTCCATGGTGTGAATGGGCCTTGTTTAATCAGTTGGGAAGCCTTGAGAGCAAAATCGAGAAGGTTTTCCCAAAGAAGAAATTTTGCCTCAACGGCTCCTGAGTTTCTAACCTGCCGACCTGGCCTACACTTGAGCAACCTATGGGCCCTACGATTGAATCAGCCAATTACTTAAAATAAATACACACAAGCATACATACGACTGGTTTTGTTTCTCTGGAGAACTCAGACTAATTGCATATTACTGGTGTAAAATGGAAACATCATTTCAAACATCACAGTGCAAAATGGAAAACCGCTCTGTCTGCAAGAGGGAAAACAGGATAAGGAAAGATGGAAGGGAGACATGACTTGGGTACAGGTCTCAAACAGAAAACTCAATGCTCTACCCAAGAGGCAAGCCAGCTAAGGCTCCATTGTGTCCCCTTACCTTTGTCCCGGCTTTTCTGGAATAGCCCATGACATTGCCTTCCTTGTCCATGACTTCAATCCCTCGAATGGGCTCAAGGCTTCGGGCTGCAACAACATTCATGGCACTGATGTGGGCTGTGGATGTAGAGAAGAAAATGCACAACAGAGGGTGAGTTTGGCCCAGTGAAGGAACACCTTTTCTGATGTCACGCCTCTTTCTCTGATGGCTATGCTTCCTCCGCCCTCAGCTGGTCACCTGGCGGGAGCTGGCCAACCGAGCTCTGTCCTGGGGCTGTGGAGCTGGATCAGAACTGTTGGCTTCCCAGTCAGTTGGTCCTTCCCTGACCAGGACCCGGCACCAGGTTTCAGCACCTCTGGAAGTCCAGCCCAGCTCCCTGGGAGGATTCCAGGAGAAACCCGGGGTCCTGGAAATACACCCCCCCTTCTTTGCTTTAGCTGGTCTGATCAGGTTTCTATGACATTCTCCCAAATTTTACCGCTCACATCATTCTGCCAACACTTCAAACCGCTATTATGATTTCCAGAGTCAAACACGGAGTGTGAATTAGTGAATCTGCAGGCTGGCAACCTTGAAACGGTTAACATCTCTGTTGCTCCCACTAGAGTCTGTCCACCAGGCTGGAATCCCCCCTACTGCCACCTATTCCCTGTGTGACCCTAGGACAGTTAATGCTCCCCTGCCTCAGCCTCTGCTTCTGTAAATGGACTAACGATATTGCTACCCATACATTTTTGTCAGGATTAAGTGAAATAATACATGCACAGGGCTTGCACAGTCTTGCAAATGTAATTGTGTTCATCCTCTGACAATGAAGAGTATATCTACAGAGCAAGTGTCACCTCTCAAACCAAGGACCTAGTTTGGCCCCGGGGACCCCGGAAAGCTACAAATAGCAGCTGTCATCAGTCACAATGTGGCCAAGGGACCTGGCTGTCCCCAAAGATGAAGGAAAGCTCAAAGACCACAGAGACTGCATGCTTCCTGCTTACTCAGAATGATGATGGGAAGGGCTTTTTTCAATAACATGTTATTCAGCCGCATCTGGAGCAAATGAGGGAGTAACTAGAAAAACAAGAGAAAAGTCATTATTGCCTAGGTCCAAAAAATGAGCTGAACATACTCAATAGCAAGAGTTAGCATCGACCTAGTTCCTGGCACAGGTCAGGCCTTTGCAAATGCTCTCCGTGTATTTTTTAATTCTTGCAACGCTGAGGTGTTCTCCCGATTATCAGCGGAACACACAGAGGCTTAGGGAGGTTACATAACTTGTCCAGAGTCACTGAGCCACTAAGAATTTGAGCCAGGATGCCAACCCAGGCTTATCTGACTCTAATGTCTGCATTTTTAACCATCACAGTTAAAGCATCCAAAGCAATATATGATTTGTACATGTTTATCTAGCCTAAATACATTTTTTAAAAAGGTAAGAGTACTGAGTATATGCCTAGAAACTTGGGATGCTCATATGCTTATTTGGGGGGGGAGGTGACAGGATTACAGGTGACCATTTCCTTTCTTATCTCTTAGTCATACTTTCTAAGTTGTTTGAATTGAGGGGGTGGCTGGGTGGCTCAGTCAGTTGGGCGTCTGACTCTCGATTTCGGCTCAGGTCACGATCCCAGGGCTGTGGGATTGAGCCCCATGTCAGGCTCTGTGTTGGGATTCTCTCTCCCTCTCTCTCTGCCCCTACCCTGCTCACGCACGCACTCTCTCTCTTAAAAAAAAAAAAAATTTTTTTTGAATTAAAAAACATAGATTAAAAAAAATAGTTTGAGTTGAAACATGAATTTTAATTCAGAATATTTTGTTTTGTCCTGAGGAATACATAAGATTTGACAGATTTTTAAAATACCCACTCCAAAAAAGGATGAAGAAGCAATTACTCCTGTCCCTAGTAATAGACTCTCATGTGGGCGACGATTCTAAGGAAAAAACAAAAGTACATACTTAGCAAATACCACAGTTTTACCCTGGAAGGATAATTAAAACAAACAAACAAACAAAACTCCGAAAGAAATAACAGAGCATTGCGTATCCCCTGGGCCTCATAATACTCACATAACTTGCGTTTCCGTTGACAATGTTGAATGCCGTAGTGTAGGTGGAGAAGGAAACCTGCACAAAGACGGAGGCAAACGGATCACACACTGGTTTCGAGCACAACAGAATTCAGTCATCATGAAATAGAAACAGTAGTTACCTGAGGTAAAATCAGGGACTTCAGACTTTTCACCGACAGCATCGACAAAAAGATCTTTTAAGAAAATAAAGCAAAGTTTTAAGTGTTCTGGGGGAGGGGGAGCTGCCGGGCAAAGGACTTCCCAGGGGAGATGCAGGACTGGGCCCCCCAGGAACTGGGACAAGGAGGCGAAGGTCCAGATGCAGAAGGCTACAGGGCAAGTGACGCCTACAGGGCACTGAGGACACCCGGGACTCTCACACGGGTCCCTGCCTCAAAGACCTGCGATGCAGCAGGGCGGGGCAGCTGAGAAGTCTGCACTTGCCAGTGGGCGCACACACAGGACGGGTGTGGGAGAAGTGACGGAGGAATGCTGTCACTTGGTGAAAAAGCACCCCGTGAGAGTGACGGTGGTACAGCCTCTCTGGGGTGGGGGTGGGGGGTCAATCCCAGGTCCCAGGAGAGGGCCTGCACTGGGCAGGGGTGGGGTGGAGGGTTAAGGGAGAGAAGGTCACGGACAGTCCCGTGTGCTTGCAGCAGGGAGCACTTCATCCGCCTTGTAGCGCTCTGAGCACAGTAGGCCTCCAGAGAAAGGACTACCTTGTGACACAGGGACCTTCAAGAGGCCCAGATGCCTGACTGGATTAAGTGTGGGGGGCAGGGTGAAAATACAAGAAGAGCAGACAAGGGTCAGAGGTGGGGGGGTGGCGGGACAGGGCTCCAGAGCTGGAGGACACAAACCGCTGAGGTTAGGAGATGAGTGGACATCTTCCTAAACCTGGGGTCTCAGCTGACTCACCATGGGTGCCGTGAAAGGTAGGAGAGCTGGCAAGGAAGAGAAGAGGGTCAGTGACTGCAGCCGCCGAGGCAGGCGGAGTGGGGGGGGGCACCCACCCGAGAACCTCCTCTCCAGCGCCCTGAAGGCACAGACGCCAAAGGACAGTCTTCATTGTTTCATTTTTTCCTAATAATAACTATGTGCGTATGGCAAGCATTTCAATCAGCACAGCAAGGAAAGACCTAGCGAGGCGCCCCCGCCCCCCCCCCCCCCCCCCGGGCCTTCCCAGTCCCTCCAACTCAGGGCAACGCTGTGAACCCGCACCTGTTCGTCCTTCTGCACGAACTTTGTACATCTGTGATGCAGTCATTTATAATAAGAAATCCGTATTTGCTCTTCGTCCCTGTTCCGAGCACAGAGACCCTAACGCCCTTGGGATTTCCTCAATGAGAACAGCAGTGAAGGAGAAATGAGTGGCTTTTGTACTCCTAAGAACCCTGGTGCAGCTCACCTGAGTTTATGTTAATGAGGTGACTTTTGGAACGCCCCTAAGGAGGGGCTGGTTGCCAGGGGAACCAGCCAACGCATGAGGGGGTTGGACCTTTGGGCCCCACCCCCTACCTCCACCTCCAGGGAGGGGAAAGGGGCTGGAGGCGGGGCTAGTCACAAGGGCCAATGATCTAGTCAACCATAGTGATAAAGCCTGCTTTTTACAGTGTTTCAGTTGTTGAGGACAAGCAGGTGCTGGCAGAGCAGAGGCCTGGGGAAGGTGTGGAAGCTCTTTCTTCCCCAGCCCACTCTGTGCATCACTTCCATCTGTTCCCGAACTGTATCCTTTAATAATAAACGGTGAATCTAGTAAGTAAATGGTCTTCCTGAGCTCTGTGAGCCAGTCTAGCAATTTCAAGCCCCAGGAGTTGGGGGGGTTGGGGGGGGGGTGTGTGTGAGGACCTCCAATTTAGAGCAGGTTCGTCAGAAGCACAGAGAACCTGGACTTTCAATTGGCCTCTGAAGTTGGGGTGGTCTTGTGGGCCTGAGCCCTTAAACTGTGGGGTCTGTCGCTGTCCCCAGGTCGACAGTCAGGACTGACTTAAAACTGTAGGACAGGTGGCTGCGTCTGACTCTTGATTTTGGCTCAAGTCATGATCTCACAGTTCATGAGTTTGAGCCCCATGTCGGGCTCTGCGCTGACAGCAGAGAGCCTGCTTGGGATTCTCTTTCTCTCTCTCTCTCTCTCTCCCTTCCTTGCTAGTTCTCTCTCTCTCTCTCAAAAATAAATAAACATTAAAAAAAAAAAAACCAAATGGGGCGCCTGGGTGGCGCAGTCGGTTAAGCGTCCGACTTCAGCCAGGTCACGATCTCGCGGTCCGTGAGTTCGAGCCCCGCGTCAGGCTCTGGGCTGATGGCTCGGAGCCTGGAGCCTGTTTCCGATTCTGTGTCTCCCTCTCTCTCTGCCCCTCCCCCGTTCATGCTCTGTCTCTCTCTGTCCCAAAAATAAATAAACGCTGAAAAAAAAAAAAACAAAAAAAACCCAAAAACCAGGGGCACTGGGTGGTTCAGTCAGTTAAGTGTCCAACTTTAGCTCAGGTCATGATCTCACGGTTTGTGAGTTTGAGCCCCGCGTCGGGCTCTTTGCTGATGGCTCGAAGCCTGGGGCCTGCTTCGGATTCTGTATCTCCTTCTCTCTCTGCCCCTCCCTGACTTGTGCTCTGTCTCTCTGTCTCTCAAAAATAAATAAATGTAAAAAAAATTTTTTTTTAAAAATCAAAAACCTATAAGACACCTGGCTGGTGTCACAGAATTGAAGGGTGTGGGAAAAACCCATGTCTCTGGTGTCAGAAGCGAGGCATTAAAAGGAGAGACAAGTGTTTTTCCTCTACTAGATGGAAACTCCCACACTCTCTGGTGCTCTCTCATGCTCACAACACTTACTCATACAAACAGGATCACTATACACTGTTTCATATTGTGCCTTTTTTCCCCTTAATACGAGTTCCTGGAGACCCATTCTTCTACATTAGCACATGGGATTTACCTCATTCATTTTATTTTTTTTTTAACAATTTTTTTTTCCAACGTTTATTTATTTTTGGGACAGGGAGAGACAGAGCATGAACGGGGGAGGGGCAGCGAGAGAGAGGGAGACACAGAATCGGAAACAGGCTCCAGGCTCCGAGCCATCAGCCCAGAGCCTGACGCGGGGCTCGAACTCACGGACCGCGAGATCGTGACCTGGCTGAAGTCGGATGCTTAACCCACTGCGCCACCCAGGCACCCCTACCTCATTCATTTTAATGAATTATTTAACTATAGTCTGAATTGTTGGATATTATGGTGTTTCCAGCTTTTTGTTCATCACAGAGAGAATTTATAGTTAAAAGGGCCCTGTATGATCATAGGTTTTATTCCCCTCATTGTAATTAAGATATGAGAGAGAGGATACTACATGGAATCCAAAACACTTATGAGTTACCAGTTCTAGAACCATCATCAATGAAATGATCGGCCGTGTTCTTAGCAGATAACAGAGCAAAGTAGGTTTCAGACCCAGGCCTGTGCCCTCACCCCCAACCTTCCAGATCTTTCCACAGCACTGGATGCAGCTCTGGGCCCCAAACCTGCTCTTCTCCACTATCAGCACCTAGACCCTTCAAACATCCCTTTTAAGCTGTTTCCAGACTCACTGTCAGAAATCCTTCTAGACAGAGTTTTTTAACTGTTACAAGCCATGTTTTCTCAACCCGCTTGTGAAAATTGGAATCTGCTCACCTGCAGGTCGAAAAGGAACGGGGATCAGTTTGCTGTTGTCAGGATGCACTGTTGACTTCACAAGAGCAAACACAAGGGTCAGTCTGATGTTTGGTTTTGTTATCGTAGCAGGCTAAAAATTAGCAAGGGGCTGAAACTTACAAGACTTCTCTTCCAAGCTTCTTGTACCTAAAAAGAGAAAAAACAAGCAAAGCTTTTAAAGGTTAATTGGCAGCAAAAAGAAAAAGAAAATCTCTCCAGTCTCATTTCTGGTGCCGCCTTTACTCCACCTTTCAGAGAGTGAAGGCCAGAACTGTTCAATGCCACATGGACAGAATAAATCAAAATAAATGAGTCAAGGGCGCCTGGGTGGCTCAGTCGGTTAAGCATCTGACGTCGGCTCAAGTCATGATCTCACGGTTCATGAGTTCGAGCCCCGATCAGGCTCTGTGCTGACATCTCAGACCATGGAGCCTGCTTCAGATTCTGTGTCTCCGTCTCTCTCTGTTCCTCCCCCTTCTCACTCTCTCTCTCTCAAATATAAATAAATGTTTAAAAAAATTTTTAAAAATTAATCAAATGTATCAAACAAACAAATGAACTAACAATAAGCAATAAGATGATCCACAGAAAGAAAACAGCCAGAACATTAAAAAGTCCTAAATCTCCTACCTTGGAGAGGACTCAAGGCCAACACCTAACTTACTCTTCAGGTGAGTACCTGAATCTAGCCTGCCCCTGGTTCAGAGAAGAGCAGGCAAGGTGATGCACCATGCCATTAGCCAAGGCACCTGCATCTGAGCCAGGCTGTGAGCCCAGAGGCCCTATCAAGTTCATAAACACACACACACACACACACACACACACACACACACACACACACACGCACACACACCCCAAACTAAATATGTGAGCTTTCCACAGGCTGCCTCACAGGACTGATGTCTGTAGGCTCTGGAAAGCCCCATCCACCACAAGGTAGATAACAAATGCTTGGTTTAACTCTTTGGGCAGGAGTGTAATCCTGACCTGGACCACTGCCTCTAATGGGAAATAGATTCTGACTTCAGAGGCCTGCCTGAATTCTGGAGTTTCCCGTTGGGCTCCAGGGATCAGTCACAGAGGATCCCCACTAATATCTAAGCACAGGAGGAACCCTATGCTTTTTTCTCCTTTCCTTACTACTAGCTCCTTCTGCTAGTAATCTGGTTTACGAGAATGAATCCTCACTACATTTAAAAGAAACTAATCCATGGGGCTCCTGGGTGGCTCAGTCGGTTAGGCGTCCGACTTTGGCTCAGGTCATGATCTCGCGGTTTGTGGGTTCGAGCCCCATGTCGGGCTCTGTGCTGACAGCTCGGAGCCTGGAGCTTGCTTCAGATTCTGTGTCTCCTTCCCTCTCTGCCTCTCCCCCACTTGTGTTCTGTCTCTCTCTATCAAAAATAAACAAACATAAAAAAAAAAACTAATCCAGTTTTAAAAAGCAGATCCCCTGGGCAGTGTTCACTATGACAAGACTCCATCTGATTTGAGACCATGCAAGCAGAATCTCCTGAAGGCAACCACATCCAACCCTGAACCAGGCACGGGACACATACCCTTCGGTCCTCCAAGTCATGTATGAATGCATCTTCATTTGTTAACAATAGTTGCCTTGATTTTTCTATTTTTTCCTATAATCAGAGAGAAAAAAAAATCAAGCAATGATCTCAATATTGTTTAGCTATATCCTCAGATTTAGGAATCACATGCTCCTTGACATCTGATTTCAGTACAACACACTGATGATGTTCTCTACTCCCTTAGAGTTTCCATGAGGATAGTCCCGTGTGGCACTCAGATCCAGAGCTCCTAGCTTCCCAGACAGCTCCAGCAGCTCAAGCCACGGGTGCTGCCACCTCCCTCCCATTCTCTGATGTCAGCTGTCTCCGTGAGAGCCACCACCATCTGCCTGGCTTTGAGAGTTAGAAACCTGAAGATCTCTCCTCTCTCTCACCCCCACATCTGATCCATTCAGGCTTACTTCCACTCTTCATTTCTTCTTAATTTGAGAAAAAAAAAAAAGAATTAAATACAGAAAATACAAAGAATGAGTACATACTCCCAATCCCCTTCCACAGAATTAACAGCTGCAAACATTCAGTTATATTTGCTTCCAATTTTTCTTTTTTTTTTTTTTCTTTTTCCCCCAAAAGCCATCACCCGCAGTCTCCTGTCTCCCTATTCTATCAGAGAGAAAGTATTATGAGTTCAAGGTATGAAATTCCAGTCCACTTTCTTATACTTCTACAAATAAGAATACATGTATCTGTAAACAAAGATGCAGTTTTGGTTTATATTGTCATCTGCATAAATGTACTTTATGCGTCGTGCTTTTTCCACTTAACATTGTAGATGCTTTCCATGTAACATCATACACGTGTTTCCATGTTAATACTATACATCGCGGGGCACCTGGGTGGCGCAGTCGGTTAAGCGTCCGACTTCAGCCAGGTCACGATCTCGCGGTCCGTGAGTTCGAGCCCCACGTCAGGCTCTGGGCTGATGGCTCGGAGCCTGGAGCCTGTTTCCGATTCTGTGTCTCCCTCTCTCTCTGCCCCTCCCCCGTTCATGCTCTGTCTCTCTCTGTCCCAAAAATAAATAAAAAACGTTGAAAAAAAAAATTTAAAAAAAATACTATACATCGCTAACTAGATCATCATTTTCAACTTCTATTAGTATTCCACTGTATGAATATACATTATATTTTCCTATTTCCCTACTGATGGGCATTCAGGTTATTTTTCTCTATTATAAACTAGACTGTGGGGCACCCGGGCGGCTCAGTTGGTTAAGCATCCGATTTCAGCTCAGGCCATGATCTCACAAGCCCCAGGTCGGGTCTGTGCTGACAGCACGGAGCCTGGAGCCTGGAGCCTGCTTTGGATTCTGTGTCTCCCTCTCTCTCTGCCCCTCCGCGGCTCACACTCTGTCTCCCTCTCTCCCTCAAAAATAAATAAACATTAAAAAAAACATAAAAATAAAAATAAATAAACAAGGCTGCCTGGAACAACTTGAACACAAGAATGGGAGTGTCCCTGTGGCTCTGGCCCTGAGGGGTATTGCTGGTGACAGGGCATCTCCTCTTCTGCCCTCAGCAACACATGGTTCAAACCCTGGTCTTTCACTCAGATAGCTGAGCCATTCCCTGAACAGCTCACCTCATCTACAGTCTGGTCCCTCTGATCCTTCACCACATGGTGACCAGAGACCCTCTGAACCACAAACCTCACCACCTCGCCCTGCAGGCTAAATGCAAACCCCTCTCATCTGAATGACACACAAGGCCCTTCAGGAACTGCCTGGTTCCCCAACGCACTGACCGGACTACCCGCTCTCTCCCCTGGGCTTTGCTTACAGTCCCTTCTATCTGACCTTTCCTGGATGCCTCCTCCCTCTGGCCTTCCGCCTCCCTTAGAACCCAAGGTCAAGGTCTGTGACCACCTCTGCCAGTCTGTCCTCCATGACCAGGGATGACTGTTTTGATCCCTTTTCAACCACCAGCACCTGGCCCAGAGCTTGGTATTACCTGTCAGCATTTGCTTACCCACCTTCCAATCTAACAAGCTCATTCTGAAGGAATGAAAACGTGATAATATATATGGATTCTGTTTCCACTGCTTTTCAAAAGGGACACACGGTCTTCCCATTTCAGAATAAGATGTGAAATGCGCTATCTCGGAAAACAAGGAAATACTCACAATTGAAACGACCAAATTTGTAGGATCCAATAATTCTGTCCACTGAACAAATCTCTGAATAAAAGACTGGAGAGGGAGAAGAGCACCAGAGAGGTTAGTGGTGGCAGAAAAGAAAAGATATATGGTAATAATAACGGTGAACATAATGTTTGAGACCCTAACAGGGCTTCTAACTGCAGCTCCTGCAACATCCCCATGTTACAGGTGAGGTAAAGCTCATGAACGTACCCAAGAAAACCCAGCCGGGACCAAACCCAGCAGCCTTTGCTCTTAACTACTCTAATATCAAATTACTCTCGAGGGTTAAAAGCTCAGACTCTGGGGTCAAATGGGCCCATCTATGTTCACATTGCACAAATGACCTGGAGCGAACTACCTAGAAAGTTCTCAGAAGCTTCTTCTTTACCCTCTTATCATTGTTCTAAGACTTAACTTGAGTCATAAAGAACCCGACGCCCCAGCCAGGCATCAATAAAGGCAGCTCAGTTCACATGTGGACAGAGGAAGTGTGGTTGGCTTCCAAAACCTTCCCCTTCCCCTCCCCCACAACACACACCACCTCTGCAATGGTTTTGGCTTCCGGTCCTGGCTCTGCCTGGAAAGCTGGAGTTCCCTGTCCCCTTTCAACTTCCCTACTCAAAACCAGGCTAGGCCCTCCTTTAGGTAAGGCTGAAAGAGAACACCCTAGAATTGTATGGTCCAATTAGCCCCGTGTGGCTCTGGAGCCCCTGAAATGTGGCCAGGCCAAACTGAGATATGCTGTATGTGTAAAATAGACACCAGATTTCAAAGATGTAAAAAAGGGATGTAAATATCTCATTAATAATTTTTACATTGATTACGTGTTGAAACGTTAATATTTTATATTTGTTGGGCTAAATACAATAGACTGTTAAAATTAATTTCTGTTGTTCCTCTTTACCCTTTTGAATGTGGCTACTAGAAAAATTTTAATGACCTCTACGGCTCCCATCGTATTTCTATTGGGCAGCGCCGCCCAGTCACCGCCTGGAGGCGGGGCCCGCGCTACTCCCTGTCTACCGCTGCCGACAGCCCCTGTGCCCTCCGAGTGGCTGAGCCTACGGAGGTTAGGAGGGGCGGGGGTGGCTCCTGGATGCACCTGTTCCTTTCCAAGCTGGTGCTCAGCAACAGCTTAGGCAGCGGAGGGCAGACCCCTGCGAGGCGGGGCCTGACTCTTCAGGGCGATGGGTAGGGTGACCTTGTGACGACCCTCGCTAGCCAGGCCTGGGGTAGCGGTGACACGCGGTACCAGCCCTGGCTGTCGGCCTCCCGCACGCTTGGGTTTCCCCTTCGTCCCCTCCCGGGGTCTGAGATGGGAAGGCGGGTGGTGCGACCACGTGGCCTACCCAAGGTCACCCGGGCCAGCCAGCACTCCAGCCGGTGACTTCACGCGGCCCAGGGCCTCCCCGCCCCCAGCCGCGCCGGGCCCGGGCCGTACTTGGCGTTCGGTGATCCAGAAGCGCACGTTGGGCTCCATGCGGGGGCCGCGCCGCTGCGCCCTGGGAGCCGCCCGGCCCCCGCGTTTCCTCCTCCTCCTGCTCCTCTTCCTGGGACCTATGTAGTGGAGGGAGGCCGCCGCCACCCCGCCAGGCGCGGAGGAGGAGCCGGGCGGCGTGCCCCGCCCCAGGCGCGCGCGCGTCCCGTGTTCCCGCTGCCGGGTTCCTGGCTCGCCCGCTGCTCTTTGTCGCCGCGCGCCAGTGGCGGGAACCCCGTGCGCCCGGTATTCCTGCTGCCGGGTCCCCGAACTCCCGATGCTCGCTGTCACCACGCTCCAGCGTCCAGATCCCACGCCTCCATCCCGCCCTGGTTCCCGTGCGCCTTCCGTCCCCGTGCACCTGCCCATCCTCCTGCAGACCAAGTCTTTCCAACCTTATTCTCCCTTTAGGGTAGCTGGACCGCTTCCAGGTTGGAGGGGTCACCTATGGACCCCTCTCCCCCCCATCACAGTACCTACTGAGAAGAACCTAAATCTTACCCAGATGACAGGTGTGCCAACCTTTTGGAAGGGCGTTGGGGATAGTCAGGATTGGCTACTTAATTTTCACGGTGAAATTTGAAAATGTGGCACGCCTTATTTAAAAACGATTGAGGGGGCGCCTGGGTGGCGCAGTCGGTTAAGCGTCCGACTTCAGCCAGGTCACGATCTCGCGGTCCGGGAGTTCGAGCCCCGCGTCAGGCTCTGGGCTGATGGCTCAGAGCCTGGAGCCAGTTTCCGATTCTGTGTCTCCCTCTCTCTCTGCCCCTCCCCTGTTCATGCTCTGTCTCTCTCTGTCCCCCCCCCAAAAAAAAAAAAAACCGATTGAGTTTCAAAAAGTCAACATCCTGAGCATTAAACCAGGCCTAGGGCCCTTCTAAGTGTGGGGCCCTGACCCTGCGGGTGAAGAGGGCACTGCATAAAGTGCAATCTCCCAAGTTTTTCTCTAGTGCTGGGGCAGTTTCAGTTCCTTCCTTTGAATACCAGATCAAGTAGGGTCTGGTTGTGGAGAAGAAATGCATCTGCCCTCCTCCTGCTGCTACCTCCCCTACATCCTGGCCCTGCACTGGGGTGGGTGGGGTGGTTGTAGAATGTGTGCTCCTGGACATTTAGGGAGTTCAGGGGTCTTCAGGAGTCTTGGGTTGAAGACCATAAGTTACTTAGTTGGATGGCATTGGTTAAATCAACATAAATGGGTCTATTTAGTCATCTGTAAAAAGAGGACAGTTATGGTACCCATTTTAAGGTTTTGTTGCCGATCAAATGAGACAAAACATGTACAAGCCCTAACATGACCCTGGGTCCGTTGGAAAAGCTCAGTTTGGGCCTTTAACAGCCAGCTGGCCTGTTCTGTCCCTTGCCTTGTCTTGCCTTTCCCTCCAGGGACATGAAAGCTTAAGGTTTTATGCAGGCTGATGGGAATTTGTGCCCCCTTTTGCTCAGCTCACCTGGCTCACTTTTCAATAACCTCGAGAGTTCATAGGGGCGCCTGGGTGGCGCAGTCGGTTAGGCGTCCGACTTCAGCCAGGTCACGATCTCGCGGTCCGGGAGTTTGAGCCCCGCGTCGGGCTCTGGGCTGATGGCTCAGAGCCTGGAGCCTGTTTCCGATTCTGTGTCTCCCTCTCTCTCTGCCCCTCCCCCGTTCATGCTCTGTCTCTCTCTGTCCCAAAAATAAATAAACGTTGAAAAAAAAAATTAAAAAAAAAAAAATAACCTCAAGAGTTCATCTCCTTTTCCAGGAAGTTCACCCCCATGCCAGTGGCTGGGTAAGCTCCCCCCTCCCCAGTGCTCCCCTCACACCCCAGGAATGCATCTACTGCGTATTGTGCCATAGTATTTAGCACACCTGTATGATTTTCTGTTGGCTCTACCCTCAAGTATGTCAAATCCAGCTCAGGTTCTCTTCTCTGGACCCTTATAGTCTAGTCTTAACAAAGGAGTCAGAGTGATCCTCCTAGAAAAACGCGTGAGGCGACTCTTGTCAGTCAAAACCTTCCAAGAGACCTTCTAAATTCTAAACCTTCTAAATTCTTAGAAGAGAATCCAAAGTCCCCAGTTTATCCATAAGGCACTCTGGGCTCCCCGTGACCATTCTCCTCCTTCACCACTGCAGTCTCACAGCCCCTTCAATTCTTCATCCACTCTACGCCTACTCTTGCCTCAGGCCCTTTGCACTTGCCAAACCCTTTGCCTAGCACCCTCATTTTCTACATGTTTTATCTCACTTGATCCTCATCAAAACCCTGAGGTATGACAATTATTGCCCTCATTTTAGATGAGCAAACGGACCTGGACATTGACTTTAAGGCCTTCCTGACGACCCCATCTAGAACATCTCAATTCTCTGCTCTAGCCCCCTACTCTACTTTATTTCCCTTTCAAACATTCTATGTATTTTTATTATATTTATTGGGTTTCCCTCTCTGGAATGTAACTGCATGAAGGAAGGGGGTTGTCTCTTTTTGTTCACCCTTATGCTTCCAAAACAGCACCCGGGATTTACTGATATAATGAATAGATGCTTCCATATCTCTCTTGCCCTAACTTGAGTTCCTTGGGTACAGAGCCAGCATCTTATTCCTATTTGGGGGCCCTGAGCTAAATGCTCCATAAATGTTTGCTGTTCTAATCAGTAGGAGACCTAGAGCCCCACAACATAAGGCGAAACAACAATGAATGGTGTTGAGCATGCAAATATTTTTAAATGTTTATTATGTACTTTACATTGAGCACTTCAGAAAATAATTACAATGATTTCAAAATGCAATTACTGGATTCAATAAATATGCTTTATAATTACGCCCAATCAATATCTACAATATTTGTGGACACTATGTCAGCTAGCAAATAAGTAAAATAACTATTTTAATCTCAGGGAAGAGAAACATGCATGATCGCTTAAGTCATTTGTCACTGTGTGTTTTTAAAAACATGATTCACGTTTGTTTCAAGTACATATACGTCCACTGCAAGAGTTAAAGCAGACTGCTGACATTAACACCTTCAAACTATGATCTTTGTTACCTGAAAAGAAAATTCAGTTTAGTACAAACAAATCCAAGAAGAAAATTTCAGGACCCTTGATCAGAAGCTTTGGGGGCTCGTTTGACTTCTCTGCTGCACAGAAAAGTTCGAGTAAGGCTCAGAAAGAAGAGTGTTTGCTCTTCCCATTGAAGACACAATCGAAGGAATAGGTGAACTAGCAAATTCTATAAACTAGCCACCAAGAAGTTACCAATAAAGGACGCTTTGTATGTGTGAGTACATTTAAAAAAGCCTTAGCCAATGTTACAAAAAGAAAACATTCAGAGTATTATTTATGAATGCAAACATAATTGGTTTTTCGTCTTCTAGAAATCATCATCTTTGAAATGCTAATAGATGAGTCCAAATGTGGTTCTTTCTGATGGGAGAAGCTGCAGGTACGCAGGGGATGGATGACCTACTGATTTACCTTCTCAAAGTACTCTTTGGAAGCAGCTGGATGTGGCTTGATCTGAAAGTACGAAAACATTTAATCAGGTAACTGCCTTTAAGATAACAGTCTCAAAAGTGAGTTGAAAGCTCAGTTTTTGACCCAAAGTTCTTTTACTTTTTAAAGTGTGGTCTGTTTCCTGTAAAATGCGTGGATGAACATTGTTTTAACAGCCTGCCTGATCCCTGATCCCACCCCAACCCCCACCCCTCGGCAGCCTCACCCGTTTGCACACTATCTGCACCCTGGCACCAAGGGTGGGTTCCTTTGTGGGTGCTGCAGGCCAGCATCTCTTGAGGCAATAAGGACCTGGGATCCTTATGCTGGGACCTCATAGCTTTTGGAAAAGAAACCTACTGTAGGAGAATCCGGGGTCCAGTCTGCTGGGCAGACTTCTCCGTGTGTTTCCACAAACTGGAATGCCTTCACCAAACGGAGGGTCTCTTCCACACTTCGGCCCACAGGGAGATCATTGACACTCAAATGCTTGATGACTCCATTGGGGTCAATTATGAAGAGACCTCTGCATCAGAATTTGTGCTCATTAGTACTTCGGCAGAATGTTCTAGAGAGAACTAGAAAGTCTAACTTCTACCCACTTTTGTCTTTAATTCTCATCAATAAAGCATTTATTAAATTCAATCACATGCTTAAACATGGTGTTTTCATTGTTATATAAAAAGCTGATCATCTCCTATTGATGAGATGCCTTAACAAAGGTGTGACTGGACCAGGACAACATGGAAAGCAGGTAGTCACCTTTGCAAATGTGACTGGACTGTCACACAGAGTCTAAAAGTCACGGAGAGCAAAGACTTCTTTCACTTATTAGTGATATTTAGCAGGTGTTCTTTGAGCTGCCATATCAAACCTTGGCAAGAAACCATAGGCAAAGGGGAAAGACAGAGATGTATTTTTTTTTTATTTTTTTAACGTTTATTTATTTTTGAGACAGAGAGAGACAGAGCATGAACGGGGGAGGGTCAGAGAGAGGGAGACACAGAATCGGAAACAGGCTCCAGTCTCTGAGCTGTCAGCACAGAGCCTGACGCGGGGCTCGAACTCACGGACCGCGAGATCGTGACCTGAGCCGAAGTCGGCTGCTTAACCGACTGAGCCACCCAGGCGCCCCAAGACAGAGATGTATTTTATCTATATTCAGTAAATACTTATGAAATGAGTGAATGCTTGGGGAAATGGTGGAAAATCCCAGGGGAAATCTTTGCAGAAAGAATTTAATGGCCTTAAGTAAGGCCTCAGGGCAGAAATCTAAAGGAAAAACCAAAGTCTGTGTTCATCTTCTGTACAAGTGTTGGTGTTACTATGACATATGCAGATATGTTTAAACCACAGGTTTTAACAGCCCATCTTAAAAGGGTGTGGCATTCCCAGTGTTAATGGTTCAGGGAAGAAGCAAGTAAGAGAAAACAGCAAGGTAAAATGGTGCTTCTTCCTCCCTGGGCCCGGCTCTTGGGGGTCTGGGCTTTGAGGCTTTCAGCGGTCCTGGCGCACGCTCAAGAGAGAGCAGCCAAGCTGGAGTCCATGGTGCAGGTGTAGGTGTAGGTGCAGGTGCAGAGCAAGGACGGAGCAGGGCCCACAGACTCCAGAAAGAATGCCTCATCTTACAAACCAGACTCGGTTACCCTCCCTTGTCAATCCTAATGGTGAAACTAGCAGGCAAGTAACGGCAACACCAGCAAGACCCGACAGGGAAGGGGATCCTGGGAGGAAAAAGCCAGCACTCTTTTTCTCCTTCCCTAGCCAACTTTGCCAAAGCCAGGCTTTAGTTTATTAAAGAAAGACAGACTCTGCCTGGAGTAAAAAAGGCCCAAGCTCCAAGGTGGAGAACTAAAATCCCAGGGATAACCCAAAAGGAAAGTGGGCCAGAGAAGAGTGAGGTACCAAGACAGAGCAGGTGAGTAGGTTCCAAGCAGCCCCAGCAAAACTGCAAGGTGCATCCCAGTGAGGTCCTCATCGGCTTCCTGGAGGTGAAGTTCTGCCCAACCCTCCTTCACTCAGTGGTCATCAAGATGCCATTCTAAGGCCTCAGTTCTTATTCTCTGCCCACCCCCTCCTCCGGCAGGAAGCCTGCATTCCTGCATATAGGACTGTTAGAGAAGGAAAGCTTCAACACTCAAAGGAATGAAGCTCTAACTACTGAAAGCATGAGGACAGAAATGACATTCTGGGACAAAGGTCTTCACAGCTACCAGAACCTGTGCTGTAAACTTTGGCTGCCTCCCCTTATTTAGCCCTCCCAACCAACCTGGGAGGTACATTTTCAGTTCAGTGACAGAAAAGTGGGACTCAGAGAGGTTACATTAACTTTCCCAAAGTCCTACAGCTGTTAAACAAATAGCTGAGTTAAAAAACAAAATTCAAACTCTGGTCTGACTCGGGCTTGAATAAGATCTCACCCACGCCAGCTTCCTGACTCCTACGGGCTGCTGGTCTCCCCTTCCCCAAACACGCCAGGAGTGCACCCCCTACCCCCCATCATGAAAGCGGCTCCCAGGTGGTTAGGGCAAGTGCAGCAGTGTGACCATCAACACTCAGGGTGCTGCAGGGGGCGGGTCTATCACAGCCATTCTGAAAGCCTCTGCCAACCCTCGCAGCAGGCACTCACTGGCGCTACTAAAGCTAAGGTGAATGAAGGCTTTCTGGTCTTCAAAGCGCTTTACCGAGGTCTCTACAAATCCCCTAAGAAGTGAGATGATGCTAAACACGAAAAACAAAGTTTAAGTTCATAAGGAACAGGATCTTACCTTAGAGCAATACCAGGGCCTTCTAACAGCACGCCGTAGTCTCGGGAAATCTGTTTAGTCAAGTCTGACAAGAGTGCGATGTTCATGTGGCCCAAACCGCCATTCTAATAAAAATGCAAACGCAATGGGCTGTTACACTGTCTCAGCCAGGTAACATGATGTCTGAGGCCAACAAGAATGGCAGCAGGCAGCGGGACTGAGCACCGACAGCAGGCCGAGTGCTGCTCTAAGCTCTTTCTGTTAACTCACTTCCTCCTCCCAACCATCCTGGAGTAGATACCATGATAATCACCTTTTTACAGGTGAGGAAACTGGAGGCACACAAAGGTTAGGTAACTTGTTCCAGGTCACAGCTAGAAAGGGACGGAGGCAGGATTTAAACCCAGCTAATACTGTAAAACTTTCTTTTCCTAATTCTTGAAGTATTCTCTTACTTGAAGATTAATTTCTATAGCATAAAAATGGAAGAGTAATAAAGACTTTGAATAATTTGGTATTGATAGGCTGGGAACACAGCTAGAAATTTTGATTCTCCCAAGCAACTTTTCAGGCAGGAACAATGATCATGCAAAAGAGTGAAATTATTAACCACCGTCCCACAAGCCAGGCCGGGTATGTGGGATGTATAAGGTACAGGTCAGAGAGGAGGCAGCCATGCCCAGCTGGTTCTGCCCCGCTCTGCTGAGACTGGTCTCTGTTACTGTTTGTACCCCGGAAAACACACAAGTGGTGGGCAGTAAATCCAGGCAATGTGGAGGGAGATATGGCCAGAGTTTAACAGAATTTGCCAGGAGTTTAGGACCTATGAACGCCTATTTCAGACTAATCATGCTCTAACAACTTCTCGGCTAGTCTTTCATGGGATCTTTCCAAGTTTTTAGGAAGCTAACTGCAAAGGTAGGGTAACTGAGGTCTATACCTTCCTTGGTGTGTTTATCCAGGCAAGATGGGTGAAGTGGGAATCCACCGAAACTGCAACAACTTCACAGTTCACATCGTGAAACTCACTGGCTTTGTCGCTAAAAGCAACAATTTCGGTAGGACACACAAAGGTGCTAGAAAAAAAGGGAAGCAATTCCCATCAGAGAATTTAAAAACAAGGATTTAGAATTTAAACGATACGTAGTCTAAAGACTAGTTCCACTTGCTTATAGGTGAAAAAAGCAAAAATGGTTAACCACCCTCAATGGACTTCCCTTTCTATTGAAGAATCATATCACAAGGGATGCCTGGGTGGCTCAGTCAGTCAAGGAGCTGACTTTGGTTCAGGTCATGATGTCATGGCTCGTGAGTTCGAGCCCACATCAGGCTCTCTGCTGTCAGCACAGAGCCTGCTTCGGATCCTCTGTTGCCCTCTCTACCTGCCCCTTACCTGCTTGCAAGCACGCGCTCACCCTCTCTCTCTCTCAAACATAAAAAAAAAAAATCGTATCAAAAAATGGGGGTGGGCAGGGGAGAAGAGGCATATTCTAAGAATAAAGAAAAAAATAAATAACTTTATTTATTTATTTTTAATTTTTTTTTTTAACCTTTATTTATTTTTGAGACAGAGAGAGACAGAGCATAAACGGGGGAGGGTCAGAGAGAGGGAGACACAGAATCTGAAACAGGCTCCAGGCTCTGAGCTATCAGCACAGAGCCTGACACGGGGCTCGAACTCACGGACTGCGAGATCATGACCTGAGCCGAAGTCGGACATCTAACTGACTGAGCCACCCAGGCGCCCCCCAAAATAAATAACTTTATGAGAAAACTCATTTTATTACTATCTTTATTTTTCTCATTTTCCCCCAGGCCAATGAGAGCTTCCTTACAGACAGACTGGCTTACAGAAACCACTGCTCTGGAGTACAGAAAACAGCCATATCAAAACCCAACCCCACTAAGAATGCCACCTCATCCTCCACAGGTATCAGATTAGCTGCAGCTGCAAGCTGTACTCAGCAAGGCCACTGGCGATAAACAACCCAAAGAACCCTTCCCTCGACCAGAAGAGCAACCAGAGATAGGAAATGTCAGGGGGAAGCAGGGACCTTTGCTTGCTCTCAGAATGACATCAAGCATCACAGAAATTATACTTACAAGTCCAAAGGATAGAAGAAAAGCACCAAATATTTCCCCTTAAAGTCATCAAGGCTTAGGTCTTTGAACTCTCCGTTGACAACGGCAGTGCCCTTAAAATAGGGTGCGTGCTGGGTGACGGCAGGAGCATGGTACGAAGAACCTGAAGGAAGCCCACACACACGTACAGTTCATCATCTGCTTCTTCACGCACCTACTTGACTTTTTGCAAATCTCTCACAGTAATTAATTAGTAGTACATAAATTAAAAGGTTCAGTTCAACTGTACATCTTAGGGAATTCCCCCCCCCCCCCTTCTGTAGTCTAGACTGTATACAAATTCAATTCAAAGTACTATGGGAACTAAAAAGGTGAAAAAGATGATGCCAGAGACGGTGGGGACGGCATTAAGACAGAACTGAGGAAGACATGAGCCCAGACATGGATTCTAAATATGGTTTAGATTTTGCCAAGGCCACGTGGGACAGGGCAAATGGCATGGAGGAGGGAACTGGGCAAGTGTGGAGAACAGCCTGTGGCACAGTTTGATTACAACAGAGAGAGCAGGAACGCCTGGGTGGCTTAGTCGGTTAAGCATCCGACTTTAGCTCAGGTCATGATCTTGTGGTTCGTGGGTTCCAGCCCCACATCGGGCTCTGTGCGGACAGCTCAGAGCCTGGAGCCTGTTTTGCATTCTGTCTCCCTCTCTCTGCCCCTCCCCGGTTCATGTGTGCGTTCTCTCTCTTAAAAATAAAAAACATTACTCTCTGTCCCAAAAATAAATAAAACGTTGAAAAAAAAAAATTAATTAAAAAAAAAAAATAAAAAACATTAGGGGCGCCTGGGTGGCGCAGTCGGTTAAGCGTCCGACTTCAGCCAGGTCACGATCTCGCTGTCCGTGAGTTCGAGCCCCGCGTCGGGCTCTGGGCTGATGGCTCAGAGCCTGGAGCCTGTTTCCGATTCTGTGTCTCCCTCTCTCTCTGCCCCTCCCCCGTTCATGCTCTGTCTCTCTCTGTCCCAAAAATAAATAAACGTTGAAAAAAAAAAAAATTTAAAAAAAAAAAAAAACATTAAACAAACAAACAAAAAAAGAACAGAGAGAGCAGGTGTGTGGAAGGAAGTGTGAGAGACAAAGGAAGAATGACTGAAAGCCAGGCTGTGACAGCCCTGAAATATCAGGCTAGAGTTTGTTCTTAAAAAAAAAAAAAAAAAGACAGAGTCCTCACTGGAGGTTTCACGCAGGAGATGGAAGATGAGTCAACTGTTCTTGGGAGGGTTAGTCTGGCAGGGGAGGGTAAGGGGAGCAGGAGGAAGGGAGACTGATGGTAGGAGGGCGTTGCAGTTATCTAAATGAGAGGTATGGACAGGAGGGGTGTGCCTGAGAGGACAGGAGGGAAGGAAAGGGTACGAGAGATGTGTCAGAACTAGAGAGGACTTGCTTCCACTGGCAACTTGCTGCAAAGTGTCAAAATACCCAGGCTTCAGAAACGGTGGGGGCCGCTGGAGTGGGTCTGGGACAGGGGACAAGGAAAGTTTTATATGCGGGGCATCAAATTACTAGAAATTTTTTCTAAAGCTCCAGGGTAGTAAAATTAGCAAAGGCTTTGCTGAAGTATATTTCTCAAGCGATTACATGTTGCACGTGCTTTTTACAAGGTGGGACAAATTTAAAGGAGGTATTTTCAAATATCACTCATTATGTGAGGCTCATCTTAGCAAAACCCACATTCTAGAAAATGGGAGTGTAAATCTCAAGAAATAGCCTTGTTTTACTCAGGTCGTGGAGGAGTCCACGCTCTCACGTGGCCAGCTAGAACTAGCACACAGGTCTGAATCCAAAAGCCTTGGTTCCGACAGGCTGTTGGCCACTTCCGGTCACCTCACATCCCCTCATACACAGCGAGGCCCAGAGGTATCTGAGTACCACCTCCCTCCCTCCATGTTCCTCAACACAGAGGATTAAAACCTCTGATGACCAAAATGGTAATGTGACACAAGGGCTGTCTGCCTCAGCAATTCTCAATTTTGACTGGACATCACAATTACCTGGAGAGCTTTTAAAATATACTGATAAGGGGATTAAAAGGTAGGAACTTCCAGTTACAAACGGACGGACGGGGTGGAGTGCCATGCACAGCACAGTGAAGACAGTTAATAATACCGTAACAACTTTGTACGGTGACGGCCCGTAGCTAGGTTTATCGTGGTGATCACCACCTAATATATAGAAATCTTGAATCGCTACGTTGTACACCTGAAACTAATAATATTGTCATGTCAACTACATTTCCATTAAAAAAAAAATGATGTCCCAGTCTCACACCTCAGAGATTGACTTAATTTGTCTGTAGTGGGACTGGGGCAGTGGTATGTTTTCAAAATCTTCCCGGGGCGCCTGGGTAGCTCAGTCAGTTAAGCGTCTGACCTCGGCTCAGGTCGTGATCTCACGCTCCGTGAGTTCGAGCCCCGCATTGAGCTCTGTGCTGACAGCTCAGAGCCTGGAGCCTGCTTCAGATTCTGTGTCTCCCTCTCTCTGACCCTCCCCCATTCGCTCTCTGTCTTTCTCTGTCTCAAAAATAAATAAACATTAAAAAAAAAAAAAAAATCTTCCCAAGTGAGCCCAACGCATAGACAGGGTTCAGAACCCTTGTCCTGAGATGAGGATTCCTGTTTTCATTCTAGGGTCAACCCAAGGCATTAACACTTACTGGTGCTAAAAGCCAATTTTGCTTGAGCAGAACCAGACCACAATACGTTTGTCAAGCATGTTCTTCGGGAAGCAGCAGGTCGAAGGGCTGAAGAGGCAGAGATACCCCAAGGAATAGCACTCACATGTCGAGCAACCTGGAAAGAGAAACACTTTATATTAGGAAGTAGCCCCAGAACGGTAGCTGAAGGCTGGCCCTGCTGAAAGGGCATCAGGCCATTGGTGGGCTCAGCTATCCTTGTTCCTGTGAACCAAATATCAAACCCAAAACTCTAAGAGCATAGATTGAATCTCCATTTTCTTTTTTTTTTTTTTTTTTTTTTTTCGAGAGAGCGAGAATGAGCAGGGGAGGGGCAGAGAGAGAGAGAGAGAGAGAGAGAGAGAGAGAGAGACAGAGAATCCCAAGCAGGCTCCACACCATCACGGCAGAGCCCAATGTGGGGCTGGAACTCACGAACTGTGAGATCACGACCTGAGCTAAAACCAAGAGTCGGACACTTAACCAACTGAGCCACCCAGGCACCCCTGAATCTTCATGTTCCTAACATTCTCTTCTGCCTCCTTCTCCTTCAAGACTGCAAGAGGAGAATGGGGAGATGTTGGTAAAAGGGTACAAGGTTGCAGTTATGCAAAATGAATAAGTCTAGAGATCTAATGTAGAGGGGTATGATGACTATACTTAATAATACTATATTGAACCCTAGGAATTTGCTAAGAGTGGATTTCAGGCACACTCATCACACACAAAAAAGGGAATTATGTGAAGGGATATGTTAGTTTGACGGTCGTAATCATTTCATTAGGTATATCGAATCATCACGTTGTACATCTTATATAGATGTAACTTTTATTTTAAAAGTATATAAATAATTTGTTTAAAATCTTGCAAGGCAGAGGGGAATTATAAGACCGTAAAGATGCCATGCTCTTAAGAACAACACAGAGGGTCCAAAAACCAAGAGGACTTGGCCATGCTCTGTGTATTTAAGCCCTTTACCAGCACGATCTGCTAAGCAATTTCTACCGCGTCAAGGTTTTCCCAGAAAAGACAAGGCCTCACAGATAAGCAAACAAGGAGAGCAAAGTTCAGGCTCCGGCAAAGTGTGTACAGGGCTCAAGGGAATTGTGTGCTCAACTACAGTGTCTAGCGTGACTCAGGAAGAAGGAGCCTGCGTTGAACCCCGCCAGGAGAAAGGGGAGGGTGGGTACCAAGAGGGAACTAGGCTTTGCCTGAGAAGCGTGGGGACAGACCTGGGGTGGGAGAAGGGAAGTGCCTTTTGCACTTTAGCACTTGGTACTTTACCACTTTGGTTTCCATCCAGCATCGAGTGGATGCTCACAGCAACGCCCTGATGTAGGCCATCACTCTTTCTATCTTAAGGTAAGGAAGGGTAGCAAACTGAGGTTCGGAGTCAGTCCAAGGTCACAGAGTAGGCTACAGAACAGGGAACAGAGCCCAGGTCGCCTGCCTCCGGGACCAGGTGCTCAGGTGGAAAAAGGCCTGGGGACCCGCGACTCCTGGGTGAGGAGGGATTAGAAGAGGGGACAGCTAGGAGGAGGCGGGGGAGAGGATGATTCTGCGCAGGCACATTCCCTAGAGGAGAGGCCTCTGGGGTCCGTTACCCGCTGGTGCCCTCCAAGAAGGGCGAAAGGCCCCCAGACGCCAGAGAGCAGGATCCTGCTTGGGAGCTACGTTCTCGGTGCCACTGCAGTGTCTCCGCGCCTGTCCCCTGTCTGCAGCCACTCACCGAGGCCCGGAGAAACCTTCCCACCGCGGCCGCCATCTCCAGTGCGCGCGGGACTCGCGAAGCCGACTGGGAAGCGGAGGAGGCGGGGCATGTGGGGGCGGGACCTCGGCGGCGGGGCGGGGCCTGGGCCGGGGCGGGGCCTGGGCCGGAGCGGGGGCGGAGAGAAGTCCTCGTGGCCTTTTGATTCCTCGCGTCAACTTACCTTCTGCTTCCCCGCGTTAACTTACGTGTTGGGCGCCTCAGCCCTAGTTATGAGAGGATTCCCGTTGTGGCCTCTGAGTAGCCGAATGCTGGGGAAAGCAACACTTGGTCTCTAATTGTCGCCCCAACCCAAAAAGGACTAATCCAGGTGGGGAACTAGATATTTAGTTTCATATTTCTACGGATTTTTGCTGTTAACCTGTGTGGATGACTGTTTCTACCCGTTCTGCAAAAGGTTCTCATATCTGTTTAGGCATCAAGTAGAGCCTTCTGACTTCTGCATGAAATGAAGTAATTTCAATGCGATTTTTGTCCATTAATAAGCCAAGCTGGTCAGACACATCAAGTTTTCGGTATTTGAAGACCTTTATAATGGTGTATGGACTTCATTTTGGCCTCTCTTCCGCAAATTAGAGTTGGAACAAATTTAAAATTTGTCTTCTGTCGAATAGTAAAGCCAAGTGCTCAGTGGTGAGCCTGGTACTTTGAAGTAAGCTCATCAAATGCAGATAAAAATCACACGGAGGCCTTCTGGTAAATAAATGCACACTCTAAGTGGGTATTTTCCAAACAGGAGTCATTCCACTACCAACTTCGTTTCTGGAAGCTGCATATCATCTGAATATTGTTTACTATTTTCTTTAAGTTGACTCACTTTTGAAAAAATTAAGTGAATTTATTATTATTATTATTATTATTATTTTAAGTAGGCTTCACGCCAAGCACAGAGCCCAACACGGGGCTTGACAGTGTGATCAGGACCTGAGCTGAGGTCAGGAGTCAGACGCTTAACCAGCTGAGCCACCCAGCCACCCCTTAAATGAATTTATTTGAAAGAAAATGCTAAATAACTAAAATGAGAAACCTTTTATCACTTGCGATAAGTAGAAAGTAATTAAAACAAATACATTAAAACAAAATGTTACTAAGTATCAAGTAGATACAGTTGCCTGCTGAGAGTCCCAGACTTTTTATAAAAACAGAGAGGTAGCTAGCAACATGGCATCACATGGGATTCTCTTTATGTAATCGGAAGGACTGAAAGAGCGTTAAACGGGCAATAATTTTCTCACTTTGGAGCCTGATGTTATTTGTTTTGCTCCTCACATAGATCCTTTTATGCAACACCAGTACAGCGGTGGGTACTAGCCCCATGCTTTGGAAAGGATTATCTTAGAAGCAAGAGATGAGAATCCAAAATGGTCTGACCATTTTGGAAAATTCTGTGTCCGTATGAGTAAGGCTGAATATACGACTCAAATAATTTCAGTCCTAGGCATATGCCCAAAAGATGTGTGAGCATCAGTTTATGAAAACAGGCTAGAATGTTCACAGCAACACTATTATATGGCACAGAGCTAAAACTACTCACGTGCCCATCACCCACAGAACGGATAAGTAGGTTGCGATATTATTAATACCGTACAACAACGAGAATGAATGTGCCGCGATGACATGCAACAGAGTGCAAGAGTCTCACAAACGTAATACTGAGTGAAAGAAGCCAGGTGTAAAAACAGTGATAATCTGTGGTGCCCTTTACATGAAGTTCAAAAACAGGAAAACCTAACGTATAGCGTTTGAAGTCAGAATGGTGGTACCTTGAGAAAGAGAGAATTGAGGGCGGGTAATGAGAAGACAAGAATGGGGTGTGAATAATATATTGTGTGTTGACCCAGCTTAAAGTTAATAGTTGTATTTACTTTGTGAGCATTCATGAAGCTGTACACTTGGGCACTTTTAAATGTTATACTCCAATTAAACATATATATATATATATAATATATTAAAAACATATATATAAATATAAGCAAATATATATATGCTTATATATGTTTGTAGCCCCTTGCTTTATATATATATATACATATATATATATATAAGTTTATATATAAATATATATATTTATGTACATTTATATATAAGTTTATATATAAATATATATAAACATATATATATTTATATATAAACTTATATATATAAATATAAATATATAAAATATATATAAAAATAATATATATAAATATAATATATAATATATAATATATAATATATAATATATAAATATAAATATATATATCTAAATTGTTTATATATAAACTTATATATAAATTTATATATATATAAATATAAAGCAAGGGGCTACACATTTCTCAACAATTTCCCCTTATTTTTAAAAAATGTTTATTTATTTATTTTGAGAGAGAGATAGAGTGAGCAGGGGAGGGGCAGAGAGAGAGGGAGAGAGAATCCCAAGCAAGCTCTGCACTGTCAGCACAGAGCCCAATGTGGGGCTCGAACCCACGAACCATGAGATCATGACCTGAGCTGAAACCAAATCGGACACTTAACTGACTGAGCCACCCAGGCACCCCAAGTATTTCCCCTTAGTACCTGCCTTCTTTTTAATTGCTGCTCATAATGTGTTTATGAACAGACGTTTGAAAAGGAAAGGGGGTCAAACTATTGGAACTCAAAATTGTACTGTAGTCTTTAGGAATATTATTAACCCCATACAAAGGAATGAAGGATTGATACCTACTGTAAGAGGGATGAGCTCAAAAAAAGCATTATGCTGAGTAAAAGAAGCCGGACCCAAAAGGCCAGATGTATGATTCCTTTCATATGAAGTATGTAAAACAAGTAAATCCATAGAAACTGAAAGCAAATTGGCAATTGCCAAGTGCTGGGAGGAGGAGGAGGCGAGGGGACTGACTGCTTAATGGGTACGGGGTTTTCTTTTGGGGTGACGGAAATGTTTTGGAGCTACATAGAAGTGGTCATTGCACAATGTAGTGAATGTTCTCAATATCACTGGACTGTACACTTTAAAGTGGTTAATTCTATGTCATGTGAATTTTACGTCAGTTTATGAGTTTTTCTTAGGTATGTATTTATTTATTTAGAGTGTGACCTTGCGAGTTGGGAGGGGGGCAGAGAGAGAGAGAGAGAGAATTCCAAGCAGGCTCTGCACTGTCAGCACAGAGCCTGACATGGGGCTCGAACCCGCAAACTGTGAGACCATGACCTGAGCCGAAGTCGGACAGAAGCTTAACAGACTGAGCCACCCAGGCACCCCTACCCCAATTTTAAAAAAAGAAGAAGAAATAGAAACTAACAACAAATACAAAAATGATGCTGTGGTCTAGCCCTGTGATTTTGTAGACACTGTAAAAACAGGCTCCGTAGCTCAAGGGTTAGAGCACTGGTCTTGTAGACACAGAAACAGACTTTTAGAGATGGAGAGACCTTCCCAAAGTCACGCAGCTGCTTGGAAGCAGAGGACTAGAACCCAGAACATCGTCACACCTGGCCAGCCAGTATGTGAGCTGGCAAAGGTGAGGGGGAGGAGGCAAAGAAAAGGCAAGGGATCGCATTCTCTTTCCATGTTCCTGAGACCCATAGTCCTTTACTGTCCACCTCTCCTTTTCTCCAGCATTTGCAAGGGCACCTCTCTCTCCTATTTTATGCACATCTAAGTTTCCACACATAGGCAGTTTGGTTCATAACTACACTTCACTGCGATGAACCACAAAGCAGAGCGGAGTTCCTTCATGATTAGGCTTATTCATCTTGGTTTCAGTTTTAAAATTTTGAAGTTTTAGTTAGTACTGTCTGTTTGGGTGGGGCCTGTTTACGCTTAAAGATATCATTACCTTCTGTCCACTTCACCCATCCTCCTCCTGCTGCCATTCATCTGAGTGTGGTTCCTGGATTCTCCCTGCCCCAAGGCCGTTTTAGCGTTTGGAATAATGCATTTCCTTTCCTACTTAGGTCCCAGGTAGAGCCTTCTGTGTTGGATGACTTTGCATCAATTAGCCATGTGATTTTAGGGCGCCTGCATGGCTCAGTTGGTTAAGCGTCCGACGGGTCAGGTCATGATCTCACGGTTCGTCCGTTCGAGCCCCGCGTTGGGCTCTGTGCTGACAGCTGGGAGCCTGCAGTCTGCTCCGGATTGTGTTTTCCTTTCTCTCTGCCCCTTCCCAGTTCACACACACACTCTCTCTCAAAATTAAACATTAAAAAAAAAAAAAAAAAAACCCACCAAATCCAAGATCCATCATACTAAGGGGCATGACAGGGGCATGTTCAGAATGTACAGCTGGGGTTCAGACACCAGTTCTGGCATTTAGTGCTTAACTCTCTTGTAGAAGTTACTTAACTCCCTGAATGTTCTTCCATCTATAAAATGGGAGTGATATTAATACCTCCCCCAAGGATTGTTGTGAGGAATAAGTGAGTTAAATTTTAAAGCACTTAGCACAGTCATCAGGTACAGAGTGAGCACTAGAAGTGTTTGTTACATTAAATAAAAGGAATCCAGGCAAAGTGCTATGGGAGTTTAGAGAAAGAGAGCTCAAGAAGGGTCTCGCAGAGGAAACAAGTGTTATTAGAATAGATAGATTCTGTCCTTGAGGGAGGAATGGGAGAAGATGAAGGGAAAGATGGCACGTAGGGGCACCTGGGTGGCTCAGTCACTAAACATCTGACTTTGGCTCAGGTCATGATCTCACGGTTGGTGAGTTCAAGTCCTACGTCGGGTGAGCTCAAGCCCGGCTTCAGGTGAGCCCTGCTTCTCTCTCTCTCTCTCTCTATGTCTCTGCCCCTCCTGGTAGTCTCTCTCTCTGACCCCTCACTTATTTGTGCTCTCTCTCTCTCTCTCTCTCTCTCTCAAAGAAGAAGAAGAAGAAGAAGAAGAAGAAGAAGAAGAAGAAGAAGATGGCCTAGAGAATTGGTGACCTTTGTCTCCTTGTTTTTCTATCAGTGTCAGCCAACATTTATTGAGAACTTATAGGGCCAAGATCTGGCTGAAAACAGTAGCTTCTATGGTCTTCACACAACCCGTGAGATTGGTACTGTTTTTAATTCACCATCCCCATTTCATTAGGTGAGGATACTGAAGATTAGGGAGGTTTAGTAATTTGCCCAAATTCTCACAAGGGGAAAGGGAAGGAGCCAGGATTTTTGGAGCCAGTCCCCAAAAGCGGACTGCAGAAACCCTTCTTAACCTGATGTTGTCTTCCCTTCTGCCGTATTTGTTGAAGTATAAGGTGCTTAATGGGGCTTAATAGGAAATACTTGTAAAAAAGTGGTCTGAATCCGAACCTGGGGGAGTATTGGCCATCTGTCCTTTGGTGAAATGTCCCCAAATACTCTGTTCCTGAGCCTGATAGGGATGCTTTCCTTTATGTGTTCTGTACTCTCTGTTCTTTCGTCTGAGCAATTCTTGTTGATTCTACCCCTGCAATTGATGTTCACCAGTGTGGGAAACTGCCTGGTATTACCCACTCTATTCTCAGCCTTTTCTTTTCTGTTTTCTTTTTCTCAGCCTTTTTTTTTTCTTTTCTAGGTTCTTCTGCTCCTGTCTTCCTGCATAGCTTGTGAGAGAAAGGCACCCACTTAGATGTGACAACCAAAAATATCTGCCAAATATCCCCTGGGGGACAAAATCATCCCCATTTGAAAACCCACTGTGCTAATGGTTAATGGTTAATGCCACAGGCTCTAGAGCCACCAGGACTTGGGATCAAAGTCTTCTTTTGTCATTTGTGGTCTTAGAGGGCGGGGTGTATGTCTTGGGCATCAAGCATCCCTTGTGGCTTAACTTTTCTACGCCTCAGTTTCTGCATCTGTAATATGAGAGCAATCACCGAAATCGACCTTAAATCATTAGCTGTGCAGAGAGAGAGAGACAGTGCAGGCAAAATGCTTAGGGGAGTACTTGGCACGGAGTAGGGTTAAGTAGATATCAGTTACTGTTTTGCCCACCAGCAGACCTGCAGCATTTTCAAACAGCAGGCACACACTTTGAATACATTTTGTTTTTCTCAAAGTAATGAAGTTCCTCTCCCTTCTCTCATTCAGGAATGAAGAACGAGGCTTTTGCACAAGCTCTGATCTCCAAATGCCTCAAATTAGGCTCTTCTGGATGTGAGAGGGACACGAAGTCAAGGAAAGGAAGAAGTGAAGTAACGTACCGGCTCACTGCAGCTCAGCGTTCTCTGCCTAACACAGTCCCTGCCCCAGGACTAGGCTCTTACTCAAGAAACCTAGAGTTTTTTATTTTTCCTTTTAACACTAACTCTGAGGAATAAGGGTGACCATCATGGTAAGGCACTTGTCAGACCCCCGTCTACCTGAGATGAGTTTTAGCTCTGATTAGAAAGAAACAGTGACCATATCTAGGCTTGATGCAGATTTCTGTTTCTTACCTGTTGGGTATCCAATAGCTTGGTAGAAGTTTGAAAGAAATTCTCTTTGTCCGATGGAAGGCATTAATTTCTACTGTATTAACTTGTGTCTACATTGTGTGTGTGTGTGTGTGTGTGTGTGTGTGTGTGTGTGTGTGTGTATCTAAATTTGTTATGGTTTTAATACATGGTTTAACTTTCACCTTGTGAAAGTATTGCCTTATAGGTGTCTTTTTGCCTTTTTCCTCAATATAAATCAAGCCAGGACATTTTGTAATTTTTATCTTCATAAATCTCAATCATTCCAAAGTCATTCTTCACACTGGCATTTTAAGCATGCTCAACAAAGCATCACTGTTTCCCTCAACACGAAGCAGAGGCCCAACACAGCAGCCCGATTTTCAAGTCCTTTGGCCATAGGAGAGGAAGTCTCACTGCTTATCACTTCTTTTCCAAACAGGAAGCTGAGGCAGCTGCCTGTGGTTAACGAGCTTTCCTCAAGTTACACAGGGATTCATTGGCTTGGGGACCATTAGAACCAAGAACCCTTCAGTAGACATGCTGGGTCTCCTGGTCTGCTGATCTCTGACTAAAGCCTGATTTCTCTTATCCTAAAGGGAATGAAATACCCTAGAATCTCAGGCCCAGAGTCCCAGAAGGAATTTTATGTAAGAGCCTTCCAATGCTCTATTCAGAACTATGAAGTGAATGGCCTTCAGCTCATCCCAGGCTGCAGCCAGAGACTTCCCCTAAAACAGGAAGCAGAGTCCTCCAATCGTTCATTCCATGCAAATGTAACCGTGACTGGTGTTTAATCACCATATGGGCACTGTTCTGCCAAGCCTTCCCTGCCCACCTCCCCCGTCCATCTTCCAGGTACCTAGAAAGCATTGTGCACATGCCTTTCTGGTTCTCCTTATTCCTGTCATATTATAGCAGAATTTTCTGTTGCCTTGTGTGGGTCTTAACCATACTGCGAACTTCTTGGGGATAGAGTTCCTGTCTTACTCGTCTTTAAGGTCCTAATGGCTGGGCTAGTGCCTGGCTCATAGCAACTGCTCAAAAAAAAGTTTGTCAAATGAATGAATAAGCAGTGGCCGACACGGTGGCCAAAACGTTCTTTCCACACTCGTCCTGGAAAAAACATCTTTTTTATTCAGCTTTCTCTCACTGTCACAACAAGGACACAAATTGTTCTGCTAAAGGAAAAAGACAAACTGACCTTGTGCACATTACCAAAAGAGTAGAAAATAACTAAATTCCTCCCTTCTGAGTTTGGGAGAAGAATTTTTGGACCTTTTTGAGAGAAAGGCAAATGAAAAGATATATGCTATTTTTTATGATGATTAGGAAAATACCTCCCTGGAACCACAAGTCACATTCTGCGAGTTGGGGCCACAATTAGAGACGGTCAACATTACTCTGGGTTTTGCTTAGTTCTTCCTCTTTCTTTCTTTTTTTTTTTATTAAAAATTTTTTTAATGTTTATTTATTTTTGAGACAGAGAGAGACAGAGCATGAACGGGGGAGGGTCAGAGAGAGGGAGACACAGAATCTGGAAGAGGCTCCAGGCTCTGAGCTGTCAGCACAGAGCCCGACACGGGGCTCGAACTCACGGACTGCGAGATCATGACCTGAGCCGAAGCCAGACGCTTAACTGACTGAGCCACCCAGCCACCCCAGTTCTTCCTCTTTCTATGGCAAAAAGCATTCTTTTTTTTCCCTCTCTCCTTTTTTCATTGACGAGGAGCCCCAAATTCAACTCTCTCCTGGGTTCAGGGGAGGTGAAGCCTCAAAGCAGAGACATACCTCCTAGCAAAGGCTTCCCCTTTGAGTCTTATCCCCTGGCAATCCCTTCATTGCCTTACTACTCCAGGTTGTCCTCTGTATGGCAGGCAGCAGAGTGATGGAAGGAGTCACTTGTCCTCAGTTTAAATCCCGTGGGTTATTTCACCTTTCAGAGTCTGAGGGTCCCCATCTAAGAACACCCATCTCCCAGGAAGCTGCAGTAAGGGGGTGCCTACACCCAGCAGGCCTGGGGTTAGTTCCTGTTTGCTCGTCCTGTGCAGGTTCCTCCTCTGCCCGGCCCCTGGCACATCGTTGCTCTCTTCTGAACCTCTCCCCTGCTTATCTTTGTTGCCTATCCTTAACCTATCCCCCACCCCCAACTTTTTAAAAACAGATTTTATTTTCTAGAGAAGTTTTAGGTTCACCACAAGATTGGATGAACTTTCAGGGAGTACTCATCGATTCCCTCACCCCACACCCACACAGCCTACCGCCACCGACAGCCCACACCAGGGTGGTACATTTGTTACAGGACATCAGCCTGCACGGATAGGTCATCACCAAAGGCATCACCTGCACGGATAGGTCATGAGATAGGTCTCATTACACGGAGACTCATTCTTGGTATTGTACATCCTATGGGTCTGGATGAGTATGTAAGGATACATTTCCATTAACGTGGAATAATTTTACTTCTCTAAACATCTTCTGTGCTCCCTCAATTCTTCCCTTCTTCCACCCTAACCCCTGGCCACCCATCCCCTTTTTATTTTTTATTTATTAATTTAAATTTTTATTTATTTATTTTGAGAGACAGAGAGAGAGAGAGAGAGAGAGAGAGAGAGAGAGAGAGGGCACACGAGCAAGGGAGGGGCAGAGAGAGAGAGAGAATCCCAAGCAGGCTCCACAGTCAGTATGTGGAGCCCTACCTGGGGCTCGAACTCGTGAACCATGAGATCATGACCTGGGCTGAAACCAAGAGTGAGACGCTTAACCAACTGAGTCACCCAGGCACCCTGATTTATTTATTTATTTATTTATTCATTCATTCATTCATTCATTCATTCATTTATTCATTTATTAAGTTTATTTATTTTGAGAGAGAGCACACACGCGAGTGAGCAGGGAAGGGGCAGAGAGAGAGAGGGAGAGAGAGAATCCCAAGTAGGCTCTGTGCTGTCAGCCAGAGCTCACTATGGGGCTCGAACTCACAAACCATGAGATCATGACCTGAGCTGAAACCAAGAGTCAGATGCTTAACCGACTGAGCCACCCAGTTGCCCCCAACCCATCCGCTTTGCGGAACTGTGCCTCCAGTCCTGCCTCATCTCCCCTTGGATGTTCCTTACACCCCGAAAACTTAACAGACACAAAACCAAACTCTTGTTTTCTCTCCTCAAATCTATTCCTTGCTGCCTTCCTCACCCCCAACCAGCACTCAAATTATACACCGATTTCTCTCTACCTCCATGGCCACCTCCTCAGTCCAAGCCATCATCCTTTCTCCCTGGAATCCTTTCCTAGCTTCTCAGGGTCTCCTGGTGGTTAAAGAGTTTCAGTCACCTTCATCATCTGAGCTCTATTTCAAAAGTGAAAGAAAACACAACGCAGAGTCCAGGCCACTCTGTTGTATGTCTCCAGAATCCCTCAGACCCTGCCACTTCTTTGGGCTCCAGAGGTTCCCAACCACCGACACCTGCATCTCTGTGCTGAGGGCTTTCTTCATAACTGGGGAGGGGGATGGGCCCATCCCTCCAGGAAGGCAGAAATGAGAGAGAATTAACCCCCTTCCTGGCAGCCAGCCTGCAATGGCCGGGTGAACGGATTTGGTGTAGAAATACCACAGCTCCCCGGCCACTTGGGTAGATGAGCTGAGCTGTGTTTCCCGGAGTGTCTGCACCAGTTAAGTTCTAGTCACCCACAGAAGTGACTTAACCACGCCCTCGCTGGCCATTTCCCCATACGATTTGTCTCAGGGTCTAGGAGAACCCAAACTAGGACACAGCACTATAAAAATTGTAACACAAAATGCTATCCCCAGGCTGGTCATAGGATTTAGGTAGAAATATTCATTTGTAATGTGCTCTGGGCCAGGAGTGCTGGTCATGGGAACCAGGTTGAAAAGCGGAGGATGAATGCCACCCTTCTTAGCCCCATCAGCTTCTCTCTGTAATGCTAAGCGGAACTTGGTTTGGAGACACTACAGAAGTCTAAGCGAGCCTTCCTCCTCGCCCTCTCCCCTCCCTGAGGCCTCCTAACCCATCTCTCTGCCTTCACTCTTGCCTCCTTCCCATTTGTTCTTCACTTAAGCAGCAACAGTGGCTCTTCTTCAAACACCAAGCAGGTCAGTTCATGTCCTACTTAGAACTCTCCAATGGCTCCCCAGTGCATTGGAGTAAAACCCAAATTCATACAAGGCCCTACACAGTCTGAGCCTCTGCCTCCTTTCAGAAAACACATTGGGCTCCTCCCACCCCATTCCTGCTTCAGCCATATCGGTCTATTCCTACTTTGCCCACACAGGACGTCCAGCACAGGATGTGCTCTTTGGTGGGAATGCTGTCCACTCACATCTGGCTAGCTCCTTCTCCTTATTTAGGTCATGGCTTAGCTGTCATCCTCACCAAGAGGACTTCCTTAAAGACCGTGTGTGTTGGGGTGCCTGGGTGATTCAGTCAGTTGAGCATCTGACTTCGGCTCAGGTCATGATCTCACAGCTCGTGGGTTCGAGCCTCGAGTTGGGCTCTGTGCTGACAGCTCGGAGCCTGGAGCCTGCTTCAGATTCTGTGTCTCCCTCTCTCCCTGCCCCTCCCCTGCTCACACTCTGTCTCTCTCTCAAAAACAAACAAACATTAAAAAAAAAAAAAAAAAGGCTGTGTGTGTTATTCTCTCTCGGCCCTTGTTTGTATCCTTTGTTCAGACACATACAAGCCCCAATAAGGGCAAGGGCTGCTCCTATCTTATTCATTACTCTGTCCTCAGCACCTAGCACAGTGGCTGGCATGTGGCAGAATCCTAGCCCATTTAGACGAGTCTGGTTGAAGACCTGGCTAAAAACACACATATATAGGCACTTCTGACCTCCCCAGCTGACACTTATGTCTCCTAAATGCCTTTGGCAGCTATCATCAACATAATTCTTTTGGAGATAAATCCTGTGTGTTTGATCAAAAACCTTCTGGGGTGCCTGGGTGGCTCAGTCGGTTAAGCGTCCGACTTCAGCTCAGGTCACGATCTCGCGGTCCATGGGTTCAAGCCCCACGTCGGACTCTGGGCTGATGGCTCAGAGCCTGGAGCCTGCTTCCGATTCTGTGCCTCCCTCTTTCTCTGCCCCTTCCCCGTTCATGCTCCGTCTCTCTCTGTCTCAAAAATAAATAAACATTAAAAAAAATTAAAAAAAACACAAAAAACCCTACCATTGCCTTGAGCCAATATTTGAATCATGTTGTGTGTCTTAATCATTTCTGATGGCTATCTTATTTTGCAGCTTGAATGACACTTCACTTTTCTGAAGCCCCTCATTGCTTGAGAGTGTATTTCCTAAAAACAAGGACATTCTTTTTCATAATAACCATGGTACAATGATCAAAATCTAGGATATTAACATCAACACACAACTGCCTGATCCCCAGACCATATTTAATTTCATCAATTGTCCTAAAAATGTCCTTACAGCTGGCCACACAATCTTCCTCACCCCTCCATGATCCATTCCCAAATCACACCTTGCATTTGGTTTTCTGGTCTTTTAAGTTTCCTTTAATCTGGAACAGTTCCTTACTCTTTCTTTACCTTCCTTGTCCATCACTGTGTTGAAGGACACAGGCTGTCCCTTTGGTAGAATGTCTCTTAGTCTGCTTGTCTGGTATTTCCTCACGATAAGATTTGGGTTGAACCTTGTTGACAGGTATACCACTGAAGTGTTGTTCCAGAGCTTACTTAACCAATCTGCTATTGGTGGAGGTTTGTGTTGCTTGAAATTTCTCTCCCTATTATGATCTTTATCCATCCTGTAGGCCATCTTTGCACACATTCTTATCTGTATCTTTGGGGTATAGTTCCACCAGTGAAACTACTATGACTAAGTGTTTTATGTGTATTTATGAGTTTTGGTATGTTTTGCCAAACTGCCTTCCAGAAAGGCTGTGCTAGTTCATGCTCCCTCCACAATGAGTGAAAGTGGTGGCTTCTAGATTTTGCCAACACTGGATCCAAGCAGTTTAAAACCTCCTTTCAGCAACCTCTGCTTCTCACATTGATCTGTCTCCTATTCCGGTTTCTTGAATGTGTGACTGGTTGGTCCCAAGAGCCTAGAAGTTGTTTAAAGGCAGGACTCGCATGTTTTACTCATCTTTGTGGTCTCCCACGGTACCTAAGTAGGCTCTCTGCCTAGTAGTCACTCAATAAATGTCAAAGGAAGGAAATAACAAATGATTGAATGATGACAGCGTTGTTATGCCCAGAATTCGTGATCCCCAAAGAGCGCCAGGGAGCCGAGTCTGATGTAAAAGCAAAAGAGCCTTTATTTGAGCTAGCTCGAGCTCAATCCCTTACCTGCACTGATGCAGAGGTGAGATACCGGGGAGAGAGCGAGTTTCAAAAGGACAAAGGTTTTATTGGGGCCTAGGGGCAGTTGGTGAGGTAATGGCTGTGGCCTCAGCCGATTGACTGAATGGGGCAGGGTCTGAGTCCTGTTAGGCAGGTGAGGGGGGGCGGGTTACTCAAGGGGAGGAGGTGTGGTCAAGGTGAAGGACACAGAACAAGATGGAGTCGGCCGGCGTAGGCCCGCCCTTTCAGGCGTATATGTTCATTGATTCTGTTCTGACATGCTGGGCAGAAATGGCATCAATAGTGGCAGCCCAAATTCCTACCACCAGAGCCTTTATTTACCTAGATTAGCAAGTGGCCCAGCCTTTTACCACTTTCCATTCCTGGGCCTCTCCAGAGCCCTAAAGAATCTTTCATGTTGCCCATATTGATCCTAGGCGTGTTCCTCACCTCAGGCATCTGCCCCATGGCAGACAGCTGCTCTGGGCTTCTCAGCTCCCTTTTTGCCCTTGCTCCAGAAGCTTCTTTGGGCTGCTGCCAGTCTTCTTGCACACAGCTCTGGGTCTCAGTGTGGTCACATGCCTTTCTCTCAATTCCCTAGTGCCAGCTAAGACAAATGATTGTTTTAAAATGAAGGCATGGGGATAACACATGGGAATTACAATGCAGACAAAGGCAACAATAAAGCAGGACCATAAACCATCCTGTTCGCATATCCCATCATCTGCCTAGCTCCATGGGAACACATTAGGGACCATTTTTGTCCTTTGTAATATCCCTCCTTCCCTCAGGTCGCAGGGATCTGCTCCTACATGGAACACCATAGATCTTGTGTCTTTTCCCTCATGCCAGCCCTCCTGCACCCCTCCCCCCACTCTGGGCTTCTCCCAGAAAGAGAATGATCCCCAGCGATGAGCTGTCCCTCTATGAGGACATCCCTTTAGAGTATTATGCAGCACAATTAAATCCTCACTCTTCCCGACTTCTCCATTCCAGAGGAGGAAGTTGGCTTCATTTTCAAACAACTAAAGCCTCTCCAAGTGTTTTCCCCAAATAAAAGAGCCTTCTTCCCCCTCAGATGAATTTTTTCCTTCATCCTTTCCATAACAACAACACAACAAAATATTTACTGTTTGCTCAAATAGTTTGTGACTCCTTTTAGTCATCAACATCTCAGAAAAGCTGGAGCCAGGTCACAGAGCACATAGCCTATACGGCACACTCACTATGTTCAAAGCCTTATTATGGGCTCTGCTCTGTTAAGAGCTACTTGGGTAAGAGGCCCCCAGTCATGTGCAAAGAGAAGCTGCTTTTCATTTTCCCAAGGGTTTGAGATGTTGGAGCAGGAGGTTGACAGGGTGAGCGGAAGTGGGACAGGAGACCATGAGGAAAGTAAAGACACAGTTCAGTTTTGCCCTGTCTTTGGTTCCCCCTCAAGTGGGAAAACTGACGTATCTCAGAGAGAAGGGGGAGGAGCGTGAGGGCCGCAGGAAGGGAGCTTGTGGAGCGCTGACCCCCACGGCAGTGGGGCAGCACAGCTCCTGGTTTGGAGTTTCCTAATGGGGAGACTTAATGTGGCTCAAACCTTCTTCCTTCGGAGGAGTCCCACCCCACGCCATGCAAAGCAATCTGTTTGCCTGTTGCCCTCCCGTTGCTCCCCGAGTGGGTCAGCTTGCTGACCTAGGTGTTCTGTTTGTTATTTCTTCCTCCTCTCCTCTGCCTCTCCCTTCTGTTCATCTCTTCTCACCACCCCCACCCCGCGACTCCTGCAAGATTGCTGCCGCTCAGTAAAAATGCTGCAGTTTTGAATCATTCGAGAAAACCATGCAGTAGAATGGAGCAGTGCTGCATCTAGACTCAGGCACTGGTCTGGGGGTCCCAACCCTGCAGCTTTCTGGTTAAGGGTCTTGTATTTCTCTGGCCTGTAATTTTCTTATACTTCAAATGGGACTAATAGTATCTACCTACTTTTCAGGTAGTTTGTACCTTGTTGTTCAGCACATGAATATCATTCATCACTTGCTCTGATCCAAGTATTCACCTATCACTTTTTTTTTTAATGTTTATGTATTAAACATTAAAAAGTTTTTTTAATGTTTACGTATTAAACATTAAAAAGTTTTTTTTTAATGTTTACGTATATTTGAGAGAGAGACAGAGACAGAGAGAGAGTGGGGAATGGGCAGAGGGAAAGGGAGACACAGAATCTGAAGCAGGCTCTAGGCTCTGAGCTGTCAGGACAGAGACCAATGCGGGGCTCAAACTCATAAGCTGTGAGATCATGACCTGATCTGAAGTCAATGCTTAACTGACTGAGCCACCCAGGTGTCCCTAAACATTTTTTTTTTAATTCAGGTGAAATTCATGTTAATGAAATAAAAGTAATCATTTTATTTATTTTTAAAGATTTTTTTAAAGTTTTTAAATGAATCTCTACACCCAATGTGGGGCTTGAATTTACAACCCCGAAGCCAAGAGTTACATGCTCCACTGACCAAGTGAGCCAGGTGCCCCCAAATTAATCTTTTTAAAAAATTTCTTATTTTTAAGCAACCTCTACACCCATTGCAGGGCTCAAACTCACAACCGTGAGATCAAGAGTCATATGTGCCACTGACTGAGCTAGCCAGGTGCCCCCCAAAATTAATCATTCTATTTTTTAATTTTTAAAAAATGTTTGAGAGAGAGAGCAAGAGAGTGCACATGTGCAGGTGGGGCAGAGAGAGAAGGAGAGAGAGAATCCCAAACAGGCTCTGCACTGTCAGCGCAGAGCCTGATGTGGGGCTGGAACCCACCAACGGTGAGATCATGACCTGAGCTGAAATCAAGAGCCTGTTGCTCAACTAGCTGAGCCATCCAGGTGCCCCCAAAAGTGAACAGTTTGGTGGCATTTAGTACATTCACAGTGTTGGGGGACCACCATCTTTATTTAGTTCCAAAACATTTTCATCACCCCAAGACGAAGCCTAGTCCCCCAGTAGGCAGTTTTCCTATTTCCTCTAGCCTAGCCCCTGACAACCACCAATCTATAATTCTGTCTCTATGAATTTTCTGGAAATGTCATATAAATGCAGTGAGACACTGCCTTTTCACGTCTGGCTTCTATCACTTAGCAAAATGTTGTTGAGGTTTATCCACCTGTACCCTTGCACTTCATTCCTTTTTATTATTAAATAACATTCCATTCTATGGACACACCACAATTTGCTTATTCAGGCTTCTGCTGGTGGACATTTGGGTTGTTTCCATCTTTTGTCTATTGTGATCATGCTGCTGTGAACATTTGTGTACAAATGTGTCTTCTTCCTCTCCAGTATATATGTGGGAGTGGGAACTGCTGGACCATGTGTTAATTCTGTTTAATGTTTCAGAAACACAGATGTTTTTTTAGGGAAGAAAAAAATTAATGTTAACAAAATCAGGGGTGATGGAATGTTGCTACATCTTGGTTATACAAATATATACATTTGTCTAAACTCACAGAACTGGACACCAAAAAAAGGCGAATTTCATTTCAAGTTTAAAAGATGGATGACAAAAAAATGTTCATTAATTCTTTAAAAAATTATTGTTTCATTGTTACGGGAGAAGATTGGTAATAATAAAATGTTCATCCATGGACAGCTAGTTAAATGAGTCATGGTCCAGCCGTTCAAGGGAATGAACATCCCGCATCCTAAATAAGAACAGGCTAACCTTTCCCCCACCTCTTCACAAAGAGTGTCCAGATTCAGCCCAGAGAGGAGGGGATTCCTTGGAATCCTCGTTGGATCCTGAAGCACATGAGGGTTGTAGAGCTTTGAGATGTAAGTAATGGAAACATTCCATGACCCAGTAATCACTTCATGAGCAAAATTCCCTTCGTAGTATGTAGGAAGAGTTTGCATCATATACCAGCTGGCTTAGCCCACCCATGGACAGATTTTAGGCCACAAAAACGTGGACCCTGAGGCTTACTTTTGCCATTTGGGGGCTGGCTGCAGCTCTTCAGAGTTCATGCTAGATGGCATCCTCTCCCTATGGATGGAGGAGACCAGCTACCAGGAATGAGTGCTCCACCTGCCAGCTCCTGCACGAGCTCATTTTTACGTCACAATACCCGTGCCTTTGCTTTTACAGGAGGGGCTCAGCCTGGCCCAAATCAATTGGTCCAAATTAGATATGATATTCCATTTCACGTAACTGTCAAAAAAGCCATCTGTGCAAAGCATTACATTTTTAAACTCCGAGTATTTGACAGATCCCATTTAGCATATAACTGGCTGGCTGGGACTTCAAGGAGGGAGCAAGTATGCCCTCCTTTTATTGGGTCAAATATTCACGTACCTGCCATGGCTTATTTTAGGACAGTAAAACCTTCATATTCATGTCTTGGAGATAATTGGGCCCAGAGTCTCGGGAGTAAGAGAAAGTTTATGTTATTGCAGCATTAAGGTCAAAACTGCTGGAGAGCCCCTTTCACCTATGAGTCATCTGGCTTTAAGGGCGCCAAATTTTGCATTCAATTCATCTCACCTCCTCTTTAAGAAGAAATTCTACCTTTATTGTCATGATGGTATCCATAGTTCCACTGTAGGCCTCCAGGCTCCAACAAATGAACCTGGATTTGGTCACGTCTGGCCTCATAGATGCTACTCATAAGAAGACCAGAAGTGGGTTTTTTGTTGTTGTTCTTTTTTGATGATGGTTTGGATTCTTTTCTTATCTGTATTAACAGAAAATCATTGGCTTTTAAGTAGATTACTAGAAAAGAGACTATTTTTCCTCCTTCCACTCTGGATTAATTTTTATACTTTTGCTGTGCAATTTCCTTACCGAGTTAAGCATTTTCCTCCACCTAAATCTGAGTGCTCAGTGCTGAACGAAACAAAAAATGTCCAGCTTTCTGTGCACCATTTTTGGAGTGACTATCTTGTGTTTCACTCTGTCTGAAAAGTGAATTAAAATTTGTCTGCTTAGTTAAAAAAAAAATAATTGTGCTATCAGTTTAACTACTGGGCTGATTGCAGGAGACAGCTGGATTTGAGGGTGGAAGTATAGCCAGAGAAGCGGGAGTTCTGGGGACTGAGATTGTCCATGACTTTCTGTGATACTGACCTCTGATACCAGGAGGTAAGTCTCCTACTTTTCCTTTTTAATATCTGATCTGGCAGGGACATGGGGATTTTGATAGTTAACTAGAATGGATTAACCGGATCCCGGAGGCCTAGGTGGGGCTACGTCATGCCATGTTTGCTCCAAGTCAGAAAATATTGCTATATACTCACAACGTGCAAGGCATTTACTAGATTCTATAGACAAGGGAATTGGAAGATGATATAGACACATTTCAGGCCATCAAGTATAGAAGGCAGATACCTAAATGACTAGCCTCACTGCTCACTTACCCGTTGACCTTGGGCAACAGACCTAATTCTCTAAGGCTCAGTTTCCTCTCTATACAATGGAGGCAACAACTTTGTACCTATTCAGGACACAAGCTGATCTACTGTGGAGACATTCCTAACTGAATATGGCGCCAAGAAGGAGGCCTTTCCTTCCCACTAAAGAAGGCCACGTTAAAGTGCTGTAGTTCCAAGAGCATAGAGACCACGTGTGGCTGGGACCATCAGTAGACGTGTGCATATTGGCAGGAACCTCTTTTCTGAACTTGCATGCAAGAACCCAAAAATGGGTGTTTAGATGTCTAAAGGTCATAGTCATCTGACAACAATAGGATGAAGCCTCCCAACACATTTATGAAGATCAGCTGGTTCATCTTGAAACCAAAGGCTGCTAAAGCCCCACATGTTGCTTGGAGGTCACTTGTTTCCAAACTGTGATGTTTCTACTACTACCCCCATTTCATAAATATTGTTAATTAGAATGAATAAATGTTTTTAAAAGTGACTTGACTGTTGGGGCGCCTGGGTGGCTCAGTCGGTTAAGTGTCTGACTTCGGCTCAGGTCACGATCTCGCGGTCCGTGAGTTCGAGCCCCGCGTCGGGCTCTGCACTGACAGCTCAGAGCCTGGAGCCTGTTTCAGATTCTGTGTCTCCCTCTCTCTCTGACCCTCCCCCATTCATGCTCTGTCTCTCTCTGTCTCAAAAATAAATAAATGTTAAAAAAAATTTTTAAAGTGACTTGACTGTAAAGATAAATATTAAGTAAATAGAAGAATGATCAGCGGTCTACAGCATGGCAAAATTTTTAATGTCAAATTTGGTAACCCCTGGGACCATCCACGAAGGGACTTCTCAGAGGAGGGAATGTTACTGGAAACCTCACACTTCCAATCCCACTTTCAGCTCTCATTTCTCCTCTCTTGGAATCTTCCTCTCTGTTTCCAAAGTCCTTGTGTTTGTGTCCAAAACGATCCTTATTCTATTCTATCTTGGTAGTCTGCCTTCCAGTTTGCTTTCCTTCCCACTGGCCAGCTCCCATGGGAAATCACCGTTGCTTTCCCCACAGCGCTTGGCACATGGCGGTAAACTCCGAAGAAGGAAAGAATAAACGGGAGAATGAAAGCATTATCTCCAGCTGTTTCCTGATGATTAGGAAGCTGTGATGCCAGGAAAGGCTTGAAAACTCCAGATCCAGTACTATTCAGAAAGCCAGTTGGATTACTCTGGCAAAAGCAATCTGTATTTTAGGACCAAGATAAGTTTGTGGCTTTCCTGAATAGTTGATTTCTGTTTACAAGAACTCTGACCCAGCAAGCAACGTTAGCCATGTCATACAGGTGCCAAATGAAGAGTGAGACACTGTGGCTTTTTTGCATTTCTGGGTCACCTGATCCCAAGTGGATTTGGAAGCCAGTATTTGACATATTCCCATCCCTCTCAAACTCACCACTTTTCCATTTGGATTTCCATTCTTGCGCTCAGCTAGCAAGATTCTCTACTGATCTATTGATATTTAATAGACGACTCTTTCTCGAATCAAACCCAGTTCTCTAGAAGACTGCAGCTGTTAATGCAGTTAATTGAAAGGAATAAGGCTATAATGGTGGAATTATAGGAAGCTATAATGGTGGAGTGGAAAACCCCCTTAAGTCTTAATCACTTAGCCAACTGCCTGCTTTGCTTTCTTACAATACAATTTAAGTTCACTCTGGCAGCCAAATAGGTCTATTGCAGCCAAGTTTTGCTGGCTAGCCTGAGGTAGCCAGAAATTAAGTGCATAGACTCTGAGTCAGACTGCTAGGTTCAAATCCCACATCTTCTGCTTCTTAGTTGTGTGACCTTAGGCAATGTATAAAACTTCTCCTAACCTGGTGACTTTATAAAAGTGGGCTATGTTCTCTACCTCATCCGGATGTTGTGTTCAATGCAATAATCCATGTAAAGCACTTAGCACAGGACCTGGCCCACAGTTGGATCCAGTAAATTTAGCCACTATCATTCCATTCTCCCTTTGGAATGTCCTAATTTCCTCACAGAGGCACAGATACTTGAAGTGTAACCATTTATTTTGTAGGCAGGATGTCTTACCATGCAGCAGAGAGAGTAGCTAGGCTTTCACTTGCTGAATGACCGTGCAGAACCCACTTATTCTCTCTGGGTCTGTTTCACATCTGTCAAATCAGTCGGGACAGGCAGGATTTTCCAGAGTTACAAACTCAAATGTCTACAAAGGCCAACTAGGTAAAATTAGGCAATCACTGGGGACCTGGGCTGGGTATAAGATAATAAGAGTGTTGGCTAACAACATAATATGATAACCACAGATAGGATAACCAGATAATATGGCTAACCATAAAACTTTGCTACTCAAAGTGTGGTCCACTGACCAGCAGGATTGACAGAACCTTGGTGTTTGTTAGAAATAGCAGAATCTCAGGACAGACCTAGTGAAACAGATCTGCATTTTAACAAGGTCCCTAGGTGATCTCTATGCACATAAAAGTTTGAGAAGGCTGCTTCGGAGCACAAACCATCTAAAGACAATCAACTTTGCTTAGTTTTATTTTGTTTTGCTTTAATGTGCAGTCATACAAACTTTGGGTTCCAACAGGCCTCGGGCTGTAGTTGGTGAGCTCTAAGATGCGGCCAGTTCTAGGATTCAGAGAAATACCCTATCGTTATAAATCACGCCTCTGGGCATGTGGATATATAGCCAAGACCAAGCCTGGCTGGGTTGCTTAGAACAGTAATTCCTACAGTGGAAGATGCCTAAAAAGTCATCTGCTCAGCTCCCAGTCTTCTGACAGGCATACGGTTATTGCCTCCACTCTGCAGACAAGATCAAGTGAGGCTCAGGGAGACCCCCAGACCCAAACCCAGACACCAGGAAGCGGTGGTGGTGGGTATATGGCATCAGGCACAAGACAATGCTGTGCTGTTAAAATCTGCGACCATTCCGGTTTCCAAGGCTTCGAAAGTCTATTAATTCCTGTACATTCTCCAATGTGTAGTAATTGTTCTCTGTTTCTCCCGGCACCTCCCTGCCACTTCCTGGCAGCCCTAGGGACAGAAGGTTTCCTCCTTTTTGGCAGAGAAGGCCCAGAGCCGGGTTTCTGAACGGATATCCGGCCCACAGGATGCAGAGGAGGCAAAGCCCTCATTGTTCCTTGGGGCCAGCCGCCCCTCCCCCAGCCCGGAGGACACTCGTCGCCGACCACGGGTGACTGAGGGCCCATTTCCCAGGAGTGGGACGTTCAAAGGAAGCAAGGGAGAGAGGCTGAGAGTAGATCTGAAGGCTTGATGTTCTGAGCAGACAGCTGAAAGGCGCTCAGAGCCCCAAGATAAATACGCTTGGAATCTGAAAACGTTATCTCCAACACAGGCTCCCTGCCGTTACTCATTACTGTTGTCCACGGCCGACTCGGGCGATTCCGTGTGCGTTTTCATAAATCGGAATGTTTGATTGTAACGAGGATCGTGGAATCGCGGGTCCCGCTTGCTGCAAGGCACTTTATTAGCAGAAAGGAGCCGCTTCCCACGCCCGGATCTCCCGAGTGCCCGCCAGCGCGCGGAAGCGGTGCCGAGCCCTGGGGGGCGCGGTCCGCGTGGACCTGCCGCCGCGCCGCCACCCCGCGGCCACCAGGGGGCGCTCAGGCCGCACGGCTACCCACGCCGCCACCAGCGCCGGGTCGCCGCCGACTCGCAGACCCCTTCGCGCCCTCGGCGGAAACAAAGTACACCTTTGTCGGCGTCCCGGCTCGTGTGCGTGTGAGACCGCGCACTCTGGCCGGCCGCAGCGTGCGGAGCCCGCCGGGCTGACCTTCCTCCCACCCGAGCACGCCCGGAGGGGCGGCCAGGACCGGCGCCGGCTCCTGCCGGAACGCGGCGCTACGCCCGCCGCCGCCGCCGCCGCCGCCGCCGCCGCCGCCGCCGTGGCCCGTGGACTTCGCTTTCCCGGCTCTCGGCAAGGCGGGAAGCGGGCCAGAGGGAGCCCGGCCCCGGGACTGGGGGGGCTCCGACTCGGCCGAACCGCCTTCGATTCGCCCGCTGCCCCCACGCAACCCCGCGCCCCTATCCTCCCCGGGCCGCGCCCGCCTTGACTCTGGGTGAGAGTCCCGGGGCGGGTCTCGGACTCCGGCAGCCGCGCGCCAGTCTGGCCCCAGCGCCGCGGGTCCTGAGGACTCCAAGTCCCAGCAGGCCCGGCCCTGTGAGCGCCGAGACAGGAGGCGCGGCCCGCCTGGCGCCTGCGCAGTGCGGCCGCCCAAGCCTGCTAGTACCACACCCCCGGGAGGGACGGAGGGGAGGCAGAAGCATCCGAGGCATTAAAGCATCCGAGGGAGCCGGAGGGGTGGAGAATGGAGTGACAGAGAAACGCGGAGGGTGGGGGGTGGGGGGGAAAGTGTTGAGGGAGGGGGGAGGGGGGACACAGAGGGAGGAAGAAGCGGCGGCGGCAGCTCCTCTTCGCAGAGGGGGAAAACTCCGAGGGATAAGAGCAGGAATAATGCGGTAGGCAAGGCGGGCTGCTCGCTCCCGGCTCCCGGCTCCGGCAGCAGCAGCGGCAGCCCGAGCAGCGGCAGCAGCAGCGGCAGCACCCCCAGCAGCTGACAGCCCCGCCGGCAGGCTCCCTCGCTGACCGCCGACTGTCAATGGAGCTGGAAAACATCGTGGCCAACACGGTCTTGCTGAAAGCCAGGGAAGGTAAGAGGCAGGGCTGGTGCGTGCCTGGCGTATTCGCCACGGGCCAGGGTGCGGGTGTCGGGCAGCGAGTAGGCTGGGGTTGTGCGTGTGCAGGATGCCTGCAGTGAGTTGGTCGCGAGCAGGACACCTCGGAGAGCTGCTCTGCAGGCGCTTCAGGGTTCCTGCCCTTGGGATCACAGAATCTGGACTTGGGTAGAGAACGAGAAACGTAGAGGTTGCAGGGATTAGGATGTTAAAATATCCCTTAGTTTCCGGCTCTAACCTTACAGACCGTGCCTTCTCGGCAGCTGTTGAAAGGTCAGTTGGAAAAGCATTCATTCAGGAAGAGATGGGCAAACATGCAAACAAAATAGCTTTTCCAGTCGGCCCGGGATGGTTCTGTGAGTGTGAATTGGTGTGTGTGTGAATTGGGGTGTGTGTGTGTGTGTGTGTGTGTGTGTGTGTGTGTGTGTGTGTTGGGCGGGGAGGGGGGGGAGTGGAATTAGCAGAAGCCAAGTCTTTGCTTGCGCAGGCTGAGTTGATATAGGCTATTGCTGGAAACCATCCGCTGGGAATGTTTCTTAGGGAAATCCCGTCGTGTGGAAGGAAGCTTTTTAAAGGCAAAGTAAGATGTTAAGGAATTAGCCTGTTCATAGAATAACGGGAGAATGGCTGTACAAATCACCTAGAAAATAATTCGGTATTTCAGAGTTGGGTTTTTTCCCCTTTGGTGATGGGAGGGAGAGGTAACTGAACTGCCTGATCTGGGTTCAGTTAAAAAAAAAGGAAAGGTAAGTGTGCTGGGTGCTTAGATGCATTTTGGGTGCAAATTATTAGATTTCCTGCATTTAGCTGGCAGGAAATATCGTCAAAACGAAGTGGGTAAAAGCCCCGGTCAAAGCTATAAACACACATTTGGCCTCTTCCTTGAGATGAAAAGAAAAGAGAAGAAAAGAAAAAGTGGCCCAGAAACTTAGATGCTTCCTAAAATGATTGCATGTAAACATACATACATATTTAGGAACACCTGGAATTTATGTAACATCTCTTTTGCCAAGATTTGAGCTCTGGCGTGCAGTCGTTTTACAAAAAGGGGAAGTGGTTTTTCTCTTTCATGGGAGGAGGCTTTATTTGACGCCCCAGGTAGAAGGGAGCCTAAGTAAGGTCTTGACTTCAGAAGGAGACTCAGGGGGCAGTGCACAAAAATGCCTTAGCTACTTCATATTTTCATTCACCCGCTTTGATGAATGAAGGAAGAATTTCTGGCTCGCAATAAAACGATTCATGTTTACCCAGCCAGTTCCATCACCTTGTGGCTCTGTACACGCTGTGCGGGTGGGTGATGCACAGCCCAGTAACTCAACCCAGGCTTCACGTCGTAATTTCGTCGTCACATGTGCTCTAAACCAGCCGCCTGGAAGGTTTGCTTTGAAAACCCCAGCAGAGTTTAAAATATGCACGTCCGTCCCCGCTCCATTGGTCAGCTTTGGTGAGAACAGATTTGTAGGCGAGGCTGTTACTTGGTGATTTCAGGTTGTAAGCCCTGAGCTTTTTTCTTTTTACCTAACCTGGCATTTTAGCGAACAGGATCGAGGTGAGATCTAGTGGGCTCTCCCCTGGACTGGGCTGTGCGTCCTGGAGGGAAAGAAGAGGCGAAAACAGCCCCCCTCTCGCCGCCTTTGCGACCGCCACCTAGTGGCGAGACGTGGTGGCATATCTTAGGGCTTGGGGGCTGGGAAAGTTTTCCACCCTCCCTCCATTCTGAAATTATTTCTTGGGAAATCGCTGGATATGGTGGTGCTGGAGGCTTTGCAAATTTCACTGGTTTCTCCCCTAAGGAGAAATTCTGTTCTTTAGATTTGCTGCTCTACACATCCGTTTGCCTGGGGCATGCTGTTTTCTTCTTTCAGCATTTGGTGGCTTCTTTTAAAATGTTTTGCTTGGAGTTGGCAAAGTGTTATCAATTTTCTCTCCTAAACTGGTCTCTCTCGTTTTTTTTTTTTTTTTTTCCACAGCCTGATATTTTTGTTTGGCAGGTTAACAAATTGGGTTTTTCAGAACAGTAGGGAAGAGAACTGAAGGCCGGAAGCCTATATGGAATGACCGAATTACAGTGATTAAAAGTGCTGGAGAATGTGCCTTTCACTTCCTTTGCGTTTGGAAGTCTTTTCAATTTCTCGGGGAGTTTGGTAGTCATCTCACAGTGAGAAAATAGCTTTGGACGATGTCTTTGAAATGGAGAGGGCCTTGTCTGTAAGGAAACAGAGAGACTGACACATGAATGAGAAAAATTAATCACTGACATGGAAGTTGCATTTTTTAATGTGTCTTTCTTTCCTTTTTTCTTATGTTTAAAGAGAATCCACGATTTTAAGTGCTTCCACTTTCTTCTCACTGGGTCTTTATTAAATATGTGAGCACATGGCTTCTAGTTAGTGTGGAAGGTTTTAGAAATAAAAGCAATTTTGGGGGAAAACTCCTTAGTTTGAAAGAGTGACTTCACGTATATAACTGAGAAGAGAAAAATAAATTTTCTAAATATTCAGAAATGAAAATTTCAGTTTAATGAAACATCTAACGTAAAATTTCTAGTATCTTTAATAATCCAAGTTGTTTAGAATGTTCTAAAGCACTTCTTACTTGGAGATTCTTGTGAAAGGTTACAGATGAGAAATATAATGGGCGTATGTGAAATTTAATTTAGTTCACTTAACAAAATACATTGTAAACAATTTAAAATGTGGCTTTCAAGTAAAAGTCACATTTGTCCCAAACAATAGAGAAACAGGCCTTGAAGAAAGACAGACACACTTTGGAAATGTTATAAAGGAAATTGTAGTTGTCCATGTTGGTGGGTAATTTTGGGGCCTATCTTTTGTTATTATTATGCATTCTTAAAGGCAGATGGCTTCTTAATTCACTGTATATTCAAATTCTTACCATAATAAAATATGTATGAGGGGAAAACATGAATATAGCAATAAAATAGAAAATCTATAAGTGGATTAGAGTCAAATGATTCATTGTTAGTCATTACAAAACAAAGCAAACTCACGGCACCTTTGTGAAAATTGTTTTGGAATAAGAAAAGATAGATCTCGGAAGATGTAGGTTCAAAATTTTAAACCATCCAAATGTATGTTGTGGGCTGTTTATTTGTCCTGGTCTCATGAGAAAACATTGCCTTGATCACTCTTAGGAACTTCAGATTACTCTCCTAAAAAGTGGTTAAGGAAAAAGAGAAGTTGAGGCTGAATTCATGCCAGTTTATGGAAATGAGCTAAGTGATTAAGCATTTAATGAAAAGAGATCCAGACTAACTCTCTCTCTATCTATCTGTTTACATTTTAGAATCTCAGAAAATTGGCACGCAAGCTGGCGTTGAAATAATAGTGAGAAAGAGTGTTTGCAGAATTCCTTTTGTGTGTTTCTTTTCAGTTTTATTGTTGCAGTAAAGGTTTTTATGTTTTTCTCATATTCTAGATCTCTCGCCTCACTCATTGAGTGAACAGCGATGAGAAGCCATTCTGCCCGGGCTCACCTTCCTTCACAGGGCCAGCAATGGCCATATCTGATTGATAAGGACGACAGAGGGAGTACTGATCATATTTTCCCGCTCATGATCTTAGCAGACACTGAGCACAGGAACCCAGAAGTCAGAAATGTAATGACTTGGCCATTGGTCACACTTGCCAAAAAGCAGAGTGCGTAGGAACTTTTCTGTCCGACAACTCTGTGACTTGTTGGCCTGGCTCTTCCTGATGAGATAGGGGCCTGGGGAAAAGGTGAAGCTGTGTGCTAGCAGAGGCTAGGGATAGTAGGAGGAGGGAGGGAATCTGTGAGGGGCAGGCTCTTCCCCCACAGCCTCAGCATTCCACAACAGGACCGAAAGTCCGTGTCTCGCCACCCCCTACCCCCGCTCCCCATCCTCTTTGCCTTGCACCCCTAGTTCATGATGATAAAACCGACATGTCCGTATATTTCGTTATTAGAACGCTGGAATGTCTCTGAAGCTTAAGCCTCCTTACTGCCGTCGGCAGGCATACTGATTCCACCCCGCGGCCTCTCGCTTCGATCTTAACCGTACGGGAGAGCAAGAGGAACAGCGTTCACCCTGGCGAAAAGCTGCCTGGCCCATTAAGTACAATGCCGATAAATGAAACTGCCGTTGATTTTCTCTAAGTTTCTTTTCAGTACTGACAACTGTAAGGTACAGACACCAAAAGCGATGTTTTCAGAAGGCCTAGCTCTCTTACAGAAAGACTTCAAGTGACGGTTTTAATTAATCCAGTTGCCTGTTTTAAAAATCATCGGATAAATGCTCACAAGGCTCTTATCTTCCAGTAGCTTAGCTGCTTCTTGTCAGATTCCAAACTCCAAAAAGCTTGATTCGTGCTGTAGCTCTTGCAGTGGCTTGCTAAATGATACACTTTGGGTCTGGGCTGAAGTCTTTAGTAATGTCCATGCGGATTCAGGAAAGAGCTCAACATATGGCCAAATCCACCTTTACCAAGGGCTATTCACCTCACACCTGGGAGCTCCCAGTGTTCTTGGGAAACCGTCCAGGACTGCGGGCAATAGTTAAAGTTCAGATTTGTTGCCAATATATCTGTGGCTCAAGGTAAAGCATTATGATAGCTAGACATTTGTTTTGAAGTAAAAAAAAAAGTCTTATGGTTACCAAAAGATATCACTGCGGTGGACCATGCAACCGAAAGGAAACTTGAGAACATGAGAGAAGGTGACTACAAACAGGTGATGTGTAGAGAAGGAATTTCAGGAATTTCTCCAGTCCTATTCCCTCCAGCCCCCACACCTCATATCAAAATAGAATAGCGAAGATAAAGGGTTTTAAGGTGTGATTTTAAATGATTAAAATGGCTCATGCGGGCTTAGATAATGGGAGTGATTTCTACTTTAAAACACTTTCTGTTCTATTTCAGGGAAGATTTTATTTTAAAATATCCTAAAGATTGAAAAGATTTTAATCAATCAATCAAACATCTTAAAATTTATCTTTTTGGGGTAAAGACCATGTTGTTCCATTTACTACCATTCAAACGCTGGAGGACACACACCATTTTGTATAAATCATGCTACCCTTTTTTTTTTTTTTAAGTTTATTTATTTATTTTGAGAGAGATCGAGAGAGTGGGAGCACGCACACTCAAGCAGGGGAGGGACAGAAAGAGAGGGAGAGAAAGAGAATGCCTACTTGGGGCTTGAACTCACGAACTTGTAAGATCATGATCTGAGCCCAAATCAAGAGTCAGATGCTTAACCGACTGAGGCACCCAGGCACCCCCCAAATCATGCTACCTTTAATTTTTAAATTATTTTTTAAATAAGAAGGTGCTATTTTATTATTTATTATTTTTTAAATGTTTATTTTTGAGGAGGGGGGAGGGGCGGAGAGAGAAGGGGGAACAGAGAATCTAAAGCAGGCTCTGCACTGTCAGCAGAGAGCCTGATGCGGGGCTCCACCTCATGAACTGTGGGATCATGACCCGAGCCGAAGTTGGGTGCTCAACCAACTGAACCACCCAGGCGCCCCGATCATGCTACCTTTTAAAAAGAAAGCAGTTATTTCCTCACTAGACCATCACCCATGCCCCCTCCAACCATTGGTTAACCAAAGGTTAAGAAAACCATTCTTAATTTGTCTTCGGAGATTCTTAAGAGTAGAATTACTCACTCATTCATTCATTTATTCATTCATTCAGCATCTGTTGTTGAAGGACGCTGTGGGAGGATATCAGCCTTATAGACACGCTGCTAGAGGTCAGGGGCCTGTCATCGTTTTCATGTTAGACTTTTAAAAATTTTGTTTACTTATTTATTTCGAGAGTGAGAGAGAGAGAGTGCACTAACAGGAGAGGGGCAGAGAGAGAGGGAGAGGGAATGCTGTCCCCATGCTGTCAGCACAGAGCCTGATGCAGGGGCTCAAACTCACAAACTGTGAGATCATGACCTGAGCAGAAATCAAAGAGCCCAACGCTCAACTAACTGAGCCACCCAGGTGTCCCAAGTCTTAGGCTTGTTTTTTAAGTTTATTTATTTATTTTGAGAAAGAGGGAGCATGTGTGAGTGGGGAAGGGGCAGAAAGAGAGGGGGAGAGAGAGAATCCCAAGCAGGCTTTGCACCGTCAGCACAGAGCCCAATGTGGGGCTTGAACTCATGAGCCATGAGATCATGACCTGAGCTGAAGTCAGATGCTCAACTGACTGAGCCACCCAGCCGCCCCTTGTCTTGGGCTTTTAAACTGGTAAATCAGATATGAGTAGAACTAGACTTTTTTTCCTCCCAAAAGCTGAAGTTGATGGTGCTGTGACGTGACCTGCATAGCTAGGTTACTGTATTGCCTTCGGCGTTCCTAGAACTTGGAACTTGGTCCTCAGTAGCCTGAGGGACCAAAGTATACTTTAAGGATAATCAAAGGTCATACTTGAGGGACAGGCTGACGTGTGCAGGACAACTGCTAATTTTCCAAGACATTGTGATTTCCTGAAGGTCAGTTCCTGCGTTCCTGCAAATGGAAAACACTCGAAGCAGTGGCAGGAGGACCATTTGGTTGAGACATGACAAGATCCAAGGGGAAGAGTGGTGTGCCGGGGTGCCTTCCAGGTGGAACCTTGGAGCTAGGGCAGTGGCCTGGGTGGGGCTGATGGGCCGCCCTTCTGGAGTGACGACGGAGGAGGCCGCCTTCCTTTCTGGCTTTTTGTTGGGACTGGTTTGAGCACGTCCTCTGTCACCTGGAATGACCTGGAAGGGTTGAAGGCATCTAGTTCTCTAGCTTGGTGTGCTGTCCAAACATGGTAACTACTAGCTGCTTGTGCTATTTACATTTTAATGATTCAAATTAAAAAATTCAGTTCCTTAAGTATGCTAACCACATTTCAAATGCAGTTACTGGGTTGGACTGTGCAGATATAGAATATTCCCAGCACTGCAAAAAGTTCATTTGGACATAGCGGCTCTAGAGTTCTGCATATTCAGTTGAAGAGGGCAATAGCCCCCTAGCTTCTGACATGGAAACTGGGGGGAAGGTAAAGGAGCGAGAGTGAGGGAAATGGGAGGGTGTGGAGAAGAGAGAGGGAAAAAGGCAGAGGCAGGGAGGGGAGCTGGGGGATTAGGGATTAGGAATGAGTCACTTCGGAGAAAAATTTAGTTCAAGGACACTCATAGATATTCGTGGTGGTGATGAGCCAGTCATATTTTTATTTTTTCATATCTTGTTGAGAAATTTGCCTAGATTGAGCAACTATCTGACTTTCCTGATTCAAATTAAGTGCATATTATAGATGCAGACAGAGCCCTATGTTCCTTCTTGAAACTCCTGATGTGAAGATATTTTATTTTATTTTATTTTTTAAAGTTTTTAAAATTTACTTTGAGAGAGAAAGAGAGAGAGTGGGGGGCATGCCCGTGTGTGAGTGCAGGAGGGGTAGAGAGAGGGAGAGAGAGAATCCCCAGTGGGCTCTGTGCTGTCATCAAGGACCCTGACACGGGACTTGATCTCACGAACCGTGAGATCATGACCTGAGCCAAAACCAAGAGTTGGACGGTCAACCGACTGAGCCACCCAGGCGCCCTGAGGATATTTTAAAACAATCATTTTATTAAGAAAAAAAAAGTTATATATACAGTAAATCCACAGAAGGAAGGGGGAAAAAAACCCCCAACAACCCAACTCTTTCTGTGGACTTCAAGAAGGTGTTTTAAAATAAGGGTGAAAATAGGTAAAACAATTTTAAGGCTTTCCATTTCTTCTGAACAGGACAGATTGGAATAAGACGGTGGAGAAAGATGTCAAAAACACACCATCTTTGGATCTGCTTTCAAATGATTTCTTCTTAAAAACTGTCGCCTGTGAGAGTTGAAAGATTTTAAAGATAACCCAGTTAGAGCTGCTTAGAGCAGCATAAGCATTGGAAACAATAAAACAGTTAGTTGCTGTTCTTTGGTGTCTGAAGCAAGGAACTCTATTTGAAGTTGTGCCAGAGTTGACTGGTAACATCCTCCTGACAGAAGTCAGTAATAAATTAGGCTAATTTCCATAGGGCCTGCCTTGTCTCTAGGAATTTGCAATCTGTGGAGTATCAATCTTTCTTTAAAAGGCACCAATGAAATGAACCTGGAAGGACAACTTCCGCGCATTTGGGGAAAGCAAAAGAAACTGAGATAAACAGATAAGATGATTGCCCTGTTGTGCGGTGGCAGAGGCCCACTGTGGCCAGTGCCTTGGCTGCCCCAAGCCTTCTCAGTTGGTCTATTAGTCTGTTCCCTACTTTCCAGACTAGAGATTACCCTGGTTTAATAGATGGGGAAACTGAGTTGAGAGAAAGGAACTCACTTGAACTGTGGGCTTTCCTCGAGCGACCTTCCGCAGTCCTTTAATGTTCCAAACTAAATCTTTCCCCTCCGTGTCATGTAAGCCAAAAAGCAAACTCATTTCTCAGGGCAGTGTGGTTTCTAAATGTAAATGCCCAGGGCGCCTGGGTGGCTCAGTCGGTTAAACTTCCAACTTCGGCTCAGCTCATGATCTCATAGTTTGTGAGTTCAAGCCCCGCATTGGGCTCTGTGCTGACAGCTCGGAGCCTGGAGCCTGCTTTGGATTCTGTGTCTCCCTCTCTCTCTGCCCCTCCCCTGCCTGTACTCTCTCTCTCTCTCTCTCTCTCTCTCTCTCGATCTCTCAAAAATAAATAAACATTAAAAAAATAAATGCCCATGAGGTTGCAATTATGGAAGAGAAAGAGGGTCTCTGTCAGATTTCCTGACAAAGGTAAAATGGGAGTATAATTGCCCTCACACACCCTGATTTCAGGTCAATGCCAATTTGGGAGACATGGGATGAAGTAATTCCTACTAGGTTGTGAATGACTACTGATAGGTGAATCCTCACATTAGGTGTTTCCATTTTATTTATTTGTTTATTATTTATTTATTTATTTATTTATTTATTTATTCAGACAGAGAGAGTGAGCAAGCACGAGTGGGGGAGAGGGGCTGAGGGAGAGAGAGACACCCAGGTACCCCATAAACAGCTTTACTCTAAAATGGAAACACCTAAACACTTTTACTTTATTTTTATTTATTTTTAATTTTTGAAATATTTATTTATTTTTGAGAGAGAGAGAAACGGTGTGTGAGCAGGGGAGGGAGAGAGAGAGGGAGACACAGAATCCGAAGCAGGCTCCAGGCTCTGAGCTGTCAGCACAGAGCCCAACGCGGGGCTCGAACCCACAAACCGTGAGATCACATCCTGAGCTGAAGTCGGACACTCAACTGACTGAGCCACCCAGGTGCCCCTCATTTTATCATTTTTTAAAAATGTTTCTATTTATTTTTGTGACAGAGAGAGACAGATCATGAGCAGAGGAGGGGCAGAGAGAGAGGGAGACACAGAATCCAAAGCAGGCTCCAGGCTCCAAGCTGTCAGCACAGAGCCCAACACGGGGCTCAAACTTATGAACTGTGAGATCATGACCTGAGCCGAAGTCGGATGTTTAACCGACTGAGCCACCCACGTGTCACCAAACAGTTTCATTTTAAAATGGAAACACCTAGGGTGTCTGGGTGGCTCAGTTGGTTAAGCACCCAACTCTTGATTTCAGCTCAGGTCATGATCTCACAGTTGTGGGATCGAGCCCTGTGTCGGGCTCCATGCTGAGAGTGGAGCCTACTTCTCTCTGTCTCTCTGTCTAAATAAATAAATAAGTAGGTAAGTAAGTAAATAAATAAAGTAAGTAAGTAAGTAGAACTGTTTATCAACTCAAATGAATCTGTGACTGAGGAGGGGGCTATATGTGTGCACCCATGGCTCTGGTCCTTTCTGGAGCCCCATTACTGGTGTTCTCCTAGCTGCATCTTCCTCCCTCCCCCATCCCTCACACATACGGACACATCAAAAGAGCAAGGTCAGGCTCTTGGCCTGTCGTCCTGGCAGAGCTTGGAGAGAATCTTGCCACAGAGGCCACAGAATCGCCCCTCAGGGACAGGGTGTTAAACCAGATGGGTGGTGGTGAGGGTATGTCATTGTCAGCGTGCTGCTCCCTTTCCTCGGCAGAGCTGACGCATGGCACTGGGCAGGCCCGTTCCTGCTGGCATTGGCTTACCCCTTGCCGGTCACGTCTGCCCCATGCCCCCCTTCCTGGGGTGCTTGCTACCCCTTGGGAGATCCCTGCCCTCAGGCACCTCTGCCTGATGGCACCTTAGGTGTGTGCTCGGGTCTCTGCAGTTTTCTTTACTTGATTAAAAAGTAGGGGGCTGGGGTGGGGGAGGTGGGGGGAGCCCGCCAGAGTGAGTCCTCTGCCAGATCTCAGGGCATCCCTATCTCCGTCCTGGGGCGAGGCAGCCTTTTCCTCCAGAAAAGCTTTTCAGGGTTAACCTCTTTCCATTTTTCAGTGGTAAACTTTAAATGTTTGCATTTAGAAGACAGTAACGTGTGTGTGTGTGTGTGTGTGTGTGTGTGTGTTGCATTAATTTAGCAGCTTTACTTTCCAAGGATCTTTGCAGCTGAGAGGGTCTCTTCCTAGGGGGTCCCCGTCAAACTTGAGATGCTGGAGAGGCAGCATGATGTCACTGCCTGGTAAGGAGGGGACAGGAAGTCAGGCCTTTGCTCTGGCCCTGCAAGGGAAGGTGAACCTTCTAGCTTAACCAGGTCAGGAAGGGAGGGAGGGGTGAAGGATAGAACTACTCAGCTGCAGGACAGAGGGCGCCCAGCCAATGTAATTGGTGGGCATAGCTGATAAAAGGTCTGGAGAAACGTCATTTGAAAACGGAGTTCTACCTTGGCAAGGGTTTTACACCACTTGTGAAATGAAAACAAGCTGGAGGGTCAGCAAATGGCCCAAGAAAAACAGCTTGGTAATGGCTGATGCAGAAATGTGTTCTGCTTCATCTCGATGTTGTCTGTTAGTGCACTCGGGAGGAGCTTGTTGGGATGTTCGGATAACATCTGTGAGGAGGAACTCCAAGCCCTAGGAAAAATAGGGGAGGGGTGGGGGACAAGGAATTGGGCCCCAAACTTGAATGGCAAAGAATGTCTTAGGATCCAGCTTTTCTCAAGTCTAGTGCTGCTGTGGGTCCGTGTGTCTAAGCCTACAGTCACTGATTAGGGAGGGTGTCTGTCAAATGAGCACGTGCCTGGTCTGTTCAGGAAACACTTGATGGATGCTCCAAGTTGCGTGGGGGAGAGGGGGGGAGCAGAGAAAGTAAGATCTTCAAGAAATGGCCTTGATGTCACAGTAGATGGTAAATTAGGAAACGATTCGGCGTGGTTAAGAAAGATTAACGGAGGGTATAGGGCAAATTGGAAAATGTTTTCCAAATGTTTGTCTTAACTGTGAAAAATGTCTGGCAAACTCCCCCACCCCCACCCCCAATTTGGAAGGGGTTTGTTTTATTTGTTTTGGAAGAAATAAATATTTGCATTAGATCAAAACATTTGGGGCAAACAGTTCTCCCCAGTTCTGAGGCTCTGTGTGGGTTGGAGGAGATGTTTCATGCTCGTGACGTTCATACCTTTTTTGGCTAAATCGAAGGCACCTTAGGACACAATCTTCACATGTTTTTCACATCACCACTTGAACGAGGCTGAGCAAATGGAAAGAAAATAGGAAGCCAATGATCCTTCCAGACCTAGGAAAGGCTGATGGCCTGCCCTGTGAAGGATGCAGTCATTATAGAAACGTTGCCTTTCTGCTTATGGGCAAAGAGGCTGGATCCAATTAAGACTAGGAAAACGTATGTTAACTTGGAGAAAAAAATTTCTAAACAGGCAATTCTGTAATCCTCTCTGGAGAGGAAGAGGCCAGCATGGCGGGGCTTTATGGATGATGCCAAACCCTGTGATATATAATAATTAGCAACCACTGGTTATTTTGCCACACACTCATTCTACAAACCACTAACCATTGCTTGGGATGGAACGCACCGAGCCTAGATATTTGCCCCAGATGTCTTCCCATCAGTACTATCCAATTAGAGGGATTTTGAAAATTAAAGCTTAATTCTCTATAACGTATAACAGAATATAAATTAAAGAAGGACAAACCTGATTTCCTCAGTGGTTCCGTGGGTTACCAAGGTGAAGGTTAGTTTCCGGGGACGCTTCAAGTACACTTCTCAGTTTACATTTTGGTAACTGTTGGGTGGCTGATGGTTTTATATCATGGTGCCTGGTATTCTCACCACTCTTTCTGGCAGCTTAAACACGTCTTAGGACTGAACGTGAGGGGGTCAAGGATTTGAGAGGTCTGTTCAGAGTCAGCTTGTTCCTGGGCAAGTGCTTAGAAGTGAACCTATGTCTGCGTATCATTTCATTCACCCAGGGTGGGCCTTTGCGCTCTGAATGTCTGCTTTAAATATGGGAGCTTGGGGGTTCCACGGAAGCGAAAATCTGATGGGAATGGCCCTGGATTGGCTCCTGTGTCGTGCCCAGTGTCATAAATCCAGTATCTGGTGTCTGTTTCCTGTGTACTTGGCACCGTGGCAGGCTCCGGAAAGCGGACAGGTCGAACAATGGAGTCTCCCATCTTTCTAGAAGAATCATTGAGAAATTATAAAGCCCTTTGTGTCCATTGTTTTTTATTTGATCTTTATAATCCTGTGAGTACGCTTTATTCTTCCCGATTCTTGTAGATGAAGAATTGGAGGCTCAGAGGGGTGAACGATTTAGCACAGAGTACTCTCCTAGCTCCAGAGTCTGGACACAACACCAGGCCCCGTCTCCACGCCTGACCCTCTTTCTGCTCTGTCACAGCTGTCACAGCCCTCATCAACCTTACCAGTTATGGGAATGTCAATACTAGCATATATGAGACATTTGAAAAAGAATCCAGTGTGTGGCTGTGACTCACAATGAACTAGAAGTCATTCTGTCTAATTTTTAAGAGTAAAAAAAATTTATTTTCACAGACAATATGCCCGTTTGCTAAAGAACATTCAAACAGCAATGTGGAACATCAAGAGGAAAGTAAAAATCTCTGTCTTCCCATGTGTCCCGGCTACGAGTTCCACCCCTCAGAGATAGTTACCATCCGCATTTAGGTGGACATTTTTCCCGATCTCTGTGTCCACGCATACGTGAACATACACATACATTGTACACAAATGACGCACTGCGCACACACCATTCTGCAGCTGTGTTCAGTCAGCAATATGTTGTAGAGCCTCTGCGTATCTGTGTTTATAGTTTCCCATGAAACGGAGGGGTGTTGGGAAAAATTGTGAAACGCTTTGGAAACCGAGTGTGAGTGTCATTTCAGTGAAATGCTGAGTGTTTTCTACCAAAGCCTGAGGGGTAATCCGGTTCTAAAGGGGTCTGTGTCTTTCATCGTCTTGGGCGAGTTTAATAGTGTATTGAACCAAGCACCTATCGTGGGCCATTTAGGTTTTATGATTTTTAAGTATATTACAAACAGCGTAGGAATATCCTATATGTTGTATAACATCTTGATACACTTATTTAAAGACTCTTAGTTAGTTCTAGGAGTCTCACCTTGAGAATCAAAAGCACAAATGAAAACAGTAGAATACAACAAAAACAAGTCACTGGCCCTCCCTTCCCTCTCTGTCTCCTTCCAAGAGAAGCTTGGCATGAGGGCAGAGTCTGAAGCCTAGGGTCTTCAATATTTATTTCAATATTTTCAATATTTCAATATTTATTTCAATATTATTTAATATTTCGGTTTTTAACTGTTGGAGGAGAGAGTGGCGTTTTCTTCCTGGAGGCATTTGTAGATGTGTTGGCTCATGTGTTGGCTCGTACTCCAGTGCTCGCTGCTGCCTGGAAGCAGCTGGGTGACCAAACTGAGAAGGGTTGCCCATTGACTGGATAATTAGTCTGTATGTGGCCGCGGGCTCTCGGTCATCTCTGAGCTCCTTTCTGCCTCAGGAAAGGGGTCTGAGGACCAGAGGAAGCCCACACAGAATGTGGTGCCAGAGCAGAAGCAGCCTCTAACATAGGACTGGTCCCCAGGCCAGGATTGTCCTCTGAGGCCATTCAGCAGCTCTGGGCCTGAATCCCAGGCTGCCATTTGTTTCCCAGGGCTACACAGTACCACCACATGGGCAGCTTAGAGCCACAGAAACTCGCTGTCTCACTGTTCTAGAGGCCAGAACTCCCTCTGGAGGTGCTAGGGAAGGGTCTGTTCCAGGCCTCTCTCCTTGCTTCCGGTGGCTTCAGGCATTCCTTGACTTGTAGATGTCCATTTTCTTCGCTGTCTTCACACGGTCTTCCTTTTGTGTCCGGAGTTTCCCTTTTTATAAGGACACCAAACTGGATTAGGGCCCAGCCTAATGACCTCGTTTTCACTTAATCACCTCTGTAAAGACCCTGTTTCCAAATAAGGTCACATTCCGAGGTTAGGGTTTCAACATATCTTTTTTTTTTTTTTCTTTTTGTGGGGTGGGGGAGACACAATTCAACCCATAACAAAAAGCCCTACCCATGATCTGAGTCAGAAGCTCCTGGGTAGTACCTAGGAATTTGTATTTTAAAACTCTCCAGGGGCGCCTGGGTGGCTCAGTCAGTTAAGCGGCCGACTTCGGCTCAGGTCATGATCTCACGGTCCGTGAGTTCGAGCCCCGCGTCAGGCTCTGTGCTGACAGCTCAGAGCCTGGAGCCTGTTTCAGATTCTGTGTCTCCCTCTCTCTGACCCTCCCCCGTTCATGCTCTGTCTCTCTCTGTCTCAAAAATAAATAAACGTTAAAAAAAATTAAAAAAAACAAAAAAACAAAAACAAAAACAAAAAAACTCTCCAGGATCGGCCAGGCATGGAAACCACTGCTCTAAAGATTTTCTGACTCTCTCCTGAGATGATGTTGAGCCTCTGCTCCAACCCAGCTCTCCAAATAGGGGTCCCTGCAGCTTCCCTGGCAGTGGGTTTCTGTCCTCTGCTCAAATCTTTCTAGTGTTGGGGAACTCAACTCCCTCCCTCAAGCAGCCCATCCTATTTCGAACTGTTGAAGTAAGAAGAATATTTATTAGATAGGCTTCTTGCTTTACCCATTAAATTGCAAACTCCCTGAGGGCTGGGACCAGGGTCTTTTTCTTTCCTAGTATCTCCCGGGCCTCACCAAATGCTACTGGTAAACCAAAGTCTGCAGTCAAGCCCAGGTATGCCTGGTACATTAAGTCCTCGTTCCGTTCTTTGGAGGCATCCAGAAGAAATGCACCACCCTCTGCTGAGAGGGGCCCTTCTAATATTAGAAGACAACTGTGCTCCCTACTGTAAAATTGAAACCAGAACCTCCCGCCTCTAGGTTCCCAGGTCGGTGCTTTCCTTGCACATCACATTCAAGTAACAGACACATTCAGCCGAGGATCAGACTGTTAGCGGATGGGGGATATTGTGTTGCTAACATCTGGCAGAGCTCAAGGACACAGCCATTTAATAACTTCCCAGAGGTGGGGTCAAGACACCCACTTTCTTTCTTTTCAAGGTAATATTGGTATTTTCTGTTGCTGTTAAGTGTCCTAAGCGAAGATGTTTCGATTCCCGAAAGGTCTATTGAACCTCTCGCAAAAAGGTTGAAGGGGAAGGCAGAGGTGCCATCGACATGCTGTGTGGGCTTTGGCACATCACTTGACCTCCCTGAGCTGTATAAATGTACGCTTTGCCCGTGTGGTTTCCAGAGTTCTGTTTACCCTTCAGATCTGAGAATTTGCTGGGTGTATTTTCCACTGATAGTAATTCATCTGCAGGTACTTCACAATAAGATTCAAGGTTTATTTGAAGAGCAGCCAGAACACGTTAAAATGGAAATTACTCCAAGGAAAGAATTAGTGCTGGGAAGGGTTACATTGTAATAGAAACAAACAGGAAAAAAACCCTCTGCTGCTAATTTAACTGATGCCTGCAATCTAAGAAAGGCAAATGCATGATTCTAGTGCATTTTCTTTAGTGGATTATAGAAAGGAAAATTAAATCAAAGTCAAAAATAAACATTTTGATTGCTCTTCACTGTATTATCTTAATAAACAGTCTTCCTGGAAAGTTTAAAAATACAGAGTGTTCTGTCTGGCCAAAGAAAACAATAAGTAAATATTGTTGAGAAAATGCGAGAATTTTCCATCTAGACATGAGTGATGGCAACATGGTCATGTAGACCTGGAGATATCCTACAAGGAGTTCGAGGTTGATAAGCATTGCCTTCTTTTCAAGGCTTGTGGTTGGGGACCTGTTGTCACCCATGGGGTTCGAATGGGAATGGGCACCACCAAGCGTTCTCATAGGCTCCTGGCAACTCCTGACCCACTTGTGCATTCGCCTGCAACGTTTGGTCTAGGCATCTGCCTTATCTTGACTGGCCACACAGATTTCACAGTCTAGGGGGATACTGACAGGATTGGCGGTTCTCTTTTGCTTCAGTTTTCTGTGGCTGTAGGTGGCAAAAGGTGGGTTGGCAATTTGGTAAATTGTCTGAGGTCACAGAGCTAGTAACGTAGCCCCTCAGTATCTTTCTCATCACGTAGGAATAATGCCCTCATGATTATAGAGACCACGTGCCGAATAGAAATAAGAGAGAAGGTCCAGATACAGATCCAAGTGTTGCTAAAACTTGGTATATAATAATGGAAGCATTTCAAATAAAAGGGGAAAGAATGGTTTACCCAGGAAACGGTGTTGAGATAATTGGCTCATGAATCACTGGGGAAGACATAACATTGGATTCCTACCTTACGCTAACTAAACAAATTATAGATGGATTGAAGATTTAGATTTGTAAAGAATGAAACCATAAGCAGTCTAGAGGAAAGTGTAGGTGAATATTTCTTACAGTTCTGAGGCGCAATCATAAGAAAAAAGGCTGGCATAGTTGACAAGGCAAAAAACAAAACAAAACAAAACAAACCTCTGACAAAAGAGGTCATAGCACAAGTTGAAAGTTGAGTGACAAACTGGGAACATAGTCTTAACATATAAGATACTTTCAGAGAAATCCGAAGGAGGAAGTGCCCAGTAGAGAAATGACCACATAAAATGAAGAGGTATTTCACAAAAGAAAGAACATGTAGGAAAGAAGCTATATTAATTGTATAGGAGTCTTGGATGCAAGTGACAACAATCCAGTTTGAGTTAGTATAGGCAAGTGGGAACTCTTCTGGCGGGAAATTGGAGTATCTTGTATGTCAAGGAAGGGTGGGAAGTACAGGGACCCAAATGGCCTCAGAACCCCTGTGACCTGGAACTTGAACACTACTAGTGCTCTCCGTCTCTCTCATCTGCTTCTCAATCTACCAGCCTCCTATTTTCCTCACCACTTTCTCCATATGTTGGGAAACATGTTTCACATCTTATAGCTTCCACCAGTAGGGAGAGACTGGTGTTTTCCTCCCTGATCCTGATTTGAAAAACTAAGGAATGACTCTGATTGGCCTGTCTTGTGTTGGCTGAGCACTCTGGAACAATTAATGTAGATTGCAGGCATTAATTCATGGAATCTTAGGTTAAAGCCCATAGGGGTGAAATTGTAGGAACAGGGTGGCTCTGGTTGCAGCTAGAGAGGATGGGGGTATTAAGTGGGGAGGTGGTTTCTAGGGGGAGAAGAAAGGGTGTTGGTCAGACAAGCACTATATAGGGATTCACTACACCTGAAAATATGCTCAACTCACCAGTAAACAGAATCTCGTGTATATGCAGAATTTTAGAATGGCAAAAATGTAACATGTTGATAAGGAAGTGTGGGTAGATGGGTTTTTTTTCCCAAACACTACACTCCCTTTGCTGATATGAGTGCAAATTGGTGTCTTTCTCAAGGAGTCTGATAATATATACATCAAAAGACTTAAAATTATGTAACCTTTGACCTTGAAATTCCAATTCTAGGATTTTATCTTAAGAAGAAAACTGTGTACAAGGATATACAGAGGGTTATAAATGGTAGAGAGTATTTATAACAGAAATTGGAAACAATTTCAGTGACCATTGGTAGGGATTAATAAAATGGATTTTGGAATGTTCAAATAACAGACTCATATGTAGCAATTAAGAATTATGGGGATCTGGGGCACCTGGGTGGCTCAGTTGGTTAAGCGTCCAACTCTTGATTTTGGTCATGATCTCAGTTTGTGAGATCGAGCCCCACATCAGGCTCTGCACTGGCAGTGTAGAGCCTGCTTGGGATTCTCTCTCTGCCCCTCCACTGCTCACACACATGCGTGCACACACTCTCTCAAAACAAGTAAATAAACTTAAACTTAAAAAAAAAGTATTATGGTGATCTATTCTTATTGATGTGGAGAAATGATCATGACCTAGGGGAGATGAGGAGAACCTAGATTTTGTATAGTGAGCGTACAATATATTTATAATTGGAAAAACAAGATATTTTCATTTGGAGAAGGGAGGATGGCAATTAGTGCCTTGTAAATGTAAGTCTGCTTGGTGGGATCATAAAGAAATAAAATACTTTTAAAAAACAATGCACGTTAGGCCCTCCAGATCTCACCAAAGGTTTTCCTCTTTAGCATTTCATCATGGGAAGTCATAAGATTACTCTAGCCATCTTGCTTAAATGAGTCTTGAAATTTCTCCTGGACCCATTTGTTTACTGACTGGCTTGACTGATCCTGTGTAATAAATGCCTTAGTGCATCTGGCACTTTTTTTTTTTTTTTTTTTTTTTGACTCGGCTAAAATGGTGAATTTGCTTTCAAGGATGAATTTGATTTTTGGGAAAAGCCTATGTTCCTTTATTGTCAGGCTTGGTGCATAAAGAAGGTAGCCCCCCCTGGGTGACAGTTTTGGAGGTGGAGAGACTGGGGCAAGAAGGAAGAATGGGAACCTTCCTAGTGCCCTGGCCAGCGTTGTGGTTTATCGAAACCCCCTAGGGCATTCGCTTTGTCAGGTTGGCTTTTTCTAGTTGCACAGGCACGGTATGTTTGCTTTAATGGTAACCACTGTCATTTGCTTATTTTATCCTCATGTAATAGTTTGTGGGAGGTGAGCATTTTGATTCTTATGTGACAGGCTGGGCAGTTGGTGAAGAGAGAGACACCGTGACTGTCAGGAGTCCTGCAACCAGGGATGTGCCCAGTTGGTACTGGATTTCTGTCACCCCTATCTGGTGAACTAGTGACTAATAAGCAGGGATACTTTGGGATGCACATAGTCGGAGTTAATTTCACTAATGTGATTCAGGCACCTCCTGGGTATATAACACTAGTAGAGATCTTCAAGAATGCAAAGATGAAAGAGACTGCCCCTCCCTTTCCAGAAGTTCTGATCTCCTTGGGGAGGACAGGTACATGGCCAACTACATTACAAGGTGGAATCTAAGTACAAAGACGGTCATGATGGGGGCGGGGGGAGATTCGTAAAAGCATCACAGGGAGACGGCACAAACCCACAGAGGCTAAAATACTTGTCCAAGGTCAAAGGGCAGGTAAATGTTAGAGCCTGGATCTGACTGACCCTTACGCCAGTGCTGTGGGAATCCTACTGCATGAGGTTACCGTGTGGAGTATGGTGAAGACAGGCTCCTGGCAGTGGGGACGGCAGAGCCAAATGGTGGTGATGGGGGAATAGCCTGAAGTAGTCGTTCACCTGGAGCATGACGAAGTTGTAGGGGGGCACAGAACAGGAAGGCTGGACCATCATATGGGGAGGTCTCTGAGCGCCAGGGTGAGAAGTTGGAGTTAAGTTTTTAGGCAAAACGGAGCCACTGAGAGTTTTTGAGCAGAGGAGGCTAATACTGGCTGAGCTGGAAGGCAGTGAATCTGGCAGCAGAGGCTGTGAGGACAAACAGGCAGTAGTTCTGAGAAGTATGTGGTCCTGCGAAAAAGAGGGGTGGGGTGGGGTGGGTGGGAGCAGCTTTGGGGAGGCTGATTCTACAGAACTTGGGACATGAAGATGTGTGGAAGGACAGGACTATTAAGTTTGAACCCAGGCGACCCTGCAGGGCAGCCAGGAGATACTGCGGGCTCTGGGGGAAGATACAGGCGTGGCCTGGGCCTCACTGAGTGGAGGGATGGTCAGCTCGGAGCCTTGGAGGTCCTCAGGAGGTGAAGGCAAGGCAGCAGCTTTGAAGAACTTGGGAGCAGATGGCATTGTTGTCTTTCCCTGCCCGGCACCAGCTCTTTCTTTTTCTAACAGCACTTCCCTTTTGCTTTGGGACACCACGCCTCTTCTATATTCAGTCCTCAAGGTTACGTGGGGGTGACTTCTCATTGGCTTGGCCAATCAGAGCCCCTCTGTCTTTGACCCTCCCCCTCCCTCCACGGATTTAGGGATGAGGATGTGATTCACAGTCTGAAAAGTGCTGCTCTTCTGCTTCTGGGGTTGCCAAGCTGATGGAAGTGAAGTCTGGAGCTGCTGGTGGCCGTTGCCTGAGAACAAAGACGGTGAGAGAGAGAGAGAGAGAGAGAGAGAGAGAGAGATTCCTCAACACATTATCTGATGTTTGGTCTCTAGCTGTCTCAGGAGCGAGATGTACTAACCTGGGCTTCCTGTGTGGGCAAACCAATAATTTGATGCTTACCAGTTAAGGGGTCCTGGCTCACTCAGGGTCAGAAGCCATGTCTTTAGGGGATACCTGCCTTAAATGGCCCAAGAAGGCAGGCCTGGAGGGGTGGGACGTGAATCAAGAGAATGTGCCCTGAGTCAAGGAAGGCTGTAGAGCATTTATCCCAGGCTTCGCCTGAGCATAGGGGCAGGTGCATTTGATGTTTGCCACAGACAGTACAATCCGCAGCCTGGTTGCCCTTGTGGGACTCTAGTTGTAGAAAAAAAAAATCAGGAAACAAGTAAACAAACATGCTGGTCACCATGGAAATGTAAACTCAAGGTATTAGGAACAATAGCCGTGTGTGGAGTCCGGAAGTGGAGGCAGACACTGGTTTCATCCCAGATCTGTTTCCTTGTGGGAGCCTGGACATATCCATAAACTCATTATATAGACAGCTTCCCCCAGAGAGGGTAACACCTCTTGTAAGCCTTGGTTTCATCATCATTAAAATAGCTATAAACTTTATATGGTGCTTATGCAAACCAGGGCTCTCCTCCCAACTGCTTTCTGATACTAGTTTTATCCCCAGTTCACAGACGAGAAAAATGGAGAGAGTTTCCTTAACTTGCCCAAAGCCACAGATATTAATGAAAAAGGTGAGATTTGCACCCAGGCCTCAGAGTCTGTGCCTTTTCAATAGCCATGTTACTACCTCACGTTGGTGTTAAAAAATTTTAGTCAGAGGGGACGCCTGGGTGGCTCAGTCGGTTAAGCGTCCGACTTCGGCTCAGGTCATGATCTCACAGTTTGTGAGTTCGAGCTCCTCATCGGGCTCTGTGCTGACAGCTCGGAGCCTGGAGCCTGCTTCGGATTCTCTGTCTCCTTCTATCTCTGCCCCTCCCCCACTTGTGCTCTGTCTCTCTCTGTCTCAAAAAAATAAATAGATGTAAATTAAAAAAATTAAAAAAAAATTTAGTAAGAGTAGCTAATACTTTTGCTAAATAATACATAGCATTTGTCTTATTTTCCTGAGTCCTTACCACAAACCAATGAAGCAGGCACAGCTGGCTAATCCCACTTTATAATGAGAAAGGGAGGCACAGAGGATTTAAGAATCCTGCCCAACTTCCACAGCCAGTAGGAGGCAGAAATATATTTTGAGGTTATTTTTTTCAGATGGAGTTGAGATGCTGATGTCCCTTATTCTGGAAGCCCAGGATGGGTGTTAACTCTAATTTCTTAATCTGGCTCTCATCAGTTGTGATGTTCTTCATGTGTAGGTTTATGTTAAAGAAACAAATCAGGGAGTGGACAGACAATAACAGTAGCTTGATCTGTCTATGAGCATGGGAAAACCCTATCCCGGAATTCACTGACATATAAGTAATTGGACAGCGTTAAAGCAAGGGAATAAGCTTCGAAAACGAAATCATACCTTTCAAGTCTATGCAGATCAGTTCCTTGGTGAAGGAGAAACCAAATGTACTACTGTTCGTGGGCTGGCTGGACGTGTTACCACTGCTGTGGAGTGGGAGTGTATGACAATTTTTTCTTCCATTGAAAGCCCATTATAAGACATACTCGGGCCGCTTCAACTCCCCCAAACTCGTGAATTGGTTCAATAACAAAAAAGCATGAATCATTTTAATATGAAAATGCAAGAACATCTGCCTGAGTAATTTCTGATGCTTTTTCTTTCTTTTTGAAAATGTGTTATATTTGGGATTTATTGTTGGAAATAACAGTGGATTTGAGGACTGGTAACCTATAAGCTTTGTGAGGACAGGGCCTGTCTTATTATTTATTGCCCTTTGCCATATGTCTGTATACAGTAGGTCTCAATGAATACTTAAAAATTTTTTTTTAATGTTTAATTACTTTTGAGAGAGAGAGAAAGAGAGAGAGAAAGAGAGAGAAGAGAGAAATAGCATGAGCTGGAAAGGAGCAGAGAGAGAGGGAGGGAGACACAGAATCCGAAGCAGGTGCTAGGCTCCGAGCTGTCAGTGCGGATCCCGATGCGGGGCACAAACCCACGAACTGCGAGATCATGACTGAGCTGAAGTGACACTCAACCGACTGAGCCACCCAGGTGCCCCTCAATGAATACTTTTTGAATGAATGATGAATTTAGGAACACCTGGCCAAGTCCAGGCCCCTCCAGGAGGTTCCTTAGACTGGCAGATGGCCAAGAGCTAACAGAAGCTTATGGTAAGTTGGTTTGGGGCCCCAAGGTGGGGCTCTGGACAACTAGTCGAAGTGGCCCAGTTTGGGAGCCCAAGAGCCACTTTCCTCCTCGGGCTCAGCCCCAGTCTCAGTCAGCTCTCGCCATCCTGCCAGAAAGGGTGAAAGTCCCTCTCCGTCAGCACAGGAGGGGATAGAGCCGGGGGAAAGCCGAGGCAAAAGACTCCAGAGGCCTCCAGGCCTGGCTTGGAGCAGACCTGAGCCTCAGCCAGATAGGGGCTCTGGGTCTGGCTGTTCCCAGAGGTGTGGGGTTGGGCATTGTGGTGACCTGCCCCAGAGACCCTGTTTCTACCCTCTGGGACCTCCAGGTCACCTCCAGCCTCAGCCCTGGGGAGCTGCCTTCATTCAGAGCTAACTGTGTTATACATGTTACATGTGTGCCATGTGCTGTGCTGGGCACTGACCGCATTCTTACTGCTTTTCCTGTCGGTTTGCCAAAATACATTGTTTTTCTAGAATAGCACTTGTATTTCACTTTCCCTTTCTGTTACAAAACGTGTTACTATCTCCACGCACAGTCCGCAGCTTAGAACGCTTTATCTCCTCGTACTTACTGAGGTCCTATTGGGATCGTGCTGTCATTGTCCCATTTCACAGAGGGGAAGATTGAGGCCTCAAGAGGATAAGTAATTTGCCCGGCATCATGTGTCTTCTGAGTTGCTTAAACCAAGCAAGGGAATACGACACTTAAACCTGCTTTTCTTCTCTGCTGGGGCGGGGGCCTGTTCCCCAGCTTTGTGTTCAGGAAGGAAGGTACAGGTGTTTGTTTTATAGTTATTTATGCAAGTTACTGGTTTTTGCTCAATCACAGGGGCTGGTGAACTGGTTTAGAGCTTTAGGCTCAGTGTACCGTGTGTATTTTTATTGAGAATAGGCCACCGCCCATCATATCTCTGCTAGATCTGTTTCAGCAAAGCTGGCTGTAAAGTGTATTTCTGTAAAGTGAGCTCATGTAAAGTGAATTACAGTAAAGTGAATCCTATTTCCTGATTGGTTTCCTTCCTAAAAAATAAGATCACTCCCAGAAAATGTCCCAGGAGGAGTGGGGGTCTGGGATCCATCCGCCTTTGGCCACATGTTTGTCCTCATGCCTGCCCTCCTTCACCCACTAGGCCATGGGTACTGCCCCTGGCGCTGTGTTCCTTTGTGCAGATGGTACCAGTGCCCAATGGCACCCGGGCCCTGGTTGTGGTAGTGGTTATTTACCATCTGGTCAAGGAATTGCCGGTTATTCAGACCACACAATATTTTAAAAATTAGAAAAATTTCACATAATGTTCCTGATTTAAGATTTATTTTTAGAAAATTGGAAGTTCTAGGGGCACCTGGGTGGCTCAGCTGGCTGAGCATCTGACCAGCTTAGGTCATGATCTCGTAGTTGGTGGGTTCGACCCCCGTGTCGGGCTCTGTGGTGACAGCTCAGAGCCTGGAGCCTGCTTCGGATTCTATGTCTCCCTCCCTCTCTGCCCCTCCTCCTCTCACACTCTGTCTCTCCCTCAAAAATAAATAAACACTAAAAAAAATTTTTTTAATAAAAAAGAAAATTGGAAGTTCTAGCAATATTGGGTAAGAATTTTTGCGGAACAACATTTGTCTACAATTGAGTATCGGTTATCTATTTCGGGGCAAAGTTCCAGGCTCTCCATTTCACCACAGACCACACTTTTCCCTCTTGCCTCACATTCAGTCCTTTCTACTCAGTTATGTCACCTGGCCAACCCCTGGGCTGGGGCCCTGGTCCTTTTCCATAGCATATTTGCCTTGTAAACTTTAAGTTGTATAATAAGAAAAAGTTTCCCTTTAAAAAAAAAAAGAGCAGTTTTGCAGGCACAGAGTTTACTTAAAACGCAATTTCAGCAGGCACTGATTTTGCTCATTTAATGCTGAGACCTGGCAAGAACCTTGTATGAATACCTAGCAGTAGGAGTAAGTTGGAATGAAGGACAGGGCGGGCACTATCTGAATCTCCAGCACACTAAATGGGACGGCTTCCTGTAAAGAAATGAAAAGTAACATACAATGCTCAGTGATAGAAGCTGTATTCAAAGGGCAGACCCTTAAACTTCAGGGGGACAGGAGAGGGAGTTGGGGAGGGTGGGTGGGGTGAGGTTTGTGTCCCACGGGGACACTCCACAACAAAGGAAATGCAAGCAAGGGAGCTGGGAAATACCCCAAGTATAAGCCTGAATGATGCTGTTTACAAGTCCTTACAGGAAAGACTATTACGGGCAAGCTCTTAATGGGTTGTCTGTCTGTCAAGGGGAGAGAGGCTGGGGCGGGGGAGGGGCTGGACTTTTGATGGAGTGACTCTAAGCTTTGCTTCTTGTATTTCCTGTCTTTCCATTTACAATCTGCTTGGGGATTAAAAGGCTCCAGGAGGGAGGGTGCTGAGCGAGGGAGGAAGGAGGTGTGTGTGTGTGTGTGTGCGTGCACACACACGCACACGCACACGTGTGTTTCTGTTTCACGTTCTGAATATTTTCTAAGCCCAGAGAGGGTTTTCTGGTCTGCCAAGAAGAAGATACCCCTTGTAGGCTATGGAGGCTGAGGAGATGATGGGTGGGAGAGTTAGATGTTATCGGTTTCCTGGGTGGAGTGTGGGCTGGAAGGAGGGGTGCCTGGCCCTGAAGATCTCAATTAAACTTTGGACTGGCTCACCCAGGGAGGTGGCATGATTTCCTCTGGAGGTTTAAAATAAAGAGCAGAGATTCAATTCCATCTGGAATGCTGGGTGTGGCCCTGCCTGGCGGCTGGGATGGACCCAATGATCTCCCCAGCCTTCTTTGTTCTGAGACTAGACACCCCACCCCTCACCCGCCTGAGACATTTCTGGGACTAGAAAGGTTCAGTCTCAGCACATTAGAATTACTGCTAGAAAATAAAGATCCTTAAAGCTGGGTCCTCTGGCTTCTTGGGCAACAAGCAAGAAAACACCCACCTTCTGTTAGACCTGTGGAGTCTGCAGGGACTTGAGCTCCAGTGTTAGCAAGTAGAGCAAAGAGAATCTTACCCTTACTTGAAAGAGGCCTGCGCGGTTGTTGATTCTCTCAAGGCCTGACATTAATATACCCTAATTCAATTTGCTGCCTGGAAGTGGTTTGCCACATTCTTCTGGGCTTGGATGAGAAACGGTGACCCCCCGCCCCTGACACACACACACAAAGAAGGGTGATCCTATGGTTGGTGTCAGGATTAATAGCGTCTCCTTTCATCCTTCAAAGGGTCCCTGTTTGGACAATAAATTACATAGCCAGCCTACCCGGAAAGACCAGAAGAATCTCAGTAGAAAACTGTTTTGGGAGGGGGCATTGAAACCAAGGCTTTTGAAAGGCGTGATTTCCCATTTAAATATATATGTGTTATTCTTTTTTGTAATCTAAGTGACATTACAGCATTCAGGGCCTGACTTCTTGCAGGAGAGAGAGGAAGGAAGTTTTATAATTGAGAAAGCTCATTAAAAGAACCAGGAGCTTCCCAGTCGGGGGCTGTAATCAGGCTGCCGCTGTGGGGGCCCAAAGGAGGCTTGGAGCTGCCTTCTGTGAGCACGGGGCAGGCCCCCACAGAGCATGGGTTTGAAAGGAAAGAGGATGCCAAGACGTCCAAGACTTGATGTGGCACAGCTAGAACATCCGGGAATGCAGACGTCCGAGCCCAGGGGCCCTGAGGTCGGCGGGATGGTGCCAGGCCTCTCGGTCCTTTGCTGGGGCCCCTGAGCCCATCCTTGGCCATGGTTGAGTGCAAGGGTGGGGATTAGGACTTGCAAAAACAAACAAACAAAGAAACCCCACAACTCAGACCTACTCACTTTCTGTTAAAAGAGAAACTGAGGCATATGACAAAATTTAAGTTTATTCAAAAATGGATTCAAGTCAGGCAGTGCCAGGTGGGAAGTGGGTGGGAGGACTCCTCTGAAAGAACCAGGGGCAGGACTCACACAGAGAAGGTACGCAAGCACAGGAAGACAGTTATTTGACCGGCTACGGCTTAAAGCCTCGTTGGCGGTTTATGATTGGTTGACCTTAGCATTTTGTTTTGATAACCTTGAGGCGTTTACAGACTTAGACTGTAATGCCTCCTAGACTGCCACTCAATCTGATGGCCTCCTCGGATAATTAACTTAGTACTTCCTAGGGGGAGTGACCTATGGCAAATAGCCTCGGTTTCCTCATCTGTAAAGTGGGGTTGGTACCACCGCCTGTCTCCAGGGCTTCTGTGAGAACCAGATGGACGAGAGCAAAAGACATCAGTAAGCCGGGCTAAGCCACGCCAACATGAGAGGAGAGCTCTGTGGCCCTTGGGTGGTCACAAGGACTGGTGTTTCCTATGGGCAAGAGGGAGCAGTAACACTGAGCGCCTTCGTGTCAGGGACATGTGACAGATGGCCTTTAGTGCACTCTCTTCCCAGCCCTGTCAGCGACTGACAGATTCAGTGAGGCTTTGCCAGGATGTTCAAGTAGCTTTTCCTAACATGTATCTTTCTTCAAAGTCTGTCCCACACTGCCGACCACAAACTTCACCGGGAACATCTTTTGCCAAGACGAAGCTGGCATAGCTGTAGAAGGAGGCAGTGTTAGGTATGATTGTGAAAAATGACACAGCGGCTGGCACATAGGATATGTTCATCCGTTCACCCGCCCTCCCAGCAAACGGCTACCGAACCCAGCTCTGGTCCCAGGCATGGGGGTGACTGGGGTGGCTTCAGCAGACACATTATCTACCTTCATCTGGAACTGGCTTCCTTGAGGGAACAACCTGCAAATAACACAAGTGACTTACGATCTGTCAAAGAAACAACAAAGACTAAGAGACCAGCGACTGAGCACTAAGTGGAAAAGTTTTATTGCCAAATCGGGAGCCTGACAGCACAGTCTCGGCTATGAGGGATGAGGTCTAGGTGAGGAGGGACGGGGCTTTGGTCTTTCATAGCTAAACATCCTGGAGCTGTTTCTCATCGGGAAGTTACTCTGGGTGAGCATTTTGGGCTTGGCTGGTGATGCCTGGGCTTGTCGGTTAGGTGGGTACGTGGTTAACTGGGGGTGGTCTCCTGTGTAACAAGGGCTGCCCGTGGCATCGTGGCGCTCCTTTGTGTCTGCCACATGAAGGGTGTACTGAGTTAGTATCGAGGCACCCAGCGAGCTCTTTGCTGGTGCCAGTAGGCTGGGTGGCCAGGTAAGAGTTTGGCCCATCTCATGGGTTATGTACCCATTAAAGATGAAAATGATTAAGATCGTGTAGAAACATGAAAAATAATACATAAACTCTTCAATGCAAGGAGTACCACAGGAAAAGACCACAATTGTAGTAGTCAGAAATCCTGCGGCAGTGAGTGACAGAAATGCAAATGTGTCTGGGAATCCAGGGGTATTCCTGGATTTCTGGATCCAGAGGTTCAAACGCCATCCCTGGGGGCTTTCTGTCCCTGTCTCTCAGCTCTGTTGGTCTCTCGTCTGGTGATCTTCACTTCACAACTTTGGTGCAAAGAGAGCCCCTTTTTGGAAAAGAGACAGGAGTGCCTGGAAAAGACTCTTTTTGGTAACATCATATCACTTGCCTGTGTGGTGGCTGGAGTTGGAAGGAGGGAAGGATGATGGGGATCACGTGGAATAGTTGATAAAGGAGTGCTAAGTAAGTGAAAGCCACAGTTGTCCACCTGAACCTTGTAAGAATAAGGCACCTGCCGGGAGGACCAAAGACTCAACAGTAACTCATATGCCTGGGTGCTAGGAGCTTGGATTTTAAAATTGTTTTCAGTGACAAAAATCACAGTGTTTAAATGAGAATGATCTGACTCAGAATTGTCCTTCCTGTCACATTATGATTGGGGCCAAAATAGACATATGCTTTTAAGCCTTGATCCAGTAATCCAGGGTTTAGCAAACTTTCTCTATAAAGAGTGGGGAGTAGTTTTATGGGCCATGTGGTCTCTGTTGCAATTACTAACCTCTATTGTTTCAGGTTTAAAGGAGCCATAGCCTATACCTAAACAAAGGGTGAGGCTGTATGTCAGTAAAACTTTATTTTTAACGGACATTAGACCAGATTTGGCCCACAGGCATTATCTTGTTGACACCTGATATAAATGTCCAAAAAATTTATATTCCAGTAGGCCATGAGACACTGCAGTAAAGTAATCTGTTTATTTTCAAACCACATATCTGATAAGGGATTAATATCCAAAATATAGAAAGAACTCCTAAAACACAACAGCAAAAAACCAAGTAACCTGATTAAAACACAAAGGACTCGAATAGACATTTCTCCAAAGAAAGGCATACAAATGACAACAGGTACACGGAAAGATGTTCAACATCACTCATCATCAGGGAAATGCAAATCAAAACCACAGTGATGTATCACCTCACACCTGTTGAGATGGCCATTATCAGAAACCAAAAATAACCAGTGTTGGCAAGAACGTGGAGAAAGCTGGAACCCTCATGTGTTGTTGGTAGGAATGTAAAATGGTGCAGCCATTATGGAAAACCGTGTGACTGTTCTTCAAAAATTAAAAACAGAATCATCGTGTAATCCAGCAATCCCACTTCTAGGTATTTCTCTGAAAAAACTGAAATCAGGGCATTGAAGAGATATTTGTACTCCCGGGTTCTTTGCAATGTTACTCACAATAGCCAACAGATGGAGCAGACTAAATGTTCTTCAAAGGATGAACAGATTAAGAAAATGTCATATGTACACACAGTGGAATATTATTCAGCCTTAAAAAAGAAAAAAATCCCGCCGCATGCAACAGTGTGGATAGATTTTGAGGGCATTATGCTAAGTGAAATAAGTCGGTCACAGAAGGATAAACACTGTATGATTCCACTTATATGAGGAATCTAAAGTAGTCACATTCATAGAAACAGAAAGGAGACTGGTAAGGGCTGGGAGGAAAGGAGAAATGAAAAGTTGCTGTTCAACTGGTATAAAGTTTCAGTTATGCAAGATGAAAAAGTTCTAGGAAGAGCTTTACAACACTGTGCCTATTTAACAGTCTGTGTTGTATATTTTAAAAAAATTATTGGAGTGCCTAGGTGGTTTAGTCAATTAAGCATCCGACTTCAGCTCTAGTCATGATCTTGAGGTTCGTGAGTTCGAGCCCCGCGTCAGGCTCTGTGCTCAGGCCTCGAGCCTGCTTTGGGTTGTGTGTCTCCCCCTCTCTCTGCCCCTCCACCACTCATGCTCTGTTTCTCTCTCTCTCTCTCTCTTTCTCTCTCTCTTTCAAAAATAAGCATTTAAAAAAATCGTTAAGAGGGTAGATCTCATGTTATTTTTTTCAATCACAAAAAATATATATAAACTGAATTGTGTTAATAGTTTGTTTTTTGGTTCCTCATGTGGCTGGGCGCATTTGGAAAACATAACAGTGATCCTATCACAAAAGCAAAGCAAAGAATTAGAATTGCCCTGACTAAGGGGGTAAGTAATGTTCCATCACAACTGAGGATGTCCGTCGTGGTCACATCGAAGATATGGCATCTAGAGGCCCCAACAAGATGGCTCGGTTTGAACACTGGCTAGGTTAGCTTTGTCCTGCCAGTTTGGGCAGTGCATACAGTTATGTCATAAATTTGGGGTTAGCGAGGCATGCATAGTTGAAGTTTAAAGCTCCTTCCTGTACGCTCCAGACAAGGTGTTGCTTAGGATTGAAAACATTCATTGTTTGGTCAACAGAAAGCCCTCACTGTACTGATGGGAATGTCACCTAAGAAGGCCCTTCTCCTCAGATTTGTCTTTTAGCATCTTCAGACTCTGCTCCAGCCAGCTGCTATTTTAATGGGCGCAGAAGGACCCACTGGGGTCTATCTGCTCTAGATCTGAGAACGGGTCTGGGGTCCTGGGTCAGAGATGGGATTCCGGACTCTCTTATTTTCTGCAGATGTGATTATCTGGTGCATGGAGGCAGCCTGGAATGCGGGGTCTCTGTAACCATCCTGAGGCATCATCCACTCCAGGACTCTCTTACCCAGGCCAATGAAAGGCGGAAACTCTGAGAACATTCCATTTGAATAAGATGCGTTTTTAATAAAAAGCAATGGAAAATGGTAAACCTGGCTTGAGGAAAGGGAATGTACTCTTTCATGTAAAACAAACAAACAAAAAATGTGACTGTGGGAAGCATCCAAAAAAATAAGAGGACCTGGAGGCTGGATTTAAAAATTGGCACTGAGGGAAACCTCATTTCCCCAGTCCATGACTCCCCCTTCAGCTGTGCTCATGCCAGTGGAGCAAACCAAAATAACTTCGTAAAGTAAAGTTTATGCAGGCCAGAAAGCTCTGCCTGGAATATCACACACCAGATGAAAACCTTGAAGCCTTTGTTTACAACTGACATCCTTGGTTTGAAGGCTAATGGTATCTAGGGAAGATTAGGTGAGGCAAACATGCAATTAAAAAGAAGATCACCGCTGACAGTCAAAGAGAGACATAACTGTGTTTATTTACTGTACTCTAGGCCACCTTTGTTTGCTTCTTTGTTTTTCCCTCTAGAGATCATGTCTTTGTCCTGCTGTAATGAATTTAACCAGCTTTGGATTAGACCTGGTACACGGAAACTGCTCTGAGAGCTCAAAGTGTGTTGGCAAGTGAGGCCTTGTAACTAGCACCTCAGTTTTTTTCTTTTATTGTATTAGTAAGAGAAGGATGCATTGGGGATGTAAAAGTTTCAGATTGCGTATAGAGCAGCTTATAGAAAGCTTGGGATTCCATCTCACCATCTCCACCCCACGGTCCTCTCCTGCTGCTTGTACTTCCTGTCCTTTTTTTTTTTTTAATTTTTTAAATTTATTTTTGAGAGAGAGAGAGAGAGAGAGAGAGAGAGAGAGAGCAGGAGAGGGGCAGAGAGAGAGGGAGACACAGAATCTGAAGCAGGCTCCAGGCTCTGTGCTGACAGCGGGGCTCGAACTCATGAACCGTGAGATCGTGACCTGAGCCGAAGCTGGACACTTAACCGACTGAGCCACCCAGGCGCCCCTAGATCTTTTTCTTATGTTCACTGTTTATGTGTCTATGAACACGTGTGTATATATGTATACCTACACATGTACATACTTAGTTTTATTTTGAATACAAACACTGGGTCATGATACATGTATTAATGCACAACTTGCTTTTTTCACTTAGCATGCCCAGAGCTCCTTCAGGTCAGTATGTATATATATATATGACTTTTAATGTTGCAGAGTATCCCATAATATGAATGCATGATTTATCAAACCATTTGCCTACTCTTTCTTCTTGCTCTTAAATGAAGTAATGATAGCGTGAGATCGTGCACATGCCTTCTGGAGCCTGACTTTGACCGGAACTTCACAGACTGGGGGAATGACCCAGGGCAGAGGGTGGCAAATGACTGCCCTCAAGCCAAATGCATCCTCCTCAGTTTTTGTATGGCCTGCAGGCCAAGAATGATTTTATGTTTATGTGGTTAAAAAAAAAATCAATAAATAGTGTTTCCTGATACATGAAAATCACAAGAGATTCAAAATCCAGTGTCCGTAAATAAAGTTTTGTTGGAACACAGCCATGTTCATTTGTTTACCTATTGTCTGGGGCTGTTTTCGTGCTACCCCAGCAGAGCTGAGTAGTTGTGACACAGACCATCTGGCTCACCTAAAATATTTACCATCTGGCCCTTTACAGAAAACAGTTGCCGACCCTTGACCTAGGGCAAGTTACTAATCTCTTCATGTCTCAACTTCCTTTTCTGTAAGATGGAGATAATAGTAATAATACCTACCTTGGAGAGCTAAGTAAGTTACTTAATGCATGTATCAAAGAAATATCACATGTGGCATATGCCAGATGTATCGTGTAGGAAACGTACATACATAAATTACATGTAAAATGCATAGAATTTTTTAAACGCTCAGTAGAGGTTGGTTACTATGTTTGCATCATTGTTATTAGCGTGAGTCTTTGTGCACATACGGAGCAATATCACAGATGCCCAGAAGTGGGCTGGATGGTGAAGGGTATGTTGATAAGTACTACCTAATTGCCTTCCAGAACGCTTCACCAGAGTTTGCTCCCATGGATGGAGTCTCTGCTGTCCCACATTCCTGACAATACCAGATATAGGGGCTCAGGCAGTCTGGGAGGAGCTTGGTGGGCTCTCTTCGGAGGCCAATCTGCCCCTCAGAGCCCTGTGCCCAGACCTGTGGGCTGTGGCTGTTGCTGGAAAGCTGTCTCCTCAAATCAGCACATACTCACCGTTTATTGTGCTCGGCCCTGCACCTGCAAATTCTCATTTTTAGTTTTCACAGCCACCTCTGTGTCACAGATGATGAAACTGGGGGTGGGGTGGGGGGTGGGGAGGGCTCAGGGAAATGAAATAACTTGCTCTGAGTCCCAAAGCTGCCAATACTAAGTGGGGTTGGAACCCAGCTGTCGGCGACTCCCCGAAACTTTCTGCTGGAGTCCCTTACTTCCAGAAAGGGGTGAGGAGATGCCAGATGCACTGTATCTTCTCTCCTTGCTTTTCCACATTGGCATCCCAGAAACTGGGTACAAGCTACGGGAAAAATTTGCAGTGAGCCTTGAAGGGAGTGCCTTACTGCAGCTGACTTCATCTCCTTTCCTTCTAAGTGAAGAGAGTTGGTAATAGCGCGTCTATGTTTTTCACGCTCCGACGTCAGAGTGTGTGCTGCTCAGTCATGCTAAGAAAGATGTAGTTCTAACAGATAACCCTCCTTTGGGCGAAATGTCTATTTTTAGGCATCTCCCTGCGCTCCTGTCAAGGGCCTTTGCCCCAGCATTCCTCATGACCCATTAGCACGTCTGCAAAACACGAGGCAGATTTACCCACGTGTTCTCGACCTTGTGCACTAGGGAGATGTTTCTGGTTTTGTGTGTGTTTTCAATGACGAACATTTGCATTCTTTCCTCCCCACGCATTTTTTTTTCTCACGTTGCCATTAAGAAACAACAACAAGACGTGGCTTACCCCGAAATTTAGAACTTGGGATCTTAACTCGCATAGACAGTAGTTCTCTCTGAGGAATGTGAACCATTTGACAGAATTTCCTGAAGGAACAAAGAGCCACGATTCCCTGATTAAAACCACATTAAAACAAAAAGCAGCCTATATCCAAAAGACCCTGTAAGAGTACTTTCTTATTTAATCAAAAAGGCAGCCCATGCTGGTTGTTTATGGCCTCATGGAAGCCTTTCTTTGATGCTTAAACTTTTTAAGAACACTCAGAACTTCCTCTTTAGCCTGTCTTTGCTCTGAGTTATTTTCCCAAAAGGCAGCCTTCTTTTCTGCAGCCCGATTACTAATGGTCATTGTAACAGATGAAAAGCCAAAGCTTCCATTCTGATAGGCTGTGAACATTTATCTGAAGTTGTTAATTGTCAGACTCCCCTGTTATTTTCTTGCTATCTTATAGAGCAATGATGAAAGGGTCTGGGGGAAAGGAAGTAAAAGGAAAAACCTTCTTCCGGAAGGCATGTGCCTGAACCAGGATCTGTCAGCCTCGACACCGCTGACATATGTGGCTGGAGAGTCCTCGGTCATGGTGGCTGTCCAGCACCTTGTAGGTGTTTAACAACACCCCTTGATGCCAGTAGGTGCCAGTAGCCTGCCATCGTGATAACCAAAAACGTCTCCAGACACTGCCAAATGTGCCAGCACTGACAGCTACTGGCCTAGATCTTGGTGGTCTTGAACTTGCACCCTGCTTCTTTGTCCTGGGCACCTCCTACCCTCAGCTCTCCCGCCAGGAAGCTTTGTTTTCTTTTTCTCATCCACCCTCACTGCCTGGGGGTATTGCTACATCTGGTGCGCCAAGCTCATCCCAGGCCCAGGTAACGGAAACAAGGCATGTGACTTGGAGCGCGGCAAGCACGGTCCCTCGTGGGTTCCTGTTGCCGCTGGTCTGCATGGTGTGCTGGTGCTGCCGGGAGCAGGTGTGTGAGGACGCTCTGGAGACAGGTGTGCAGAAGGGACACATCAGGTTGCCATGGAGTGGAGCCGGGCAGCTCCAACCTCTGGCCCTGGTGACGTGGGCCGCTGATGGAGCCCCGTGCTCTGACCCCCAGCGGCCCAGGCCTGCCATAGGCAGAGCGCTGCCCTGCTTTTTCCCCTTTGGGAGCCTGAAGAGTGCATACGGTGAAGTTCCCAGGAGGGGTTTGGCTGGGCCTCACTGAGCAGGAGTGCAGCCCCTTCCCAGGTCCAGGAAGTGGGGAGGCTCTGGGAATGTTTCTTCCTGGGACGTGTGGCCCCTCCAGCCTCCAGGGCACTGAGAGCTGGTGCACTGGACTGTACTGGCGAGGCAGGGGAAGGTCGCTGGACCAGAAACTCGAGGCCAGTATGGTTTCGATTCTACCCAAAGTAGCAGCATGACCTTGGGCAAAGAGTGCCTTCCTTCTGGTCTTCATCTTTCCCATAAAGCCCCCTTCCCCTGTTCCTGTCAAACATTCTTAAAAAAAATTTGTTTTAGTTTATTATTTTGAGAGAGACAGAGCGCGAGTGGGGGAGGGGCAGAGAGCGAGGGAGACACAGAATCTGAAGCAGGCTCCAGGCTCTGAGCTGTCAGCACAGAGCCTGACATGGGGCTCGAAGTCACGGACCGCGAGATCATGATCTGAGCTGAAGTTGGACGCTTTAACCGACTGAGCCACCCAGGAACCCCTAGAACATTCTATATTTCTGTTTCTCTCCTATCTTACAGGTAAAGGTGATACTATTAAGAGATGGAATTGTGACCTTCCTGACTTGCTTTTATTTGTGAATTCCTAAGTGTGTGTGTGTGTGTGTGTGTGTGTGTGTGTGTGTCAGGGGGCGGGGGGTGGGGGAGAATGTCGGTGAGGGGCTTAAGGGTCATTTGGTGGTTTTGGCTGTATGTTTATGAGTTTTGGAGGAGACCCCAATAAATAGCATTTCTCTTCCCTGAGCAGATTGAGAGATGAGGTCATGATTGAAAGTTTGAACTTTGGAGCTTGCCCAATTTATTTATCAGGCAAGTCCTCCTCCTCCCCTGGGACCAGTGACTCAGGCGTCCCCAAGGAGTTCTTAGGGAAAGGGACTGACGGTGGAGGGTGAGGGTCAAGGTCAGTGTAGACTGCAAAGGCCCTGTCCCATACTGGTTAGGAGATGTTAGCCTGTCTTTCCTTGACATGCTCCCTCCTTGCTGCAGACTGGCTCTAAACCCTGGCTGTCCTAGCCTGTCAGTGACGGAGTACTGCTAGCAAGTCCCTCTGGCTCAGCGGTGGCAGCCCAGGGATGACACAGCGGTGTCCATAGCACCCTGTGCCCTCCGAGCTCAGTAGTAGAGCTCAGCTCTAGAGAGGTTACACAGGTTCTTGATGGAATCCTTAGATTCTGAGGAAGAGCATGGGGGACTGGAGCAGCCAAGAACTAGCTCAAGTTTAGCATTGCATCAGAAAATAAGTCACCTCAGGTCACCAATGTCTACTTCTCCAGGCTCAGTGGTCTCCTCAGCCTCCTGGACCCTGCGGCTGTGAGAGACCTTGGAGAAGAGGGCCAAGCCTGCTGTCCCTTTTTCCTCCGAAGCTTGGAGTCCTCAATGCGGCTGCTCAATTGCATGCGCCCAGTGGACTGAGTCCAAGCCCTGCACGGGCCTGTTCCCTGATGTGCACGGAGGGCAGAGGCGTGGCCTCTCCAAGGCTGGACCAGCAGCCTCGGCACCCATCCCCTGCACACACCCAGCTCATTTGGAGGTCATAGCTCACCATAAAAATGGTGTGAGCGGCCAGCTCTTTCTTCACTGTGGCTCTGGGCAGCCCAGCCCAGCTCCAGGCTGAATTCGAGACCTGAGAGTGAACTTCTCTGTGAATAATGACACAATTCTGGAAAAATGCAGCATCTCCCGGATGCAGCTTCTGGAGCTTTGCCTCGGGGAAGAGGGCCTGGAGGGTGTTTTTCGTTCAAGCTCTTGGTGGTTCTTTGCCCCAGAGGTGTGTGCTGTGTGGGGTGTGTGCTTTTGCACAGGGCACACGTTTTCAGGTGTTCCTGGGGGCCATTTCTGGGAGTCCCCTAGGGAAAAGAAGAAAGCACAGAATGCTGTGACACTTAATGGACATTATCATGCCTTTGTCGCAGGGGCTGGTGTGCCTCCTCTCACTGTTTCTTGCCTTTAGACCAAACCCAACCCCAGCTGGGGAGGATGAGCCACATGTGAGCCTGCTGGGGCTGGTGGCCGTCCCCTTGCCACGGCAGTCTCTTAGTTCTAAGTGCCTCGTCAGTGCTTGCGTTTGCGGTCGGAGGAAGGGGCCCTGGAAGGTCATCTTGGCCAAATGGCCTGTTTTGTAGGAAGACGAAACTGAACTGTCAGTAACTCCAGTCACAGCCCCCTGCTGTCTTCTTGGGTTCTCCGGTGAGTGTTTGGAAGTCGTTTCTAATTTTTCTAATGGAAACTTTGGTCAACATTCTCCACCTGGCAGACTGGCTATATTGGGCACATTTCCCAAGTGGGCCTAGGGAGAAACAAAAGCAGTGATTCTAAAATGGGGAGGAGAATGTCCTCTCTCCCAGCTCCCCAGGTCTGACACGATGCCTCTGGAGGCACTGGCAAACCTGGGAGTATGTCATATCTCAGGAGCTTTGGGGCAAAGTCGCTGAACCCACTGGGAAGGATGCTGTGGATGGGCTGGGCTGACTGACCAACTTGCAGTCTTGCAGTCCTTGTTTACATGGCACGTGGGCCGCCTGGAAGAGGGGTTGTGGTGCAGCCAGTCCCAGAGTATGTTTGGGGCTCTTGCTGAGAGTATTGCCATCATCGTCTATTTCCCCACTTATCCATTAGTAAAATTCACCCTTTTAACGTGCACGGTTCTGCACATTTTAACAAATATAAGCAGTCATGTAACTGCTACCGCAATCAAAAGCATTTTTTATTATGCACTGAAACTCCCCCAGACTCCTTTCTAGTCACCTCCTTCCCCACCCCCAGCCCCTGGCAACCACTGATTTGTTTTCTGCCCCTTCGTCTTGTCTTTATAAGACTGTCACGTACGTGGAATTACACAGAATGGAGCCTTCTGAGTCTGTCTTCTGTCTCTTGGCATAATGCATTTGGAGTCACCCATGTTGCTACGTGTATCAGTTTCCTTTTATTTCTGAGTATTATTCCATTGTTTGTTTATCTGTTCCCCAGTTGAAGGACATTTGGGCTGTTTCCAATTTTTGGCAATTATGAATAAAGCCACTATAAACATCCATGAACAGCTTTTTGTGTGAACATAAGTTTTTATTTCCCTGGGGTAAGTATCTAGGAGTGGGATTGCTGGGTCATATGGTAAGTTTATGTTTAACTTTATAAGAAACTTCCAAGCTGTTTCCCAAGGAGTGGTAGCATTTTGCATTCCCACCAGTGATATATGAACATTCATTACCTTTTATTATGTTCTAGGCTCCCAAACTGATCAGAGCCAATATGCACAAGGAACATATTGTACATGTTGCAAGGAACAAAGACTCATTCTGTTTACCTTACTCCTTTTAGTTTGGGTTCCCCCAGAGGTAGACTCTGAGGCAGTGATTTGAATGTAAGTGGTTTATTTGGGGGGTGGTCCCAGTGGAGAAGTGAGGAAAAGGAAGGAAGAAAGCCAATAAAGGGCATGCTTTCAAGCAACATACCATTTTGGGCAGCTCACTCCATTCCACTGGGAACTCTTGAGAAACAGAATAGAACATGCCTGAGTTCTCTCCCAGCTGAGGGGCCAGGCATGCTCCCCATGCTCTCTCTTTCAACATGACTCTGTCCACTCGTGACTTCCTTCTCTGCTTCATAATTTCTGCTCTTGTGTGTCCCCGGTTCCCACTAACAACTAACTCTGTTGAGCTCACACTCCCCAAAGAGAGAGACTGGTTGGTGAGTTAGTCACTGCCTTTCCGGTGGGCAAAGCCTTCAATTTAGGTAATGCTGTGGAGACTCTGGCTGTCCACTGGCTGCCCTTGGGTCATGTGGTCTGGGCTGGCCAATCAGCTCTGACCAGGAAAGTGAGTCAGAGCATTTGGAGTACCCCTGTCCAATAGAACCTTTCCCAATGATGGTAATGTCCTCTATTATCTGTCCAATACTATATATGCTGCTGGCCATATGTGCCTGTTGAACACTTGAAATGTAGCTAGTCCTATGGAGGAACTGAATTTTTCATTTAGTTAAATTTTAATTAAGATATGAATTCATATAGTGGCTAGTGGCTATGATACTGGGTAGCATAGTTCTAGAACACGGACCCAGAAGGGTCATTGGCTTCTTCTCTTGGACATACAATGTGATAGTAACATTCTCTTGAGATCAGGTTTGTTTGTTTGTTTTTACATTTATTTATTTTTGAGAGACAGAGCACAAGTGGGGAGGGGCAGAGAGAGAAAGAGACAGAATTCAAAGCAGGCTGCAGGCTTTGAGCTGTCAGCACAGAGCCCGACAAGGGCTGGAACTCACAAACTGTGAGATTATGACCTGAGCCGAAGTGGACGCTTAACTGACTGAGCCACCCAGGTGCCCCGAGCTCAGTTTTTTAAAAGCTAATTAGTACCTGATTCAGAATCCTTATCATTCTGATTATGAATCTTTTAAAATCTTTTTTTTTTTTTGCCATCCGCTTCAAAAATTAGAAATACCATCATTTTAGGCAATGATGTTAAAACTGACCCAATAATATGCTGGTATGAATTCTGTTATGAATCTGCCTTTGACATATTTCCTTTTTATTCTCAGAAGTTCACTTTAATTCTGTAACCCACTGTGACATTTGTTCCAAACCAAGTTTGTGTTGTCAAACATGCGTGTGACTGATACTACCCCTCACACATGGAGACACTTGGCAGCTGGTCAGGCCCACCAGGAAGTAGGGCTGAAGTTGTCTGTTGGAATTCGGAAGCATGAGTGGTATTCCTGATGGCAACTGAAGTGTGAATTACTGAAGTCAGAGCCAAATTAGTTTCTGTGCCGTCCGAAGATTATATACAAGTGTCTTAACCTTTCCTTTTAATATTACTTTGCCTTGCCTTCAGGAAATGACCAAAAGACGCTTGACTTAAATTCCTTTGGAGTCATTATAACAAGATGCAGCTTCAAGGAACATTGGACAGGGAGTCAAGGAACCAGAGTTCTTATTCAAGCTATACAACTGATTTGCTTGCTTCATAGGACATTTAGCAAGTAACTGCATTTTTCTGAGCATTGCTTTCTTCACCTGTAAATACAGAATTTTGATTAGATCTGCATTTTATCAATGTTCCATGGAACACCACCTACATATCTGAGAATAAGGATTCTATGGTGAAGTATTTGGGGTAGTATATTGCTTACTATATGTTTTTGGATATTCCAAATGCACGTTCTTATATCAAAGGCACTGAGAAGTCCTGCAAACAAATAACGTGTTCTTGTTCACTGTACAAATAAGGTATTCTAAAATTATTTCAGCATGGAAGCCCACCTTTTTGCTGTTCTTTTATTTTTGTGGACCATCTCTTGGTATTTTCTAGAGCACTGTTCTATAGATATATCAGTTTGGGTAACAGGAGTGGGTGATCCTTTTGGTTTAAAAAAAATTTTTTTTAATGTTTATTTATTGAGAGAGAGCATGAGCATGAACATGAGTGGGGGAGGGGCAGAGAGAGGTGGAGTCACAGAATCCGAAGCAGGCTCCAGGCTCTGAGCTGTCCGGCACAGAGCCTGATTTAGGGCTCAAACTTGCTAACCGTGAGATCATGACGTGACCTGAAGTTGGACGCTTAACTGACTGAGCCACCCAGGTGCCCCAGGAATGGGTGATTCTTAAAGTTTTCTGGCCTGGAAGTCTGAGCCCTTGGCTAAAGAGGAAGTTGTCTTCTCCATCATGCTCTTGGCTTTTCTTTTCTAATCTTCACTTCTCGTTCCTTTCTCTATTCCTTCTTCCCCCAATTTTGAAAGCCTCGCAGATGACTAATTATGGGTCTTTTCTTTTTTCATAATACACATTCTGAGAGATATGGTGGGCAGCTCGTTGGAGAGAGACTCAGAGCATCACTTTTCTCAAATGTGATATGCTCCAGGAAGCTCTATGTTTTCTTTTTTTAAAAAATCAAACCAAGCTGCTTGCGTGCCACCTCGAGTGCTCTATGTTGGTGCTTTCAACTTGTTTCTGTGTCATCGTGCTGCTTGGATCTTCTGAGTTTCAGCAAGATAACTGAGGTTAGGTACGTCTCTCCATTATGAGTGACAGAAGCTCAACTCCAACTAGCTTAAGTGAAACCAACCGACCAACAAGCAACCCACCCACCCCGGGGAACTTGTTGGCACATGTGTCTGGGAAGTTTAGTCCCGAATGGGGCTCAAGTTCTATCATCGGGTGATTGTTCCTCTCTGTTTCCTGTCTCTCCATTTCCAAAGCTCTGTATCGGCTCTGCTTCTCCTTGAGAGTTGGCCTTTCTCTTTGCTGTGATAGCTCATCTCTTTCCCCATCATGGGAAAGATAGCCAGCTGCTGTCTGTTCCTTAAGATCTGCAACTACACCCCTACCCAAAGAAAGACCCCCCTGTCCCAACACCCATATCTCAAACTTCATTAAAGCATGCTGATCAGCTTTGCTTGGGTTTTGTGTCCATACCCACAACTGATCACTGTGAATACATGGTGTGGGGTTCTAGGAGTCATGTGCACGTAGCAAGGTGGTGCTCAGCAATGTAGCATATTAAGTGGGGGCAGGACAACTTTTCAGCCGAGAGAGGGGCCCAGGGTGGACTAAAACAACAGTCGCATACTAATGGTGCCCACGGTCTCCTCCTCGAAGCCAGGGATACCGTGAGAAGCCATGTGGGGCATGTCTCTTTAATCTTTGGTTTTCCCGGTTGGGCTTTGGAATTCAAAACCTGATCAGACAGGGCGACTTTAGGTTTGAGTCTGGCCTCTTGAGTGAGAGGCCAGAGCTTGACCACATGTGTAGTAGCTGTGAGGCCACCGGCGTGTCGAACATTTAACAGTAGCTTTCTGGAAATAAAAATGTCCCGATTGATAGCATTCACCCAGGTCCATATTCCCTCCGTGGCCTAGTTCAAGCTACCAACCTGACTTCCCTCAGCAGGCAGATGGGAGAAGATACTCCCAACTGGCCAGGTCCAGCACAGCGCAGCGTGAGGCCCTCCAGGAAGATTGTCTGCAAGTTGAGGAGAGGTTATCATATTCCTAGCTTGGGAATTCAGCATTCCTTGGGAATTCAGCATTCAACATTCCTATGCATTCAGCAGATGGTTGAGGGGGGAGGCCAAGAGTGGGAAGCAGAAGTCCTCTTGGAAGTCAGATGACCTGGCTTCAGATTCCCACCCACCACGCAATAGGTGTCTGGATCTTCTTCCCCTTGTGAACCAGGCATACATGTTTGGTCTCAGAGTGCTCCCCTCCAGCCCATAATGTTTGGAGCCCTCCTCACGTGCCAGGCTCTGTCCTTCCTGATTTCTGTTCCTTAGTTTTCCTCATCCTGTGAATTCCTCTGTGTGCCAAACATCACCAGCCTTGTTTACAGATGAGGAAATTGAGGCTCGGGATAGAGCAAGCCTTTGCGGAGGCTCCCAGGCAGGTGAGCGGCGGAGCAGGGATTTTGATCCAAAGTCGGTGTTGCGGACTGAATGTTTGCATCCTCCAAGATCCATAGGTTGAAGCCCTCACCTCCAGTGGGATGGTATTAGGAAGTGAGCCTTTAGGAGGTGATTAGGTTTAAATGAGGTTGTGAAAGTAGGACCCCATGATGACATTAATGTCCTTACAAGAAGAAGAAGTGAGACCAGAATTTTCTCTTTCCCCCATGTGAGGACATAGTGAGGAGGCAGTTATTTGCAAGCTGGGGAGAGACCCTCACCAGGGAACCACATTGGCTGGTCCCTGGATGTGGGACTTGCCAGCCTCCGGAACTATGAGAAATAAATTCCTGCCGTTTAAGCCCCCCCAGTCTACGGGACTTTTTATGGCAACTTGAGCTGACTAAGGCAGTTGGGCTCAACCCCCATTGGAGGGCCTGGGTTCCACTGTGACAGAAGTAAGAATCACTCCTCTAGAAAGGCGTGTATGTATTTCCAGGCATTCTGGATCCTCTGGAAATCCCTGGGCTTTGCTGGTCCTAATCTAGAATTGCTGGCTCATCCCTCTTAGCTGCACTTAATTCAAAGAGGCCTCTGAGACTGCTCCGGCCAGGTCCCAGCCCCTCGGACTGAGATACCTCGGGTCCCTCTCTAGGCCTCACCCCTCCAGCTGATCCTGGGACCACCTGGAGACAGAGGATACCCCTAGCTTCTTCTAGGAGGATGTCCTGAGGTGAAACAGTTGTGTCCATTGTCTTGGGGAAGTTCATTTGAGGCTGCTGTGGGCCTGAGCATTCTGAGTGCTTAACCTGCTCTTAGAAACAATGCTGGTTGTTTTTACCAGGAAGAGCCCTTCCCGAATGGTCAGCCGCCATCCAATGAGATTTCCCTCCCTTCTGTAATTTGTATGTTTTAATTTTTTATTTTTATTTTTCCTGTTTATTTATTTTTGAGAGAGAGAGAGAGAGAGAGAGAGAGAACACAAGTGGGGGAGGGGCAGAGAGAGAGGAAGACACAGAATCCCAAGGAGGCTCCAGGCTCTGAGCTGTCAGCACAAAGCCTGACGCAGGGCTCGAACCCATGAACCATGAGATCATGACCTGAGCCGAAGTCGGACACTTAACCGACTGAGCCACCTGGGCAGTTTTGGTGGGTTTTTAAAGGTAAGGAAGCTTAAATAGTAAAGCTGCAGGGTCAGCCAAGGGAACACACTGTCTAATCCTGTGGCTGGGGTAGGAAGCAAGGAGGGTGGGTCTACTGGAGCCAAGGAGGCCTAGCTGCTGTTTCTTGCTGGGCAGCTGGTTGAGAAACCAGCGGGCTTTTTCTGCCGCTTTCCCATGAGGCCTGGATTTGGCCAGTTTGGGAGGGTTGGGATAGGGGTGGGAAGATGTTTTATTATCTAGTTCTTGTTTAGATGGTCCCTCCTGCCAGTTTACAAGTCTGGGAGTGGGGTTCATAATTGCTGGATAAGCTGGCCACAGACCTTCTTATCTTGGCCAGACAAGGGGTTCTAAGTTGGGGCTGGACAACCCTCCCCACAGGCTGGCCAGGGGCTGGAGGCTGAGCCATACTCTCTCTGATTTAGGGACTGAGGATGGTGGCAAGTTGAGAGACAAAGTCTTAGACCAGGTCCCCTAAGGGTGGCATTTGTGCCCTTTCTTTGTAGCTGTGGTGTGAAAGAGCAAAGCTGCTCAGGGAAATGTAGGCTGCTGGGGGAGTGATGTCAGGTGGGAAAGAAGGAGCTGAGCTGGTTGGAGACTCCAGCCAGAGTCTGGATACCTCAGTGAAGAAGTAGGGCTTTAGCACTAGGGAGCTGTAAAGGTTTTAATGTTGGAGCAGCTAGTGGTTTAGAAAGCTGACCCTGTGGCCCTAGGTAGCCTCATAGGCTCAAAGGTTGGACCCACACCCTGGAAACCATGAGAAGGCCTTTTTCTTTCTTTCTGCAGCATGCTGCTCTCACTTTAGCATTTCTCAAACTCCCATCCCCCCCTCTCTAGTCCAGGTCTAGGTCCAGTGGAGTGCTCCAGACCCTCCTGTTGGTGATTCCTCCAGAAGGGCTGTGCTTTGGGCACGACTCTGACCTACAGGGATCACGTGGGCTCTTTTCAACTGCCTTTGAAGGCTCTGCTTGCCATGTTGAACCTACCCAGGGGCTTTTATGCACCAAGATGGAATGGTCTGATCTCAGGGAGGGAATCCCCATCAGAGCCCAAACCAGTAAAGCAGGATTTATTGTACCCGTACAACAGGTATCTCAAGACAAGCTCCATGAGGATTCGAAATGGGCCAGAAAATAAGGAGTAAAGGCTGTTTTTTTTTTTTTTTTCCTGTATTTCAGGGGCTGCCTCCTGACTTAGCACGTGACCCAACATGGCAGCCTTGTTCCTCAGGTGTGTGGTCCTGTGCCCCTTATGTCTTCATAACTGAGCACCATGAGCTCTTGGAGTCTCTGGGACTGACAGATCATCTGTCCTGTCCATGCTACAGAAACCTCTTGGGTCAGGTGTCTATCCTTGTCTAAGTGGGCACATGATTGGCACTTAAAAAAAATTTTTTTTTTTTTAGCATATATTATTTTGAGAGACAGAGCACCAGCAGGGGAGGGGCAGAGAGAGAGACACACACACAGAATCTGAAGCAAGCTCCACGCTCTGAATTGTCAGCATAGAGCCTGATGCAGGGCTCGAACTCCCGGACTGCAGACTGTGAGGTCATGACCCGAGCCGAAGCCAGTTGCTTAACCGACTGAGCCATCCAGGCGCTTGTGCCTGATTGGCACTTCTTTTTTTTTTTTTTTTTTTAATTTTTTTTTTTCAACGTTTATTTATTTTTGGTACAGAGAGAGACAGAGCATGAACGGGGGAGGGGCAGAGAGAGAGGGAGACACAGAATCGGAAGCAGGCTCCAGGCTCCGGGCCATCAGCCCAGAGCCTGACGCGGGGCTCGAACTCACCGACCGCGAGATCGTGACCTGGCTGAAGTCGGCGCTTAACCGACTGCGCCACCCAGGCGCCCCCTGATTGGCACTTCTAAGTGACAAATCAAGATGGGCAGAAGTGGAGGTGAGGGTAAGGGGGGATGGCTTAGGCCCTCCCCTTCCTGGGAGAACTGCTCATGGTCTTTTAGCTACGGTTTGACAGAACACTTCAAATTCATCCCGCTGCTCTTAGAAGGTGCCTTTATGGTGTAGGGGAAAAAAATGCATTTGACTTGGGTTCTACAGCAAGTAGGTCCAGCAACTCCCTGTAGGAGCCTGAGTTTTAGCCTGCATGAAGTGAAGACGTCAGATGACATGGCCTCTGGGAATGTTCTCGTTCCCACTTAGGTTTTGATTGGGGGCTTTGCCCTGGCTCAGCCACACGGACAGCGGCATGGGACTAGGGAGGCTGCTGGAGCATTGGAAAATAGGCGTCCGCTGCCAGATCCAAAATGGTGGCTGCGGCCTTGCAGGACACGGGGTCCCCTGGGGAGATGAATGAAAGCTGACCAAATTTTTGCAGATGTGAGGAAGAGGGGGATAGGGTGTCCTTGTTTGTGCTGACCCCCAAATGAGTGTCCTCTCTAGAGCCCGCCGGATTCCGGGACCTATGGATGTGTCACTAGGGGGCAGAGAACAAGGCAGAGATGTGCCAACTCCTCCCCCGGTCTGCTCACTGGCCTCACCTACACCCCACCCCCACCCCCCCCACCCCCCACCATGTGCGGTCCCAGATGGAGAAATTCTCCGTATTTGTTTTTCTCCCACCTACTCGTGAAGCAGCAGATGGAAAAATGGCATTAGCAAAGTCAACTTTCAAACAACCTTTGTGTTAATTAGGTGGAAATAATGAGATTATTTGAAAACAAAATCCAACACAGTGCTTTTCTAGTTTTTGGATGCAGTAGTTTTCTGTGCAAAGAAGTGAATTCACTATTGGGGAAGCCCAACTTGGCTTCCCTCTACCTCTAGGCAGACCCGTTGTATTGGGGGTCCCAATGACCAGCCCCGTCAATGAGCTAGGCCCCAGCCCCATTGCTGCCTTCATTGTACGAGATGGGGTGTGATTTCATGGTCAGGCCAGGCGACCTGGGCTTGAATTCTAGATCTTCTGCCAATTAGGACGAGACCTCAGGTGATTTATTTAATTACTCTGAGCCTCTGTCTTTTCATCTGCAAGATAGGCATAATAATAGGGTTGTTGAGATTTAAGTCATGAACACGTGGCACATAATAGATGCTGACTAAGTGGGAGCTACTGTCATGAAAGTCGTGTGGCGGTAGCCGTCATTGTCATCATGTCAGCATCTCAGGACAGGGAGGAGAGGTGAGGAATGGCTGGGTCACACTGTCTCTGTGATCCCTGCCTGGATCTGTCTCCAGGCCTGGACACCAGGGTGGGGTTCATCAGTTACCCGCACAGGCCTGGGCCCCAGCTGGCCTCACTCCTGGGTGACTTGGAGTGGGTAACAAAGGGGGTGCCCTCCTCTGGCGGTTGAGCCCCTGTGGACCCAGGAGGACATCCTCCAGAGGAGTAGGCTGTTCTGGCCCCTCCTCAGGTCAGGGTAGAAGTGGGGCCTTGGTCATAACCTCATTCTACACTCTTCCGGGCAAGTTTCTGTTTGTTCTCTAATGGAAACACAGAAACAAGCTGGCATCATTTCTGAACAAAGAGGGACTTTTCGCAGGAAGTTTGTAGACCTGACACCTTCTCCTTGCTTGCTGTGGCGCGTGGCCCCTTCTCTGACAATGCGCTAGACTTGCTTGGGAACAATAGACGATTGTCGAGGCTTGCTTCCTGTGAGCAGGAAGAATGGGCACAGGTGGGTGTCAGGAGGCCCCGGTCCCCAAGGAAAGGATTTCCTGAGAGCATCTCGCAGCCCCTACAGTGTGGCTGGGGATTCCTCATGGTCACGGCAGCTATGTGTTGGCCCCGTAGCGAGAGCCCAAGGGCCCACGGTATCCACAGATACCGTAGAGGCGATCCGGACTGGTGCAAGCTGCCGGATTCTGCTCTCCTAGCCTCTCCCTGGGAACCATCTTGGAAGAGGCTTCCCAGCCCCAGGCCTAGGATGTTGACCAACGGTGGGGAGGCTTGCCCCAGCTCGCCTGCGCTTCCAGCTCCATCTCACACCTGTTTCCTTTCCTTTCTGTTCCTTGATGTGCCTTCCTGGGTGCTGGTCCCACTGCCTGGAACCCCTTCCGTCCTCTCCCTGCCCTTCCCGCCTTGGGTTCCTCACTGACCTTCAGAATTTGGGAGAAACCTCACCTTCTCAGGAGGCCTTGTGTGCTGTCCGAGGTAGCTAGGCTCCCTTGGGGACCACTGCCAGCCCCATGATTCTTAACCACAGCCCCTGTTCATTTCTTTCTGTCCCCATTACTCCCCGACATCTGTCATTGTGCATTAGTTGGTTTACTTTGCGTCTTGTCCCCCTTCCTGATGCAACAGGTAAGCTGCCCACTGCTGCCTCTGTGGTGCCAGCCTGGCTCGCAGAAGCCCTGCAGACATTGGGTGAAGGCCCGAATTGGTCAAAACGGGGGTGTCTAGGAGACTTGGAGACGTTTCTTCTGAGAGGTATGGCGTTGAGAGTTAAGTATGGTTTTGTAAGTCAGACCATCGGCATTTTCCTTCCAGCAGCTCAGACTGTCGTGTGCCTGGCACACTCAGTTCAAAGAGGAAAAAAAAATCACTGAGTTCTTAAGAAGGTTCTGGAAATTTCTTCTGCATTTGGGCAAAGTGGCATGCTAGCCCTCTGGAGCAATACAGATGTGGAGTCTGAACTCTACCCTACCTCAGAGGGCAAGGCTAAAGTGATAGGACAAAATGCATTTAAATGTCATCAGTGTTATTATTAGTTGTAATCTTATCTTTGTTAATAATAATAACAGGACCTGCCTAGAAGTTGCTGAATAGCAGATAGGCCCTTTCCTAAGCTCAGGCTGTCTGATAGGACTGTGGAGCCTGGGGAGGCGCTGACTGACTCAGTTAACACCACTGTGAGGGACGGAGTGTGGGCCGGAAGCCCCACCCTGGCCACATTCTCCGTGCCCTGGCCATTCAGAGAGGCGCCCGTGGAGGCCCATGGCCTCTCAGACGCTGGCCTCACCTTTTAGAGGCTCTTCAACCCCCTGCCCCCAGCTGCTAGCACCAGCAGACGGTCTGTGGGTTTGGGAACTGCAGGGCAGTTTCTCTTTAGAGATCTCTGCCTGGTCTTTCCCTCCTATTACCTTCTATTGTTTGCCACCCCAGTGGCTTGCTGAAACAATGTGTTTCCTACAGATTTTGTTTGCTGGCATTGATTTCTTTGTGTTGCTCTGGTAAACAGACATTTAGTATATACAGATCTGTGTGCTCGACAAAGAGAAATCTGGAGTCCTGGACCAGCGGCTGCGCTGAGTCACTGCTCCTTGAGCCTGAGGACCTCGGATAGTCCAGAACTCATAAATGACTCATACCGTCCACGCTGGCCCGCATGTGTGGAGGTTCGGTGGCCAGCTAAGGCGATGGGGGGCGGGGATGTTGGGTCTCTTACTGGTCAGGGGGAGCCTGTGTTTGAGGACTGGATTCGTCGAGTTGGACGAACGTGTATCAGCTGTGAGACTCAGGGGAGGTTGCTTCCCTGACGCACATGTGTTGCCTCATCTGTCAAAACCGTGCCTACCCCAGGGTAGTCGGAGGGGGGAGGGCTTATGGAAGTGAATGTTCAGAAACCATCTGGTACAGAGCCTGGTGCTACTATGTGCTAGCTACTCTTGTTTGTTGGTCAGTTGGGCCCTGTTCTGTGGTCTCTCCTCAGAGGTCCCACTGGGAAAGGCTTCGCACGGACCAGTTGATCTGGAAGCAGAATCGAGGGGTCCGCTACTGTAGGCTGATGTTTTCCTTCTGGACGTTGTGGTGGTGGTCTGTTCGTCAAAAATTGTTCAGAACGTTCTGCACGTCTGCCTTGTACGGCGTGTACAGCTGAATAGGACAGTAGCTAAAGGAATTGGTACTGAATGGGACGGACCTGGGTTTGCACCCCGCCCCTGCTCTGACCAGCTGAGTCATCTTGGACATGCCGCTTCTCTTCTTTGAGCATTTCTCATCGGTGAAATTGAGCGTGCAAAATCCCTGTTTCATAGGGGAGCCATAAGTGTTAGCTGTGCCCATGTTCGTAAGGTGCTTAGGTGGGCCTGGCACAGAGCCAGCCCACGGTGGGGCAGGGGGGTGCCCTGACCCATGAGCTGTACCTGAGAAGACAGCATTCCACATCCTTAGAAAGAGCATTAGAAATACAACACAATCTTGAAGAAACGGTGGGAGCGGTGGGAGCAGGGAGCAGAGGAGATGATCTACCTTTAAACTTCTCAAGGCCTGACCCTATCGGGTGATCTGTGTCATTTGTGGTCCGGCTCATAGCACAGAGTGGCAGGAGGCAAGACCCTTCCGCAGGGACTTGAGCTGCCTTGGTAAGAGTGGATTGTTGTTCTAAGAGAGCTTCAAGCAGGAACTAGATGGCCCCAGAATGGGGTTAGGGATACGGCAGTCAGTCTTGGTAGCCTTCAAAGTCCTTTCCAGTCTGGTCACTCTGGGCTTCTTGTACAGAACCAGAGAGAATACTCCTCTTCCATACCACACCCATGCCAATCTGTGCACTTTGGAATATGAGTGCAGCTAAACCGGGGGTCATTTTCACCAGTTTTAAAGGCCTGAGTTGGAGAGGAAATTACATGGAGTCTTGGGTAGACTTAATGTGGATTTCTGGAAGGACGCCTTCCTGCTCCACCCTAAGCTCAAAGAAAGTGATTTGGAGATGCACCTACTGGCACCTGTTCTGAGGCCAGTAGTATCAGGTGCCATGGCAAACACTGTGGCATGAAGAAGACTTTGATGTGGTCCCTTCCAGATGGAGCTTCATTGTGGGATTCTATTGCCTGCCTTGGTTTGACAGGTTGTAAATAGCAGGAGTAGGTGACCTCAAGAGCATGCAGACTCCACATGACCATGTAGAAAAGATTTTAAGTAAATTCAGCCACAAGCAATTCATGTGGCCCTTAGTGGATGTGGGAAGCGGGGTACCAGCCTCCACGCTCCAGCTTCAGGCTTCCTCAAGCCCACCCAACGTGCCCAAGGTGCTGGCACCTTAGACCACAGGTGCAGGTGGGCCACTGCTCTCTGATCCACAGGTGGGACAGGACTTAGTTCCCTAGGTTTTGTCCCTGTTGGCCACTTACTTTTTGACTCTAGTTTTGGGGTTTATTTGATGGTGGGAAAGTGGCTGGGCCATGTGCTCAGTTTTGTTTTGTTTTGTTTGTTTTTAAGACTTAATTTTTTTTAAGAATAGTTTTAGGTTTGCAATCAAATTGAGAGGAAGCAATGTAGAGTTCCCATCTGTCCCCTGCCCCAAGTGTGTGTGGCCGCCTCCATTAACAACACCCCCCACCAGAGTAGTGCATTTGTTAGCAGTTGATGAACCTACATGGACACGTCATAATTGTACAAAATCCATAGTTTACATTAGGGTTCAGTCTGGGTGTTGTGTATCGCATGGGTCTGAACAAATGCATAATGACACATCTCTGTCACTATAGCCTCATACACGGTATTTTCACTGCCCTAAAGATCCTCTGTGCTCTGCCAATTCATCCCTCCCTCCCCCCAACCCTTGGCAACCACTGATCTTTTCACTGTCTCCATCGTTTTGATTTTTCTGGAATGTCATATAATTGGAATCACAAAATGCATAGCCTTTTTCACACTAGCATCTTTCACTTAGCAAATATGCTTTTAGGTTTCCTCTGTGTCTTTTCATGGCTTGATAGCTCATTTCTTTTTGGTGCTAACATTTCATTTTCTGGATGTGCCACAGTTTCTTTATCCGTGCATCTACTGAAGGACATCTTGGTTGCCTCCAAGTTTGGCAATTATGAATAAAGTTTCTATAAACACCTGCATGCAGGCTTTTGTACGGACATTAAGTTTTCAACTTCTTTGAGCAAACACCAAAGAGTATGATTGCTGGAATGTAGGTAAGGAAGAGTAGGCTTCATCTTTTTTAATGTTTATTTATTTATTTTTGAGAGAGATAGAGAACGAGCAGGGAAGGGGCAGAGGGAGAGAAAGAGAGGGAGACAGAGTCCCAAGCAGGCTCCACGCTGTCAACACAGAGCCCTTTGTGGGGCTCGAACTCACAGACCATGAGATCATGACCTGCCTTGAAAGAGTCAGATGCTTAACCGACTGAGCCCCCCAGGTGCCCTTGAGAGTATGTTTAGTTTTATAAGAAATTACTGGTCTTCCCAAGTGGCTGCCATTTTGCATCCCCACCAGCAATGAGTGAGAGCTGCTTTTGCTTTATGGCCTTACCAGCATTTGGTGTTGTCTTTGTTCCGGATTTTGGCCATTCCCTTAGGTGTGTAGCCGTACCTCACTGCTGTTTCAATTTGCATCTCCCTGAGGATTTATGATATGAGGCATCTTTTCATACGTTTATCACCTGCGTATCGTCTTTGATGATGTGTCTGTAAAGTTTTGGCCCATTTTCTAATCAAATTGTTTGTTTTCTTATTGTTGAGTTCTAAGAGTTTTTGTGTATTTTGGATAACAGTCCTTTATTAGTTGTATCTTTTGAAAATATTTTCTCCTAGTCTGTGGCTTGTCTTCTCATTCTCTTGACATTTCTTTTACAGAGCAGAAGTGTTCTTTCTTTCTTTCTTTCCTTCTTTCTTTTTTGAGAGAGAGAGAGAGGGCACAAGTAAAGGAGGGACAGAGAGAGAGAGAGCAAGAATCCCATGAGGGGCAGACAGTGAGAGAGGGAGGAAGGGGGAGAGAGAGAGAGAGAGAGAGAGAGAGAGAGAGAGAGAGAGAGAGGCAGGGCTCACCCAAAGCAGGGCTCCTGGTTTTTTGTTTTGTTTTACCTGAAGTGGGGCTCAAGCTCAGTAGGAGCAGGGCTCGAGCTCACCCAGTGTGGGACTTGAACTCACAAACTGTGAGATCGTGACCTGAGCCGAAGTCAGATGCTTAACAGCTGAGCCACCCAGAAGTTTTTAATATTAATGAAGTCTGGCGTACCAGTTCTTTCTTTCATGGATCAGGCCTTTGGTGCTGTATTTCAAAAGCCATCGCCATATGCAAGGTCATCTAGATTTTCTCCTGTGTGATCTTCTAAAACATTTTTTTAAATGTTTGTTTATTTTTGAGAGAGAGACAGAGAGACAGAGTATGAGCAGGGGGAGGGCAGAGAGAGGGGGAGACGGAATCTGAAGCAGGCTCCAGGCTCTGAGCTGTCAGCACAGAACCTGATGTGGGGCTCGGGCCCACAATCTGGGAGATCCTGACCTGACTGATGTTGGCTGCTTAACCAGCTTGAGCCACCCAGGCGCCCCTGTGTTATCTTCTCATACCTACGGGTTTTCAGTGGTATTGCCATCATCTCTGGTTGAGATTTCTGGGTAGCCTTCCCTCAATCTTTTTCTTTAGCTAGTTTGAGCTGGGTGTATGTCATTCGCGAGAGAGCCCTGAGGTGCTTGGTTTGAGGTGGAGCTCGGTTTGCCATTGACATCTGATCGGGAACTGGTTCCAGCCCAGCCATGCTTCTGAGGAACGGGTCCCAGGCACTGGCTGGCATCCAAATTGTAGCACTGACCCAGGAGGCCAGCAGTTTCCCTTGGGCCACAGGAACACAAACCACATTTATCTTGGAGATATCTGACCCTGACAAGGCTGGGAGATATGAGCCAGCAAGTGATACACATTCCGGGGTGGGCCGCACATCAAGGAAAAAGCACACACATGGAGAGATAGTCCAGGCGGAACGTTGGTTTCCTGGCTTCATTAGGCTCTTACTTCCCTCAGAAGGTGATCAGCGCATTGACTCTGCCTGTCACCCTGGCACTGACAGTGGTGCCTGGGTCATCAGAAACCTGAGAGACTCGGGACAGGTCTCTTTACATGGCTGTTCTCTGGTGGCTCTGTTTCCTTCAGTGATGCCGTCTTACCTCTTAAAAGCACAGGCTGGGCGTGTCTTCTCTAAAGTGTTGCCTGTTAAAGGAACTTGCAGTTTTAGGTTTCTCTGTCCCCTTAGCTGGCAGGCTCCTGCGTCCTTTAAAAGAGCTGGCCCCCTCTGGGTGGGCTGTGAGGCCCGGTCTGCAGCGCCCAGAATACTGACAGAGGAGTCAGCATCGAAGGGTTCTCACCTCGGACCCCGGCTCTCGCTAGGTGCCCTTGGGCAAATCTCCTGGCTTCCGTGAGCCACACCACGAAGTTGCTGCAGAAATGCAAAGACCCTTTTCGTGTGAAATTTCTTGGAGAGAGCGATGTTGCAAAGCAGATTTGAATTATAGTTTGACCACACGCTAGCTTCCTAAGGCTGTTAGTTGCCTCCCCTGTAAAATGGGCTAACGCTAGTCCCTACCTCACTGGGTTTGGGGCAGATGAAACGAGATGGACACTGGAGCACAGTTACTGGCACTTTGGTAAGACTCAGCAGACAGTGGCCTGTTGTGGGTGTGACCGTCGCCCTGTGGAGAGCCAGGTTCCTGATTGTCACTGAGGGTACGGCCCAGATAAGCACCCAGAGCCACGTTTTAAGGGCACACAGCTGATCAGCATCTTTGGTCTCTCTTTTCCAAGCAGTGGTCTGGACTGGTTGTGGTCATATGACCTGCAGCTGACCTGGGACAAACGGATCAGGGCAACCTGGGAGAGGTTCCTTTGCACTGGGCTGGATTGTATCTGTGACCACTGATCATGTTACTACTTCCTGGAGACAGCGAGTCCTTTCAATTTCGTGTTTCATTTATTTAAACTTTCCTGTGAAGGAGATTTGATACAGAGGAAGAGCCCATGTGGCAAACCCTTCATTTCCTGTGATAAATGATGACCTTTGGAACTGGGGTCAAGTCTGAATTTTCCAAGGCAGGATTCTTTTTTTCTGCCGTGGTTTTAAAGTCACAACATGCTGTGCTTTTGGCTGCTGTTCCTTCTGGCTGCTGATCCCAGTGAGATGCCAAGAAATTAAATGGGTGCCGTTGGAAGGCATTCAGAAATTACTCATTGGACTAAAAATGCAGCATCTGTTGGGGGACAGGGCTGAGCATGTGTAAAAATGGGTCTGATGCACTTAGCATCAACATCAAAGAGGAAAGAAGGGCCACTGGCCTATTGCTGGGCAGTATTTAAGAAGCAGACGGGGATCAGGTTGTATACACAGCTGTCCCGGCACCGAAGTTGGTGGAGAATGCCCCTGGCTGGGGTTGGAAGGAAGTCTTGCTGTCCTTCCTCATTCTTCTGCTAGATTAACATTTCAAACACATTTAGCTCCAGGGATGGGATATGCTGGGCTTTTGCTGGAAAGGTATACAGTTGAGATCCTGGTGTATAGGATGAGTTTTTAGAGTGGAATCAGAGTGTGGTTTTGGTTTTCTGGAAGTTGCTTTGACATTTTAGAAACACAGCTAGTGGAGCATGGTAGGAGACTCCAGTGGGGTATGAGATGAGCTCCAGACTGTGAAAGTGAAAGCAAGGAGGGATTGGGGGGAGGGGGGGGAGGAGAAGTTCTCCTTTTACATATGAGAAAACCAAGGCCCAGAGAGGGTAAGTGAAAGGTCTAACAGCATACAGCTAATTAGAGCCAGTTTGAGACCTGAACCCAAGACTTAACATGTAATCTTGGGACTCTCCCATGAAGGCCTATAACTTGTTGCAGTTCACAAGATTTTTTACAATGATCGATTATTATGCTATTTGTCACTTCTGTACCAATTTTTATTGGCAAATAAAGTTTATACCGTATGATGTGGTCTTTTTTTAAAGGGACATAATCATATTACAGAAAAAATGTTTTTTTAAGATTTATTTATTTTGAGAGAGAGAGGGAGCGAGCGCATAATCGTGTGAGCAGGGCAGAGGCAGAGAGACTCTCAACCAGGCTTTGCACTGTCAGCACAGAGCCCAGTGTGGGGCTGTGAGATCATGACCTGAGCCAAGATCAAGAATCAGATGCCTTAAGAGACTCTTAAAAACTGAGAGCAAACTGAGGGTTGATGGGGGGAGGGAAGGAGGAGAGGGTGGGTGATGGGCATCGAAGAGGGCACCTTTTGGGATGAGCACTGGGTGTTGTATGGAAACCACTTTGACAATAAATGTCATATATTGAAAAAAAAAAAAAAGAATCAGATGCTTGACCAACGGAGCCACCCAGGTGCCCCTACCTAAAATTTTCTATAAAGAGCGAAGTCCACCCACCATTAGTGTTTTGGCACATTTCTTTTCTGCCTTCATTTGTGCCTGAGCAAGTGAATAAGAGAAAGGGAAAAAAAGGCCCACAAAGTAAATACACAAGCAGATATAACTATAATATTGTTAGACCTATCATTTAGCATGACCTTGAAGTTTATTAGAAATTGAGTTGGAGTCTCCTGATGGCCATATTTCCTGCCTTCTCCTGTGACTTGGGAAAATTTCTGTTCCTTGGCCAAACCTGGATTATATGATCCAGTTTTAGACTCATCTGGTGAACAAAATTCTAACCTAAATGTCCTCAAGTGAAGAATTAGGTGGTGATGGGTCCAGAAGGTGGCTTGGTTGGAATCCTCTTGCTGGACACTGTCCATGGGTTACTGACATCTGGATCAGCTTAACCAGACCCATGAGTGAGCCTACCAGACCACCGTGCCACAGTGTAGAGAAGTGACAGTGGAAGGTGGCAGGCTGGGTTCCTCACGGCTGGTTCTTATTGCTGTGCTCCAGGGTGTTGGGGAAAGCCTCAGCGCACCCCCTTTGCTCTCCTTTGTAACACCCCCCACCATGACTGACTTCCACTCTCCAGAATGGCATTCAGGAATCTGTATTCTTTTAAAACCACTTTACTGGGGAATAATTGACAGATGTTAAACCATACCTACTCATAATACAAAATTTGAGAAGTGTGGGCTCCCTCTCTGCCCCTCTCCTGCTCTCACTCTGTCTCTCTCTTTCAGTCTCAAAAATAAATGAACATTAAAAAAAAAAAAAAAAAAAAAAAGGTGGGACCTGGGTGGCCAACTTCAGCTCAGGTCATGATCTCTCTCAAACTCTCTCATGAGTTTGAGCCCCGCATTGGGCTCTGTGCTGACAGCTCAGAGCCAGGAGCCTGCTTCAGATTCTGTGTCTCCCTCTCTCTCTCTGCCCCTCCCCCACTTGCACTGTCTGTCTCTCTCTCAAGAATAAATAAACATGAAAAAAATTAAAAAAAAACAATTTGAGAAGTATGGGGCAAATCCTTACACCTGTGAAGACACCACTACAGACAAGCGAGTGAACATATCTATCATCCCTAAAGGTTTCCAGATGCCCCCCATAATCCCTCCCTTGTACCCCTTATTGCCCTGCTTTCTGACACTATGGAAGAGTTGATGTTTTCTAGCTATTTCTATCAATGGAATCATATAGTAAGTGCCTTTGTTTTCGGCTGGCTTCTTTCACTCAGCATTTGAGATTCATCCAACTTGTTGCGTGTATCCATAGTTCACTCCTTTTCATCACTGAGTAGTATTCCACCATTTGGATAGACCAGAGTTGGCTTATCCACTCACCTGTTAGGACATTTGGGTTGTTTCTAGTTTTTTTGTTATTATAAATCAACCTTCTGGGAACATTGTATATGTCTTTCTGTGGACATATATATTTCCTTTTCTCTTGGGTCAATACCCGAGATGGCATGGCTGGATCATATGGTAGGTATAGGTTTAGCTTTTCTAGAAATTGGCAAACAGTTTTCTGAAGCAATTATACCACTGTACAAGGAATCTTCTTTTTGTTTATTTTTTATTTATTTTATTTTACTTTAGAGAGAGAGAGTGAGGGAGAGGGTCAGAAGGAGAGAGAGAGAGAGAGTGAGAGAGAATCCTAAGCAGGCCCCATGCTCAGTGCAGAACCCAACATGGAGCTCGATCCCACGACCCTGGGATCATGATCTATGCCGAAATCAAGAGTTGGGCGATCAACTGACTGAGCCACCCAGTTGCCCTGGAATCTGCTTTTTAAATAAGCTTTCCCAGTGATTCCCCTAGAGCCTTTTCCTTTCTGAGATCATCCATCTAATGGCCCTGTGGTTGACCCTGAGTGACAGGTCTTGTGAGCATGTCTCTTCCACCTGTTCTCTCAGACACAGCTTGGCTTTGGCACCTCCCCGCAGGCTGCCCCCTCTGCATGGGGGAGCTGGAGAAGCAGAAAGGGCCTCTCAGACTCTCTCTGTCCATACATGCCTTCAACACACCCAGACGACAGCAGGTGCATTGACTTTCTGTAGGGTTGACAAGCTGTGTGGCAAGGAAATGCCTCATCCTTGGCCACAGTGTCTCACACAGAGGCCTTAAGCGATAGGACAACTTCTGTGGTCTCCTTGTGAAGGCTCGGATTCCTCGGGGGTCATTTCTCGGCTGACTTCTGGATTGACGAGAGCCCCTGAAGGGACAGTCTGTAATCTGATCTGCCCCGAGAGGTGAGTCCTCTTCAGAGAGCTCCTCTTTTCTTTCCCCTCCCCGCCTCCTCCCAGTGCTTCTAGCCATCACCCAGCCATACCCTGAGCTAGGTGCTCATCACAGAAGGAGGAACAGGTAGCTTTGTCCCTCGTGGGGCTCAGCATCCTGGGAGGAAGGACAGGACGGCTAGATTTTCTGATGAAAGGAGGCCCAGAAGGGGGCAGGCCTGGTGCTCCCAGTGGGGTTGTCCGTGGAACGGTTAAGCCAGACTTGACTGCAGTGGCGAGGGCCAAGGCTGCTCATCCCCGTCCGCGCACACCCTTCGCGGCACGCCACGACTCCCGAGACGTGACCAGCGGCAGCCCCCTGGCATTCTGTGGCGAAGGCCGGCCCGGGCCCCGCAGGGTGAGGGTCGTGTGCCAGGCCGTGGCCAGCGGTGACACGCATGCCAGTTGCTGCTTGGTGTTTCGCGGCACCATTTTCTGGGGGCCGACGAAATGGAAGGAAGACGTGCCATCACTTCATTCCTTTTGTGGCGGAATAATAGTCGGTGCTGTGGATGTAGCACGCTTTGTTTTCCCCTCCCCGCATTGACAGGCCCTTGGCTCATCGCCGCCTTTTCGCTCTTATGAAGGATGCCCCTGCTATGAACTTGGGTGCACTAGTACCCGAGTCCCTGTCTTCAATTCTTTGGGGGTGTACGCTTACGAGTGGAATTGCTAGGTGATAGGGAGCTTCTGTGTTTCGTTTTTTGAGGATCTGTTAAGCCGTTTTCCTCTCGGAATGCTACCGGAGGCACCGATTTCCCATCACCTGCAGGATTAAGCCTCAGTGCCTGCCTCTTGCATTCAGGACTCTTCTGATTCTGGCTCCACACCAGGATCTACTCCCACCGGATGGATTTGCCACCGCGTGGCCTGGGTCCTTCCTCTCACCTGAGACACCCCTTCCCCTCCCTCCTGGACCCAGTGTGCATGCTAACTTCACTGCCTCCTTTGGGAAAAATTGTCCCTCCCTGCTGCTCCCAAGACGGTCTGGGATCCGTGATCCCGACTGACTGACTAACGTGGGTTAGTAATCTCCGCCCTGAGGTTACTCTCTGCCCCTCACCTCTTGCTGTCTCGCTCCCGTTAGGGTTCCAGCGCATGGAAAGCAAGCTCGGACTGTTCCCTGCGGCCATGCCCGTGCCTGGCGTCCCCAGTCAGTGACTGCCGGCCCTTGTGCAAGCCGCTGCTCTGCTGTCAGCCTCCCTCACGTGGCGTCCTTGTCACACGGAGGAATCTGGCTGGCCCCGGCATGAGCGCGCTGAGCTGAGCCTTCATGCTGGCAGGCCGCCCCGGGTTCCCAGGGTGGTGACTGGCTGCCTCCCCCTCCTGGGCCCCTGCCCATCTGGAAGCATGCCCTCGAGCGCTGCCATCCCCGAGCCAGGCCATCAGGTCACCCGATCCCCTGCTGCGGTGGCTGGGAAGCCGGCTGAATGCTCCCACTAGGAACAAGTCACAGAGAAGCAGCCTTTCGGGGGGCCGCTTCTCCTTAGGGGCTGACTTGTGGCACTGAGAGCAGCCTGAGTGGCCTCTCGCCCCAGCCAGGAGCCCAGCGTCTTCTTGCAAAAGCCCGTCCAGCTTCTCACCCTGCAGACTCTTCCTCGGAAGGACGCGTCTTCCTTCCTATGCAGTCTTAGCCTCCAGCTTAGACGAGCGCGGGGGCTTCCTGCACGTCCGCTCAGCTCGCACTCCCGGCTGCCTGTCCACGCCAGTCTTCCCAGGGTTCAGATCCGAGCTGCACCCTCCAAGCCCCAGGCCGCTGATTCACTCACTGGCAGCCCCTCCCCCACCAGTCAGGTCCTGGGGGTCCTGGGCCGTCTGAACACGCCCCCCTCTCCCTCTCGCTGTCCTGTTTCCCATGCGCAGTGTGCCAGGCCTGGAGCCTGCTCCCAGCTCTTCACCAGGCCTTCCTCCCCGGGAGGCGTATTCTGACCCCGGCTCTGTTGTCCCCGCAGCCTCCCCCACTTCCCTTCACAGCCCTGCTCACCAGACTGTCTTTAATGGTCTGTTCTCCTTCTCTGTCTCCCTCGCCGACCTCACCACAAATTGTCCCGCTGTGTCCCCAAGGCCAGGGCCTGGGCATGATGGGGCTGGAGAAACCTGTGCCAAGTGTGGGTGAACTAAGAGGTGGATGGACTGACGGGTGAATGAACGGAGGAGCAGACAGATTTATGGGTGGATGAGTTGTCGGGCAGTTGAACTCATGGGCGGATGTACTGACAGGCGACAGGCAGACAGCGGATGGGCTGAGGCCTTTGTGGGTGCAGGTTTCCCCCGGGAGTGTGAAGGGTGTGCCCAACCTGTGACAGTTTCCTGCTCTCACATTCAGCAGCTGGGCATTGAGCTGTCAGTAGGGCCCACGGTTGGTGAAGGCCCCGAGGCTTTTAGGAGGCTTTCTAGAAGCATTAGAGCTGCTATCTCTTGAGCAAACAAGATGGTCTAATCTTAAAGGCAAGTTCTTGCAGGCAGGTCTTCGGCGGGGCTAGGAGGAGCCAGCATTCATTCCAGTGGAGCTGGTCTGCTGAGCCAGGCTGTTCCTCTTCTTGGCCTGGAGGGTCACAGATGTCCACTGGCGATGGTCTCTCTACTGGAGGGGGCACATCTGGGGGCCTCTTGAGGTTGCCGAGAGGCCTGGCCTGCATCTGATTTTTTGTTTTGTTCTGAGGCTCCCACTTTAGTAAAAAAATTAATTCCATAGGAAGATTATAAACATCATGGGATTTAAAACTATTTACCTTTATTAAGATGGTGCTTTTTAAACAAAGACTGCATAGGAGTTGTAGTCACAGGGTAATGACAAAATTTATAAGAACTACTGATTTATCGCATGCTCCGGGCAGGCCAGAGCTGTGACGACAGAGTCCCCTATCCCTGTGGCTGAGCATAGTCACATTTGGAGATGATATAAAATACTTGACCTTGAGGCTTCCACGCAAGTGAGGCCAAGGCCCCCCTCCAACCCTCATCTCCTGTTTTCCTCTCCTACTCCCACCCCCTCAAGTCCTCCCAGGCTAAGAAATGAGGATATAGGAGTGGCGCCTGGGAGAAGGGGCAGGTCACACACATTCCCAGGGCTGGGGGTTGCCAGGTTTCAGGAATCCCGTCCCTGGTTTCCCTGGCCAATCAGCATGGGGCTGGGGTTGCAAATGCAATCACCCAGAACCGCTGTTCTGAGCTCTGATGCCAGCCTTCTGGGAATAGTGCCTGTTCTGTCGGGCCCTGATTGTGCTGATGGTCTCGGAGTCCTCACGCATCAGTCCCAGCCGGACATCCCACCTCTCCCTCTGCAGATGGGACCGTGAGCCCCCCGCCCCGCAAGAAGACTTGCTCAAGGTCACACGGTAACAAAGCTCAGGCAGGAACCTGCTTCTTCAAGGCCTGGGTTGGGGGTGCCCCTGGCAGGAGGATGTTTTGGGTTCATCTTTTCCGTCTCCAGGGCTTAGCACAGACTCTGACCTGTCAGTGGAGGATCAGGAAATCTTTGTTGAATGAGTAATAGCAGCCGGCATTTACTGAGTGCCAGAACCGCGGTAGCTGCGAATCTATGTGATTTCATTGAATCCTCCCCTGGCTCGGGGCAGCACCTTCATCCCCTGGATGATGTGCAGCTGGAGTGCACGCAGGACCAGAAACCTGCCCAACCTCAAACTGTTAGTAAATGGAGCTGAGGTTTGGACCCAGATAGTGGATCGGAGCCACTGCCGAGACCAGCGCTGTCCGATAGAAAAATCGTGTGAGCCTCCTGTGAAATTTGAAAATTTCTAGTTGTCGCTTAAAAAAAAAAAAAGACCAAAAAAGTAAAAGAGAAACAGCTGGAACTTTAATGATGTATTTTGTTGAATCCAATACATGTAAAATATTATCATTTTAACATGTAGTCAATATAAAACCATGAATAAGATAGTTTAGATTCTTTTTTTTTTTTCCCCCAAGCAAAGTGTTCCATATCCAGTGTGATTTTAACTTACGGCACATCCCGATTTGGACCGGCCACATTCTGGGTGCTCAGTGCCTACTTGTGTCCGGTGGCTTCTGGGTTGGGCAGTGCAGCTCTGGGCCACTCTGCTACTGGGAGTTGCCATTTGGAGCTGAGGGCAGCGTGAGCGTGTGGTAAAGGCGGGGGTAACAGATCGGATGGCGGACCCGAGCGTGTGTGTGGGGTTCCTGAAAGCACTCGCTGGGTCTCTCTCCCCAAGTGTGAGTGCTGGGTGAAAGCTCCCTCCTTAGCAAAGGAGTGTCTCCTGAGGGGCTGCCCCTGAAAAAAATCAAGCATCCTGCTCACTTTCTGGGAGAGCCTGGGCAGGGCTTTGGAGAACGCAGACATCCCGAGCTTCCGGCCTCTGAGTCTGCTAGTCTGCGTGGGGATCTGGCTCTGAGTGGCTGTTGCTTTTGGCCAAAGGTGGTTGCAAAACTCCTGGAGCACAGAACAGGTACGGTGTGTTCTTCAAAAAAGGTTATGAGGTTTCAGACACAACAGAGGTTCAGAGTGTAAAAATAGAGGATGTCTCAGGGCCGATGTCAGAAGTGAAGTCATCAGACCCATACGTACATCATGGGGTCAACTTCGGCTGACGCATTTAGGGCACCTTAGGCTCAGAAGCGGCCTGTGGCAGGGGGGGACTAGAAATTACAGACCCAGGAGGGGAGGTGGAGGGGTGGGCAGTAAGGAACCAGTGTCTTCTCAAATGGGTCTCAAATGAAAGGGGTCAGGGCTGTCACTTAAAACAGTTTCTAGATTGGTCCTAAGGTGCAGTGGGAAGAGGGTGGATGGTGACAGAAATCCTCCTACCCCAGACTTCCCCTAGGTTGATTCCTGCCTTGGGGGCAGAGATGGGAGGAATCTGTGGCCAGTCTCTGCCCCGACAAGGTTTCTGAAAAGGTGAGTTGGGGTTGGAATAGCTAAGGCCGGCCAGGGGCAGTGCTCGTTAGGACTTGATTTATGTTGCTGGAAATGTTTTATACTGAAGACCATCCACTGGCCAAACAAGCGTTTGGTTGAAAGATCCAGCAGGGAAGATGGATGCTGGGCCAAGAAGCCCTGGTGGGCCGCCGAACAGTCGAGCCACCGTGGCTTGTGGGGGCCGTGGCACAGTTCTTAAAGTCCGCCACGTGTAGTGATAGGGTGGTGGCTAGGAAACCGAGTGGGGACCAGCAAAATGTTTTAGCATTAAAAAAGGCCTGACAAGGTCGGTTGATAACAGCCACATTCTTCGAGGCAGGAGTGGAGGAGCAGGGAGCTGCTACGGGGGCTGGGGCTGGGCCACATGAAGTCCACGTATCGTCCCCGTGGCTGGGTTCATGTCCCCACTGATTGGCTTCCTGGTAGAAAACCCTAGGGCAAATCTGAGTCTCAGCTTCCCCGTTTGCAAAATGGGGCTAATAACCCCTGCCTTCCTTGAAAGTTCAAATTAGAGGGGTGCCTGGTTGTCTCAGTCGGTTCAGTATCCGACTCTTGGTTTCGGCTCAGGTCATGATCTCTCGGCTCATGAGTTCGAGCCCTGAGTAATTAGATACCGTACATGTGGAAGGACTCTGTGGAGCAAAACGCCCCACAAATCTGGGGGTTATTATTTTTAGTAACACCAGTGTGGATGTTTTATTTTTATTCACTCCACTGCTTTAAGTTATTGTGTTGTTGGTTTATCAGGACTTTTAAAACATTTCATTATGATGAATTTCAGACATACTCAGAAACGGAGAGGACGGAATACTGGACCCGCTTCAGCGATTTTTAATATTTCATTAGAGAGCTTTTGAGCTCATTTAATAATCCCTTTCGGTAATTGAGTTCCCAAAGTGCTTCAAGTCCTTTGAACTAAAATCTCACTGGACTGAATTGCCAAAAAAGAAAGCTGCCCCCTCTTTTGGGGAAAACAGTGCTTTTGTATATTAGGTTGTGATTGGCTTTTCAGCAACGTCTAATTGTTTGGTGGACAGTGTGGCATCACACGCAGGGCCTGGACAACCCTGTGACCCCCTTGCCTTTCCTTAAACCACAAGGGCAAGGTCAGCTCTCTCAGGAGTCTGGGGGATTCTGTTGACTCTGCTTTTCAACTTGCTATAATTTGAAGGCAAAAGGTTGTTCTGGAGTCTAAATGATTATTTACAAGAGAAACTTGGGAGTGGCTGGCAGGAGTAATGAGGGAGTCTGTCGTCTCCATCAGCCCGCCATGCAGGCGCCCCCCCGGAAGTGGTCACTTTGGGGGATGGTCACTCACTCCCTTGCCCGGGTGCGAGGGTTCTGGTGGGAAAGGTTGGGAGGTGGGGAGGTGGGGGTGAAGGCTGACTGGGCCTGCATCTGTCTGTTCTGGCTCAGAGCTCCTGTGTGTCATTTAGGCTTCTTAACTTGTGATTCCTTTTCTCATCTATAAAATGGGGTTGATGATGGTACCTGGCCAATCTTACTGTGGGTGGCTATGAGGGTCAAATGTAAGCTCCAGGAGAGCACCATCCGTTTAGTTCACTGATCTGTCCTCTGTGCCTAGAACAGCACCTGGCACATATTAAGTGCTCAATAAATTTATGTCGAAGAATAGGAGGGTGGGGGGGCAAGGAGGAAGGAGGGAGGGAGGACAGAAGGGAGGGAGAAAAGAAAAAAGGGAGGGAGAGAGAGAGGAAAGCTACATTTATCTGTCTATTCATCACACATCTTTCAGGAATAAAGAAATGTCATTAGAAGGCCCCTGAGGGGAAAAAAAAAATGCCTGATCCTTCTGGGCTTGGAATGCCTCTCTACTTTTTCTTTCTGTAGAAATTATGTTCTTATTCCAGGTTTAGCTCCAGTGACGTTTCATCTTTTTTAAATTTTTTAAAAATGTTTGTTTATTTTTGAGAGAGAGACGGAGACAGAGCATGAGAGGGAGAGGGGCAGAGAGAGAGAGATACAGAATCCGAAGCAGGCTCCAGGCTCTGAGCTGTCAGCACAGAGCCCGACGCGGGGCTCAAACTCACGAACCGTGAGATCATGACCTAAGCCAAAGTCAGACAGACCCTTAACCAACTGACCCACCCAGGCGCCCCAGACGTTTCATCTTTTAATTAGAATGTTTTGGATTTTCTCTGGCAAAATCCACGACCCCCTGCCCTGTGGTCCCACCCCGTTGTTCACGCTTCTGGAAAGCCCAGATAAAAGGATGGTCATTGTTCTGCTTTGTCAGACGGCAGCAGCAAGCTGGTCATCAGATGTACATCTACGAGGTTGGCATGGTCATCTCCACATTACCATAGGGGACACTGAGATTCAGAAAGATGAAGTGACTCTCCCGGGTGGACGCAGCTAGTAACACGGTTGGATTTAGATCCAAATTGAGCCTTGTCTAATTCCAAAGCCACGCTCAGAGCCCTATTCCCGCTGCTTCTGAGTGCATCCTAATCCTTTGCTTCTGGTTCTCCCTCTCTGGGTTTGGCACTTCTCCTAGGTAGGAATGGAGCCCGTGCCTGTGTCCGCTGCTCCCAGGGTTAGTGCAGAGCTAGGGACACCGGAGGTGTGCAGTAATCAAGCGTGGGTGCATCTCTGTGGATGGTCAGTGTAACTCCACGTTATTATGGACAGCGGGGTAGGATCTTCCCCCCTCCTCACCCCGGCTACCTCATCCCCCAGGAGTTCAAGAGCCCCCTGGGGCAGGGGCCTGGCTTACTCCAGCCCCTGTACAACAGGGCTCAGCACATATCAGTTCCCCGTGGGACTGGCAGGTCCACCAGGGTTGTGGGCAGGGGGTTGGAGGAAAGAGTGGAGGGGCTCTGGACACCCAAATGTAAACTCTGTGCAGACAAGGGCCTTGTCTAGCTGTCTAGTTACAGGTGCAGTGCCTGTGGCAGGATCCAGCATGCAGTAGGGCTTAACAGATACGGACTGCAGGCATTGTACAGCCGGTGGGCCAGGCTGAGCGACTACCCAGTGTGACCCTGTCTCCTGCGTGGACAGCAGTTCTGCTGCCCCTCACGGGTGTCGCTGGTCCGGCTTTTGCCTGGAGTGTGGCCTCATAACCTGGTGTGGTTGGATAAACATCCCCTAGGCCAGAGCCGGCCCCAGGGCCCTTGCTGCACCCGCTATTCCTTCCCGGTCATCCTCCATGCTCTTCTCACACACCCGCCTCTGCTTCTCAGTTCCTGAACACTCCCGTCCCAAGTGGCCAGCAGGATGGTCCTCTGGAGAGGGGGACACAGTGTCCAAGCCACTAGTCCCCCGCCTTGGGCGTGCCCTGGAGCTTTCCTTTAAATGGTGTTCCGACCCCCAGCTGCATTTCAGGTCATATTCCCAGAGAGCCTGCAGAGGAGGGCTCAGTCTGTTTATTTTCCGAGATTTCAGAAAACATGCCTCTTTTTTTTTTTTTCCCCTCTGACCTTAAACAAAACTTTTCCCCCTCCGACACTTATTTGTATTTTTAACTCCATGAGAAAGTATGGTAAGGGAGCATATTTTCGTTTCAAAACTGTCATTTTAAAAGATTTTTTTTTTTTTCCGCTAAAAAATAAGCTTTGGGGGATGGAGAGCGTAAGGTGGGGTTTTTTGGTGATGGTGGTCCTGTGGGAGCTACTTGGAGCTGTTTTGTGCCTAGAGCTCCTTGTATGTGGCTTCTGCTTGAGAGAGGGCTGTGCAAGGTGAGCCTGTGGCTGTTTTGGTCACTGTTGTGATCAAGGATTTTGGGGCCTCTCTCTCCTCTCCCCCCGGAAGAGCTGGGGCTGCACCAGCTGAGAGCTGTAAACAAGAATTTCCCTCCCGTGAAAGGAAGTGCTTAATGTCTCTGCTTTGGGGGGCTGGTGTCCTGGGCAGGGTACGGGCTTGTGACTCTCCTCCCACCATGGGGGTCAAGGACGGCAACAACCCATGGGCGTGTTTGCAGTCCCTGAATTCTCTGCTGGCAGATGTGGGCTCACGATTCCAGAGAGGGTCGAGGACTTGGCCATCGTCTCACAGCCACTCGGAAGATGATGAGTGGAGTTCTGAACGAGAGCGGCTTCCCTCTTCCTTGGTCTTTGTACCGTGGGCGCCCTACTCTCGAGTCTCCCTGTGGCCCAGCAGTGGTTTGTTGATTGGCTTCCTGGAGGCATTTTGCTTCAAGCACAGACTGAGCTCTTTGGTCTGACTAGGATAGCCTAGGTGTGGTTCCCCTGTGTTCAGTTTGTACAACTGTGTTCTTTGTTCAACCACTATCGGGGTCAGGGAGGTCAAGCACATCTTTTCAGAGATGTTTCTAGAGTTTAAAACTTAGTTCAGTAATTACTTATTCATTGGGAGGCTGCTCTGCACTCAAGTAAAATAGAAAACGGGTCACTTCTCACAAGGAGTACTTGCTTAGCGGAGGAGGTTAAATTAAGAGAGACCCCCAAATGCTGAACAGCTTCTGGAAGAATGTCTCCAGCCCCTTCTCTCCCCTCTGCTGCCACTCTGGTGGGTCAGTCTCATTCCTTCTCTCTCCTGGACTTTTGCAATGGCCCCTGACATGCTTCCTGGCCTTGCCGGCATCGTGGTGGCTCTAAACCTTGCATCGGACACGCTTCCCTTCCACAGCCTGCCTCCCACTTCTGCCCAGACTCCTCTGCCTTCCCAGGCACCCCGAGATCCAGCCATTCCCAGGGATCCCTCTCTGCTTGGACTGCTCTCCCGCCCTCTGCTTGGCAGACACCTTCTTGTCCTTCTGGGTCCTCCATTGTCCCCTTCTGCTCTTCTACAGCCTTCTGTTCACACAGGTCCTGTAGATCTCCTTGTTGGGCATAATCCTCTGTTCCCATGTCTGTCTTGTCGTCCACACTGGGCTCCTGTAAGGAGGGAGGGGGCTTTTATCCCTGTGTTCCTGGCAGCAAGCCCAGTGCAGTGCAAGTCTAAGATGGGCGTGTGTTTATTTAGTAAATGCACCCGGGATAGATGGGGAGGGTTGTAGCAAAGCGAGAGGGACAGGAACGGGGGGTCCCTGGCTGAAGTAGAGGGAGAAGCTTTTCCGAGGTGAAACTTGAGCTGGCCCTTGAGGGGTGAGTAGACATTCGCTTGGGTGGTTTGGGGTACAGGGTCTCAGGTAGTGGAAACAGTGTGACAGAGGCTGCTGGAGCCAGCTGTGGGCAGATAGAGGCCAGGAGGCCCAGCTGCAGCGGTGAGCAACGCCGGAGGGTGATCTGATGGGGAGTTTTTCTCTGTAACCTTTAAGTTTCCTGCCGGTTGATGTCTTCCGCTTTCTGTAAGCTGACATGAGAGGCAAAGGAAGGTTCTTTTGGACTTCCCAGGTGTCACCAAATTCACCAGGAAACTCAGGGAAGCCTGTGGCACCCTTTCAGCTACATGCCTGGCATCCCCGGAAAGACAGGTGTCTGACCACAGGCGCCTTTTGTGATCCCCCATTCACAAGGAGGTAGTGGCTGGGTGAGTGGGCATGACCTGAATGTGTTGGCCACCGAGGGTGTGACCACAGCTAACCGTGGGCGCTGGGGGATGCAGAGCTGTTGTGTGGAGCCAGGAAGGAACTGTCTTCGAGGACCTCCTCCTTGGCTTTCACAGTCGCCTGGTGCCTTCGCTTAGCCTTATCCGCTCATTGTTTCTGGGTTGTGCCCTGGGCCGGTAGCTATTCTGGGGGTCTTTCAGAGAATTCTAAAAAAATAAATAAACCCCAAACTTAGTTCTTACCCTCAGGGAATAAGTACTTTTGAAGTCAGGCACAAACTTAAGGATGCCATTTGCCAGGACGGGGTGGGACTCTCCAAACACTTTTGACTTCACGGTGCTGAGAGAACACTGCACAGACCCAAGTTCAAATCCCAGCTACCGCTTATAGAGCGCTTACTGTGTACCCGTGACCTCTTATTTGATCTTCGCAAGCGCGGTCCCCTGAGGTCTGTGTTCTTTGCTCAGTTGTTCGCTCGCTTGCTCGCCAAGATTATTGAGCTCCTATTGTGTACCAGGCATGACTGCAGGTGCTGAGTAAGGCAGACCGACTTTTCCCCCAGGAGTTTCCACCCCAGTGGGAGTTACCGAGGGTGGCAGAAAGCAGCATAGGGCTACAGTGTCTTCCCCAGGAGCGGAGGAGATCCGACAGAGGCTGAGATGCTCATTATCTTTTGTGCCACATTAGACAGAATCCTGGTTTTAGCTTCATCTAATTCCATAGTTTCCAAACTTGTTTTTAAATGTCTTAGGAACCTGTTGTTCAAGTGAAATCCCCCACTTTAATGGTTTCTAAGGGGTGCCAGGGGCACCTTGTGGGGCCCTTGTGAAACAATTTGAAAGACCACAGTCTAGCCAAGCTCTCATTTTATCAGTGAGGGCTGCAGGAGAGACAGTGCCTCCAATTTCCTGATGCCATCGTGACAGAGCGCCTTCCAGGGTGCCACCATATCCCCTATTCAAGCAGCCCTTTCTCCTCCCGGTGCGCTTGGCTCCAGGGACCGTGCCCATTGCACATGCTCACTGGCCAGCACTTGGGATTTTTCTTCAAACTTAAAGTGTCATTCTCCCTAAAGAAAATGCTGATGGGGCGCCTGGGTGGTGCAGTCGGTTAAGCCTCCGACTTCAGCCAGGTCACGATCTCGCGGTCCGTGAGTTCGAGCCCCGCGTCGGGCTCTGGGCTGATGGCTCAGAGCCTGGAGCCTGTTTCCGATTCTGTGTCTCCCTCTCTCTCTGCCCCTCCCCCGTTCATGCTCTGTCTCTCTGTCCCCAAAATAAATAAACGTTGAAAAAAAAAATTAAAAAAAAAAAAAAAGAAAATGCTGAAATGCTGCTGAGGAGTAGATAAATATGCATGCCCTCTGAGCCTGGGCGCCTGAGCCACAAATGCCTATGAACAACTGTGTTTTTAAAATTGAGAGGTGCGGGGCACCTGGGTGGCTCAGTCGGTTAAGTGCCTGACTTCGGCTCAGGTCATGATCTCATGGTTTGTGAGTTCGAGCCCTGCGTCGGGTTCTGTGCTGACAGCTCGGAGCCTGGAGCCTGCTTCGGATTCTGTGTCTCCCTCTCTCTCTGCCCCTCCTCTCTCTCTCTCTCTCTCAAAAATAAATAAACATAAAGAAAAAATTTTTCTTTAATTGAGAGGTACACAGGATGTGGGCCTGGGAGGGAGGAGAAAACAAATATTCCTTTTTGTAGCCACACAACTGACATTTAAATATATATATATATATATTTTTAATGTTTTATTTACTTATTTTTGAGAGGCAGGGAAGGGGCAGAGAGAGAGGGGACAGAGGATCCGAAGCAGGCTCTGTGCTGACAGCAGAGAGCCTGATGTGGGGCTCAAACTCACGAGCTGTGAGATGGTGACCCGAGCTAAAGTCAGACGCTTAACCGACTCAGTGACCCCGGTGCCCCGAACCACTGACATTTAATTGAAGACTAGTGTGTTACCTTCCAGAGGACTAGCCACAGGGTTCGACCCCCAATCTGGGGTTAGCACTGCTAGCAACGCTCCAACAAGAGGCAGGAGCCCAGGCCCAAGAAGAGTGAGCGGTATGTGTTTTGTGGGGATGGGGAGGGGAAGGGGCAGCCCAGTCTGGACAAAGATGTCAGTGTGCAGTTAGTGAAAGACAGAGGTTGCCCCCGCTGTCATCTATATGGTGGCTCAGCTTAGAAACTCATAGTCCCAGAAAGAGGACATGTTTCCCTTGGCTTCCTCCCAATCACAGGATGGAATAGGAAGGACATCAGGACATTGTCTCACCTGCTGTCTGCTTCTAGGAGATCAGTAGCACCTGTGTTCTAGAGCATTCTCCTTTATATTAACATATTGACCTAGGGGTTTACAAAAGATCATTTTTCTGGGTAAGCTTTTCATTGAGGTGTACTGTCCATGTAGAAAAGTGCAGAAGCCAGGGTGCCTGGGTGGCTCAGTCGGTTAAACGTCTGACTTCGGCTCAGGTCATGAGCTCACAGTCTGTGAGTCTGAGCCCCGCACCAGGCTCTGTGCTGACAGCTCAGAGCCTGGAGCCTCCTTTGGATTCTGTTTCCCCCTGTCTCTACCACTCCCCTGCTCCCACTCTGTCTCTCTCTCTCTTTCTCTCTCTCTCAAAAATAAACAAGCGTTAAAAAAAAATTATTTAAAAAAAAAAAAAAAAGAAAGCACAGAAGCCGTGATGAACTGCTGGGTGGGTTTTCACAGGGCACACACGTCCTGGAACCAGAGCCCCCCCCCCCCCCCCCCCCCTGGAGCCTTCTCTGGGCACCATCTGCCCCAAGGTGGTTCCAACACCATGGGTTGGTTTTGCTCACCTTTGAACACTGGATGAGTAGAATCTTATCGTGTTTGCCTTTTACATCTGGCTTCCTTTACTCACCCCTGTGTTTGGGATCCAGCCACATGGTTACATGTAGCTGCGGCGGGTTCGTTCTCCTGCGTAGAATCCCACTGTCTTCCACACACCTTTGATGTTCACGGCAGCCCGTAAGTGGCACGGGGTGGGGATTGTTGTTCCTGTCTTATGGAGAAGGAAGCCCACAGCTGGGAGAGGGAGGCAGCCTGCTGAGGTCACGCAGGTCATCAGAGGTGAGCTGGGGCTCCCCCAGAAATGTGTCCCCTTAGTCTCCATTCCCCAGACGCTGAGACAGTGCAGTGAGAACCTTTTCCTCCCATACCATGTAATATGTTCTGGAACTTTCCCCTCCAGTCCCCTCTGTGCTGCAATAGGAGTTAACTTTTACATATTCTTTTGTTTTGGAGAAATGGAGACTCTGTCCTTCACTCCTCTGGGAAATAATTCACATTCCCTGGAAGTCACCCTTGGCTGGCTGGCTGAGGGATGCCAGCCTCCTTGAACTCACCCTCCTTCCAACCCTATAATTATCCATGTTGCTCACCCCCAAGCCCTTCCTTAGTTAGCTGTGATTCCCAAACTGTGAACCCAGCTAGAAAACCTCCAGAGGGTTGGCTTTTCCTGGGAAGGCTGCCTCAGGTGGTCATGTTGGGAACCTTTTCCTCAGGCCTAGTGTAGAGGTGGGCACATAGGCAGAGGTGCCTACTTTGTCCTAAAAAATCACTAGGAGGCCCTGTCATTTTCTCCTGCTGTCAACCCCACTCCTGCACAGCCCTGGCACAGGCACAGAAGCCTGCTACTGGAACATTCTGTGCCCCAGCTGCTCCTTATTCTTTGTCTTTAAATGGGACGCCTGTTGTCCCACCCCACCACCGCCTCCCCAGTGCAGCAGCAAAGTGTGTTCATAACTCTAGATATTTATTTCTGGGCCCTAAAGGTCAAACGCCCTTTCGTCTCCTGGAGAAGTCTGGAATTGTGTCACCCTGAGGAGCTGGGAGCAGATTGTTGGTTGAGCGATAGTCCAGATGGTAGTGGCTCGGGATGTGTCCCATCTGACAGCCTGCCAAGGAAGTGACTTGATCTTTCTGGGAGTGATTTGTCACCTTTGCCCTAGAAATCGCCAGTGGCGCTTTGGTCCTCCAAAAGCCCCTGGCTCTCCGTTTTGACCATGTTTCCTTACAATTGAATCCTGGGTTTTCTGAATTCCCGTGCTGGTTTTGCTTTGCAGCTAAGCCTAAACAGCAAACAGGTAGCATGCATAGCATTTTTCTCCCTGCCTGTGCCAGTGGCAGACATTGCTAATCGATTGTGGCACTCCTGTCCACTGAGCCTGACCCCTGTCTTAGGTCCTGGCACTCCAGGCAGCCACGGCCATCTGTTTGGAGCTTGCGGGCTTAGCGAAACCTTTTTGCCATTGTAGCTGCAAGTGGTACAAACAGAAATCCTGCATTCTGCCCAGGAAACTTGACTTCCAATGAAAGTGCCCAGAAATGAAAGAAAGATACCTTTTTGAAGCAGTTGTTAGTTGCCTGGACTTTTTCTGGGTGGGAAGGCAGGGAGTGGGTGATGAGGCAGGTCTTGGCTACTGGGTATTTTGAATTCAGGAGTACACCTTCCTTTAGGATGTCACTTACTGCCTCCAGAATCACACTTTGAAGGAGACTGGAAGATAGTACAATAAATACCTGGGCTTAGTCCCAGCCTCCTGGGGTCTCATAACTGTGGATGGTTAGTGGAGTCCTCTGGTTACAAATGTGACTTGATACAAGCCCCCACTTTGGAACAGACTCACTTTCTGCTCCCTGAGGGAGACCCCACCTGGCGGAAGGGAGGCTCTTACTGGGGGTGGGGGCAGCCCAAGGGTAGCGGTCACTTTCCCGAGGCCAGGTTTGGTCTGGGCACTCCTTGCTCTGCATGTTTATTTCCAAGGCAGCACTCCAGGGCTCACTGGAGTGCTGACCACCTCTGTTCACAAGAGCTGCTTGTTCGTTTTCTCCAGCAGGCGGCTTAGGCTGAGGATGGGGTCGGGGGCCACGTGGAACCCCGGTGATTCCTCCCATGGTCCCACCTTTGTTACTCCCCGCCTCCCCCCCACCCAGTGCACTGTGTTATTACAGCTGGACTGGCTTGGTGTATCGGCTTCTGGCCAGCCTACCTATTGGTTTAAAACCAGACTTAATCAAAACGTAAATACTTCTTGGGGCCAGAAAGCAGGTCTTTCCAGGCGTTTGAGCAGAGGCAGCAGAGCTCAGGAGCCTGAGGAGAGGGTGGGGCCTGTCAGCCTCCTTGTACGCAGAGATCTGGGGTTCCCTGGGGCCTCTATCCGGGGCCTCTAGAGGAGCGCCTGTTGCCAGGGTGACCGACGCCCCACCTGCCCCACTGCTGCTTGTGGACGCTATCACTGGGGCAAAGGTTGTTCTGGTGCTGACAGTATCTGCTCCCTTCCTCCTTCCCTGACCCCCCTCGCCTCCCCCACCCCCTCAGGGTCAGTGACAGGAGGTAGCATTTCACAAGGGGGAACTCAAGGCTCAGAGGGGCTCAGATGTGACCCTCTCAAGATTGCTCAGTGAGTAGAGGATGGTCACGTGCATTTATGGAGGGCTAACTTTTCACATTGTCTGGACTCTGAGGCTCAGCAGTGACCAAGGCAGATGCTCTCCCTGCCCTAGGGTGGGGGTGGTAGACTGGCAGTGAACCAGGAAGCAAACAAGATCATGTCACGTGGAAAGAAACAATTTATAAGTACATAAACAGGAATAATTCCTGATAGTGATAGATACTGTAGAGTCGATGAGATAAAGCAGAATTCGACGAGGGGAGGGGACAGTCTCTGCAAGGGGAAGTGTCACTGTAGAGGGGCCCAGGGAGCCTCCACGGGGGCATAGGATCACAGGGGTCAGAAAGGAGCCATCAGCGGATGGTGGGGCAGGAGGCACAGCTGGTGCAAAGGCCCCGAGGTGGGCATGAGAAAGAGGTCAGGTGCCCAGTGGAGTGTGCGTCTGGGGCGTGGCAGGGGCTGAGCCGAGAGGCAGGCGGGCGCGGGTTGTGCGCAGGGCGGTTGCACGTTGGAGATCATTGGAGGACTTTAAGTGAGAGAATTCCATGGTGTGCTTTGAGCTCGGCCAACCCTGGCAGCTGGGCGGGGATGGTTTGAAGGGGGCGAGAACAGACAGGTGGGAGAGCAGAAGGAGGCTGGGCCAGTTGAGTGGCAAGAGAGGATGCTGGCCTGATCCAGGTGGCAGCAGTGGAGACGGAGGGAGGGAACAGGCAGGTGTTTTCGGGTAGCCCCACAGACTCGGAGATGGACTCAGTGTGGAATGTAAGGCGGGGAGGGCAGGTGAAGATCCGGGGTGTCTCCAGGGTTTGAGGCTGGAGAGGGCTTCTCTGATCCGCTCACCACCCAGGGTTGCACTGTGCCCCGCGTCCCCTCCCCGGGCAGACCCAGGATCCTGGCTTACCCTGAAGTGCCAGTGTGATGCCCGGCTCCTGCAAGTGTCCATCATCCCGCCTGGAGGCAGGCTGGCCAGTGTGATGTTACCCGGAGCTTGGGGATGGGTCTGGACTGCGTTTAGTGCCTGAGAACAGCTTGAGAGGCCGCCTTGGGCACCCCTGGCTGATGGGCGCAGGGAGCGAGATGCGGCCGGCGGAGGAGTGAACCGGGGAGAGGAAAGGCATGGGGAGAAGTGGTTGGTCCTTGGTGACAAGGATGGGACAATAGTGAGAGCAGCGGGGGACGGAGCTCTCACCGTGCACTGAGTTGGGAGCCATACATGTTTTCTCAGTTATTCCTCCCAACCCTGAGCGGCAAAGCAAACCTCATTCTCATTCACAAATGCGGCGAGCAGGGCCCAAAGAGTGTTTGGCCCAGGGTCACCCAGCTAGTGAGTGGCCAGGCTCCCTGACCTGCCCCGACTCCTTAGCCCGTGCCCAGCACCGTCCTCAGTGTCCCATGTTGTCCCATTGCCAGTCGTCTGCTGAGGGCCTGTGTAGGGGTGGGAGCCCGACAACCCACTTCCCCAGGGAGGTGTTCACTCTGTGCACGCGGCTGAGACTGCAGGGACAGAGCCGACAGGGCAGGTATCTTTTTTTATTTTGTATTTATTTATTTATTTATTTATTTATTTATTTATTTATTTATTTTTAATTTTTTTTTTTTTTACATTTATTCATTTTTGAGACAGAGAGAGACAGAGCATGAATGGGAGAAGGTCAGAGAGAGAGAGAGAGGGAGACACAGAATCTGAAACAGGCTCCAGGCTCTGAGCTGTCAGCACAGAGCCCGACGTGGGGCTTGAACTCACGGACCGCGAGATCATGACCTGAGCCGAAGTTGGATGCCCAACCGACTGAGCCACCCAGGCGCCTCAGGGCATGTATCTTAATGGGAGTCATCTGAGGGCTCCCTTCCCCTTCTCCTCCCTCCCTTTCTTTCCTTCCTTTCCTGGAGGACTTGCTTCTGGGGTCAGGCCTGGTGGCAGCTATAGGGAGAGGGGACCTTTGGGCCTGGGCAGGAGCTCTGCTGGGCGTGCCTTTGAGGGCGTCTGAGCCCCCACAGCTGCCTGGGGCCTGCCACCTGCAGCTTCCTGCCAATGGGTGGGAGGTGGAGTCCCTTCATCAGGTGTGGAGGAACTCAAAGGATTCCCTTAGGGTCTGAGGGTGAAAATAATGCCAGGAGGTTGTTACATCAAGTTTTCTTTAGCAGGGAGGAGGGGTCGTCATTATTCTGACGTCCAGGAGAGGGGGGTGTGATATGCCTACCTTTTCCAAACCGCAGTTCAGGGGCTCTGGCCTGAAAGATGACCATCTCTGTCTTTATGGGGACAGGGTGTGAAACTCTGGGGCTGAACGGTGAGGTGTGGTGCCCTTCATTGCTGCCTTCTCTGTGTCTACCCGCCTCCCTACGGAAACCCCTGGGTGCAGGGTTGCTCCTGCTGCTGACCCACGGCAGACACACAGGAAGTCCTGGTTGGTGGGGCGGGTGAGACCGAACGAATTGCCCGTGGTCTTACATGCTTCTGTCTTGCTGTAGACAGGCACTGGCCAGGCCGGTAGTTGCTCACCACACGTGGCCGTGGAGCCCTTGAAATGTGGCCAGTCTGAACTGGGATGTGCTCTAAGGGTACAATATACACCGGGTGTCAAAGACTTTGTGTGAAAAGAAGTAAAAATGCCTCATTAACAATTTTTTATGCTGATTACATGTTGAGTGGTAATATTTTGGATTTATGGAGTTAAATATGTTCTTAAAGTTAATTTTACTTTCCTTTCTATACCTTTTAAAAAATGTTTATTTATTTTGAGAGAGAGAGAGAATGCGAGCAGGGAGGGGGCAGAGAGAGAGGGAGAGAGGGGTAGAGAGAGAATCCCAAGCAGGCTCCACGCTGCCAGCACAGAGCCTGATGCAGGGCTTGAACTCACAAACCATGAGATCATGCCCTGCACCGAGATCAAGAGTTGATGCTTAACCGACAGAGCCACCCGGGAGCTCCTCTCTTTCATTTCTGATTGGCTAGCAGCCAATTTAAAATTGCCTATGTGACTTGTATTATATATCTTTTGGAGCTTCTGACCGTCCAGCTTCTGGGTCTCCCTACTTCAGAGGCATTGATTGAGTGTTCATGTTTGAAAGATCTGGGTTAGAACACTAATTCTACCGTTCCTGGCTATTACCAAAGACAGGACCCTAAGCCTCAGTTTCCTCACCTCTGAAATGAGGATGGTCAGTCAAACCTTACAAGCCAGTGTCAGAATTAAATGGAGGAGGCAGGAAGTGCCTCGTGTGTAGGCCAAGATGTTTCTCAAGGGGGCAGGCTGTGATTCTGGGGGTGTTGGTCAGGTCATGATGGAGTCCTGCTCCTGGGACTTAGGTACAGGCGAGTGAAATAAAAAGGAAAATGAAATCACCACTTTTCACTGTTCCTCAGTTTCCTCATCTGTCAGAGCCAGAACTGACTTGTCGAGTTGTGGGATTGGGACGGGTCAGCCTGTAAAGAGCGTCCTTTGGCAACAGCACCTAATGGCTGTTATTGTTTTTGTTTCCTAGGCCACCCCCCACCCAGTTTTCTGTATCCAGCACTTTCTCTTGAAGCTTTAGAAACAGAGACTTTAAGTGATTGGTAGCAAGTGAAGGCACACAGCTCAGACCTACTCCTTGGCCTGACCTCAAGGTCAGGTGTGGCCAGCAGGTGGGGGCTGGTCCATTCCAGCTGTGCGGGGGTGCAAGGGAGGAGGTACAGACTCTGGCTCTGGGGGCTCCCAGAGCATCAGCATGGCCATGGCAAGTGCCGCCCAGACCTGCCGTGGTGGCACAGGAGCTGGTGCCTGGCCGTGAGGAGCCGTGGGAGGGCCCGGGTGAAGGTTTCCTTAACCTCACCTTGTGAGTGAGGGTACACTGAGGGTCTGGCCCAGAGCCTCTGGACTTCCAGTTCCCAGAGCTCCCTTCATCAGGGCACAGGGCTCTCAGACGCGGGGGCAGAGCAGGGGGCAGGTGGAAAGATGTGTCGGGTTCATCTCTGAGTCCTGAGTGGAAAGGAACATGGCATAGCCTGCTTCTGGGGTGATGCCTTTGCTCGGTCATTCATTCAAATACTTTCTTCTTTACAGACACTTCACTGGGCACCAGGCAGTGTCCTGGGCACCGATCACTGGTGGCAAAAGGGATGTGGTCCCTGTTCTCTTGCAGGGAAACCTAATAAAGACACAGATTATGACATGTGCTTTAAAGGAAAGACTGGGGAGCAGTGGGAGAGAGGCAAGTGGAGACATAACTCTTGGGTTGACAGAAAGGGGGTTTAGGGAATGATGTGACACTAAGTGAGACCAGAACACGTGGCCAGTGAAGCGGGGGCGATGTGTCTCAGAGTGCTCAGAGAAGCCTTATTTGTGACGGTAAACATTTGGAAATAATAGCCTACGTGTCTCTCAATACAGAGTGAATGAATTATTTTGACAAAACCTATGTGAATGCGTATTGAAAAAAATTTATTCTCTTTAACCTTGAAATATGTCATTAAAAACAATGAAACGGGAAGTATATATCTGGCAGAGGGAATGACGTGTGCAAAGGCCCTGAGGCAAGAAGATATAACTTTCTCAGTGAGGAAATAAGTGAAGGCCTGGCTTTTGCCCTGGAGGCCACCCCACTTTGGGCCTCTTTCTGTTCAAAAGCTGCCCCTGAGACCAGGAAAGACCCCGTACAGAACCTTATGAAGACCTTTCTAGGAGGAGCCCTTGGAGTCAGTTTGAGGACAGTGTGATGGTGGGGAAAATTGAACCATTGGGGCAGTGCCTGTCTGGGCCAGATTTATGGGAGGGGAAAGTCTTTGGGGTGAGTCAGCCCTCTGGCTGGAAGAAATAGAGCCTAACTGAGCTTCCACCAAGGACCCATGGTGATCCCTGTCTCCTTCTAGGGAGGCATTTTGCCTGCAAAACAGGCAATCTGAGTGAAGTGAGTCACTGTGTTCCCCTCTCTGTTAATCACAGGCACCTCTGAGCAGGTCTGTTCAGCCTGAACTGTACTCACTGATGAACTGTGATGCCTAGACAGGCAAGCTGGACACGTGCCTCAGCTTTGTGTCCATGCACGGCTGGCTCTTCTAGGACTCTCTGAAAGTTAGTCAGGGCCTCCCGGACCCCGGGAACCTGGATTGCACAGAGAAGACCACAGATCTGTCCAGTACCTTGCTTTCTGATGTGGAAACGGAGGCCCAAAGGTGTCCAATCTGAGGTCACATAGAGAGACAGGGGGCCTGGCTGCCATTTGCGCTCCAGAGCACTTTCTCTTGGCCCTGAACGTGGGTCTCTATGTCCCTAGCCAAGGTTAGTCCTGTTGACCTCTTTTGGGGAAAGATGCATTGTGTCTGACTCTGACCCCTGAGCCTGGTGGGTGGGGTGGGAACCAGACATGTGAGGTTCTGGCCGGGGCCTCTGCACCTGCAGATGTTTCCTGCAGCTGTTCTGCTGGGGAGCACTTCCCTCCCCCACTGTGTGACTCTGGCTGCTGTGTCCTTTAGTAGGTACTGGGCATAGGGCAGGGTGCCAGGGGACCATGATCACCCTGCCAGACCCTCCTTCAGGCTCGTCCGTATCGGGTGGTGGTTAAAGGGTAACGGGGAGTTGCCTGAGAAAATACTGTATGACCTGGTGATTCACTTCTCTCTGGGCCTCTTTGTCCCCAGCTGTTCAGTGAGGGGCAGGGCTGGGTGATCACCAAGGTCCCTCCCAGCTCTGACATCCATTAGTTCTGACTCTGGTGGAGAGGAGGGGATAATTACAGCCCTCTCTCACTGAGCTATCTTCACTGTGCCAAATGCTTTACACACATCATGTCCTGACTCCTTTGTCTGTGAGGCACACAGGAGTCAGTTGAAGCAAAGAGAGGTTGAGTGGTATGCCCAGAGTGGCACAGCTAGTAGAGGACACAGCTGGGATTTAAACCCAGGCAGCCTGGCTCTGGAACATATGGTCTTAATCATCACTGTGCCAGGCTGAATAAGGGGCCCTTCAAAGATGTCGACATCCACATGCAACCTGAGTGTGTTACTGACATGGTGAAAGGGACTTTTCAGATGTGATCAAATGAAGGATCTTGAGATGGGAGGTCATCCTGATTATCCAGGTGGGCCCAATGTAATCACAAGGGTCCTTACAATAGAGAGACTGAGGAAGATTGGACTACAGAGCAAGAGGCCAGAGTGGTGATGCTTGCAGGTGACTGCTGGTTTTGAAGATGAAGGAAAGGACCATGAGCCACGTAACGCAGGATGGATGGCCTCTGGGAGGTGGAAAAGGTGAGAGCACAGAGTCTCCTCCAGAGCCTCCAACCGGCCCTACTTGTACCTTGATTTTAGCCCAGTTTGACTTCCAAAACTTCAGCATAATAAATTCATGTTATTTTAAGCCACTGAGTTTGCAGTGATTTGTTACAGCATCGATAGGAAGCTAAGTCACCCACGTTCCACTTGCTGTCGCCCTGTGGCAGTCTCTGCTTTTTGTATTTGGATTTGATTCTGAATTTCTAAGGGTAGAAATCTCATCTGCCAAATAGAGCTCTCCTTGGCCATTTTACAGTGAAGGAAGCATATTTTAGGGGAAGACTTTGTAAGGCCAACTGCCTTGTCCCTGTTTACTCTGCTGTGTAATGGAATTAGGAGAAGGTACAGAGGGAACATGGTCATGGGGGGCCTGGGACCCCAGTATAGAGCCTGCCTCTGCAAGTCCCCAGGTAGACGCTCCACTTCCCCAACCACTGTCTTTGGTCTCCTCTGAGTGGTCCCGAACACTGTATGCCTGCCACATCTTTGTGGGCCAAGCAAGCAGAGCCAGGGCCAAAGTCTATGACAGCAGTAGGTGGTGGGCTAGTCCTCAGGTCCTTGCAGGGAACACAGGTGGTTCCTGGGCTCATGGTTCAGGCTCATGGTTCATTCTCAGGTACAGTGTGCTCCTGGTGGAAGTAGCCCATGAACTTTACTGGGTCAAGAATTTACATATCCTCTAAAGGAAACAGTTCTTTCCACAGAGATGCTGCCTTGAGCTGATCTTTAAGGACAAAGTGCTTAACACTACACAAAGTGTAGACTCCAAGGTGAGGCCCTCTGGTTGCTTCCGGGAGCACACAGACATCCCCAGAATGTGGCTTTACTGCTTTCAGATCCATCACAAGGACCATAGGACCTGAGAACTCCTCCACCCAGCTCCTTGTCTGGAGAAACTGAGGCCCAGAGAGGGGAAGGCACACCTAGGCTCTCATGGCTAGTTAGTTAATGGTTTCCTTGATGGAGATTCCAAGGTCTCAAACGACAGGGGATTTTTCTGGGATCACATTAAGACAGGAAATGCATTTATTCATTCATTTAACATTTTATTGGATACTTGCTTGGTGCCAGGCACTGGGTACAGTCATGGTGCCAGCTTCCAAAAAAGTAGCCTAAGGGATAGAGAGGAGTGGATGGTAATAAGCAGGATTAATAGATAAATGAATAAACTAATTTCAGGTCATTATAGTTTGTAAAGGGAATCCACAAGACGTAGCGATGGGGAGTACTGATGGGGAATCATGCTCAGTAGACAGGGCGATCAGTGAAGACCCCTCTGAGGAGGTGATTTCTCAGCTGGAAAGTGAAGGTAGGGCGATGGGAAGAGTGTTTCAGGCCGAATAAACAGCCAGGACATAGGCTCTGAGTGGGGAGAGCTGATGTATATGAGCAACAAAAGACAGCCCAGGGCAGCTGGAGCAGAGTGGACCAGGAGATGAGGCCAGGGAAGGGAGGCAGGTGGGCTTTGGCCTGAAGGGCCTGATGGCTCATGGCAAAGAGTTCAGGTTTCATCCCGTGGGCCACGGGGAGCCACTGGAGGGACTGGAAGTAGTTTGCATTTGTAGAATGCTACAGGCTGCAATGGGTCAGGCAGAAACCAGATGGAGTCAGAGAGGCCAGTCTGCAGTCATCCTATGAGATGTGATGGTGGCTTGGCCCATGGCAGTGGCCGTGGAGGAGAAGGGAGATGGCAGAGTCAATACGTCATTTAGAAGTAGAATCCATAGGACTTGATGGATGGTTGCAGGCAGAAGGCAGTGTTAGTTAACTGTACTTGTGTAACAAATTGCTCTAAACTTAGCAGTTTAGAACAACAAACATTTGTTGTCTCGTGGTTTTTGTGGGTCAGAAATTTGGGAGTGACTTAGCTGGGTGGTTCTCACTCAGGGTCTTTTAAGCGATTGCAGACAAGATGTTGGCTGGGGCTGCCATCATCCAAAGGCTTGAATGGGGCTGGAGGCTCCACTTCCAAGGGGGCTCATTCACATGGTTGGCAAATTAATGCTGGCTGTCTGCAGGAGGTCTCAGCTCCTCCCCACATGAGCCTCTTCATAGGTCTGCACAAGTGCCCTTCACGAGAGTGATCCAAGAGAGCAGGGAGGAAGGCACACTGACTCTCATGACCTAGCGTCGGAGTCATACTCCATCACTTCTGCCACATCCTGTTGATTACACAGGTTCAGTATGGGAGGGGACCATGCAGGCTATGAATACCAGGAGGCAAGAATCACTGGGCCATCTTGGAGGCTGCTTACCATAGAGGCCAGGAGGAGGATGGAATGAGGAACGACACATAGGTTTTTGGCCTCAGTGCCTGTATGAATGGTGGTGCCATCTGCCAAGAGGGAGAAGCTGGGGGAGGAAGCACGGATGAAGGTAGATGGGAATCAAGAACTCTCTCCTGGACCCCAGTTTGGGAGACTTCGTCTCTGCATTGGGAACTCTTTTCTCTGTAGCTGTCTCTGTGCTGCACCAGTTTTGGGCTTCTGTGGCCTCAGGCTTTGGGGGAATGTTCTGAGGGGTCAGTTCTCATGTGTCTCTTGAGATAACTCCACATCAGGTTCGTGGGCTGGGAGTTAAGAACCAGGCGTTCTCGGGTTCAACTCCCAGCTTAGCCACTTAGCGGCTGTGGGAACCTGGGCCAGATACTTGGCTTCTCTGGGCTTGTTTCCTCATGTGCACAGTAAATCAACTTTGCTGTGGTGTCCTGACGCTCAGAGAAGATGGAGCACTCAGACCAGGGCCTGGCCCTCCCTTTCCTCTTTGTACCTCAGACCTCCCAGCCCTATATGGGCAGTTGTATCTACACCACAGCATACCCAGGTCGCTGGATGGATAATGATTGGGAGGGCCTTCTAAAGAATCTGTTCAGCTTCTTTTAGGTAGGTGATGCAAAAATTCTGGGGGCAGCAGAAGTAATTATTACTCACAGGGAAATGCAAATATTTTTATGAATATCGTATGAAAAACTGGGGCATTTTTTTCATGAGCAAATAGTCCTGTTTATTTCTCCAACAAAATAGCCACAGCTGGGCCGCTGGAGCCAACTTACAGCTGCCAGTGGCTTTTCTCTGGGGTCAGCTCACACCCCCCTCTCCCCCCCACCCAGCCTTTCTCTTCCTTAACCGAAAGAAAACATAGTGAAGACAAAAGTAACCAAATTTGGGCTTTGCTGAGAGGAGAGGATTACTTTTGCAGTGAAAAGTTAGTTTTTGTGGCCAAACTTTCTCAACTGTGAAAACCGGTGTGGACAAAGTGTAGTAAGCCCCAAAATACATTTGAAATATGGTTTTCCTTGGAAAGGACATTTTTAAGAAGGTCATCAGTGTTTGCAAGAGGATGAGGTGTCTGCTTTCACTTGAAGGAAATTTCTCTCAAGCCCTGAAGAGACACAGAGGAATGGAGCAAACAGTGGAAAGCCCCAGGGAGGGGAGGGGAGGTCTGGGGGGCCAGGATGGGGAGCGGCAGGGTTTAAAGCATGTTAGTGCCTACCTGGTACCTGGTGCAGCGCTAGGGTTTTAAGCATGTGCTCTGTCTGACCCTTACAAAGGGCTTCTGGATGTTTTCCAAATCAGAAAACCGGCCCAGAGAGGTTGGCGAGGTGGCCTGGGGCCACTCAGGCCACGGACAGAGGCATCAGAAGTCCCACGCTGCCCATTTGATGAGAGCCCCCACCCTGCCTTTCTGCGCTGCCCATGGAGAAGGGGCTCTAAGTTCAGGGTTGGGAGAGCTGACATAACTGAGGGGAAGGGCAGGAGAGGCTGTCTGCACCCTGCCCCCTCCCAAGGAAAGCAGCTGGATTCCCATTTTGAGGGAGGAAAACACAAGCTCAGAAAAGGCTATGGTGTGTGGTATGGTTTTTTGTTTGTTTGTTTGTTTGTTTGTTTGTTTGTTTTGAAGTCCATTTGGAAACCATCTCTTCTCTTCTGGCCCTGCCTCTCTGTCTATCCATCTACTTACTCATAAATGATTTATTGAGCCTTTACTATGTGTCGAGCACTGTTCAAGGTGCTTGGGAAATAGCAGGGAATAAAACAAGATTCCTGCCCTCATGAAGCCTACATTCCAGTGGAAGGAGGGGCAGAGATAGGTGACAAACAATGGACAGAATAAAGGAGCCACACAGAATGCTACAAGGTTATGGGTGTAGCACAAATGAAAAAGTAAAAGGGTTCCAGGCAAAGGGAACAGCAAGAACAGAAATTCAGGCAAACTAAGACCCTAGGGCCAAATCCAGTCTGCTGTCTGCTTTTGTAATAAAGTTGTATTGGAACACAGCCCGTTTGTTCACAGATTGTCTGTGACCCAGAGACTCCATGTGGCCCTTACAGAAGACGTTTGCTGACTCCTGAGCTAGAGCAGAGGTCCTCAGGTGGGAAGGTACCCAGGGCATCTGAGGATTTTGAGGAGAGTGTGGTGTGAGGGAGGGAGTCGGGGCAGGTGAGGTCAGAGAGGAAATGGGTCCATATCATGGAGGCATGATTTCCCTGTGGTACCCTCTGACAGACATGGGATAGATGCTGACATCCTGCTGATGGGGAAGTTGTGTGTGTGTGTGTGTGTGTGTGTGTGTGTGTGTGTGTGTGTGTGTCGGGGGGAGGAGTGGTAGGATGGACAGATGGCTGCACTTGGAGTCAGAAGAAAGACCTGGGCTTGAGACCTGCTGTCTGTCCCTGGCCCACTCCGTGTTCTCAGTTCTCTTATCAACACAAGTCATGTAGATAGCGTGTTGATGGTGGCAGTGGTGGGCAACTGGGTGGTGGTGACGATGCTGGTGGTGGCAGTGGGGGGAGGAGGGCGTTCTCGTTAGTGATGGTGATGGTGGTGATGGCTTCGTGGGGATGGTGGTGGTAGGGATGGTGACAGTGATAATGGTGGTGGTGATGATGGTGATGTTGATGTTGGAGGTTGGTGATCATGGCTGCATTTAGTGAGCCCCTACTCTATGCTGAGAACTTTGCACGCTTAGCTCTAATTCTTAACCCAGCCAAACAATGGCATAGCAGCCTCATCCTCTGCCGGAGAAAACACCGAGTGACTTAGCGAGACCACGCAGCCGCTGTGTGGCATGGCTCAGGTGACAGTGCAGGTGACAGATAAGTACCCACGTATCACATCGCAGTGAGGAAGCCTCGAGGCAGTGCGCATGCGAGTCCCTGGTCCACAGCCCAGCTGTCACTCAGGGGCGGCAGCCTTTGGTCAAGGTGGCCCAGTCTCCGCCCCGCCCTCAGCAGCAAGCTTTCCTAGGAGGGCCTGTGCCCTTGCCTCCCCGCCCTGCCAAAGCCACACCAGTGGCCTCCTTTCTCGCAGGCTCAGTGAGCTGGAGAGGGGCCATGTCTCCCTGTCCCCATGGCTACCGTTTACCAGGCCTGGTGTTGGTTTGGGTTTTCCTAATTTGAGGTTGTGGGATCCTTCTGGTGGTGGCTGAGGTTTTTCTTCTCTGGAAACCCCACTGTGGTGAGGCCGTGAGGGGGGCCCGGAGGTGCTGGGACCTGCCCACAGGCCACAGGCCCCACGTGGCTTGTGCCACCCTCCGTGTTTCATGCCACTTCCACACTGCACTTCCGTTCAAGGGCATGCTGGACGTTTCAGGTTCTCGCGGCTGCAGCTGCGGCTCGGGGAGACGTCCTGGGGTCAGATAACTGTGGGTGTTTGCCTCCCCACGTCCTCCGGGCCTGGGGTGTGCGAATGCCCACCGTGGTTTTTGCCCGCCTTCCTGGTGGGGGCGGGGAGTCCACTGAACAAAGGGAGCCCCCAGCTAAGCAGCTGAGCTCAGCTCCCAGGCGGGTTAACAGGGCCTGGAAAGGCCTTCAGTCTCTCTGCCTTCTCTCTTCGCTGACTCTGGGCAGGTGGCTCCTTGGGCTGGCTGCACCTGCACCAGACTGGCAACCTTTTGAACGGAGCCTGGGCTTAGGCCTGCCTTCTGGGCCTATCCCTTAGGTCTCTGGAGTGATAAGAAGGGTCAGTGTCTGCTGGGTGGTGACGCTGCTGGTTGTGTCGGGCCGTGGAAAGCAAGCGGCCTTGGGCGGGGAGAGGCTCAGTGCCCCCCCCCCACTGCTTCCCCCTCTGGCCCACCCCTGGGGGTCCTATGCCAGCTAGGAAGGTGCAGAACACGCTCGAAGACCCTAGGCTCCGTGGTGCTTCCCGAGGGGCCGTGGACTGGGTCCAGCATGAACGGCACAGTCTCATCTCAGGAGATTCTGGGCCAGAGACGCCTTTGGCGGCCCCAGGTTACATTTTCCTCCAAACATTCCAATCAGCGGGTAGTTATCAGGGCATCTCCACCCACCCTGTCCCCGGCACCACCAGATCCTGACCTCCCAGCTCCAGCCCTTTGGGACAGTGTGGTAGTGGAGGAACTGAGGGCAGGAGGCATCTAGAAACTTCACAGAGGAGGGTGCCCTGAGGCAGAGACCACGCAAGTGCTGTGGGGCCCAGCTGGGTCCTATAATTGGAAGTTGCCTTGTTTGGGGCTGGATGAAAAGAGACTTTGAACCAGTGAGATGCTGCACACCTGCCTCATCAGCTTCAGCCGGGGGGCCGCTCTGGTGGTGGCAAAGGCGGCCGAGCCCGGCTGGATGGGACAGAAATATCAGTGCTGGGAGGGCAAGGGTAGGAGGCAGCAGACGCAGGGGTAACCTACCTTATCAGAAAAACCGGCCTCCTCCGCTTTGCCCGTGGCCTCTGAGAACACTCCCAGCCTCCCCGTGGCGGCATTTTCTGGAAAGCCAGTCCTGCTGGCAGTGCTTTGGAAACCGAGTCTTGAAAGCTCACCTGGGTAGAAAGGACTTGAACAGATTCTTTAGCCCCACAGACGTCACAGGCGAAATTGTAACACTACCTTCCACTTGACTGGCCAAGAGTGGGTGAGTCATCGGCCTCTTGTGCTGGGAACACAGAGAGAGATCCTTCCCACGTACAGTCACCAGGATACTCGAGAACTTCCCAGACCTTGATCAAAGTGCGTCGAGAGAGGCTCCTCCACTTTTCATGCTCCCCGCACCCCCTAAGTGTTGTAAAGACCTGCTTTACCACATAATTCGGATTTCTAACAGGTTTAGTCCCTTGTGTTAGCATAATGCTGACTTTTTCCGAGCCTTGTGGCCCCCAGCAGCCCACAGGCCATCCGCTGGGGGGAAGACCTCGTGGCAGCAGGAGGAAGAAGGGGCCCCAGTGGGAATCCGGGGGCTCCTGAAGCCTGCACTCCTTCCCACCACGCCTTCAGGCCGGCAGCACCCAAATGTTCTAGAAGTGAGGGTGGTTGCTTCTGTGGTCTTGCCCAGCCCGCCTTTGGTGATGTCTGGCACTGCTGCCGTGGGGGCTTCTGTTCCGAACATTCGAGCCCGAGCCCCAGGGAGGCCTGCTGCTTGGCCAGCCTGCCTTCTTGCCCCAGGGCCTCCCTTCCGCAAGGGCCAGAACTGAGTGGATTGTGCAGAGTCTAGGCTGGCCCATGACCTGTGGCCGGGACTTTAGAATCAGGGTTCTGGGGGCACCTGAGTGGCTCGGTCGGTTAAGCGTCTGACTTCGGCTCAGGTCATGATCTCACGGCCTGATCTCACGGCTGGCGAGTTCGAGTCCTGCATCAGGCTCTGTGCTTACGGCTCAAAGCCTGGAGCCTGCTTCAGATTCTGTGTCTTCCTCTCTCTCTGCCCCTATCCCACTCATGCTCTGTTTCTCTCTCTCTCAAAAATAAATAAACATTAAAAGAATCAGGGTTCTGGGAGGCAGGTGGTGAGTCAGGCCAGGGGGAACCTAAGGACTCGGGGTCCTTGACAGCTACAATACATTTCTTTCTTTTTTTTTTTAATTTTAATTTTATTTTTTATTTTTTAAAATTTACATCCAAATTAGTTAGCATATCGTGCAACAATGATTTCAGGAGTAGATTCCTTAGTGCCCCTTACCCATTTAGCCCATCCCCCCTCCCACAACCCCTCCAGTAACCCTCAGTTTGTTCTCCATATTTATGAGTCTCTTCTGTTTTGTCCCCCTCCCTGTTTTTATATTATTTTTGTTTCCCTTCCCTTATGTTCATCTGTTTTGCCTTTTAAAGTCCTCATATGAGTGAAGTCATATGATTTTGTCTTTCTCTGACTAATTTCACTTAGCAGAATACCCTCCAGTTCCAACCATGTAGTTGCAAATGGCAAGATTTCATTCTTTTTGATTGCCGAGTAATACTCCATTGTGTGTGTGTGTGTGTGTGTGTGTGTGTGTGTGTGTGTGTGTGTGTATACCACATCTTCTTTATCCATTCATCCATCGATGGACATTTGGGCTCTTTGCATACTTTGGCTATTGTTGATAGTGCTGCTATAGACATGGGGGTGCATGTGTCCCTTCGAAACAGCACACCTGTATCCCTTGGATAAATGCCTAGTAGTGCAATTGCTGGGTCGTAGGGTAGTTCTATTTTTAGTTTTTTTGAGGAACCTCCATGCTGTTTTCCAGAGTGGCTGCACCAGCTTGCATTCCCAGACAGCTACAATACATTTCTGATACGAACTACCCCAGAGTTTTAGCACAGACTGCACAGATGAAGGGCACAGTCCCAGAGACTGACCTCCCTTCAGACCCCAGCAGCAAGTTTGGGCTGCACGCACTTCTGACCGGCAGGCTACAAATTCAGGGATTCTCTCACCCCCTCAGGCTGATAATTCACTAGAATGACTCACAGACCTCAGATCACTTTACTTACAATGTTGTTAGAGCAAAAGGACACATCCAAACCAGCAAACGTGAGAGATGCATAGGGCAAGGTCTGCAGGAGACGCATCACTTTCCCGGCAGCAGCTGGCAGATTCACCTGAGCCTGGCGCCTAGAGCTTTTACCGGGGGTTTCATTACTTAGGCGGGAGTGATGGAATCGTTGGCCATGGGGTTGAGCCCAATCTCTAGTTGCTCATCTCTCCCTGGATAGTATCACCAGGCTCAGAACCTACCCGATCGTATGGTTGGTCATTCTGGCGTGGTCAGCCCCACCTTAAGCCATCTTGTTAGCATAGACTCTGGTATGGTTTTGGGGGCCCCGCATGAATAAAAATGCCATTCTGTCACTTGGAAAATTCCAAGGACTTAGAGGTCACCATCCAGGAACCAGAGACAAAGGCCAAATTCTTCATTGTACACCAGTGGCCAGCTGGGCCTGTGCAAGGGGGTGAGTGAGCCTGGTATGGTGTGCAGAGGGGCAGCTGGTGGAGTGAGGGGCAGGCACCCCAGCCCCAGCTTCTCCATGTCTCCATGGCCTTCTTATTCCCAAAACCCAGCTGCTCTTGGCTGCCTTTCCTTGGATTCTTAGAGGCCCCCATGATCCTGGTAACAATCCCCTTTGCAGGTCAACTCAAATGAGTCTCTCTTCCTGCTAACCTTGGCTGGAACTGTATTCACCAATACTGTTTTTCGATTTGAGTTGACAAGTCTTTCCTAGAGGAACATACTCTGTGGGAAAACATTCTCCCTCTTCAGAGCCCTCGAAACACGTCAGGTCCTCTGCGGACCCCGGCAAGCCCGTCTCCAGAGGTGGTTCCCTCCTCTCTGGGATCCGTAGAACAATCAAGGTCCAGAGGCTGTCAGAATGTAGAGGCACATGGTAGGGGAAGTGTGTACTTACTGTTGGTACAGGACGGGTTTGTGGGGGGTCCTGTCCAGCTTGTTAGGAGCCAGGCCAGGGCCTGGGGGCATGGAATAGGGTTCCCCGAGACTGGATCCCCCACCTGGACCCTTATGGGCCAGCACCGAGCATGTTGGAAACAGGAGGGCCCTTGTACAGTTTGCCTCTCGCCCTGGCTGGTGGCCTGGTAAGTGGCTTAAGCTGATTCAAGTCAGGCAGGTTGCAGGGACCTCGGTGCTTGTCAGGCAGATCCCAGGATCACTGAACATGGGGGCTGGGAGGAACACTTTTGGTGGTTTGTCCCAACTCTGCTGTGTCGCTTCAAATCCTTTTTTAGAGAGAGAAATTCCCAGAGAGAGTGGTTCCATCTCCCATTTCCCATGTGATGTTCAGGGACTTTCTCTGAATTTAGGGCAGTGGTTCTCAAGCTTGACTGAGCATCAGAATCACCTGGAGGGCTCATTAACACACAGGCTGCTGGGTGCACTCCCAGAGTTTCTGAGTCAATAGGTCTGGGGTGGGGCCCGAGAATCTGCATTTCTAACAAATTCTCCAGTGATGCTGATACTGCCAGTCCAAGAGCCACACTCAACCTCAGATTCAAGAGCATGAAGGAAGGTTTTTCCACCAAATGCATGGAAGCTTCCCCTGATGAACTGCTCGTTGGCCAGCAGGGAAGAAAGAACTTTAGACTGAGAGTCCGGCACCTGGCTCCTGGCTCAGGTTGTGACACGGCCGCTTGAGTGATTTAAGGCAAGGTTTTTGCCTCTCTGAGACTATTTTCTCACCTGCAAAAGGGGTTCCGTAGCAGGACCTGCCTCATGGACTCGATGTGAGAATTAAGTGCGATGATGTCATAGCTGATTGTCCCCTGACCCCAAGAGCACAGGAAGTGTCACGTTGCCTTGCTTTCCGGATCAAATATATCATACCATAAGGTTAATGAGAATTCCGGGGCCAGTTGTTTTGCAGAGGTCTGTCCCACTTCCTTCCAAGGATGGGAAGAGATGCTCCAGGGCCCGAAGGAGTCCAGCCAACGAGATCACAGACCATCGGGGTCACTGCCGCCGCTGGTTTTGTCAGTGTCCTTCGGAGGAGGAGCCTCTGCTGGCAGTTCCACTCGGCTGTGCCTGTCTGGCCACGGGGCTGGAGGCTCCTCATTGCTCAGAAGCTGTCATCGCTGGGATCCAGCTGCCACAGAGCCAGAGCCCTCCCCCGTACCCTCCCCCCCCACCGCCCGGAGTAGACATGGGTCCACCTTGCTCTGCCCCCTCTCGTTCTCAGTGCTGTCTTCTCTCAGTCCTCTCCTCTGCACAAATACCTCCCTCTGGCACAGTACAAGCAACAAGAATAACAGTAAGCCAGCTTCTTCCCCCATAGTGACAGCTCTCTTGTGGCAGTTTATTTGGGGTGATCCTTTTATTGTTCCCTGGGGGTATCCATGGGAGCACAAGAAATGAGTGCGTGGCCCATGCTTAAGACATGGGAGCCACTATTACTTTGCCTTTTGTCCCCAAGTCCCACACTCCACTCCCTGCTAAGACTGGCCCTCCTGCCGGAGGAGCCCCCCAGCCCTCTCTGTTGGCTGCCTCTCTCCTGCCCTGCCACCCCCTTATCACACTTCCCTTAGCCACGCCCCCCCACACCTGTGTGAGGCCATTGCTGGCAATGGAGGGGGACGCTAGGGACTAGAGAAAGCAGCAATGATTTGCTAAGCAATTTCCTTCCTGCAAGCTGCCCCCTCCCTCCTATGGGGACAGCTGGGGGTGAGGTCCAGAGTCAGAGAAGACTCCCATCTTCCCATTGCCCACCTTTCTCCAGGCTTTGCCTTGAGAAAAGGCAAAACTCTTTCCCGTTCCAGGATCAAGACCTGCCATCTTGATCCTTTGGTGCTTTTCCTCAGAACCGTGGGCTGGCAGACTTCAGCCCATGTCCCCCCACATCTTGGCCTCTTCCCCCTTCCTGTCTGGCCCCCTGGTCCCTGTTGCTGCCATCCCCTTCCCGGCTGGAGCTGCTCCCCCCCCCCCCCCCCCCCCCCCGCCTGCCAGGCCACCCCCATGGTCTCTGCTCTTTGAAGCCTGGAATGAACTGGATGTCCCTGAGGGCAGGGACCGTGTCCAGTTCACTGATTGTTTCCGGCACACGAAAGATAAACTATGAGCAGCAGTGGGACAGATGGTAAAGCAGATAAAACACAAAGCTGCTCAAGACAAGAAATGGCTGGGAGTTCATTCACGGATCCCATTAATTCCTCTCCCTGAGCCTCTGGCTTCTCATCTGTGAAATGGGGCTAATGCCACTTTAATGAACACCAAACATACAGAACCCAGTTCAGTGCTAACCTCAGACTGCTGGGGGTAGGGTGGGATGGACATTGTCATTTATTCCGGCAAACATTCATTTACCCAGTCAGTCATCCTAACTTAATGAAAGCTTGTGATTAACCAGGCATTGTGTTAGGTGCCCCACCCCCCGGAGGGACACTGAATAGGTCTGGGACAAACTGGGAGTAGGCTGTAGGCCTGGCAAGTTGGGGGGCGGGGAGTCTTCCTCTCAAGGGCAGCCCTGGAAGGGACAGATGGCTGGGGCTTGAAGAAAGAGCGGGCTTCAGCAGGTGGAGGGGTCAGGAACTTCTCCTGTGGGGTCATGGGGGAGAGGATGATGCATGCAGGGATCACAGGGACAACGCCTGCATCTGCTTGGCAAATACTGTTTGCACATCCACAGTGGGCCAAGGAGGGAGCAACAGAGAGCAGAGAAACCAAGGTCTCTGCCACCATGGTCTTCCTTCAAACAGGGAGACTAAGGATTGGCAAGTAAATCACTAAATAGGAAGATGTCAGGTACTGGTAAGAGCTGGGGCTGGTCCTGGAAATCTGGTAGTAACTTCACACATACAGGTTGGACCCGTCAGTGAAAATGTGCTTAATGTGTTGGGAGAACAAGGGAATCTGTTGGGACAGATAAGTGAATCTGTCAGCTGATGAGTGTGTGCAAGAGAGACAGGCTGCCCAACTGACCAGGGCCTCCCAAACACAGTTTAATGGCAGTGGTGAAGGCAGAGAATGGGCCCCACTTCAGCTACTGAGGTCAGAGAAGGCCCTCCTGGATGGCCATACGGTGCACAGGAAGCCTTGAAGCCGAATGCCTGTGTTAAGACTTGAAGCATGGATGAAAGTCATTTACACAGGTAGGCAGGAGATGTTACTGCCAGAAGGAACAGTGAGTGCAAAGGTCCCGAGAGCAATGACAGGGAGAAAAATAAAGCTTGGAAAGACTGTGACCACATGGTGAAGGGCTTTGAAACTGGTCAAGGAGAACGGATGAGCAGTGGTTGATGGGCAGGCCTGGGAACTGGCCATCCCAGCTGCTGGGGCCTGGCTGGGCCCTGAGTAGTGGAGAGGTGGTGGCCTTAGCTCTCTGTAGGCCTGACATCCTCCCAAGCAGGGAGGTGGGCCTGGGGCAGCTGGGGTCACAGGGCCAGGACACGCAGGAACTTCTGCAGCAGGGTGTTGGGCCTCACCACCTCAGGGTCCCGAGAGACAGTCAGGTCTGACTGAAATAATAGAGTATTGACACTTCAGTCATCAAATATGTCATCTAATAACCCAGCAGCACACGTAAGAGCTAACTATTTGTCTGGAAGTGGCGACCTCTTTGAGTTATGGAGGGGCAGGGTTTGTGTCCAAGGAACTGGAGGCCAGGTGAGTTCAGGATCCCAGTGGCCATTTAGGGGGACACCCCTAATGGCCAGAGCGTCCCTGGATTAGTGTCCTTTCGCCGCTGTAACAAATACCACAAACCCAATGGATTAAAAGAACACAAATTAATGAGTTACATTTCAGGAGGTCAGAAGTCTGACATGGGTCTTACTGGGTTAAAACTAGGGTGTGGGCAGGGCTCCGTTCTTTCTGGAGGCTCCCAGGGAGAATCTGTTTTCTTGCCTTTTGTGGTTTCGAGAGGCCACCCGCCTTCTCGTGGCCCCTTCTGTCTTCAAAGCCGGCAGTGGCTTTTCTGGTCTTCCTCACACAGCATGGCTCTAAACTGACTCTTCTTCCCCCTCTTCCACATGTAAGGACTCTAACCATTACACTGGGTCCACCGAGACCACCTGAGATAATGTTCCCGCTGTTATCCTTAATTCCATCTGTAATGTTCGTTCCCCTTTGTGATATAGGCTAACATGTTCAGGTGACACTTTGGGGAGCATTATTCTGCCTACCACAGTCCCTGCCCTGTTCTGGGGGCTCCTACTCCTTAGGAGGAAAGGAGCCCCACATGGGCCGGAAAGTCTGCCCCCTTGGCCCGGGACAGCTCCCTGGGTGGTACCCCCTCCCTTCCTAACTCCAGCTTCAGCGACATGTTGCCCCAAACATGTCTCCCCCAAACCCTGCCCTTCTGAGTGCTGGTCCAAATGCTTGTTAAATAAAGCAGTGTGTCTCCACCTCAGCACTATTGACATTTTGGAGCAGATCGCTCCATTGTGGGGGGCTTCCTCACGCATTGTACAGTGCTCAACCACGTTCTTGGCCTCTGCCTACCTGATGCCAGTAGGTATCACAGCCCGCCCCGGCTGTGACGACCAAAAATATCTCTAGACATTGCCGGTTGTCCCCCAGAGGACAAAGTTGTCCCCCCGCGTCGAGCCACTGAAATAAAGCCTTTGATGTCTGTCTTCCTTGCTAGGTTGGAAGCCCCAAGATGGTGACACCCTGTGTCTCTTGTCCCAGCTCCTTCTAGTAGATGCTCAACGTATATTGGTTGAGTGAATGAATGAGTCTGGGTTAATGTTCCTAATGGTTCAGTTAATCTGTAAGAACTATGCACACACACACACACACACGTATATGCATGTAAAATAGGCTCCTGGTTTCCATACACTGGCCACCTGAGAATCACCTGGTTGGGGGTAGGGGGATGGGCCTTTCCAGAAGTCACATCCCTGGGTTCTGATCACAGAGAGTTGGGAGACAGCCTGATGCAGTATAGCCTGGTGATCTGTACTATCCAGAAGACTTCATCAGTTCTGCAGAAAAGTGGAACTACAATATGACCCAGTGATTCCACTCCTGGACATATACCCAAAAGAGTTAAAAGCAGGGACTCAGATATCCATAGCAGCACCGATCACAAAAGCCAAGTGGTGGGAACAACCCAAGTGTCCATCAGTAGATGAATGGTTGGTGGCGCCTGGGTGGCTCAGTCGGTTAAGCGTCTGACTTCAGCTCAGGTTGTGATCTCACAGTTCGTGGGTTTGAGCCCCATGTCAGGCTCTGTGCTGACAGCTCGGAGCCTGGAGTGTGCTTCGGATTCCGTGTCTCCTCTCTCTGCTCCTCCCCCACTCACGCTCTGTCTCTCTCTGTCTCTCAAAAATGTATGAATGTTAAAAAAAATTTTAAAAAATGGATGGAATGGATAAACCAAATGTGGTACCTACACACAATGGAATGTTATTTGGTCTTAAAAACTGAATGAAATCTGACACACGCTGCAACATGAACGAACCTCGTGTACGTTACACTAAGTGCAATGAGCCAGTCACAAGTGGACATACTGTGTGATTTCACTGGAGGAGTGAAATTCAGAGACAGAAAGTAGAATGGTGTCTGCCAGGGGCTGGGGGGAGGAGGGAGCTAGTGTTTAATAGGTCCCGAGTTCCAGTCTGGGGTGATGAAAGAGTTCTGGAGGTGGATGGTGGTGATGGCTGCATCACAATGTGAATGTATCCGTGCCATTGGACCGTATACCTAATCATGGGTGAGATGGCACATTTCATGTTGTGTATATTTTATCGTACACACACAAATGTGCTTTCTTCCAGCCAGATCTGGGAGCGAGTAGTGCAGGAATAGGAAAGGACAAGGACTTAGTTCTTGTTCTAATGGCCCCTTTTGACCTCCCAACCTGGTGGGGGCTGAGACGGGAGCATCTGACTTTGCTGAGGTCTCCAGAGGGCGGCCCTTTTCTAGGGGATGCACATTTTAATCCCTACAGAGGCCAAGCAGGCCACACGGCCTGTCCACGGGAGCAGCTGTTCCCTAGCTCTAACCCATTCTTGCCATGTGGGATGCTTCGTTATGGAGAGAAATCTGAAATCTGGATTTGCATGTGAAGTCTCCTCGTGGTTTGAAATCTTGACAACTGGTTCAGTGAACAGCAAACAAACAAGCCATGTGTGGGTCAAGCAGAACAAGTCTGCAGGTGTCTGGGGTGACGTCTTTTCCCAGAGCTTGCAAGCTTGGGCCCCGGCTAGAGGGATCCCCTTTCCTGCTCCTCTTACTCGATGCTGCATCACTTCTGTGGTCTGACCCCAGCAATTTTTTTTATCCCTGAGAATTTCCCTGGCTTTCAATGTACCCCAAAGGGAGGTTTACCTTTCAATGTACCCCAAAGGTGAGGGTGCCTGGGGTCCAGAGTCTACTCAAGTTGGGGCCTTGGCTCTGCTATTAATAAGCCAGTAAAGAAAGCCACTTGCTTCTTTCTTCCCCATGCCTCAGTTTCCTTATTTGTCAGGGGGGAACAGTAATAGTCCTGCCTTGTAGATTTAGAGTAAGGACTGCAGAGAGTCCAGGGAAGGGCCCCGGGGAAGGACTCTGCAGTGTGCGCACATGTGTGTTGACCCTGGTTAGAGGAAAGAGCAAGTGTGGAGTCAGATGGGTCGTCAGCCGGCGAGTTGCTCAACCTTGGATATTTGTTTCTTCATCTGTGACGTGGCTCACAGTGATCTCTTCCTCAACGAGACATTCTGAGGATTACACAAGATAATGTTCAAATGGTGCCTGGCCACAGCAAATGCCCAATGCACACTTGTTCTGTCCTGTAGAGTCTGAGGCCTTTGCCTTCTGCAGAGGCTTGAGAGGAAAAGAAGACAGGACAAGCAGAGAGCAGAGAAAGGACACCCCCACCATCAGCTCCCTCTCCTATTTCCCAGCCCCCAGGGTGGGGTCCTGGTCCCAGCCTCAGAAGCCAACCCACTTGCTAATGGGGAACCCGGCCTTAGCTTTCCAGGGCAGCAGGGTTGACAGTTGGGGATCCCCACTCCTTGAGACCAGCTCCCTGCCAGCCCTGGGGCACACACTGGGTCTGGGTGGGCACAAGCTAAGCCCTCCTGTATCCCTTGGTTTGCTGATTGGAGAGGGGGGCCCAGGCATGCTCTGGAAGGGTTAAAGGCCGGAGGTGCTGCACACCCAACCCAGAGCAAGGAGCAGGCCCAGGGTGCCGAGGCCCTACCCCAGATCCTGTGTCTCTAACTGGGCTCTAAAGTCCACAGGTGTTGGGGTGTTGACTACATGGAGGAGGGTGAGAGGCCCTCAATATCCTAAAATACGGAGGGACCTAAAGAGCTATGTGATCTTTAGTGAGTGGTATCTAAGGCCACTCTAGAGGTGGATGGTGGGTAATGGCATCTCAGTTCCTGGAAGGTCCTGGCCACTAGACACAGAGGGGCCTCCAGGTCTGAGGCTCAAATGCCGGTGGGCTCAGGAACACAGGCCAGAGTTGGTGCCTCCCCTTGCTGTTTGTACACCTGAGCGTTCGGACATCTGTCCACTGTCCCTTGGATAAGACTAGTGTGGTTGGTGGGAATGCCCTGAGTGTGTACCTTACTCAGCTCCACGTGTTTATTGCATGTTCATTACGTGTGCATGTTCATTGTGTGTGCAGATTCATTGCACGTGTGCTCATCATGCGTGCACGTCCATCACACGTGCGTATCCCTAGCATGTGCGTGTTCATCGCACATGTACACAGAGGAGGATGCGAGGCAGGATGGGGCCCTTCAGGAGTCCTTCCAGCCTTGAGTATACATCCTCTGAGACCCTGGGGTTTGTGGGGGAGGGAGAAGAAGGGGGTACACAAGACAAGTGGAAATTGAAGTCCTTGTTCCCAACATCTGGCCTCCAGTTGGGGAACGGGACTCTCCACAGGAAACAAGAGGACAAAAGGAGGCAGTGAGGCGGCTGCAGTCCACTCACTTGTGGATCCATTCCGCAAGGACTTCCCAAGCCCGAAGGCAATATTAAGTCCAGCCGGCCTGGCCCCTGCTGTGGGAAGGTTGGGGTCTAGTCTGACGCCAGAGACTGGGCACCCAGGGGGCCTGAAGAGCAGGGGGAGATGTGGAGAAAGAACAGGGCAACTGGTGTGGGTTCAGGCACGGATGACTGGAGGGGCTCATCTGCTCCTGCTGCTTGAGGAGCCCGGCCCAACTGTGTGGGGAGAACACACAGGCTTGATGCTGGCCAGGAGGGAGTGTGTGTGCCTGGGGGGTTTGGGGTGTGCCACTGACTTGACCTTGAGCCCCCTGACTGTCTCCCAGCCCCTGGAGCTGGTGGACAGGCTCGCCGGGATGGGAAACAGGCTCTGGAGCCTTCCACAAGACCAACATCAGCCCGACATCTTTTCCCTCCATTTCTGCAGGGGGTGGAGGAAAGCGCAAGGGGAAAAGCAAGAAGTGGAAGGAAATCCTGAAGTTTCCTCACATCAGCCAGTGTGAAGACCTCCGAAGGACCATAGGTAAGCTGCCCTGCCTGGAGGGGGCATGGGAAGGGGCTGGGAAGGGAGCAAGGAGCCCACTTACAACCAAACTATTTGGACAGTGAGTCAAATACGAAACAATTAGTGCAGCAAAGTGATTCCAGATAGGAGCTCCAGGCTGACATCCTTGCTAATTGACGTAAAGATGGAACTAACACTCATTGACTCTTTGGTGTGTGCTGGGCAGGATTATCTCCCAATTACCCTTGGAGGCAAGTACTGTTTTGTTTTGTTTTTTAAGTTTATATATTTATTTTGAGAGGGGGGATAGTGGGGAGAGAGAGAGAGAGAGAAAGGGAGAGAGAATTCCAAGCAGGCTCCGTGCTGTCAGCTTGGAGCCCAACACTGGGCTCAATCCCATGAACCATGAGATCGTGACATGAGCAAAATCAAGTTGGACACCCAACCAACTAAGGTACCCAGGCGCCCTGCAAGTACTGTTTTTTTTTTTTTTTTTACTCCATCTCTTGGGTGGGAAAACTGAGGTTCTGCAACCAGCCCAAAGTTGCACAGCTTGTAGGAGGGTGGTGGAGGTGGGCCAGGCCTGGCACTGAGCGCCCACATATAGCTTTCCACCCTTCTTTCCTGGAGACTGTGGGCTCTGCCCTCAGCAAGCAAAGCTTTGGGAATTGAGGGTGAGGCGAATGTCTAGGCTCCCTGTCCTCTTGCTGAGGATGTTGATGTGCTCACTGAGGGGCCGCCCTGTTCAGTGGTAACAGCCCAGAACTCTTTATCCGGCACCCACACAGCAAAGCACCTCGAACAGCAGAGGGACCTTGTTTAAGGGGCTGGCACAGCCAAACTCACCAACCAAATGAGGACACAGGGCTCCCACGGAGGGGGTGGGCATGGTGGGGCTCCTCCTTACTGGTGGGGGCCCTGGCCCTTCTCCCCCGTGTGCCCCATGTACACCAGCCCCTACTGCGTGAAGGCTTCTTATCTGCTCCTGTCTGTCGGAGCGCTTGTGGACTTGCTAACCACTGTTTATTAGACCGAGATCCATTGAATGCTGGATAGAGGATGGCCCTGTCACCCAGAACTCTGTGGGCCTTGCTGCTCTTGGGACTTCTGTCCAGGGCTGTGGGTGAACTGCCCAGTGCCCGCTATGAAATGTGAAGCCACTCAAAACCACTTAGCTTTTCCGAATGGCTTTTCCATGTGGCCTGGCCTCCACCAGTTCCCCAGGCTAGGCGGGACTTACATGGCCCCTCAGGGCTGCTCAGTCCTGGCCGCTTAGCCCACCCTCCAGATTCTTCTGCCTTGCTGTCACAGCAGATGACAACTGCTTGTTCTGTGTGCCCTGCATGCCCACCATGGAGGGAGGAGCTCACTTAATTAGTGTTTATGAAATGAAAGGAAGCCACCTGTACCCGATGAAGACAGATGTGAGCAGGTGAAGAAGGTGGGGTGCTAATGCATGGGAAGTGTCCTCAAGATCTACCTCAGATCAGACCCCCACGGTGTTCTTAGGGTGAGTGGAGCTGGCCTAAGGGATCAGGGTCTCTGGGTCCAGACAGACTTGGGTTCAAATCTCACCCTCTCTACTGGCCCCCTGACGAGTCACTTAATCTGACTGAGCCTCTGTTTCCTCGGGTGAAAGAAATGATCATGAACCCACTCAAGTGAGACCATGTGTAAAGGGCTTCACTGGAGCTATGCTCAGGAGCCCAGGACACCTCCCTTAGCACTTCAGCTTTCTTTCTGGGAGGCCCAGCAGCCATCACTCTGCTAGGTCCTTCCTGTGCTGGGGGTGCCACATTCACCCTTGATGTTCACCCTTTGGGGCACATGGGGCAGGGTGGGAGAGAAGATGGGCACATCTCCTGGGGCTGGGAGAGTTTTGCCAGTTAAACTCCAAGTGGCTTTCAGAGAGAAGACAGGAAGAGCTTATCTGGAGTTGGCCCATTATTTCCTGGGGCCATTTTGTTCTTCATGCTAATTTATGCTTGGAGAGAATAGGGCTAGGGGTGGAGACCTCAGTTGCCATGGTTGTCATACCCCCTTGGGGAGACAAGCCCTCTCCTGTCCAGGGTGAGCAAGTTCACCGGAGACCAGAATGTCTTTCCTGGGTGCTGAGCCCAGTTTTCCTCAGTGGGCCCAAGGAGGGTCTCCCACTCATGCTTACAGCCAAAGGACTGATGCAAGAGACCTTTCTGGGGTGTTGATTTAGAGGAGAGAGCTTGAATAGGAGGTAAGAACCCCTGCCCTCAAAGTGGAGAGCTGTGCAGAGAGGCGGGGTCATTGTGTGAGAGCCAGGCTTATTTGGGAGGGGCCTTACCTACAAAGCTTGTTCTTGGGAAGCCATTTGCTTCTCTGCTTTTGGGTAGACTGCCCACAGATGGTGGTACCAGGAATGCCCTGTGGGGCACAGTCAGGCCCCAAGACCACTTCCTCAGAGAATTTATTTATTTATTTATTTATTAAAAAATAATTTATTGTCAAGTTAGCTAACATACAGTGTATACAGGGTAGTCTTGGCTTCAGGAGTAGATTCCCATGATTCATCACTTACATACACCACCCAGTGCTCATCCTAACAAGTGCCCTCCTCGATGCCCATCTCCCATTTTCCCCGCCCCCCCCCCAACCCCCTGCCCCCATCAACCCTCAGTTTGTTCTCTGTATTTAAGAGTCTCTCATGGTTTGCCTCCCTCTCTGTTTGCCACTTATTTTTCCTTCCCTTCCCCTATGGTCTTCTGTTAAGTTTCTCAAATTCCACCTATGAGTGAAAACATATGATATCTGGCTTTTTCTGACTTATTTCACTCAGCATAATACCCTCCAGTTCCATCTATGTTGTTGCAAATGGCAAGAGTTCATTCTTTTTCATCACTGAGTAGTATTCCATTGTATATATATACCGTATCTTCTTTATCCATTCATCAGTTGATGGACATTTGGGCTCTTTCCATACTTTGGCTATCGTTGAAAGTGCTGGTATAAACACTTGGAAGCATGTGCCCCTTCGAATCAGCACTCCTGTATCCCTTGGATAAATTCCTAGTAGTGCTATTGCTGGGTCATAGGGTAGTTTTATTTTTAATTTTTTGAGGAACCTTCACACTGTTTTCCAGAGCAGCTGTACCAGTTTGCATTCCTACCAACAGTACAAGAGGGTTCCCGTTTCTCCACATCCTCGCCAATATCTGTTGTTTCCTGAGTCGTTCATTTTAGCCACTCTAAAGTGTGAGGTGGTATCTCATTGTGGTTTTGATTTGTATTTCCCTGATGAGGAGTGATGTTGAACGTCTTTTCATGTGTCGGTTGGCCATCTGGATGTCTTCTTCGGAAAAGTGTCTGTTCATGTCTTCCTCAGAGAATTTAAATTACCCCCCTGGCCAGGGTCTTTCAGAGCGCACTGTTCTCTTCTGTGGGGGTACCCTGCCTCAGCTGTGGTTTGCTGTCTGCTCACCCCAAGTGGGAAAGGCTCTTTGGGAAGGATCTTTTAAATTCTCTGCTGTGTACCTGGTGCCTGGAGGCTCACAGCAGACAGCTGGGTGGCTGAATGAGCAAAGGAAAGGATGAAGGGGCATAACAATCGACTTATACAGTGTTTCCAATAAATGGAAGAGCATTGAAAGCCGTGTAAAGGGCATTCCTGCCATGCAGGTTAAAGAAACCTGAGTAATCGCTATATTTGAGTCATGTGTTGCTTAAAAATATAAAACATATAAGTATAAAATACAGGACTTCTGGTTCCAGACACGATAGAAGAGATGTATTGTCCCTGGCCCTCCCACCAAGGACAGGCCAAAGCTCTGGACATTACGTACGAAACAAATCTAGGAAAATTCTGAAAAGTGGAGACAAGGCAGACTGGCTGGGGGCCCGGGAATGTGAAGAATGACCTGACAGTGAGCTCCTGGGTTCTTTTCTGCCTTCCTTATTCCCAGGCACCGGGTGCTGGAGACACTCACAGCCCAGAAATGCCAATGGGTGTAGACAAAAAAAAATCAACCTCCTCCCCCTCCAAAGAAACCCCAGCGTGTTCTTTTCTAGTCAGAAGCCTGGGAAAGGGGCTCTGAGCTGAACGGGCAGCAGTTGGTGTAGCTGTCTGCTAGAGCTGTCTCTCTTCTGCTGGTCCTCATCAGCAACATGGGTGCCTCAGTTTCCTTTTCTGCTCACTAAATCTGGTTCCAAAGACCCGGTGCACTCCTCTCGGATGCTGTTCTGATCCTTCGAGGTGAGCCAGTCCTGCCCTTCCCAGCCCCCTCCCCCATACCCCACACTGCATCCCTGCCCCCCATGAGCTTTCTAGCACCGCCCCAGAAACACCACAAATGTCCCTCACCTTCCAGTTGGCCAGACCTCAGTCTCACCTCTGGTCTGGGGGATCTGGGAGCATGGGATTGAGCTCTCAGATTTTCTGAGGACCCCACCCGCGGGCCCCCTCCCCATCTGTCCCTGTGTGTCCATAAACAGGCCTTCTGGCAGGGTCCACCCCCTGGGGGGGGGGGTGAGAGAAACGTGCGTGCTGGCGTGTGCAAATGGATTCTTCTGTTCTCCTGGAGGGCATTGAAAAGACTCAGTGTGTGAGAGAGCAGTGTGAAGAGAGGCCCGGGGAAAACAGGAAGGCCGCCATAAAGCTGCCACTCGGGGCGGTGGGTCCCTGTGCTCGGTCCTTCCCGAGTGTTCACCGTCTATCAGCCTGGTGTTGGCCCAGCCTCTGCTGGGGTCCTACTGGAAGGCTTTCTAAAGTACAAATCTAGTTTCTGTTCTGGACCAATATTCAAACCAAACAGTGGCAAAGGCCGCATTTATTTTTCTTGTGGACACACGTGCTCACTTCTGAAGCTCTTTGGGAGGATGCCCTGGGGTGGGCTTTGGGCCAAGTGACAGGGCTCCTCTGTGTCAAGAGGGCAGCATGAGGTGGTGTGGTGGGTGGGTGGGAGAGGCTTGGGAAGAGCCCTCGAGGCCCCAGGGGCGCTGCCCCCTCCAGATTGCCCAGAACAGAGGTCGGAGTAGGCCATGCCCTCACTTGCCCTTGGCACCACCCTGTACGAGCACAGTCTTCTCCCACAGCCAGGGTGACTTTGCAACCTGGAGGCTGCAGCCCATGAAACCTGTGGAAAGCACGTCAGCAGTTCTCCGTCCCTCCTGGAGTAGAAATCGAACTCCTTGTGAGCACTTTGGCCGTCGGGTGAAGCCTAGGGACCCCTTCTCAGAATAATGCTTTTCCTTACATAAAACAAAATACGTAGGGTTACAAAGGAAACCAGTTCTTTTCAGATTCAGTTATGAGATACTTTAAAAATTTATGATGTTGAAATATATGTGCTCCTTTGTTAACATTTTAGATAGTAGTGTCCAACTGGCTGGTCTAACAGCTGTAACTCTGGGTTTGTGATGAGCAGAAGTGATGTTTCCAGATGCTGCCACAGTGGTGTTATGAATGCATCTGCAGTATCTTGTTGTTGACGAATGCTTGGCACCACTAACGTCACTGTCGGTTGTTGTTGGCATTCGTGACTGAAGGAAGTGTTCATTTTCAGGTAAAGGCTGGTGAAAAGAGAGATGACATTTTTCTCCCTCCAAGTCCACGAACCCTCTCAATCTTACCCACGAACCTCTTGGCAATGCCCTTCCCAGCCTGCCCTGCATGGGCAGACCCTCACCTTCGTCTCGGGTCACCCCCTCCTGCCCCATTCACGAGCCGCATGGGTTACCTTTCTGTTCTCCAATTACGCCAGGTATGTTTCCAGCCTGGAGCCTTTGCACCTGCTGTTCCCTCCACCTGGAATGTTCTTCCTACGTTTTGCCAGGTAGTTGTTAGGTCTCAGCTCAGATAGAAGCCTTCCCAACCAGCTTCTCCCTCTACTTGCTGCCTCTCACATGGTGCAAAAAAATTTTTTATGTTTACATTTGTTTGTTTGTTTATTTATTTATTGAGAGAGAGAGAGAGAGAGAGTGGGGGAGGGGCAGAGAGAGTGAGGACAAAGAATCCAAAGTGGGCTCTGTGCTGACAGCAGACAGCCCAATGAGGGGCTAGAACTCACAAACCATGAGATCATGACCTGAGCCAAAGTCGGATGCCTAACCCACTGAGCCACAATTTCCTAATGTTCTTTGCCCGTAACTGCATCTGAAATCATCTTTTGTTCAGCTGTTGATTTGTGTATTCTCTGTCTCCCCAACTGGACTGGATGTTCCACAACAGTAGTGACTGTGTCTTGTCTGGTTCACCACTAGAACAGTGCCCGGCACATAGTAGGGCCCCACCAAATATTGGGTGAATCAAGGAGTGAGTGAGGTGTGCAGTGTTGGAAGTTGGGGCTCTTTTAAAAATCATGTGACCTGTTCTTGCTGTACCCAAATTTCATCTTAGCCAGTCTCCTCCACTTAAAGTACTAGAAGCTTGGACTTGGGAAGCATCTAGTCTATGGCACCCTTTCCCCAACCCTTGCTGTGTGCATGAAGAAGCTTCATACACTTACAAGATGGGGCCATGGTCTCACATCTGCTAGATGGGGGAGTCCAGCCAGGCTCCTATTCCTTGAGGCTGCAGTTTGACCAATTCTCCCAGGGATGTGAGGTTTTCATAGAGTGCCCGACTCAAGGAACTGAAAGTATCTTCTCCAACCACACATTTCGGACCTAAGTATACAGGCTCCAAGAGTAGAAGTGACCTGCCAGGAGGGTCCGGGCCCCAGGCCCTGAGCTACAGCTTTCCACTCCCCAACATCAGATTGACTCATAAACATCTTGGGCATCAGGCCACAGCCAGTATTCAAAGCAGAGTTGGTCTTTTTCTGTCTTTATTTTATTTCATAAGAATGGATCGTGTGTTCATTTGCTTATTCAAAAAGTACTTATTGAGCAACTTATTATTTTTTAAGTGTTTATTTATTTTGAGAGGGGGGAGGGGCAGAGAGAGAGGGAGAGAGGGAGAATCCCAAGCAGACTCCATGCCGTCAGCATGGAGCCAGATGCGGGGCTTGATCCCACAAACCATGAGATCATGACTTGAGCTGAAAATCAAGAGGCGGATGCTTACCCAACTGAGGCACCCAGGCACCCTATTGAGCACTTATTATGCACCACCCACTGGGGAGGTAGACCTGGTTCTTGCCATCTTGGAACTCATTCACAGCTTTGCCCAGGAGACTGGGAAATAAGGAGGTGATAACAAATCAAGAGAGTTGCATGATGGAGATACCAGATGCTGAGCTAGAGAACAATACTGAGGTCTCCACCCATGAGGAACATTCCTGGAGGACGTGGCCTCACTCTGAGCCTCCCAGGGCATCTCTTTGTGTGAGATCTCTGAAGGTATGGACCATGTCATTTCTATCACGGAGGTCTCCATGACTGGCACAGTGAATGGATGGGTGGGTGGGTGGGCGGATGGATAAAGTGGATGAATGGACATTGCCTCCCTACCCAGCCTGAAACCAGACCTGTGATTGTCAGCAATGAGTAGACATTCCTTGCCACATGTATCTGTTTCCAGTGTGAGCCCAGACGTGAGTAACTGATTTCAGACAGCCCTGGTGGAGGGTGGGCAGACCGCAAGAGAGGGAAGCGGTTCTCTAATGTCTGTTCAAAGCACCATCGAATAATGACATTATTAGTTAATAAACTAATTGTTCCCATAAGACAATTAGAGAACCCAAATCAAAGACGTTCTCAGAATGCCCAAAACTGAGAAGGTTGGACGTCATCATGAAGATAAAAGATTGTTGAGGTCTGTAAATATTCCTCAGTGACGCAGAAAGTTCTGTTGGGCAAAAGTGTGGCATTTTTATTTATTTAGTTCAGGCTCATTGCGTACTTTATTCTTTCATTAAAAAAAAAAAAGTATGAGGGGCTTGAGTGAAAGAGTTGATTATTCCTCTATTTGGCAGTATTTCTGGAGGAACTGTCCAAAAGCCATATAATAAATCAAGTCCCCCTCCCCACCCCCTGGCGGGACTGACGTTCACGAGGAGGCCATTCACAGAAAGTAACTGCTGTGATGCCCTGTGCACTCACAGATGGATGGGGGACATTTCGTTTGCCTTGTGGGAGAGCTTCTTGCCAAAGCCTTAACTCTCCAGGAGCAGAAGCTCTAGATTATCGGGGATGCCTAGAAGAAAATATAGATTCTTAACTTAAAAAACAAAACAAAACAACCCCAAACACTGTAATAGTGTGAAAATTGCCTTGGACTGCCTAGTGCTTGATTATTCACCCAACAATGCTCATGCTTTTTACACAAGAAGTCAGCCTACAACTATTTGTGGAGCCCCTGATGTGTGCCAGGCATTGTTGAGGCCCAAGAGCTGTAGCACTGGCCACAGAAGCTGTGCAGTCCTGTGGAGGGACCTCCAGCATTGGCACTATGGTCAATGGTGCCCCCAGCCATGTGACATTAAGCAACTTGCTTAATTTCTCTGGGCTGCAGTTTCACTGCCTGTAAAATGGAAACACTGATGCCACAGCAGGAGAACTGTTATTAGGGCCAGCAGAGTGCCCGGCACATGCCTTCATTGTCATTGTCCTTGTCATCCTCATCCTCCTCATCATGGTGCTAGTGGTGGGAGGGCAAAGGTGAGGACCCTTTGGGAGGGCTTTGGAGAGGCTGAATTGGCTACAAATGATGAATGGGGCTCTTTTTGTGCTGACATCACATGGGTCCAGTCCCCAGGGACACCTGCCTTGGGGTCATCGGTGAATCCTACCTTTCCTTGAGCCCCCACCTCCAGACCCCTTCTCCTGGAGGTTCACCCTGATTCCTGCAGTCCTCAGCCTTCTTTCCTTCCCTTTGCCCCACCGCACACCTTGGGAAGCCCATAGTGTCACACACTCTGCCCTGACCCCTAGCCTGGTGGATCTCTTTGAAAGGACGTGTGGATGTTCTGAAAGGTGGCACCCCATAGTCCTAACAGTGGTTGCCCCAGGGGAGGCATGGAAGTCAGAGGGGACATCAGCTTTATCTATAAGGTGACTTTTTTAAAAAAGGAGAATGCGGGGCGTCTGGGTGGCGCAGTCGGTTAAGCGTCCGACTTCAGCCAGGTCACGATCTCGCAGTCCGTGAGTTCGAGCCCCGCGTCAGGCTCTGGGCTGATGGCTCAGAGCCTGGAGCCTGTTTCCGATTCTGTGTCTCCCTCTCTCTCTGCCCCTCCCCCGTTCATGCTCTGTCTCTCTCTGTCCTAAAAAAAAAATAAATAAATGTTGGAAAAAAAAATACAAAAGGAGAATGCATTGGCATGTTATTTGGGTACTTAAAAGTTGAAAGAGGGGCTCCTGGGTGGCTCAGTCAGTGAAGCATCCAATTCTTGATTGCGGCTCAAGTCACGATCTCATGGTTTGTGGGATCGAGCCCCACATTGGACTCTGCGCTGACAGTGCAGAGCCTGCTTGGGATTCTCTCTCTCCCTCTCTTTCTGCCCCTCTCCCGCTCATGCTCTCTCTCTCTTTCTCCGTCTCAAAAAACAAACAACCAAAGTTGAGTGAGTAAAGACTGAGTCCCCCACCTGATTCCACGGCGGGGCAGAATCTTCTTTCCTTGTTGACTTCGTGTCCCCTAATGAGTCTGTGGGCTCCGAGAGGATGGTCAGAGCCTCATCCCCTTTGATCTGCAGGACCGTGGCTGAGGGGCACCTGCTCCATTCTGCTTGGATGCTGGCAGGCAGAAACCATCCTGTAGCCTTCAGCAGGTGGGGTTGTAGGGCCTCTGTCTGGTGAGGGAAGCCCAGGCCCCCATCAGCCCAGTCTGACCCTGGACACTATCCCTAGAGACTGGGCTGCTCAGCTCTGCTTTCTGACCAGCAGTGGCCCCTTAATCCAGCCCCCAGTGGTCTGCCCGCACACTGTTGGTGCTCACTGAGTGTTCTCTTTCTTCCTCTTCCTGTGTGGAATGGGACGCCTTGGGTCCTCCCCCAGGGATGCAACAGGGACTGGTCCTTACTGCGAACAGCCTCCCCTTCTGTGCACCCTTCCTCAGGGGCCATTGGCTCCCCCTCCCCGCCCCAGCATCGCGAGGCACACTTAAGGGTCTGGAAAGGAATCCGGGCTCCTGGGACAGGTCCCACCCCACCTGAGGGCCTGCGTGACCCAGTCCCCGTCCGTCCTCCTGGCACGTGAGCTCTTGATTTCATCGTCAGGGAGACCAAGTCTTTCTGCGGACGTCATTCCTGTCCTTGGGGCGATAAGGGCGCGTCACGTCTGTCATTCTGCCACTTACCATGCTCTGATAAGGCACAGCATCTGCTCGTCCTTGGAGGGCAAGATAAATTTAGATGTGGTGGATTTAGAACATCAGGTGACCTGTTTGCAGCTGTAGCTCTCAGGAGGGACAGGGCAGCCTGGCTTATCTGCCCGGTTTTCCGGGTATTAGCCTCACCTCTCCATCAAGACCAACAGCCTCTTGAAGGCAAAGGGGTTGGGTTCCCGGTGTCCAGAGAAAGCTTGGGTGCATGTGAGATGCTCAGTGATCCTAGTTGGTGGGTTTCGAGTTTGGAGGTTCTTAGAATAGGGTATTGACCAAGATTTTACAGATGATCTGGAATTGTTTTCAAAGGCTGCTCTGCAGGGAGGGGGTATGGTCCAGAGCAGGCTTCTAACTGATCAGGGTTTCTTTTTACCTTTTATGTTTGTACCTCTTTGTAAGATTTTATTCCCAAGGTTAAAACCATGTTTAAAACCCACTGCTGTAGGCCAGGTCTCCCATTTTCCATGTAGATAAACCGAGTCCCAGGGTAAGAAGTGACTTGCAATGTTCTCTCCGTGACTTGACTCCATGGTACGCTTTCCTTTGCTGTCTTGGTTTACTTTCGCTGCCATAACAAAGCGTCACAGACTGGGTGGTTTAAACAACAGATTTACTGTCTCACAGTTCTGGAGGCTGGAAGTTTGGGATCAAGCCTTTCCCCTAGCTTCTGGTGGTTCCTGGCAATCTTTGGCTTTGCTCTGTTTGTAGAAGCATCACTTTGATCTCTGCCTTCACCCTCACCTGTCCTTTTCTGTATGTGTGTTTGTGTGTTCACGTTTCCCCTTTTTATAAGGACTCTGGTCATACTGGATTAGGGTCTACCCTAATGATCTCATTTTAACTCTATTACCTCTGTAAAGACCCTATTTCCAAATAAGGTCACATTCTGGAATACTAGAAGTTAGGACTCTAATCTGTCTTTTCTTTTCTAGGGTATTCTAATACCCACATTCTTACCTGGTCTTTGGAAGTCAAGTTCAAGGGACCAGAGGCTCCCAGTTCCCACCAGGTCTGAGCATAGATCCCCCCACTCCCTGCTGACCCTGGCTCAGGGTTAACTCTGGCAGGCCCAGGCTGACTGCTTCCCCACAGGCCACAGGACCATCTAGAGAGGATTAATAGCTTTCTGAACCATGCTGCACGCTACGTTTTTATTCCGTCTTTATCATTGTTGTCTTTGTTCAAGTCATTGTAATTGGTAAATTACTTTGCTTAAACACATACAGAAAATTGTAAGGAAAGGTCACCCATAACTTTAGCACTCAGCTAGTCATAGTCAACACTTTTCATGTAATTCCTTCTAGCATTTTCCCCCATGCACATACTTACCTTTTCTTTCTTACTTTTTTCTTAATATAATTTCAAAAATATTTCTCATGTCATGAACATTCTCCATACATGTGATTTTTGTTTTTCCATTTGATGCATATTTATTGAGTGTCAGGCACTTGGGATACATCAGTGAAGAAAACACAGAAATTTCTATTCTCATGGGCTGCCCTTCTCCAGGGGAGTGGGCATACAAATGGGCAATGGGGAACTGGCCTAATGCCTTCTACCTAGCATTGGTCCAGGTCTGCAGTCTGTCCTTACCTGTGGCTTATGTATTTTTTGTGGGCGTATTCTTCCTTTAAACTATCTTGAAAATAAGCCCTTGCCCATAAGTATAGCATAAACTTGATTTTTGAAGGCTTCATATTGATTATGCATACACATATATATACATATACGTATCTATATATACATACATATATATGTATGTATATACACACATATGTATGTATATATATACATGTATATACATGCATATGTATGTATATATACATATATACACATACATATGTATGTATATATACATACATATATGTATATATATACATACATACATATATACACGTATATATACATATATGTATATATACACATATATATGTGTATGTATACACACATACACACACACACACACACACAGTGAGAACTATTTGTTTCTCTTTTCCAGTGGTTTTTACCATTACAGTTAGTATTCAGATTAACACCTTTGTACCTCATTGTGGCATTTTGATCTCTGGCTCAGAGGCCAGAAAGCCCATACTGTCTTTTTGAAGGCCAGACACATTAGCTAAACTCAAGCAGTGAGTGTAGTGGCCTCTCCACCTCCTTTGCTTCCTCTGGAATGTTCCATTTCCAGCCTGTGCTTGCATCTGCAGACGCCATTAACCTGAACCGTGTCTCTCTGACAGACAAAGCAAACCAGGTTTGGTGAGCGCCCTGGGCCCTGCTTGCCAGCCCCAAGTCACGCCAGTCGCAGGCATGAGAAGGGCTTTTCTGTCTGTTTTAAGGCTCGTCGCCGAAAGTGGGAAAAACAAGCTAGTTTATGCAGCAACAGGGACCTCAACCCAGCACAAGAGGCCAGCTGACCCGCAGCAGCCTGAGCATGACAGCGTTCTGCCCCATAAAGAGACACTAGGACAACACTTTTAATGGTCTCTGCCCAGACTCTATGAATTTATTTCCCGGGCTCCGTCTGCTCAGCAGCCCCTTGGCAACATCTCTCGCGGCATCTGCCTCAGCGCATTAAACACCCCTTGTTCCGAGTACCTCGGAGCTAGCACCCAAGAGAGTGAGAAGAAAAAATGTGGGTGGAAGGAGATTTGGGGCCAATATAAACGTTTACATTAAAAAAAAAATCACCAAAGAACAACAACAAAAAGTTTATCCCCTAAAGAGCGCCTGTGGGCACGGGTTCCTGACTCCCTTCGCAGCTAGTGTCAGAAAGGAAAATGCAAACTCGAGAAACATTCTGAGTGCTGGTGTTTGTTTTTTTCTGTTTCATGGTTGTGCTGTCCTTGTATCATCTTTAAAAATTATTTTTAGAATTATCTTTTAGTTCGTTGTCTCTTTACAAAAATAAAATCCATCCATTGATGACATTTCCAAAATATAATCTAAAGAGAGGAAAATTTAAATGGCCAGTGAGATACCCAACTACGAACATTTTGGTCTGTGGCCCCGTCATAGTTCTGCTTATGGCAAGAGAATTGTATCCTCTGTCATTTGTTTCCCTGCCCAGAAATCAGATACTGTTTTATTTTGTTTTGTTTTGTTTTGTTTTGTTTATTTTATTTTTTAAATGTTCATTTTTTTTTTTTTTAATTTTTTTTTTTCAACGTTTATTTATTTTTGGGACAGAGAGAGACAGAGCATGAACGGGGGAGGGTCAGAGAGAGAGGGAGACACAGAATCGGAAACAGGCTCCAGGCTCTGGGCCATCAGCCCAGAGCCCGACGCGGGGCTCGAACTCATGGACCGCGAGATTGTGACCTGGCTGAAGTCGGACGCTTAACCGACTGCACCACCAAGGCGCCCCTTAAATGTTCATTTTTGAGAGAGACAGAGAAAGAGAGCGCAAGTGGGGCAGAGCAGAGAGAGAGAGGACAGAGGATCTGAAGCAGGCTCCGTGCTGACAGCAGTAAGCCCGATGTGGGGCTTGAACTCATGAACTGCAAGGTCATGACCTGCGCCAAAGTCAGATGCTCAACCAACTGAGCCACCCAGGTGTCCCCAGATATCGTTTTAAATGGAAACATATGGCTGTAGAGTCCCTGCTAGACTGGGAGCGAGAAGACTGAGACTCTCATGCCTCCCCCTTGATTCCATGGCCTTGGGAAAGTCCCTTAACCTCGATTTGCTCATCTTTGAAATGGGGACCCAGCAGTCCTTACCTTAGTGGATGATCAGGTGGCCACAGGAGTTCCTGGTAGGAAACGCTTTGTAAAGTGCTCTGCAGTTTGTTGCTGGCCGTTTTCAGTGTGGTCGTGTGATCCTTGGTTAGGACAAGCGGCTGACGTAATTTTCCTGTAGCCCTGATGAACTGCGCGCGACCCTTTCTTCTAAAGCTGCCTCTGTGTTCGATCTTGGTGCAAATCACCACCCTAACCCATGCTGCCCAGAGACCCGGGGGCCTCCCTCTCCCTCTGCCCTGCCTACCCTCCCCTGCCCAGCACACATGGCCGATCCAAGTCCGGGCCCCTCTGCATCCCAGTATCTCTGGAGTCGGGCCTCTCTCCCCACCCCCACTGTTTCCCTCACCCTGGCCACCTCCCTCTCCTGCCTCAACTCCTTTGTCTCCCCCTACCCTGACTCCATCCAGGCTTACCTGTGTCCAGCCACGCTCCACACAGCAGCCAGGAAGCTCCTTCTAAAATGTCCATCTCATCATGCCACCACCTGCTACGATAGGCCAAGGGTCTTATCAGAGCTGACCAGGCCCTGCCTCACCTGTCCTCGCTTACCACTCCAACTCTGCACCCCCCACCCTGCCCCCGACTCAGCCGCTCCTTCACGTTTCCTCTCTTCTCCATGCCTTCACCAGACACACTTCCCTAATTCTGCCTGGGAATCGACTCAACCCTGGGCCTCTCTACCTTGCAGGTCACTTCCCCCTGGAAGCCTTCACTGGTGACCCCACCAGGCCTGGGTTTTGTCCTTATCCTTGCCACAGTCTGATGACTGACCTCCGTCCTCCACTTGACCACAGGGCTCCATGAGGGTGGAGCCTGGATCTGCCTGGTGCTGTTTCCCAGCCCTCAACACAGGTGTTTCCTCTTCACCAGGCTCTTTTAGAATCTTGATTTTCTTTCTTTCTTGTGTTATTTTTTTAAAAATGTTTATGTACTTTTGAGAGAGACAGAGACAGAGCATGAGTGGGGGCGGGGGGGGGGGGCACAGAGAGAGAGGGAGGCACAGAATCCAAAGCAGGGTCCAGGCTCTGAGCAGTCAGCACAGAGCCCCACATGGGGCCCGAACTCATGAGCCATGAGATCACTACCTGAGTCAAAGTCGGATGCTCAACTGACTGAGCCACCCAGGTGCCCTTTGATTTTCTTTTTTTGCTCAGATATTTTTGTTCTCCCCTGGGGATGGAAAACAAAAATCTTAGTCTTCCCAAATCCTGGAATGATTGCTGATGGGTCTTTTTTTTCTCTCTGAGTCCTTTTAAAAGACCCTGCTTTTCTCTCCCCTTCTGGGCCCCGGCTGGCCTGAGGGGGGAGGCATAGGAGAGTTGAGAGAGGGGTGCATGCTTCCAGCTGTCATGCTGGCCCCTTCTGGCTGTCAGAGCCTGATTGGCCAGGCAGAGGTGGACACAAAAATGGATGCTGCTCCGGGACTTTGGCTGAGCCCAGCTTGGAGCAGAGTAGAGCACAGACAATGGCTTTGCCCAGAGACTCCAACATCAGGCTTCGGTGTCGGCCTGGGAGCGCCCAGCCGCTGTTGGCACCGGGCTTATGTCTCAGGGACAAAGCTCCTGAAGGGCTAACCCAGCTCAGTCAAGTCTGGGGGGAGACAACAGTGAGGGGCATGAGCTCTGGTGTCAGAGGGACCTGGGTTTGGCGAGGCTCGATTCTTTACTGACTGTGACTTTGGACAAGTGATTTGCCTTCTCTAATCCTCAGTCTCCCTACCTGCAAAATGGGAATAGGAGGGTCGCAAGGAGCAAATGAAGAAACGCACCGGGAGGGCTCTGCAGAGGGTCTGGCACGCAGCAGGCACGCAGACACCGAAGCTGCCCTGTCACTGCTATCCACCGCCATCATGTCGGCAACAGTCCTGCTCGGTTCGAAGCTTTGTTTCCTGGTTCCCCTGTGGGTGGTGGTTGCCAGGTCCTGCTGGGCTTAAGTTTATCTGTTCATTCATTCGTTCATTCATTCTGTTATGCCCTTGCTCTGTGCCAGGGATCTGGGGAGCTGCCAGGTGGTGGAGAGCTGCTTTTGGGAGTGGCTCCTGGCACCACGGGCTGGGCCACCTTTATTGCCTTTATGTAACCTGAATATCACCGCTTTCCCCTTAGCCTACTTCCATCCCTCAAAGCTCTGTTTACTGACTCTCTGCAGACCTTAGAGGTTCGGGGTGGTACCCCGCCCCCTGAACGAAGGCCACCTTACCCATCCCTCCGCATCCGGGCAGGAGGGGCCTCAATCAACTCAGACACATGGGGTGATAGCCAGTTCCAGCCATGAACCCCTGTTCAGCTTTTACTCTGGGCAGGGCCCTGCTGAGGGTCCCGAGGGGGGAGGTAAGGAGGTGTCCCTAGTTGGGAAGACAGGGCAGAAAGCACACACGTGATGCTGGTTAACAGCCGTGTGAAAGTGGGCAGCTGTCAGATGTTGGTCTTCAGTACCAAGTGCATGGAGGTGGGCCGGGACGGGAAACAGACATCTCTGCAGGATGGGAAGGTGGTAGAAAAGGAAGACTTTTGGAGTCAGCAGGCGCAGCATCGTACAGCCGGCAAGCATTTCCTTTCCTAGGCACTTACTGCGGCCAAGAATTGGGCTATTTGCTTTACAGACACACACTCATTGAATCGTTATGAAACCCCATGGGCCAGGCGCCATTTCCCCCACCCTCTATTTTATGAATAAAGATGCAGAGACTCAGAGAGATTTGTAAACTGCTCAGAGTTACAGAGATTTGGAAGAAGCAGAGCCCAGATTCAAACCTGGGCCTGAGTCAAGCCTATGCTGGCCGTGGATCCCCACCATGTTGGCCACGCTTTCCCCATGACAGTAGGGCACCATGGGGCACCTTTGGGGAGTGATGTATGCACTGCTTCGACGGGCTTAGTGCAGACAAGTCATGAGGGAAAAGGTCCAAGGGAGGCTGCGTCAGGCCCGAGACACCATCTGTGCCTCTGGCCTGAAAGGTTAGGTCTTTGTCCTACAGGTAGTAGGGAGCCACTAAATGTTCCTGTGAGAGCCCCTGCAACAGTCTGCAGGGTGAGAACAGAGAACGAAGGGGAGCCATGGACAGAGTAAGCAGGGCTTTCAGAGTGATATGAGATCCATTCACTTCTCCAGATATTTATCATTTACTTACTGTGTGCCAGGGAGAAATGAGACAGCGCTTCTCAAGTGGCCAGCCAGGACCTGAGATGTAGCATAAATGGCCTCCATTCCTGGGGACGCTCTTCCATAGCTCAGGTAACACCATGGGAGGCAGGAGCCGCTGGGGCTTTGGTCCCCTGTGGTGTCAGGCTGGGAGCAGTTTTCTCTGTGACGCTGGGTCACAGGATGCCTTTCACACCACCCATGAGGTCTCTGCTTTGGCAGCTGTTTCTGCTGTCCACCTGTCTCTTCCTCCCTCTTCTCAGAGGTGGTTCCTCGCTCCCCTGCTGTCGGTTCCCCCTGCCGCCCCCCCTCCACAGGGCCTTTCGGGAGGCAGCAGATGGGCATGAATGTGACACTGGCTGTCTCTGAGAGACCACCTCGGGGCCACCAGGTGGGGCTTGCAGGGCACGTGCTAGCCGGGGGTCAGGATGTGGGTGTGGGTGCAGAGGGGGCTGTCCACCCCGACAGCCTCCTGGCTGCCTCCTTGGGCCAGCCGGCCATGAGACGTATTCTGTTAGGGCTTCTGCTCCCCTCCATTCCCATCTGACTTTAACATGGAAGGAATAGTTCTCAGCCACGCTTACCTGCTGCTGGGTTAACTTCTCACCCATTCCCACCCTGCACCCTTCCTAGATTTCCATGTCCCACAGTGGCTTTACCAGCCTCACCAGGTAGAAACCTCAGAGTTCCTGTCCCCACTCAGTTAGGTCAGCCCCCTCTTCTCCATCCTACTGCCCTGACACTCCTCACCCTGCTGGGACTGATGCAGTAGCCTCTCCATTGGTCCACTATTAATGGCTCGTTTCTTTTCCTAATTGCCCATCCAATCTGAACTTGTTTGCTGACTTTAGCACTTAGAAGCTTCTTAACTTTTCTGAAGACATCAGAGCTGAGACTTCTAGCAGATATAAATGGCTCACCCGCTGTCCATAGGATAGAGTCCAAGCCCACAGCCCTAAGGCAGGGCATCTTACCAAGCCTGGCCTCTGCCCCCTTAAAATGGCTCACTGACTTGCTATATGAAGCTACCAGAGTGGTCCTCTCCCCAGCCCCGGAAGCCTTCGGGCTTCTCATGCCTTTGAGTAAACCTCTACCAGCATGGTGGTTATCAGCACGTCACAGCACAAAATCCCTGCTTTTTATTTACGAGCTGTGTAGCTTCGGGCAATTTGCTTAACCCCCCCACCCCCGCCTTGCAAAAATAATAATGATAATGATAGCCATCACTGACCATCATTTATCATATGCCAGATACTGTGCCCAGCACTTTGCATTGCCTCTTCGTACCTACCCCAAAACCCTAAGAGAGAGGTGTTTTTAGGCTTCTTTGGCAAATAAGGAAATCGGGGTTTGTGGCAGTGAAACCCCTTGCCTAAGGTCACACACCACTCAGAAGCAGAGGCAGACTCAGGTCCTGTCCTCGCCTGGTCCTCACCTGTAGATACGGGGACCACTCTGGAGGTGGTCTCAGGGTTGCTGGAGACTTTAAATGCAGGGACACGTTTGGGAACATCTGTCCAGTGCTGAGCACCCAGGCCCTTACTAAACAGGTTTTCTTCCTGCTTCTGGCTTTGCTCAGGCCACATCCTCTGTCCTCCTCCCTACCTGGCCAGGTTCTACCTCCAAAGTCAATGGAATAACCACCCACCCCCTCCACCTGGGCCCTAGAGTGTTCCACACATGCCGCCACCAAACCCTGGCCACGGGGAACAGAACTGGGCTTCAGGTGTCTATTTTCCTAGAAGGCGCGTGACACCTTTGTAAGCCCTGGCCCTCCCCTAGTGCCTGGGCCTCCGTGGGGAGATGGGAAGGTGTCCACAGAGCCAGCGAGTCAGCAGAGGAATCTACGAGGATGGGAAGGGAGGAGCGGAAGATGAGAAGCCACTGTCATGCAGGGACCCGAGGAGTGGTCCTCTGGAGCCCATGCAGCTGGACACCTCCCTCCACCCCTGCCTGGCAGTCCTGTCCTCCCACCTTCACGATCTGCCGTTTGGGGCATTTGCTTGTTATTCCCTGACTGTGACCTCCTGGGTCAGAGTTTTCATTTCCGGGGACAGGAAGGAAAAAGCCCCATGGGGCTGGGTTTATGGAGGGTGAACACTCTTCTGTTGCAGCTTCCTGCCTGTGGGGCCCTATAGTCGAGCCTTGGCCTCATGGCGCTGGCTGCCCCGCTCTGGGAGTGGCCTCAGGTCTCTGTGGGATGCGTGGGCTGGAGCTGTGAGGCTGAGCACCTCGGCCAGCTCGCACGCCACCTGCCTGACCGTCAGACGCCATCAGAGGGGGCTAGCTGGCCGACCTGTGGGCCCTGCTCGGAAGGACTGGGGGGTCCTCACAGTTCACCTGATCCCTGGGTCCTGGCTGGGGCCCTGGTGAAACCAGCTCACCAGGGAGCTCAGTAGAATGAGCCGGTCTTTCTTGTTGTCTTTTGCACCCCTCTGAGGACACAGCCGGCTGGGCTCTCTCTCAGGCTAGAATCTTTCACCCAGGAATGGAAGGCAATTGGGCTGATTGGCTGTCCATGAGACTCCCTCTCCCCACCTCAGCATCAAGGTGTAGTCCTGATTTCTGGGAGCCATTTCATTTTGGTTGACTGCCTCATCCTGAGGCCTCAGGTACAACCGTGACCCAACTTATGTGAGAGGAACCTCGGCTTTTGTTATCTGTTGCTGTCCAGCCTTCTGGAAGAATCTGCAGGGATTCTTTCTTGTTGATAGGACACAGCGTGGCATTTGTGAACCATCCCTGTATTATGTGAGTGAGTGTGTGTGTGTGTGTGTGTGTGTGTGTGTGTGTGTGTGAATGTCTCCAGATTAAGTACCCTGAAGGCAGGCTGCTGGCTGTCTTGTAGGCCTCCCACCTCAACAGATGTCAGGGAAAATGACTCTGACCCGGAGACAAAACTGGCAAGAGACGGCCGTGGTTATGGTAGAGAGTCTCCTAGGCCAGAAGCTAGACCTTTCAAATTCTGTATGGCCCCTGATTATGAGTCACACTGCCTCCCTAAGGCTCAAAGAGAAGGGACTTGTCAGGGCCACTGGCTGGTGAGTAGGAGAGCCTAACCCAAGGGTCCAAAGAGGCAGTGTGTGTGCCGGGGAAGGGGGAGCTGCCTCTGCTTCTGCCTCCTGCTGAGAGGGTCCCAAGGGTTGTAAGGCTCGGAGAATCTCCCCATGTTGGTTTGCAGCAGGAAGTAAGCTCAGCCCCTCCCTTTGGCCACTGAGCTCACACGTCCTTCCGTCCTGGTGGCTCAGGTGGCGGTGCCAGTGCCTGGAGCTGAGGATCCACGTTCTGGTCCAGTTTCCCCACTAACAAGTTAGGATTTTTCTATATTGTGAGAGCTGGAAAACCTCCATCCTGTGTGAGCCTTACTGCCTCACTGCCAGGTGGGGAAACTGAGGCCCTGCAAAAGGGATGGACAGGGCAGGCTGGAGGCTGAGGATGTCGGGAAACAAGGAGGAAGCAGGTCTGTTGGCTTTGTGGACCCAGGAGGTGCCTGGCAGTTCCCAGAAGTGGCATCTCGCGTGTGGGGCGTAGGGCTAGAGCTGGGAGAAGCATTTCTGGGCCCGTGGCAGGAAGGGACTCCGCGCTGGTCCCTGACCTCCTCACATCCTGCCTTAGAGGTAACTGCAGGACATATAGGCAAGGCTGTGCACTCCGATTTAGGGAAAGCCTTTCTCCTAGGCTCCGAACCTTCCCTAGGGGACGAGGACAGCTTGGCAAGTGGAGAGGACAGCCTCACTTGTTCCTGTGGGTGTGGCCAGGGGATGCCAGGTGACACTGTCCTTTGTCCCATTCTGTTCCAGCATCTCTACCGTCCCTGCTACTTGAGGGAGGGCAGAGTGATGCCCCCCGCCCCCCGGGAGCTCTTCGCTTGCCCACCAAACTTTGCCTGCCTGCCCTCGTGGACAGGGGCTGAATCTCAGTCCCCGGTGCCCCCGACATGTAGCCAGTGCCTGCACACAGTAGGTGCTCGTGGTCTGTTTACTTAATGAGGAGCCCTGAAGCCTGGTTTTAGTTTCTCCTCCCCGCCCAGCACCACCACGAACCACCCACCCGTGTCTCTCTTTGTTCAAACTGCGAGGAAGCCCACAGCCAAGTTTCATGCTGAAAGCATAGCGCTCCTGCGTCAGATGTCCTGGAGGGAGCTCATTTTATTCTCCCCTCCCTCTTCGCTGCTTATTTCCTGCTCTTTGTCTTTCATTGAACAGTTGAAACGTGCTTTTATTGGGACACGCTGTGGGTCCTTTTTGGAAAGTAAGCGAGCAATAAATAACTCCGTACATTAGACATGAAGAGGTGAAAAATCTTCCTGCTGCCCCTGGGAAGCGCGTGTGTCTGAGTCCTGCTCCTCCTCTCTGCAGAGTGGGCAAAGTGGCAGCCGTCCTTGCTGGCTTCGAGGAACACAGGAGAGGACTGTATTATGACAGGCCAGCGTGCCGGGCTGTGCCAGGCCAGGGCCTGCCCCGGGGCTCTGCGAGGTGGGGCAGAAAGATGCTCAGGCAGAAAGATGCAGTGGGCCTCCACGGAATTGGCCATGGGACAGCCGGCCTGGAGGGGCTCCGAGCTTGCCCAGCTGGGCACAGCTGGCCAGCTCCCGTTTTGGAGAAACTGGCTGAGAGCTTGGCTAGACAGGCCATCGGAAGGTGCTCCGGAGGGCAATCAGACATCACCAGTTGCAGCACTGGTGGCAGGCCAACTATGTTTGATGCGTCGCTGTGCTTCCCCCTTCCTGGTAAAGAGACACAAGGACCGAGCTTCCACAGTGAGCCCAAAGGGCAACATTGTCCAAAAAAGGAGATAGCTGGATTGAGAGGTATAAATAGGAATGTGTGTGTGCTGGGGGTGGGCCAGGGGGTGCGGGGAGCAGATGACAGGACTGCTCTGCTCACTCCCTCGGCCACCGCAGGAGGGCTGCTCTTGAAGTCCTGGCCACCACAGGAGATAGATTTTTTTTGAGATGTCGGCAAGGGAGGAGAGGCGAGCTATCCCCCACCGTCCTCCACTCCCCTCCCCCCTCCCCTTTGCTCTCCCCATGCCCTGCCATCACAAGAGAGAGAGTTTGAGAGAATGAGCTCTAGGTGGAGAGGTTAAACATAGTCTGTTTGCTGAGTTCAGAGGCGAGCTCGTGTGGGAAGGACACAGGGAGGGAGCTGACGGGCTGTTAGCCCTGGGCCGAGGCTTCAGTTACAAAGGCAAACAAAAGGAAGACGGCAGCTAGAGGCAGGGGCTTTGGGAGGTGGGCTGAGGGGATGCTGTGTTAGATCATATTTCTGATGGTTCTGGAAGGACAGCGATGTCTTTAAAAACAGACTAGGCTCCTTCTTTGTGTTTCCACTTACTCGCTGAACAGCCTTGGGCAAGTCTGTCACCTTTAGGAAGCAGTTCCTCACCTGTACTCTGGAGTAAATAAGTAACACCTCCTGGCATCTCCATGAACTTCAACTAAGACCCCTGTGCACAGGGTGGGCCCCTGCAGGGTGGAAGGCATCTCTCCGGAGCCTGAGATGGTCATCAGCCGTGGGTGTGGGGTCTGTCTCTCTGCAGTTCTGCTGATAGCCTCTCCAGGGTCTCTGGCCGGCAGCCAATTATTTTCCCAGTTGGGTCTGGATGGGGAAAGCCAGCTCTCCCTTCGGGGATGGATTCAGCTACTGGTACCTCCTATGCCTCTGAATTTCAGGGTTTCCTATGATCCTCAAAATCACCACCGGCCTGTGGGGCTCACTCAGGCCACATGCCGCTGGCTGTTGCTCTGAGTGTGGCTGTGTCCCTCCCCGTAGAGGCAGCGGGCTGCTGTGCAGCTTGCCAAGCTCTTCTCACACCCCCTGAGCACACGCCATCCCCCAGCAATCCTGCGGGAAGTGGCATTTTCCTTCTCAGATCAGGCTTCCAGAAGTTGCCAAAGTTGCCGGTTTACAGGCAAGGCGTGGATGTGACTTCGTACTGCTGCCTCTCGGGGCTTGATGGTTGTGACGACCACCCAGCATCCTACCCAGGATGGGGTGAGGACACAGTGCAGATGGGGCCGGAGGGTCGAGCTCATTCCTGCTGGATGAACTTCCCGCCAGGCGGGCATCCTCCAGCTCCCGCATGTAGTCTCTGGTCCTTTGGTCCCAAGCAACCTCCTGCCTACACCTGCCTCATTTTTTTCAGTCTGCCATTTGGCCGCGGAAGGTGGAGGTGGTAGGAGAAGTGAGTTACCGTCCAGTCTGAATTGGCGTGGATTTGCCAAATGAAACATTTTCCTTATGCCCCAAAACAGTTTGCTTGGTTACTCCTTAACAGGCCAAGTGCACTATTTTCCGTGAAAACATTTCCACCGTTAAAGAAGTATCTCTGACCCAGAAGCTGGGTCCTGCTGCATCCTTGTTACAGCTCACATTTTATTTGGGATCCAGTGTTTTCATAATGTCACCACCTCTTGCTTTGCATAAGGACTACACTCCCTGATGGAAATATTTTGCAAGAATGTATTCAGCTGTTGAGGAGGTGCGAAACTCCTTCAGAAGGTCCTCTTTGTCCAGCTCAGAGAAGGACCCCTTTTCTGTGAAGTCCCTGCCACGTTTCACTGGCCAGTACGGGTCTCTCCAGGGCGTCATGAAATGGATCAAATCCCATCACAGCAAAAGCCATTTAAGGTTCATGGAAGTGTTTGTGGAAACAATTGCAAACTCCTTTGCTGACAGCCCACTTCTTACGTGTGATTTTTTTTTTTTTTTTTTTTTATGGAACATGCACCCAGCACAGCAGAAGAATTTGGATGGCCCTCAGAATGTGCTGGAATGGAATTTGGCTGGGCTCTCCGATAATGGCTGCGAGAGAATGTTTTCCTGCTCATTAGGCAGATATTCAATGGACTTCCTTTGTGTCCCGGATGCTGGGTTAGTCAGAGACAAGTGCCACCCAGGCCCCATCTTCAAGGAACCTGGTTGATAGGGAACAGAAGATATATGTACACTCATTCCTCAGTACATCAGAATGACATTAGGAAGGGTGGCAGTCACCTCTTGGTGTGTGTGATGATTGTAGGTAGCACACTGAATTGTGGTTATGCATTTAAAAAAATTTTTAGTGTTTATTTTTTGAGAGAGAGAGAGAGAGAGCACAAGCAGGGGAGGAGCAGAGAGAGAGGGAGACACAGATTCTGAAGCAGACTCCAGGTTCTGAGCTGTCAGCACAGAGCCCAATGAGGGGCTTGAACTCACGAAAGCGAGTTCATGACCTGAGCCGAAGTCAGACGTTTAACCGACTGAGCCACCCAGGTGCCCCGTGGTTATGCATTTTTTAAAATGTATGTCATAAAAAATACACAGTAACAGCAGTAATTTCCCATATATAATTGCTTAACAGGTAGGAGGGAGAGTCCATTAACACCCAAGTTAAAGAGAAATGTCGAGTCAGTGCTATAGTAATGGGAACTGTTGCAGTTGATAGATTATGGCAAAGGTTGTGGTTAAAAAAAAAAAAATCACAATAGTGGCTTACAAATGGCTGATGACTACAAAAGTTAGGGTCATGTTTATTGTGTGCTGATGGAATGCCGGGGGCTTTACCTATATTATGGTCCAAGCCTCAGGAAGCTCCCGAAGACGGTAGTGTTTCCATCCCAACTGACAGCAGATGAAACTGGGTCTGAAAGAGGTGAAATGATTTGCCCGAAGTCACATGACTAGTGAGTGGAAGAACTTGGATTTGCACTCTGGTCTGTCTGGCTCCTGATAATAAATTCTTAATTGCTATACTAGAGGACAAAGTACTGCAGTTGGTCAAATAAAGAAGTGATTTTTCCCTCCCTTGGGTATAATCCAAGAAAACTTCCTAGAGGAGGCAGCCTTGACTGAGGATTTAGCAAGGGAAGTTTTGGTGGTAAGGCAAGTATCCCATGGATTAGATACCCATGATTACTGACTGGATGGTTTGAACAGCACATTTTTTCTTCACATAAATGAAGTCTTGAAGTAGGCTGTGGATTGGCAGTTCTGTGTCATCAAGGACCTGGGTTCCTTCTATCTTTCTGCTCTACCAGATACCTCATGGCCTACTACGGCTGATGCAGCTCCAGCCATCACATTCTTGTTCCAAGCAGTAGAAAAAAAGAATAGAAGGAAAAGGAAAAATGCACATTTCTCTCAATGAGTCAATGACCTTGAAGGAGCTTTTCTGGAAGCTGAACCTAACAGCTTGTCCTCGTCTCACTGGCCAGCTCTGCTTCTGAGGGAGGCTGCCTACTGTGTGTTAGGCATATGCAAGTGGAGGACAAACATCCTGTCCTCGAGGCTCTTCCAGTAGAGTGAGCTGCTTCCAGTTTGAGGCGTTAGAGGGATCAGCAGTTGAGTGGAGAGGAAAAAGCTTCCTCTGGACTGGAACTTGCTTTTGGAGTGGTCCCCGGAAGCTTGGTCTGTTTTGGATTATTCAGCACGTTCATTTGGTGTCTAATTGGAGTGTAGAGTTGCAGCAATTAGGCTGCCTGAGGCGGCCCCTGCCTGCCATCCCATCAGCGCCTTTGAAAAGACAAGAACCACTCTTGAGTACAAACGAATCCAGCTCCCCAACCTTCCACCCTCCAGAGCAATTAGAGCAGGAGCCACAGAGCCTGCTTTTCACTGAATCCTGGGCTGTGATTTAGAGCCCAGCGTGGTGCTCACAAGCCCCAAGGTGGGCATGGGGTGTTCTGTGCAGCTCGCGGGCAGGTGTGAGACCTGGAAACCGCAGCCTGCCTGGTACCACCCTCCCGGCTCAACACCCCCACCCCTACCCCGGCCCTGGGGGCATGAGTTTGCTTTTCACTTCTCAGCTCTCAGGGGTGCGTGCTGGCTGGTTGCCGGGAATATCAGGTTTGGAGCGTTCTTTAAAAATCAGTGATGCTCTTGGGAGTTGCCAAAGTTGTCCTGGGACTCGTTCATAGACCGGCGATCCTTATTCGTGTGAGGCCCTCTCTGCTGGGACTTGGGTTCTTTTGGGTCTGAAATGCTCTGTTTTCACTTTTGGGGAATCAGGTCGTCAGACCATGGAAAGGTTAGGGCTAAAATGGGTGCGAGTGGGGGGGATCAGCCTCCACGCCTCCGTGTTCTTGACCAGAAACTTGGCTGCAGGCTGGTTGGAGGCAGAACTGGGAGAGCAGGCTTCCGCCCTCTGGTGCTCTGTCTCTGTTCTGTAATTACCTCCAAGCAGATAGTATTGTAGAGGCTGGAGAGATGCTTTCCTAGGGCCTTAGAAATCAAACCGCTATTAATATGCTAATTACAACCATTTGTATTTACCATCAAAGCAGGTCCTGGAGAGCTTCTCCTCAGCAGCATTATTAGACATTCTGTTCTTGAAATAGAAAGTCCATATTATTTTTTAATGAAAGCTCTAAATCCAGAGCTTCCCTATGTTCTGCCAGCCCCTTTCCTTGAATTTAGCGGGCCCAGCCCTGGGCTCCTGAAATGAAGGCCAGGTGGGCGGAGGGTGAAGACAGATTGATCACCTCACAAAGCAGACCAGAGCTCAAGATGTCGGTTAGATGCTGGGGCCCTGCAGTTCCCAGGTCAGTTACCTGCTGATGTCATCGTACGTGTAAGCATTATTTTTAGCAGTGGCTTCTCTCCTAAAACCAGTCCTACTAGATTTATTTTTAGACCGGATGATGCAGGTGCTGTTTGGAAAATGTCTGTTTCTCCCCATACCACTTTTGTCCTGGAACTACCCAATTTATGAGGAAAACAAAATGGCACCCGCAGCCAGGGACAATACAGCTACTTGTTTGGGAAACAGAGGGATGAGGCCCTTATTTGCTTTGAGAGTAGATTCCAGGGAATCCATAGCTCTTGACTTTCCAAGGAGCTGTGTGGGACAGGAGCCCCCTCTGATCTGGGGGCTTTCATTCACCGGCAAACGAGAGAGTGACTTCTTGTTCCACTCATGGATTGAAGATATCCCATGAAGGTTGTGGGACTTTTCTAAAGAGTAGGCTGTAGATTCCAGAAGAATAATACATTAGCTATGGTATTTTATAAATCTAACAAATATTTAGACCTAAATGTGCCAGACCTAAATTAGAAATTTAGGAATGTTCCACCTACTACCAATGAGTGATGTTGTGAAATAAAACAAACATCGTGCTCATGGATTCTGTAGATCCAGAATTCAAAGAGAGTAAAGCAGGGATGGCTTATTTCTGCTTCATGTTGTTCAAGGCCTGAGTGCAAGACTTGAAGGTTGGAAGACTAACCCACTTACACGTCTGGCAGTTGATGCTGGCTGTTAATGGGTCCCCAGCTCCTCCCCATGTGGCTTTACCATGTGGCCTGGACTTCCTCACAGCATGGTGGCTTATCCCACGGGTAAGCATCCCAGAAATGGAGAGGGAAGCAGGAGCTACATCCCTTTTGTGACCCAGCCTCAGAAATCACAAAGCATCACCTTCGCCACATTCTACTCATTGGAGTAGTGACAAACCCCTACCCAGATTCAAAGAGAGGGAACAGAGACACCAGCCCTTGGCAGGGGGCGGGGCCTCAGTCACATTGCACGAAGAGCATATGGGATATAGGTATATTTTAAGAAGTATAAGAGAGACTTGGAAATATGAACAAGGAAGAAGAGGCTATAAAAATGGCAAAGCATATAAAAGGTGAGGAAGAAAACTTTAAAAAACGAAGGTGGAATAATCAGAATTAAAGCATTTGAAACTCTGTCTTTCGGAAGCAAATATTGATTAACCTCAGATTTGTTAAGAACAGACAGCAAAACTTCAAAACTGATAGAGTAGCAGTTTCTAAATGTGAATTGGGACTCTCCGGGGTCCCTGAGACTCTTTAAGCAAGATGGAAACTGTGTTCATAATGATACATAATGACCCATAACGGTACTATTCTCTTTTTTCACTCTTATTCTCTCACAAGTGCAGAAATTTCTAGAGCCCATTTGACACAAGATGATATCATCACTTGAACAGCTAACAGAATATATATGCTTGTGTATTCCTGTGTTTGCATTTTTTCTCAGTTTTATTTTCTAATATGGAAAGTATTAATAGATATAACCCACATAAACAAAAGCAGTTGGGGGGGGGATGTTGATAATTTCTAGAGGTGTGACAATTTCCTGAGGCCATGAAGTTTGAGAACCTCCATTGTAGGAGAGGGCACAAAAGTGGGAGGAAACAGAGACAATCTTTGTGAAATATCGTTTCCTGGGCTCTGAGAAACAAATGGTGGTGATTGTTCATTATAAGTTATTCTTGTATAACTTCATTCATAGTTATTCTTCATTCTAAGATAATTCAAGATAGAAACTTTTAAATCTAGAGGACTGATGGAGAACGGTACTAACCTGTGTGCAGGCTGGAGAACGGGGACCTGGAAGAATTTCAGGACTGGGTCGTGTTCATCCTGTGTTACAGCGACACCTACTGAACACCGGGGATATTGCAACCCAGCTGTATGGAACAAGTGACCGGCAAGAGTAAATACTGTATTCATACCAAAAAGGACATAGAAAAGAGCAAATTCTGTCAGGCAGAATATGACATTATAACAGGCATAGACAGGCATTCTTAGACAAAACAGAGGGCAACTCAAAAAAGACATAGTGAAATTTCCATTGCCTATGCACCCTCTTCCTCGGTTAGATGGAAAATTAGTGGTTTCAACTGGGAGCCCAGGGCAGAGCCTAATATCAGAGCCACCTTGGAGCATTTAAGAAATAAATAGTTCTAAGGCTTTATGGAATCAAGAGTCTCTGGGCCCAGAATTTTATAATTTTAAAAAGTTCGCCAGAGAATGTAGTCCTAGCTACAATATCTGGCCCAGAATGGGTCTGCTGACGATGGTTTCTGTCCCATTGGAGCCATGTCAGGGCTGGACAGGCTGAGCTATTCTGGTGTCAACCCCAAGCTCTTCCACTGGTCCCACTGCCGTATTCCTTCCACTGCTGTCAATGCCCAGGTTTGGAGCTCCAAGTCCTTGGACTTTAGACCGTGTTCATGCCTCTTGATTTCTGGGGTCCTGTCTGATTTCCAAGTTTGATCTTGCTCAAGTCCTGTTTGCCCGATGCCCTATCAGAGTACCCCCTTTACTATGCCTGGGTGTCTACTCCCAGCATGGCCTAAATCCAAATTTTGAGACACTTTGGGCCCTTCCGGCTCCTTCTCTCTCCTTTGATCCTAGGCTTATTTCCATTTATGCCCCAGAACCATCAACATGGAAGGGTCTAGAATCAAGAGAACTATCAAAAATAATAAAAACAAACAACAAAACTGAACCCCAGCCCTCTGTGTGCCAAGGCCTAGCCTAAGCCACCACTGACCCCTCTTGTCACAAGCTTTCAACACAGCCTATGGGGGGATTTGTCTTCTCGTATGAGAACCTTTCTCAAAACTGACAAAAGGAGAAAGGCTTTGCTTTACTGAAATTTGCACGGCCAGCCCTCCCTTTCACAACCTACCAGTTCCAGGCTGTCTCATGATACCTCCACGGCTTTGTCAGCAGAGACCCAGCCCCAGGACAAGGAGCTTCCACGCCCACAGAAGAACAGCATGTGGGTGAAACCTGGCTAGGGAAGTGAAAAATTCTTAATAACCAGTGGGGTGTGAAAGGGGGTGGTGGCCAACCAGAGCCCAGAGCCCAGGCAGAGTGAAGTTGATGCCAAATGCTTCGCCCTATCCAAGGTAATGAAAGTGATCTGAGTGGTGTTTTTTTTCCTTTTAAATGACAGAGCAGAGCTGGCTGGGGAATAGGGTTTGACCAATGTAACCATAAATGTAGGCGAAGCTTATTTATACTGTGAAGATAAAGCAGCGAACGGGAGACAGGGTGGGCTGTGGCCTTCCACTGCGTTTGGAAGCTGTTCCCTTTCTCTGGGCAAATTCCCTGAAGTCCGAGACCATCCCAGCACAAGGAGGAAGCGCCTTCGGAAGGACCTGTGTCATGTGTGCAGATCTGCCCCCAGGAGATGGTGGCTGAGGCACACGTGGGAGTGGCCCACTGAGGTGCCTGCACTCTGGGAGATGTTGCAGGGGCTGTGGCCCGTAACAGGGAGGGCGTCCCTCCAGCCCTGGTGGGGAATGTTCCATTCTGGTGCACACCTGGCTGTTCTCCAGAGATCTGTGTCCTGAAATTCGTTCAGTGTTAGTGATAGCAGCTCAAACTCGGCACCCCTGTGCCGGCTCCCACCATTTACTGCTCTGCAGGTGTTTCTTTCCATGCGAGCAAGGGGCCCTTGGTTCCCTGCCGGCCACTCACCTCCCTGCCTGCCGACATGGCCATGCGGTGAGTCAGGGCTTCCCATCTTCAGCAGCCACAACATCCGCATGTGGGTGGCGGGTGGGTGGGGGGATGCTTCTTCACGCATATGCCCTGGCCCCTTGGGGACTGGATTTTAGATGGGTGTTGAGGCAGCCTTCTGAGCCAGGCTGGGCAGTGTCTGCTGAGGGGTTCCCATCCCCTTGGGGTGGCTGCGTCAATGACACCTCAAGGGGAGAGGCCTCAGCGTGGAAAGTATATGAGCTTTGGACATTGCTGCAGATGGCCTGGAATGCTTTGGCCCCTTCTTCCAAGGCCCCGGCTGATTTCCCCATTGTGCAGTGGGAAGGAGCAAAGGGCCAGCTCTCCCCAGTTCCTGGAGCACCAGCCAGTGTTCTGGGGCCAACAGTGGTGAGGGCTGGGAGGCAGCATTCCGGGGTGGCTGCCCAGAGGGCATGGCTGGTCCTGACTTGGGTGCTGTGCCCACTGTAGCAGGTGGCTGTCACTCCCACGAACAGCAGGGTTCTCATTGCCATTGCTCAGCTGATTGTGCCTGGTACATAGCAAATGCTCTGCTTATGCCAGCTGCCCTGATCATGTGATCTGTCTGGGGTCACCCAGAAGGTGAGTGGTGGGGCCAGGATTGGCCTCATGCCCATCTCACACCCCGGCCCAGGCCCGCCTACCCTGCAGTGGGGCCACCTTCTCCCTGGACCTCCATAGGCGTCTCAGGGAGGCAGGGTAGAGGGTCAGTAGCTCCATTTCACAGACCAGGAAACTGAGGCCAAGGGATTTGTCACAGATCACTGAGCTTATAAATGACAGAACTAAGCCTCAAACTTTGCTCTTTTGATCACCCGCCTGATATTAGCCACGACTCAGGTTGCCATGAGAAAATGACACAGGCTCAGGGGCTTTAACAACAGAATTTATTTTCTCACAGTTCTGGAGGCTGGAAGTCTCAGGATGGGTTTCTGGTGAGACCTCTTTTCCTGGCTTGTAGATGGCTGCCTTCCTGCTGTGTCCTCACAGGGCCTTTCCTCTGTGCTCATAGAGAGAGAGACAGCAATCTCTGGTGTCTCTTTACCTTCCTATGAGGACACCAGCCCTCCAACTAGGGCTCTACCCTTAGGACCAAGTTTAACCTTTATTATTTCCATAAAGGCCATATCTCCAAATACAGTTGCTTTGAGGGTTAGGGCTTCAACATGGTAATTGTGGAAGGGGCACAATTCAGCCCATAATACACCCTGAGCCCCTTTCATGGCTTTGAGCCCCCATATCACAGCAGGAAATAGGTGCTACTACATATCAAGGTACTCGTTTTGGAGTGGTTGTGCTGGAGCCTAGAAATGGGTTTGGGCCAATCTGAGAAGGCTTCCTGGAGGAGGAAGGGTGTGTGTGTGTGTGTGTGTGTGTGTGTGTGTGTGTGTGTGTGCACATATGCTAGACTTGGGTAGCATGTGTACTTAGGGGGAGTCTAGCCTACTTCAGGGAACCCCATATACAGTCCACCCCAGTAACTCAGATGAGGTGTGGCTATTTCCCAGGAGCCACTTTCTCTCTGTGGCCATGGTAAGAGGGGACCATCTGGTTCCTGCTTGGCCCAGCAAGGGAGCTGTAGCTCCATTCAGCCAATCAGGTGGCGTTTCAGGTCTTCAATGTGGAAGGGAGTGGGATTCCAGGTGGGCGGGGAGGGGCAAAGGCAGGCAGAAGTAGAGCCAAGAACCCGTGGAACCCCCTCCAGCAGAGAGAGACATCTGCAGGGCAGGGTGGCAGCATGTGGTGGCCAGGCCCCTGCCACTGTGGTCTGGCTGCTGGGAAGGCCGATCCTTCCGTCAAGATGGACTGTGTTAGGACAGCATTGTGTGCACAGGCCCTTACCATAATCTCTCTTCTTCACCTCGTGTCTGTCCTCTGCCCTGAGACTCGTCACACGCCAGATTCAGCTGGTAAAGGGAGTCCTCACTGCCAGGTTTAGAAAATTGAAATGTCTGCGGTGTCTTTGTTTCTGGAGTGAGGACAGTGTTCTTGGGGCAGGAGTGTGGGTTCAGGCACCGAGTCCTATGTGGGGTCCAGAGAAGATCCAGGTCCCAGGCAGGGTTGCAGAAGGTATCAGCAAGGAGGCTGGGGAAGCTGAGGAGGCTGGGAGGCTAGGCAGGCTGGGCTGGGAGGCTGGGGAGGCTGGGAGGCTAGGGAGGCTGGGAGGCTGGAGAAGCTGGGAGGCTGGGGAGGCTGGGAGGCTGAGGAGGCTGGGGAGGCTGGGGAGGCTGCTCTTTTGGTGGAACTTCCTATTTCTCACATTTCCTCCATGAAGGCCACAGGACCCATCCCTCCGCCAAAGTAGAGTCTGTGAGCCCACCCATACTGGGGGTGCAGAGCCTGGTTTTGGCCTCTCTTGTATCTGTCCCTCAGCTTAGCTCACTTGGGCCCCTGGTGGGCTCCAAAGGTGTTCAGTAAGTTGCTTTTTTCAGAGTTTCGACCCGAGCCTGTCTATGAGGGAAAACTCCATCCTGAAGTACCAGACGTGGTTGCATCCCCCTCGTCATGAGAATATTTATTCTCCCTGCATCCCCCATCCCTTATATTCCTCCTCTGCACCTGGCCCAGGGCCCTTTGCTCGGGGTCATGCTCTGTTCCCAGGCCCTGTGTCTCCCTGGGTCTCTCTTCCTCCCTGATGGAGGCCCCGAGTGTTTCTGAGCCTGTGTGTCCTTGCTTCTCTGGTGGGAAATGGTCGCTTCCTCCTAAGGGAAGAGCAAGTTGCTGGCTTCCCTCTGTTTCCCAAGGGTGAGCCTCTCCACTGCCACTTTATGACCTTGGGCAAGTCCCTGAGGCTGGCTGTGCCAAGGGGCAGTACTCTCCACCCACAGGGTAGCAGTAAGTGAGAGAGTAGAGTCTTAAAGCATTGGGCTCCTAGTAGGTGCCAAGTACCCGTGCGCCCACTACGGTTTGAGTGTTCCGGTGTCCGGCTGGTGACCGTGACCAGATGGCCACACACACGTGTCAGTGTATGGCCTCTGCTGCTGTCTGACTGTCTAGGTGGAGAGGCCTCATCTTCATCATGCTCGAAATCATTCCCTTCTTCAGTAAGCACCAGCCACCGTCCATTCATCCGTGCTCCCATTTCTGCGAGCCGGCCTTGCACCAGGCTTTGCTCTGGGGAGCACAGTTAGGAATCCGACCGAGTGGGGCTTATGCTCCATTTCCAGGCAGCAGGCGGGGAGGGAAGTAAATCAAGCAATCTTACCCAGGCCGATTTCGAAGATCACCAGGAGCCCGGGTGTTGAGTGCCAGGAGCCCGGACTAGGGGCCCATGCTGGTGCCCAGCACCGGGTGAGGCTCAGAGGGGATTCAGAGTTGAAAGGCAGCTTAGCTCTTGGAAGCATGAGCTCCAGCTGCAGGCTGCCCCCACTCCGTGCTCTGTGACCATCAGAGGCAGTGATCCTGCAAGATGGAAGTCAATATTTAAAAAAAGGAACGTCAGTTCTTAGGAAGCCCTTAGTTGCCCTGTATACAATCTTGCATTTAGCCACTTACATAAAGCCTGGGGTCAGAGACTGCCTGGATGTCTTCCCCTTGAGTACACACACCTCACCCACCTTCCCAGGCAGTATCGGCCCAGGTGCTGGTGTGGCCAGCTTGGGATTGCCCCTTGCCTGTGTCCTTCGGAAACCCTAGAGACACATGAGTCTGATGTGGCCGGGAACAGGGGCAGTTTGCACAACACATGCATCTTGGGAAAACAAATGTGGTTCTCCATGTGCTCCCTGGAGTTCCTGGAACCAGAGTGTTTATTTTATGTAATATACAGCAAAACCAGTTCTGTTGACTTCAGAACCTTCCAGCATCCGAACGATAATTTTTCCTCAAATACTCTTTCAGTGTGGATTACTCAGAATATCGTAGGGAAGGAAGACTGAATTGTGTTCGCTGGGGAGGAAAAATGTTCTGCATCTCAGGCTACCCTCCTTCGAAATGAACACAAGCTTTTTGAGACTCGGGTGCCTTAAATCCATCAGGGAAATAGTCCTGCACGTGCTCACGTGGAGGGCCTGCCAGAGGAGCAGAGGGCCCCTGGAGCCTTATAACGGCAACCTGGGTCGTGCCGAGGGAGGTCGGGTGGGTATGTTGTGTGGGAAGCAATGCCACACGGTCTCCCACTCTGCGGCAAAGGAGCATCTGAAACAATGCTTGATTTAGATGAGGCTGAAGTGGGCGAATATTGGTTCTAGTTAAGCCCTCTGTGGCCGTGCGTGTTCACACTCTTTCCTGGCTGAGCAGTGAAGGGTGTGGGTGCAGCGGATTTGGACAGGAGTACCAGCGGCGGCTGCTTATGACAATGGTGGATAGATCGTGTTTACTGAGGGTCTAACGTGTGCCAGGCACTGTGCTAAGCGCCTTGATTGAGCCGTACCTATGAGGTAGGTCATCGTCTCATTATCTCCGTTTTAGGACCAAGAAAATGAGTCTCAGGAAAGGTCATACAGCTAATAGGTGGCTGGATCAAGCAGCCTTGATACAAGTTCTGCTGCTATAGCCAAGACCCAGGCTAACACTGGTTTAAACAAGGTGGAAGCTTATTTCTCTGTCCTGGAACAGTGCTTGGGTAGGAGCCTAGGGCTGCTATGGAAGTTCTGTATGGCTATTCAGTTCCAGTCTCTTCTGACTGTAAGGTGTTTCCTTCTTCTTCATGGTCCCAGGTGGGACCCCACAGCATCTGCCTTCTAGGTGTGTGTGTCTGTGGGAAGGGGGGCAGTGAAGGAAAAGGCACACGCCCTTTCCCTTGAAGGGCATAACCCGGAACTAACTTGGAGCCTTTGCTTCTGCACACATTCTTTTGACAACTTGGTCATATAGCCACACCTAGCTGCAAAGGTGGCTGGGAAGTGAGTTCCTGCTTCTGCCTCTCACCTCTCCACTGCTTCTCATCCTGGAGGAGTTCTAGGTTAGCTCCAAGGAAAAGAGCCCAGAGCTGGACCGGCTTCTTGGATGCTTGGGGTAGTAGGTGTTTCCGGTGATCACTTGATCCTCTGGCCTAGCACAGCTCAGGGCACCAAGTAGGTGCTCAGTAAATTAATCTTAAAAGAAGAGTGGGGAAGGGCATCCTGGCCTGTCAAATCCAATCCCAGCTAATGAGTTGAACAAAGCTGGATGCAAGTATGAAGGAGCTGGAAACTTTGGGGACAAACTACCAGAAGGCAGCCAGGTCCGGGGGGATTCCCTTCCACAGTGGAGCTCTGGAGCTGTTTTGGTCTGGATCAGAGGTTCAGGGTATCCTGTTGGCTCCCTGGCTTTACCCCAACCGTGAACAACGTCTGTGAGCTGTGCTTCAAGTTGGAAATTTGATTCTGAGCCCCCTTTGGGAGGAACTGGATTCCTTCATAGTGGTGGACACTTGGGCTGTGCCACGTACATTCCTGATTCGGTTCCAAGTGTGCATAGGTCCGGTTTGTCAGCTGCTGGCCCCCAGGCGGACCCTGTGTGTAAGGAAGCGTCTCAGCCTCCCTCCTGCGGGCCTCTGGTCGCCTACTTTAGCTGGCCCTGACTCAGCTAGAGCAAAATGCAGTTACAGGCTCGCCTGTCAGAACCCAGGTCCCCACTACGAAGTCCTCGGAGGCTTTCTGGTACAGCATGCTAAGAGCTGCTGAGAGTTCCCCTATCCCTTTTACCACTTACATTTTCTGAGCAAAGCTTCTTTCCGTGCAGGTGCTCAGAAGGAAAAATAAGTAAGCATCGGAGGTTCCAGAGTGGAATTTTTCAATCATCTGAACATTGTTCTTGGCAAGGAATAATTTAAAACAAACAGCCGTTATGGGTTGCATTTTCAGACCAGTTAGAAATAGGAATATTCTCTGATCATCCCAGTCACTTCTTTTTTTCTGTTCCCAGTTATCTGTCTTGTGCTGAGTCGCTGAGGAGGATCCCTATTAGGCTTAACAGCGGTTAAATATTTGTCAAACGGTCTGTCACGAGCCTGGCAGCCAGAGGGAAGGGAAAAAGCATTAATGGAGAGCCGAGCTCCAGGCTGAGCCGGTGCTTACGTGGTCTAGACAGTTAAGAGATACGTGGGGCCCTGAAAAAAGAAAGAGAGAAGGGACGAAAGAAAAACATGTGCTTTTGGGTCCTGCATGCTTTGATTCTGTACTTGGATGTACAGAAAACGAAAGCTTCCGTTGAAAATAAGTGGTTTTTGGTGAGAAGCAGTGCTACACGTTGCAAATTGATTGTGCTCTTCTACTTAGATAAAAATGAAAATGCATGAGGTGTTTTGCTTTTTTTCTTCTTGACGATTAAAAGCCTCTACTTGGCTCCATGCAGAGACGGCCCTTGAAGATTTATATGAGGCACCTGTGTGGCATCGATTACAGGTCTTCAGGCTGCCAGAAGCAGCTACACTTGCCCGCGCACAAAATGCCAGCTCCCAAGAGGGACTTTTAAAAGACTCGACTGGGCGTCTCTGTGCCAGGCCTGGGTGGGACTCTTGGGTGAGGGTCTTTGAGTTTTACTAGACGACTTCCACTCCCTGATCACTATTGGAACGTCCGAGGCGGCTGAGCGAGCCCTGAGGTGATGGATAAGATGAGACCCTTTCCCTACCCGGGCCTCAGTTTCCCCACCTGGGAGGTGAGGGTGTCAGACTGGCTTTCCTCCAGGTTTTCTGCAGAGTAGACGGCCACGCTCTGCAACATGCCCTTTCTCCAGCTCTGACATTATTGCATTGTGAAGGGGGGCCATGTCAGTGCCGGAAAGGGGCTCCATTTCCAGTATGGCAGCTCCATTCGTTAACTTGACCCAGCACAGGGAGGAATTTGGAAACAGGTATGTTAGGACACAGCCAATGGCTAGCAAATTGATGAGTTAGGTCGTTAATGTATTCTATTCATTCACTCGTCGAATGTTCCTGCGCCACGGCTCCAGCCAGGCTCAGTGCCAGGTGCTGGGCTTTGCAGGGAACAAGGCAGCCTGGCCCTGCCTGCTCCAAGTTGGGTCTGGCCCTGCTTGGACTTCTGTCCTGTTGGCTTAAGGACTTGCCTCCGTGTAGGTCCAAGCCCAGGAATGTGCTATGAAATGCAGTTCCAACACCCTATTAAAAGCCAAGCATTTACTTGTAGACACCAAGGACTTTAAGACTTCTATCTTCAAGGAGCAAGGGATTTGTTTTGACAAAAGAAGTATAAACAGGATCCCAGTGAATAACTTTTCTCATGGCTGCTTCTGCTTCAATCAATCCTATATTTATTGGTGACCTCATAGTGTCCAGACTGTCCCAGACTCTACAGAGGATGCAAAGGGGGTGGCAGCGGAGAGAGAATTTATAGTTTGCGGCTCAGCCGAAGAGGCAAGGCCAACTCTGGGGATAAGAGCCCGAGGAATGAGACAGCACATAAGTTACGTGATCACAGGTGTGCTGCAGGCCTCTGAGCTGAAGGAGCTCAGAGCCAGGGAGGGGACAGCATACTTGGATCAGATGTTCTGGAGGAGGAGAGGAGAGAAGGCATTCCAAATCATACTCCTGTGCTGGCCCAGCCCGCGGCGTGTAACTGTCCAGCTGATAGCCGGCCGCTGAGCTGTCATGGCTTTTCCAGTACTTCGTGTGTGGAGGCTGGAGCTCCCAGGCTCAGCGTGCAGAGCAGCCCTGGGCCCGTGATCGTGGGACGACCCCTGGCCATAGGGAGGTCCGGGTTACAGGGGTGCCCCATTCCCCATGGACCCCCCAGAAGTTGCCAGATGGTGCCACCGGTGAGATCTCGCCCCACTTCTTAGGGTCTCGGGTCCTTGCCTGCTGCCGCTGTGGATCCCTAGAAGCTAAAAGTTCCAGAACAGTTGTCCCGCTACCAGGAAGAGCTGAGTTCAAATCCTGCCTCTGTCATTTGCTGCTCTGTGGCCTTGTGCTAATCCTTCTCTGTGCCTCTGTTGGCATCTAAAAATAGGTTGATCATAGCATCCTTTTCATAGGCCTATTAGGAGGACTGCAGGAAACAAGCATGTAACATGCCTAGCAAGGTGGTGCCTGGGATACAGCAAGCAGCCCGTTCATGTCAGCTATTATTGTTCCTACTATCATCGTTATACATCAGGTGGCAAAGTGGGGAAGCCGCTGCCTGGCCCAGAGGTCATCTCTTTCTGGAAACTAGCTCTGCCAAACACTCTAAAAGTCCATGTCTAGAATCCTCACCCCCTTGAGCTATAGCTCAGCCAAGCATGCTGAATGGAGACTGCAGCTTTCTCTGTGTTAGTTTCTGCAGAAACAACATGCCTCTCCCGTTTCTTGTCTGGAACATGGACATCGGGTGAACTCTGTGCCGTGAACATCTTCCCCACTCTAGCCCCTCGTGCGTCTGGGGCTGACTTAGGCAAGGACGGCTTGATGGGAGCTGTTGACGCGGTTTCACGTTTAATTGCCAAAAACCTGGATCGGGTTCCAGCGGGCCAAGCCCTCCGGGGAAACAGTTTAGGTGCGTCATGTGGCTGGTATTCTGGGAAGTCATAAGGTAGCGGCTAGAGGAAACCAGTTTACCTGCAAGAAGGCCCCGGGACCAGAGAATAACTGTCACCTGACATTCATTTTCTGCATCCCAAGAATGAGGACCTAGGAGCAGGTATTACAGAAAGGCAGGTTTGACCTCACAATAAGAATGGACTCTTAACATGATGTTGACAAAGGGCACTGGACACTCCGCAGGTAAAGCGCTTCCAGTTCCTGGAAGTGTACAAACTCAGGTCGGCTGAGTCTCCGATGGGGCTCATGGCAAGAGGATTATTGTAGCTGGGGCTCTTCAGACCCTGAGACGTCACGACTTTCAGGAGGTCATCAGTTGCTTCCACCTTCCCGGGCATTCATTTCTCAAGTGACCTTGGCCAGCACAGCTGTGAGCCTCACTGGGCCCTGGCCCCCGGCCCAGGAAGAAGCAGCTGCCTCTCTGTATAGAGGCTGCTATTTGCCTTGGCCCCTGCTTGCCCAGCCATTTCCTGGCCCCGCCCTGCCGTGGCTTTTGCTTCATGAGCTCATAGCTCCAGGTGAAGCCAGTCCCTGGGGCCCTGGATGGCGCAGCCCTGGAGGCTTCAGGGCCCCCACACCTCCCAGGCCAGCGCAGCTCACAGTAAGGGTGGGCCAGGCATCGCCATCCAAGAGTAAGCCAGAAAAGCCCTCGAGAGAGACTGAGGCACAGAGAGGGGGGAGTAACAACCCCCGGGCCTCATGGCAAAGTGTAGTGGGCTTTGATAGAAACCAGGGCTCCCGGCCCCCAGACAGCACCCTTCCTGGGCCTTCTGGACATTTTGCCTCTAAGCGTGTGCTTGCTCTGTTCCTGCGCCGGTCACAGTGCAGATGTGGGCGGGAAGGCAGCTTTGTGGGCTGTAGGCCCCCGAAGGTTGTGTGCTCTACTTGGAGTTCCGATGTTGGAGAAGGGCCCCATGCCCCATGGTGTCTCCATCCCCACGAGGCTCCTCACAGGAACTGCCAAATTGGGAGTTCATTTAAGCTCCGCTCATTCATCAGGCTCACTTTGTAGAAGGGGAAACCAAGGTCCAGGGACAATAATAATGGGTCTGAGGTCATAGAGGGGTCAGAGAAGGTGCTGGAGGCAAAGTCCAGTCCCCTGGCCCCATTCCTATGGCTCTGGCTGAGCTTTCCAGAAAGCAGGGTAGGGCAGGACCCCACGTTCAGGCCCACCTCACTTCTGGGGACTCTGGACCCACCCCGGTGTCCCCTCCGAGCATAGCACGCAGCCTTGCCTCGGCTCGGGCACCCTGAGCCCTTTTGTTTCTCTTGGACTGAGGCCCTGCTAGGAACGACTCTGTCCTCTAGTTCTACAGGGGGACCTTCATTTCTGACAGATCAACCACTGGGGGGTGTGTCGGGGGGGCAGGGTGTGGGCCTGAGACGTCTACTCCCCTGTTTGGCAGCCAGTGGCCTCCACGTCACATTGATTTGTTCATTCCCTGGTTCCATCTTTTGTCTGTTGACACATACACCTGCATTTCAGCTCCAGCCAGGCACTGCTCCAGGGGCTGGGGCTGAAATGTGAGCTCAGACCTTACAGTTAACACAGAGCCGGAATCACCCCGGGAGCTTTAAAAACCCCTGACGCATCTCCAGAGATTTGATGCAGTTGGCCCGGGCGTGGCCTGGGTATTTCAGTTCCTAAAACTGCCTGTATCTGCATGGAAATTTTTTTTTTCAAGGAGAAAAGAGCTGGTAGAAAGAATGCGACTGTAGAGAATAGCATCCTCAGGCTGGTTGTGGGCAGAGTGGGGCAAGGGAGGGCCTTGGGTCACAAGGGAGGGACAGCGTCCACCATTGGTGTTGCTGTCCCGGTGGCCAGCGCCACAGCAGGCCTGGCACCAGTCTCCAGAAGGTTGCATCGCAGGCCACTTGGGGTGAACACGGAGTGCCCAGAAGCACCTGCATGTGACCCGGGTCCTGCAACTAAAAGGGGGACATGTCTGGTGGTTACAGCTCCTTTGCTTCCAAGGGCCTTCTTGGTCTCAGTGATTTTGTAGCTGTGTTTTTAGAACAGGTGCTTTCCCCTCGTTTGCAAAAATACTGAAAATCTAGACACATAGAAAGAACCAGAGGTCACACACCGGCGTGTCTCCCGTTCTGCCGGGAGCTTTTCAGGAGCTACCACGGCTGATATACCGGGGGCCTTCCTGCTAATGTCCCTTGGTTTGCCACGCTCAGCTAGTGCTAGCGTGGAAGGAAGGCTTCCAGTCACAGAGCAGTGGGCTCACAGCATAGAAGAGGGCTCGGAGCACAGTGGTTCGGGACTCTCATCTGGTGGTGGCAGGTAGAGGAGCCGGGCCCGGAACCCGGGTCCCAGCTCGGCCCCCGACTCTTTCCAACGTGCCACCCTCATCCCAGCTACTGCCTGCACAGTGTCTCTGTCCACCTGGCTGCTCCCTGGGTCCACCTGCACCACCCACTCCTCCGCTCCCCCACCCAATTCTTGGTTTCATCACCACTGCAAGGGAATATCTAAATTGTTTGCTTTTCTTGGCCTTGAGGATACGGGAAAGGTCATTGCCTGACTCTGGGGCCCCATTATTGCCCAGAGGGCCCTGCGGCGACGGCATATGCTCTGTGTCCTGTCCAGCTCAGCCCCGGCTCTTTCCCAGACTCGCAGTAAAACTCGAGACCAGAATGAGGGGGACAAGAGGCCCAGGAAGATGGGGCTTGGCTTGGGTGTGTTTGTGTAATGTGCCATATGTCATTTTCTTTTCACATACAAACATCTCTGTTGAAGCAATAGGAACCCGCTCAGCTGACCAAATACCAAATGTTTCCCTTCTCTTCTCTTGCTCCTTCCCAGAGGTGGGCTGTGAGGAATTGCCGTGATCCGTGATGCTATCTTGCCTTTCAAACGTCAGAGAGCTTTTTCCTTAGAGCAAGCACTTGATTGTTTTTTCCAGCTTTGGCAGGAATTTTTAAGAGAAAGCTCTCTTCAAATCACTTTTCTGTTTATTGTTGTAGACCCGGGGAATGGCAAAGTGAAGGGCTCGTGGCCCCTGCCTAATCCACTCTCCTCACATCTGTTTTCCTAAATTACCTTAGGACACATCAGCGCCTCCCCACCCCCCGAAAAAAACCAAAAACCTAAAAACAAAGCCAACCCCCAAAACCTGGTATTTTGGAAAAAACAATGTTAAATAAAACAAAATGAAACAAAATGAAGTAATATAAACCTCCAGTTGGTAGAAAAATGGCTCCAGAAATCGCCTTTGGGGCTCCCCCCACCCTCCAACCCCTCATGTACAATAAACATGTGGTTTCATTTCCAAGGGCTCCGGTGTTAGCGTTTCCATTTCCTCAGGAAGCCGCCTTTCTTGCTCTTACTTCTGAAATGGAACGTGCATTTTCATTGGCCCAAGTTCAAGGAGCGCCTGGGGCAACAATGAAAACAGTCCCAAGCAGGTTTCAGTCAGCGACCCCCCCCCCCCCCCCAAGCTGTGACTTCTCCTTGCTCCCCATCCGTGAGGGACAGAGGCCAACTCTCCCAGCCGGGGGCAGAGGGTGGCGGCCTCGCTCACTTGGGTCTGTGGCCTTCTGAGGGGAGCCACGCTGTCCTTGCTGCCTGTGTTCTGGCCTTCAGTTGGGAAAATCTGGTTGCCCTCCAAGCATCCGCATACCACAGCTCTTAATTAAGAAAGTATGTTCCCATTTCATGTCACTCGAAAAGAATGAAAACAGTGACAGCATTTATTTATCTGCACTATCAATATCATTCCTGGTTCTGAGTCCACCGGGGGTTATGAGTCTTGAAGGAATTGACTGGGTTGTGAGAGCCTAACCTCGGCCATGTGCTGTGGGGACGTGTGGCTTCTCTCTGAGAGGGAGGCTCCAAGTGAGGCAGAGGAGGGCCGGCAGCGCCCTGGCCCCTGCCCTCTCCCAGCCGGGAGTCCACTGCTCAGCGACAGGAGGGGCGGCCTTTGCCTTCTTTGGTGTGATGTGGAGTCCAGTCCGCTTTCACTGGCTACCTCCCATTTTCTTTCTGAACCTTCCGAGAAGTAAAAGCCACCATTTCTTGAGTCTTCTAGAAGAGCTGCGATCTGTCTGAGGGGCGACTTTCATGTGGGACCTGCTAGGTGCTGACACCGGGCAGGGGCTCTCCCATCTTGCTAATCCCCCCGGGCGGCCTCGGCCTAACCCAGCGTGTCTGGGTGAGACGTGAGGCGGCTGGGCCCCTGTTAAGAGACTTGCCCGAGACGATAGAGCGAATAAGTCCATGCCGGCTGCTGGAACAGAACACCACAGACTGGGTATTTGAAACAACAGACATTTCTTTCTCACAGCTCTGGAGGCTGAGAGTCCAAAATCAAGGTGCCGGCAGGTTCGGTGTCTGCCGAGAGCTTGCTTTCTGGTTCACAAACGCACATCTGCTTGCTGTGTCCTCACATGGCAGAAGGGGTGAGGGAGCTCTCAGGAGTCTCTTTTGTAAGGGCACTGATACCGCTCTTGAGCGGGCTCCCTGCTCGCCACCCCATTGCCCAGCATCCCGTGCACTGTACTTGAATAATATGTGCTCTAATATGATCCGTGGTGGGACACTGAATCCATTCCAGTCTCCTTGGCCTTGGAGCCCAGCCCTTTCCTGGGCCCAGCCTGCCTTTGCAGCATATTATCTCCCACCACACTCCTGCGTGCACCTAGGGGCTGGTGAACCCAGCCTCTCCCTGGGGCACTCAGCCCTTTGATCAAGGACACAGCTCGCTGTCCTAGAGCTTATAAGGGGCCTAGAGCCTTCCCCATTTCTAGTCACCTTCCTCTAGATATGCTCCAGCCTGCCATATCCACTAGACCTCTGTTAACCACAGCGAAGGTCAGATGTCATGTCACACAGGCCACACCCCCATTCTTGGTCTCAACTGACCACCAGCTGTTAACGCTAAGCCCATTACTGGATCATTAACCAGCCAGTAAGTTTAAGATATGTTTCCTCCCACTCTTCCACACACACCCCCAGTTGTTGAATTCAAGAAGAGAGGCTTAAAGTTGAAGGAACCTTCTTGTATCAAAAATCAGGAGAGCTTGGATGACAGTTTGTTAAATGAAGGACCCACAAGAGTAAAGCTAGAATAATTAGATGATCGGTGGGTACTTTGGAATAGAGGAGCCCGATGCTCTCTCATAACTTGAATAACGATAGCATCTTTCTGGCTTGGAGGGAAGGGCCAATGAGACACATAGCCCAAAGCAGGATTTTCACTTTCTAGAAGAGTGGGCATGTGTGTGTGTGTGTGTGTGTGTGTGTGTGTGTGTGCAGCACGTGCATGCCTATGTGCATAACATCCCAGGGTTCTCTCAGCCTGAGAGATAGAGAGATTCAGAGACAGAGAGAGAAAGCTCTGCCCTTCTTTCCTGGAAGATCCTCCCCACCAAGCCCAACAGATCACACTTCGGAGGAGGGGTGTGGGCAGGGCCCTTGCAAGCTGGGTTTCAATGACAGGGAGGCTTCTGTGGAAACTGAGAAGAAAGGTCCCCTCTGCAGACGTATTACAGACCTCCCTGTGCTTCCAACTTGTATGGTCTGACTTTGCAGAAGCGACCAGCACCTTGGGTTTGCACTTGCCAATTTGCATCTCCTCCTGTCATTCTGATCAGTTTCCAAATTCATAGCCTCCCTTCTATGGCCTCCGTCTTTATTTCTGAAGGAACCACAAATGTTGCATTTTGATTTTGGTGGTGGTGGTGGCGATGCTTCCTCAGAAGATAAGCCCATTTATCTTTATAGAAGCCTGAGAAAAGAATCCAAATAGATGATTACTGATTCTTTTCTTTCTTTCCGGGCTTCCAGTGAGTGGCTTTCTTGCCTGGGATCCTCTGTACAGCTGGGAGAGGCATGGAACTGAGGTGCTGACAGCTTGTGTTGGAATCACATGGTGTTTACTGTGCTGCGAGTTTATAACAGTCTTGTTTCCATACTGACAGCAAACGCCATATGGAGAGAAAAAATCCTGTCAGATGAACCCTTAAGGAATCACAATATGGTACATGAAATCTCTTAATTGCTTTTGGAAATGGGGAGGGGCCCATCGTTCAAATCACATCAGCCATGCGGTTCTCTCTGCCATAACTGAATAAAACTGGAGTTTGACACAAGGTACTTTACTTCCATTCTGTCTGTGCTGGGGAGGTTCGGCTGATTGGGAAAGGATGAGGTAGCTTGCTTTCCTCACCTCGGTGGGGGGGATCAGGTTCAGTGGGAGGCAGTGAGAACGCAGGCTGTATCTACAGGGCATCATGCTAACAGGTGCAGGCCACAGACCTGTCACCCTCTTAGCTCCCTCCCTCCCAGATTCCCTGCTGTGGCTGATGATAACACTCATCTAACTTGACATTTTATTACTGTCACTTGGGATCTTGTCTGCTCACGCACACATTCCACCCTGTTCAACAGAATCCAAGCCCCCTGAGGGCTGGGATTGCATCCCGTTCCCTCCCCCCTGCCCCACATCAATTCTGGCACACATCGAGGTGGGTTAAATGTTTGTTGGAGTGGCCATTTGTGAACCATCTGTGCATGGAAAGGTAAGGGAGTTAAGGCAGCAGTCCAAGGCGAGTTTCATCCCCGAAACCACTTGACGAGGGATCAAGAGGGGGAACTTGGAAGGTGGCTATCTGTGTTGATCAAAGCATCCACTCAGGAGAGAATGAGAACTTTTTGAGTGCCTTACACAGTGTACTTAGAACTGGTGACTGCCCACAAAAACAGTTCCTGCCTTCAGCCAGTTTACCCATGAGAGGAGAAGTGGGCTGTAAAACTCTCCAGCCTGTATGCCTAGGCACTTGCTCTTTTGGTTGCCAGAGACACAAACCCAACACCAAGTTACTTCAACATTCTGTCGGGTAAATAAATGTGCAGGCACCAGGCTGGCCTCGGTGAGGCTGGCTTCACGGGCTCCTGAGATGTTCACACCACGGGGTTTCTTCCTTCGACATTCAGTCCTGCTTTCTCCCCTGCTTCATCCTCTGTGGGTTCTCACTGCCCAGTGGGAGAGACAATTATGGCAGCTCTTGGTGGACTGGTCCTAAGACCTCGGCATCCAAAGGAGAAGCAAGTGCCCTTCCTGTAACTTCTACAGGACTCCCACCAACTCAACTTCTATGCCTTGAACCACCATTCCGGCCTGGAGATAGAGAGCTCTGATTGGCTAGCACTGAGTCACATGTCTGTTTCTGAACCTATCACTGTGGCAGAAACAGGGACCTCTTATTGTTTAGGGCTGAGTCAGGTGCCGGTCCTTCATCCGGTCTTGTGTCTGGGAGATGAGGGCTCTGATTGGTTAGCCCAGGGTCATGTGCCCGTCGTGCGGCTCCCTTGGAACCCAGGGCTGGATTTTTGCAGACTCAGCGGAGATTCCTTGAAGGAATGGAGATGGAACAGACCAAAAACCCGACAAACACAATGATGACATGGTGTTTAGTAAGCACTTTCTATGTGTTATGCTCTGTTCTGAGTCTTTCCTATGCATTGTCTTAGTCCTCATGACAGTCCTAGAAGATAGGTATGACTACTATCCCCAGTTTACAGATGGAGAAACTGGGGTATAAAAGTGTTGGGGCGCCTGGGTGGCGCAGTCGGTTAAGCGTCCGACTTCAGCCAGGTCACGATCTCGCGGTCGGTGAGTTCGAGCCCCGCGTCGGGCTCTGGGCTGATGGCTCAGAGCCTGGAGCCTGTTTCCGATTCTGTGTCTCCCTCTCTCTCTGCCCCTCCCCCGTTCATGCTCTGTCTCTCTCTGTCCCAAAAAAAAATAAATGTTGAAAAAAAAATTTAAAAAAATAAATAAATAAAATAAAAGTGTTAAGTCAGTTGCCTCAGGGCACAGGCAGTGACTGGTGAGGCTGGGGTTTGAACGCAGGCAGTTTAGCTCCCGAGCCGGTGCTCACAGCCACCACTCTCCTTTCAAGTCAGAGCTTTACTTTCTGTAAAGCTCTTTGGGTGTAAAAGTGAGTTGATGGTTGCATGCATATCCTTATTGTGTTCCTGATGTCCAGAGGAACTCCCCCCCCCCAACCCCACCCCACCCTTGCTCCTCCTCTGCATTTGAGGAGGATACAGTCGTTCCTTCTGGTTTGCTCCTGAGGTCACCTGACTGTTTCTAGTGCAGCTGCACAATCAAAGATCCGGTGTTCAGTGCTTGAGAGGGCAGGAGGCACCGTGTCTCAGTCGGTCCTTTGAGCATCTTTCTGGTCAAAGAAATCACCTGTGGAGGCTTTGGCATCATTAAGGAAGAACCAGAAGATCCCCTCTCCCCATCTTACTTCCAACGTGTGCCTTTATTTTTCAGAGGAAGACTGAGGCCTAGAGAGCAAGTGAGTTGCTTAAAGTCACATAGCAGGTCATTGGCTCACACCCGGTCTCCAGGCATCCAGGCTTGGAGTGTTACACTACATTTCCTCTTTAGAACTCTCTTGGCTGCTGAGTGGCTGAGGGCTGGTCACTTCTCATTTCCATGCCTCTAGCTCCTCAGCTGGAAGATGCAGGGTTTTCATAATTTGAAATGCTTTTGATTATAAGTAATTTTGAAATCAGCTCATATATCAACTTTTCGGATGTGGTTTGAGCTGCAGGCATGGTTTGATCCAGAGATTCATGACACCGTGAGGACACGGTGGTGGGTGTCATTTTCCCAGCTCTGACCTCTTCTGTGCGTGAGCCTCATTATCACAACAACTTTCCTTGCAGGGTCAAGAACACGGCAAGTAGACCCTGGCCTCACCCCCATGCACCCCAACACCCAGAGGGAGAGAGAGCACTTCTGCTCGGTGTGCCCAGGCACAGTCTGTGGTCCACTCTGATCGGAACTGGCTTGGGTTACATGCCTGCCACCCTTATCCAGTCACTAACTGGGGAGTGTGACAGGGTGATCGGCCCCCCAGGGCGTGGAGGCATCATCCCCAGAACTGCTGGCATCTGGCATCAGGAAGGAGGAGTGAGCTAGGAACTAGAGTTTGGGTCATAACCGGTCCTTCCTCTACACCGCCCTTGTCCCCTCTGAGTCTGCACAGACTGGAGATAAATAAGGGGTCCTGAGAATTTGCCAGTCATCTTGCTCCATCCATCTGGGGCTCCGGATCCAGGTGTGGGTTGATTGGATGGCCCAGCCTGGCTCTCTCCTGCATCTCACCACATTCTTTTTTTTCCCCCTCTGTTTCCAGACAGAGATTACTGCAGTTTATGTGACAAGCAGCCAATTGGGAGGCTGCTTTTCCGGCAGTTCTGCGAAACCAGGCCCGGGCTGGAGTGTTACATTCAGTTCCTGGACTCAGTGGTAAGTCCCTGCTCCCGGGGAGGCCCTGTGGTCCTCTGTGACCAGTGATTGTGTTTGCCCAAAGGAGAAGATAGGCCACATCATTTATAAGGGTGAGAATGAAATTGTTGCTCAAGAGATGTCCAGCGCAGACTTTGAGAGTACTGACTTGTCTGCAAGTCTGCACCTGCTGGGTGACCACGGGTGACCCACCTTCCTCTGTGGGCCTCGGTGACTGCTGCTTTAAAGTGAAGCCCTGTCGGTTCTCTGATTCTGGGATCCTGGGTTAGTATACCAGGTAGTGCCTGAGGAACTTGGATGACACCCCAAGATGACGCTTGGATTCCATGACCCCTTCTCTTGGCTGAAAACCCATTTTCTAAAAGTCCAAAGCTTGTGTTTGTGTACCTGTTTACTGTCTACTTCTCTGCTAGAATGCAAGCTCCCTGAGGCCAGGACCTGAGATTCGTAGGGCACAGGGCCTGGCACCTATAGGCATTAAGTGAACTTTTGTGGGATGAACATATGTTGGTCATTTCAAGCCAATCTGACAGTTGCTGGCTCCAGCGGCTGCTGGCATGTGTAGCTATGTTTGATACCATATGGAGACTTTCTTCAGATTTCCTAGTCATTGGTTTAACAAACGGTGCTTGATCTGCATGGGCTTTTAGGACAGGGTGTAGGAATGAGCAGGAATTTCTCAGCACTTGTGCAGGAAGGCCTCTCACCTCAGCCTGGAAGACCGCCCTTTGGGTGTCTATCCAAGGAAGGTGGACAGTGGGTGGGAGGGCAAGGAATGGAGACCAGTCATGTAAGGAGTGGGGTATTTCCAGGCTCCCGAGAGACCGCTGTTTTCTAGCGGCCCTAATGCCACCCTTGGCTGCGGCCATCCTGCCCTCTGTCTCGGTTTGGGGGACAGCGCTGTGGGGCCCAAGTTTCTGTGTCTGCTTCAGGGTCTCAATGTGGATCTGTAGATTTGCAAGCCAAATTGCCCACTGAGCGTCTCCACCAAAAGTCGCCTTTCCCCAGATCCCCAAAGCTACCAGGCCTGACATGTTCCCTACTCCAGTGACCAGCACCCATAGTCACCCAAGCCTGAAATCTTTGCAATGTCCTTGACCTCTCCATCTTCCTCATCTCCTCCCCCATCTAATCAAAGACCATGTGCTTGGTTCCTTGGCCTCCCACGGACCAGTTCCCTCCATCACCTCTGTCTTGGTCTCAGTGGAGGCTCCCAGCATGTCTCACATAAGCGACTACGATGGTTTTCAACCTTGGTTGAGCAGTAGAAACACCTGGGGAGCCTTCAAAAAATACCAGTGCCTGAGCTGAAGCCCAGACTCATTAATTTGAATCTCTGTGGGGTGGAGGGTGAGAGCTAATATTTTCATAACTTCTCATAGTTTCAAACTGTAAAAAGTAAAGTCAAAGAATAGTCTATGCGCCCTTCACCCTGCTTCAACAATTACAAACTCTTGGCCGGTCTTGTTTGACCATGTCCTCCCCGTCTGTAGCATTTTGTAGTAAATATCATATATATTTTGCCCGTGAACATTTCAGTAGGTATCCCTACATGATAAGGGCTCTCGCTCTCTCTCTCTCTCTCTCTCTCTCTCTCTCTCTCTCTCTCTCACACACACACACACACACACACACACACATACATCACCACAATACCCTTAGTGCAGCTCTAAAAAAGTAATTATTATCATCAAATATTTGTGTTTAAATTTCCAACTTTCTCATACTTTTCATAAATGCATGTTTTGACAGGTTATAACCATCTCTCCTTGTTCATCCAGAAGAGTGACCCATAGTCTGAATTCTGCTCTGTCACCTCATGTGTCATGAGGTTTCTCTGTGTTGCTTGTAAATTGCTCATTGAATCTAGAAACCTGATCATATTCAGGTTCCTTTTTTTTCCCCCCAGCAAGGGCTTGGGGACTGACTTCATAAGTGGTTTTGTGTTCTTCTGTCAGGGGACATTACCATCTGCTTGTCTTTCTTTTAGAGATGGCAGCAGGTTTAGGTATTCAGTGCCTAAATCTGTTGATAAATTAGGGGTTGCAGCATGCCGACATTCTAATTTTGTCATCCCTTCTTCATTTGCTAACTGGGTGACAGTTCCTTTCAATTACTGTTTGGTTACCCACTGATAAAGTTCGTTCATTCTATCCCTGTATTTATGCTTTTAAAGTACCAAATCAGTTCACCAGCACCCTTCTGTAGTAGTAACCAATTTGTTTTGAAGGTGTGGATTTAAACACGGGATGCATTTCGATGCATGGTGGTTGATTCTCCATGGTCTCATTGTTGGCCCCCAGGTTGGCTTCTGAGCCCTTGAGAAGACCCAGGAGTCATGGACAGTCTCTTTGCTAAGTGGTAGGATGTGATGTGACAGCTCATCTTGTATGTTTCCTGCCCTAGACGTAGAGTCCATTGTATCTCCAAGGAGCCCTGGTTCCTTCTACTGGGAAATGGTACTTGGAGACCACAGTTTGACACTAGGGGTGCTCATTACCAGTGGATGGGCCCTTATTTCTAATAGACATTGGTATTTTCCAAGTCACCCATGACCGTACTGTGTATCCAGGGCTGGGGGACATGGACAACCAGGATAAAGTCCACGTTCTGAGGCCGAATACCAGACCTCCCTCTGACAGGCCCCCGAACCTGCACTTTCATCCTCGACCTTCGCCTGGGTCTTTCTTGAGCTGTGCGTTCTGGCCCTGCCACCTGACTTGCCGCCACAGAGGCTGAAGTCTCTCGGCCCCGGCTCCCTCACTCTCGATGCCTGAAATGCCCCCCACCTCCCCTCTGCCTGTTGAATGCCTGCTTGTTGTCTCGTACCCTACTCTCAGAAGCATTCCCCAACACCCCCTCCCTGCTGCACCCTCTGCTCTGGGTCCTCCCTCCAGCACGCACCCGAGCCTCAGTACTGGGCTGTGCTGGCAGAATGGTATGTTAGTAGGGAGTGCGGGCTCCAGAGAAAGACTGAAGGAACTGACTGGTGGGGAGACCTTGGGCCGGGAGACCTTGCGGAACCCTCTGTAAGAGTTAGCCAGGTGAGTGTGTGGTGGAACAGCAGGGCAGGCAGGGGAACAGCTAGTGTGGTGGCCTGCAGGCATGGAATCTGTGGCTGGAGTGGAGGGAGCAAGGCAGAGGGGGGTCTAGGAGAGGTGTGGTCATGAAAGACTTTGTGCCATTAAAGAACTTTGACTTTGACTTTGAGTGAAATGGGGAGCCACTGGAGGATTTTGAACCGAGCAGTGGCATGATCCGACAGGTTTCTAAAAGATCCCTGAGGCTCCTGTGTTGGAACAGGTAGGAGCTCTGATAGGAGCTACTAAAGATGAGAGCTGATGGTTGCTCGAGCCAGCGTGGGAGCATTCGGCAATGGTGACAGTGACTGCATTTGGGGCGTGTTTTTGAGGCAGAGTTGACAGTACTTTCAGATGCAGTGTGGGCGAGACAGAAGAGTTATGGATGGCTTCAAAGTGTTGACCTGATCGGATGGAAGGGTGGTGGGAGAGAAAGGCTGTGGGAGGTGCATTTGGGGGAAGACCAGGAACTCCGTTTTAGGCACAGGCAGCTGGATGGTCTTTCGGACACCCAAGTGGAGATGATTGAGGGGAGATTGATGTTCAATTCTGGGGTCTGCGAGAAAGTTCTGGGCTGGAGATGGAAGACTGGAACTTGTCAACACACAGCTGGTATTTAGGGCCATGGGCTGGGCAAACTGACCAAGGAGACAAATGTGGAAGGAAAGATGAGGACCAGAGCCTGAGCCCTGGACGAAGACTGCTCCCCATTTGGAAACGATGAGGCATCACCAGCTTTGAGACTCATCTAGAGAGTTGATGAGGCAGAGCAGGGCAAGGCTGAACCCAGGAGCCAGTGGAATTTTCCAGCCACGTGTCTTGTTAGACACTTATAGTTAGTTTGAGAAGAAGAAGAAAAAAAAAATCCAATGGATGCCCATTTTCATTCTGGTCGTGCAGACGCTCCCTTTTGCTGGGCCTGTACCAAGAGCTTTTTTTTCTGGAAAGGAAATGTGAGTCTGGCTCCTCTGTTGATGCGACAAATGCTCTGTACATACGTCTTAACGCGGCCGCCACTCCTAGAGCCGACCCGCCCCTTGCGTTTTGTCTGCATCTCTGGGAATGAGCGGGGCCTTTTCATCACCCATCTTGACGTCAAATGACCAGCCTTTGGAACACCTCTTTTACGCAGGAAGACTTTATTGAGTTTTCCAGGGCTGGCGCAATTCTTGTCTGAAATATGTTTTTTCCTTCCATCCTGCCTGGAACTCCAAGGAGGCAGCATACAGCCCCGGTGCTCCCTGGCTCAGCCAGCACCGTCCACACCGTTCCCACCTCTGTGTTGAATTCCTACCAAGCGGAGTTTATTAAAAATAACCCGTCCTCGTCAGGCTCTGACGTAGTCCCCGGGAAAGGCTGCTCTCCTGCACAGTCCTAATGTCTGAGTTTCTCAAGTCAAGCAGGGGACTCATAGCTGTCTTAAAATGGGGCCTGGGTGATTCGGGGGTGGGGCACAGGATGGTGTGTGTATCGTTCATCAGAGGTAATTCTGCAGGGGTCATTCAGCCTTCATCTCGGTTTTCAAGGGCTTTCTGGGAGCTTCAGAAGGACTCTCTCATTGCCTCCCACAGAGAAACAGAGTCAGTGGCCAGAGTCAAAGCCATGACTAGATTTGGTTTCAAAGAGGATTTGACCATCTGGTCAGGGTTCCAGTGTAACCTCCTCAGGACAACAGAGTCTTTGCACGGACTCCTTGAAGATTGATGTACTGCCTCTCTCACCTGTTTTCTGGGAGCCTTGATGGCATCCCGGCTCACCTGAAACCCTCCTATCCCCCCACTTGGGTGTGACTGAAACTTTGCAGGTTTCTTCTCTTTGGGGTTAGGGGAGGTTTGGCAGATACTCAACCAGTTTTTCAGCACTTCTTTACTGAATATATCCAGTATATCATACTCCGTTCTAGCAGTTGGCGGCTACACGCTGAGCAGAAATAAGTGCCTGCCCTCATGGCACTGGCTTTTTGATTAAATGAAAGATTGAAAAATAAATACATAAAGGAAAATTTCAATGAAGTGAGTGATACTAGCCACGAGTTTAGAAAACTAAGTATTCATTATCTATTGCTGTGTAAGAAATTACCTCAATACTTAGCGGCTTGAAACAACAAGAAACACTTACTATCTCATGGCTTTTGTGGGTCAAAAATTTTGGAATGCTTTCCTGAGATGCTGCTGGCTCACAGTTTCTTAAAAGGTTCTATTAAGATGTTGGCTGGGGCTGCAGTCATTCAAGGCTTGATCTGTTTCCAAGTTTATGCACTTGGCTGGTGGCTGTTTCCAAGTTTATGCACTTGGTGGTGGCTGTTGGTTGGAGGCCTCTGTGTTTTCCATGTGAACCTCCCCACGGGGATGCTTGAGTGTCCTTCTAACATGGCTGGCTTTCCCCAGAGTCAGCGGTCCAAGACAGCCTGCTAGAAGCTGCAATGTCTTTTATGACCTAGCCTCAGAGATTCCATACTATCATGGCCCCATTATCATGTTTACACAGGTTAGCCCTTTTCAGTATGGAAAGAGACTTCTCAAGAGCATGAGTAGCAGAAGGCAAGGATTATTAAAGTCTCCATCTTGGAGACTGGCAGCTACAACTATGAGGTTACAACGAATGAAATCTTGTATCAGGAAATGCTGAAAGGCACTTCAAGCCATTCATTAGACTATAGGGAATCACTTGAAATCAGTGTGCAATCACCTGGCTTTAAATATGCCTGGTTATTCTGAAATTATTTGTAAAACAATTTGCTGTGTCTCATCAGAGTACTTAAGCATCCTGCTTCTCTTATAATTCAGACCCAGTATTTGTCTTGTCTTTCTTTTTTTTTTTTTTTAATTTTTTTTTCAACGTTTATTTATTTTTGGGACAGAGAGAGACAGAGCCTGAACGGGGGAGGGGCAGAGAGAGAGGGAGACACAGAATCTGAAACAGGCTCCAGGCTCTGAGCCATCAGCCCAGAGCCCGACGCGGGGCTCGAACTCACGGACCGCGAGATCGTGACCTGGCTGAAGTCGGATGCTTAACCGACTGCGCCACCCAGGCGCCCCTTGTCTTGTCTTTCTATCACTTTTGTGCTCTCCCCCAAAGAGGAAGCTGGGAGGGGAGTAACCATTCTTCAGATGGACATAGAGACCCTCAGAACAGTTGGTGAAGCCAGACCCAGGGATCAGGGTCATTTGAAGAAGTCTAACACTTATAAAATGGGTTCATATAGCAGAAGCCTATGGAATTTTCCAGTGTCCTGGATACCCCACCCATTCTCCTGTCCTAGAAGCTGCCATGTTGTTAATGGTGTGACCCACAGTCCACAGTTTTCTGGAGCAGGGATGAGCATGTGAGCCAATGTAGGCCAATGAGCTCTTTCTCTAGAATTTGTAAGCTGGAGAAGTCCTTCTCTGGTAAAGAAGGCTTAAAATAAAAATATTGAGAGCTGTTGACTGCCATGTGCTACTGGAGCAAGCCAGTCAGCACTGAGAGAGAACGAGGCACGTGTGGGCACGTGCACACACACATACACACACGTGCGCGCGCGCGCACACAGATGAGAGTGGGTTCCAGAAGCCCTCACGTTGCTGGTTCCTGGTGGTCCAGGCCTGGCTGCATTTTCATTCTCCTCACAATTTGGTTATTCAATCCATCCTTGATTTCTAGGAGCTAAGAGATAACGGTTCTGCCCGAACTAGGTTAGGTTGACGTTCTTCTTCCTTAGAACTGAAAGAGTAATAGGGAGAGTGAAAGGCCTTTGCACAGTGAGCCTTGTTGGAGAATGAGGATGGAGAAATAATTTTGGGGCTAGGGGAGAGAGGAGCAGCAGCTAGGCAGCCCAGGGGTGGTGGACGGGGGTGGGGAGAGAGCCACTCTGGGCTGAGGCTGTCAGGAGGACGATGGGATAAGCAGAAGGTGAGGGTGTGGCCCCTTTGCTATGGGAGCCTGACAGCTGCTAGTGAATATGTCACCTCACCCCAGAGGTCCTTCCTTCTTTTTAACCTTTGCCCCAGCCAGGGTATGTTGCACAAGCACACAAGGACTGTGGTGCTGTCGAGGATAGTCTGGGGTCCCCTTGGGGTCACTGCTACCACTCTCGGGTTGTGTTCCTACATGGCCAGGAGGCAGCTCCTCCCTCCCTTCTTTGTCTGGTCACATCCCATCTGTTGCCTTTGGGGGGGCGGGGCCAGTGACTCCCTTCCTGACCTAGGCCCAAGAGGGCTCTTCAGATGGCAGCTGGAGACCAGAGAACATTCTGCCCAGGTAGATACAGGCTTTGGGGCTGACCAGGCCCACCCCACCGTCAGACCCCTGGGGGATGCCCCTTTGTAAGTACTTCTTCATTCCAGCTGGGGAGCAGAGAAGCAGCAAGGTCAGGGCCCAGCTATCTGAAGGACTGTTCAGTCAGGATCCCGGCAGGAGATGGAAGGCCCACCCACGAGTGAGTGCGGGGCTGCTGATGAAGTGCCAGGCAGGGTGGGGACATCAGTGGCGCTGATGCGGTAAGTCAGGGCCGTTGCCACCTCTAGGTCTGCAGGGACCAGGGAAGGGACTGATGCAGGCCAGCATACACCAGCTGGGTCTTTAGAAGTGGGGTCCGGGAACCATGGTGCCCAGGTGGGCAGGTGACTGCCCACCCTGTCGCCTGCCCCACACCAGGGTGGAGAGTGATTCCACAGAGGCACATGGAGACCTCCAGACCACACGGGCAGCACAGGCAAGGCGCCGAGGCCGGTGTGGGTGGAGCTGGGTGTTTCTCCAGAAAGGGCCATGGTGAGCAACACTGCCAGCCAAGCACGTCACTTGTCCCTGCCGCGAGGACTGTGGAAAAGCTGACCACATTGGTAATTACAGCAGCCGGAGGTGGCAAGACCTCATAGCATCTCTGACTTCATCTTCTTGTCGGGGCAGGAGAAGGTCTCCCAGGAGGAGGAGGTGACATCTGAAGTTGGTCAGAGGCCGAGAGGGATCCGGCTCAGCCTCCGCTCTTTAAACCAGTGCTGGCTTCTTTGAAAACGTGGCAGGTCCCCTTTAACTGGCTTGCGGGCCTCGCATTTTTAGAAATCATCAGAGGAAAGTGTGTTTTTTTTTTTTTTTTAATTTTTTTTTTTCAACGTTTATTTATTTTTGGGACAGAGAAAGACAGAGCATGAACGGGGGAGGGGCAGAGAGAGAGGGAGACACAGAATCGGAAACAGGCTCCAGGCTCCGAGCCATCAGCCCAGAGCCCGACGCGGGGCTCGAACTCACAGACCGCGAGATCGTGACCTGGCTGAAATCGGACGCTCAACCGACTGCGCCACCCAGGCGCCCCAGAGGAAAGTGTGTTTTAATAGGCCATATTTTCACCGGCATTTTCTGAGATTGATGATGTAATTAGAGCAGACCAAGAGGATGAAACATTAGGTTTATAAACTAGGATGCGCACAGATGTTTATACTCTTCGGTAGGCACAGATCTGTAAATAATTTTTTTGCCTTAAACCTAACGTAGTGTTTTGCTCTTTGTGATATAGCAGCATCTCCTCCACAAAGGCCATATCTGCGTTTGGCATAAATCACAGTGCGAACAGAGGCTCATGAAATGGTGCCTCCCTCCGTTGGATGTACGTCGGGAAGAGAAATGCCCTCCAAGTGGATCGGCATAGGTGCTCTTTGGCGCTCTGGCTGTTAGGGTTGAGCTCACAGGTTTCAAATGGGCCTTACAGCAGGGACGACGGCTCGTGTCCCCTCTGGTGAGGGAAGGGGAGAAGACCTATCATCCTCTCTGGGTGGAGGGAACCCCCTTACAGATGGAGGTCACGGGGGCACTCCTCGCATGTAGTTTTCTCTCTTCTCATTGAAGTCTTTGTGTGCCCTTGCCCGAGCCAACGCTAATTGTAAATTTCTAGGCTGTTGGCCCAACCTCTTATTTGCTGCTCATGTTTTCTGGTTTTAGCTGATTTCAGCAGCTTCTGCCCACTACCTGGACAAGAGTGTTCCCATAGCAGTGGATTCCCGGGTGGTCCCCTGCCTCTGGTGCTGTGATCTGCCTGAGCTCTGCCGGCCAAGCTGAGCCGCCATGGTGCCTTCTCTCTGTCGGAGCCTCTCGGGGGTCACTGTAGAGACACGGCCTGTCACTCCAGGTGACTTAATCAGTGTGGAAAGCCCAGCTGGAAGCCTTCTGTTGGTTTTCTGCCTCCCAGCACAAATGCTCTTCAGGTGGTGGTGACCTGACATGGACTCTCAAAGAAAGGCCTTTTGATCCTGGGCTGGGGATGCCTGTCCCCGCGTGCTCCCGGCTGCCTCCCTGTGGAACTGTGGCGCCCAGCTGCCCAGCCGGGCCTCTGCTGGGAGGCAGCTGACCTGAAAGTGATGTTATTTTTTTAACGTGGGTTTTAGTACCCAGAGCAATAATATTTTCAGCTGGTTATTGAGGCTGATTAATGAGCTTCAAGCCTCCATTTGGTTAAATAGAGCTGCCTTCACAGATGTATTTTGGGACAGTGCAAATCCAGGGTTCTGCATGGGATTGAGTTACCCCGAAAGGTGGTCGGCCATTTGCCCGGGGCCTGGGCCCTGCAAAGCAGTCTGGGTAATTCCCATGGTGCCAGACCACTAGGCGGGTTTTCAGAGCAACAGGACACTGGGTGCTTCTCTCTTCATCCTCGAAAAATGGTGGTCAGTCGTGCTCTAGAACGATGAGCCCCTTTGGAGACATAGTTCCCAGCCCTCTCACATGCTCACTCTATTGTATTTGAACTGGTTATTGGTGCTCTCAGAGCCTCAGTTTCTTCATCTGTAAATTGGGTGAGCCTATAACCTACTCCACACTATGTGTGTCCGGGGAGCGGGGGGAGGGCAGATGTGCACACATGTGTTAGTTTGGGGGGATTGTTGGGGAGCATAGGGGGGACAATAGCAGGAAAAACTCCAGGGGAAAGAGCCACCGTCTCTCCCTAAATAGTCTCACGAAATCATCAATCAAATCAATTCAAGAAATGATCAATCCCACGAGACTAGTCTTTTTTTTTTTTTTTTCAACATTTATTTATTTTTGGGACAGAGAGAGACAGAGCATGAACGGGGGAGGGGCAGAGAGAGAGGGAGACACAGAATCGGAAACAGGCTCCAGGCTCTGAGCCATCAGCCCAGAGCCCGACGCGGGGCTCGAACTCACGGACCGTGAGATCGGGACCTGGCTGAAGTCGGACGCTTAACTGACTGCGCCACCCAGGCGCCCCTAGACTAGTCTTAATAAAGGTGTGGAGGCACTGGCCTTGGCAGGGACATGCACTGAGACGGGTGGCCCAATGGAAGTCAGGAGGCTTGTGCTCCTGTCCTGGCTCTGCTGTGACCAGCTGTATGATTTTAGGTCAGTCCTTTCCTTCCCTGAGCCTTGGTGTCCAGCTCTGAAAAGTGAGGGAGTCGGATTCCTTCCAGAACCACAATCCCATCGCTCTGTGATCCAAATGATTGAAGTGTTCATATTTCTTCCTTGGTGAAAATCACTGAGTCTTGATTCTCTGTGAGAAGAGAAACGGTAGCACAAGGAAACTCAGCCACGTTGTGGGGAAGTGTGCCAGGCTGCATCCGTGGGCTTTCCAAATGTGCCTATGCTTTCCCTTGTCCAGGAGGCTCTTCTGGACTGGCCTGGGGGAGAAACTGGACCCTAGGCACTGGGCTGAGGGGTTGCCCTGAACCACGCCAGGAGGGCTGGGGCGCCTGGCTCCACGGTGTTTCAGTCTGTCTGTGTTGACGTCATTTCCTCTCTTTTGAAATAGCTGTGCTTTTGGACCGAGGTTGACAAATCCTTGGGTGGTGGATTTTGAAATGGTTGTAAACAATGTGCAATTAGTTCTCTTGTCTAAATGAGAAAGGCAGGCTTACCCAGGCTTCTTGTTAACCAGAGGCCTTTCCTCCTCTTGGCAAAGGCATCAGATGTGAGTGAAGGAGCCCCTTTTGAGGTCAAGGAAAATAAGGTTTGTCTTTTGGAGGTCCACTGACTTGGCCAGCGATCTGGAGTCCTAAATTCCTTGGTGTTGTTGACAAAGAGCTCTGGTGTGGAGGTCGGCTGCTACCTCCCTGAATGACCCTGGGCATGTCTGCTGAACCTCTCCTGCCCTTCACATGCGGATGAAGGGGTATGGCAGTGGCCCCCCCGGCCTCCCATGTCACTCTCTGGGCTTTTTTAAGGTTCAGATAAGAACATATGAAAAATCTCTGTGTGTTCATTTTATAAGCTGAAAGCTGCAAAATGTAAGGCATCGATATTAATGTTTTCTCTTGGAAGGCATAATAATGACGGGGTGATAATTATGCAACTGTTCATTGAGCAGTATTTATTTTTTTTAATTTTTTTTTGATGTTTATTTATTTTTTAAGAGAGAGAGTGTGAACAAGGGAGGGGCAGAGAGAGAGGGAGACACAGAATCCGAACCAGGCTCCAGGCTCTCTCTGAGCTGTCAGCACAGAGCCTGACGTGGGGCTCAAACCCACAAGCTGTGAGATCATGACCTGAGCCAAAGTCAGACGCTTAACTGACTGAGCCACCCAGGCGCCCCCATTTGAGCAGTATTATTATGTGCCTGGCTCTGGGCTAAGAACTTTATCACTTTCTGTCTGCACAAGTGCCTTGTAGTAGGTGCTTTTTCTATCTGCATTTTAGAGTTTAAGGAATTTGTCTAAGGTCACGCAGCTGTAAGGTCTGAGTGACCTGAGGGCAGGACAACCTCTCCGGACCTTCCCGTTTGGTGGCTGGTTATTTTCCAGGGGCTTCCTGTGATTTATCGAAGTTGGTGGCTCTCAACCCCTAGCTGCCAGGGGCCCTGCCCTCACAGCCAGAGGGTCTGTCGGTTGGTGTGGGGTGGTCTGTTTGCTCCTGATGATTCTAATGTGCAGCCCGAGAGGAGAGGGCCTGCCCTGAGCACGTGTTCACGGATGGTGCCAAGTAGGCTGGGCTGGACGTCAAGGCTCCTTGGCCAGGTCGGCTCCCCAGTCCAGGCCTCAGCTTCCTGCCCTGTGGAGGAGGGATTAGTCCCTTGACCTCCATGGTGTCTTCTCTGGGGCCGCTGAGGTTGTGTAACCATGAGAAGCTCATGAGCAGTTCTGATACTGTTCTTGTGCTTTTTCTCTTTCAGGCAGAATATGAAGTTACTCCAGATGAAAAACTGGGGGAGAAAGGGAAGGAAATTATGACCAAGTACCTCACCCCAAAGGTAAGAGGCTGCCCCAACCCCACAGCAAGAGGAAAAGGGAGGTCTTTTAGAGGAATTTGGGCCCTGGATCCGTGCCAGGCCATGTGGGGGGCTGTAAAGCACATGTAAAGCACACACAGCCACAGGGCTGCAGAGACCCCGTATCTCATCCTCCCCCAGCAAGTGCCCAAGACTGGCAAGGCCCAAGGCAGGTGGGCCTGGGTGGGGAGGCCTGCTCACTGGGGCCCAGTCCCCTCCAGGGACCTCATGCTGGCCATACCCAAGGATTTGTAGCTGGACAGGTGGAGGCCTGGCCCAGCTGGGGTCAGGAGTGCCCAGAAGAAAGGGCACAGAGGGCGTGTTTTGGAGAGGTTGGTGTGGAGGGAAAGGGCCCAGGGGTGGGCAGGAAGGAAATGGGGTGGCAGAGGCGACATTGGGTGAATACATACAGAATGTGGAGGATCCTAAAGTATGTTCTGGGTATACTGATGGGAGAGGGGCCCCCACGGCCCTACCTCAGGAGCACCCACACCCCAATGCTGAAGGAATAGTACCAGCCCCTGGGGTCCTGGTGGTCTTGGTTCCCTAGAACCTGTTCCTTCTCACCCCCAACTTGACAGATAAAGGTGGTCTCCATCTGGTTCAGAACTTGGCCTGGGAGCCTGGGGTTCTGGTGCCATTTTTTCTTCCCACACAATCTAGTCATGTTCCCTCACTGGGCCTCAGTTTCCGTTTCTTAAATGTGGCCCTCCCTGCCAGACCCACCTTCTAGAGGTCTTAAGAGTCTGAGTTGAGACCTGTACCCACACAGTTTTGGGTGTGTCCTGTACCCTTGTGGGCCAGCAGTGGCTTCCTCCTCCTCTGGGACTGGGCACGCCCTCTGTCCCAGGCTGCTGGTGGACTGGGGCTACCACAGCCTGTGTGACGGGGTCCTGGCTGTTCACCCGTCCACACAGAGTGTGCCAGGGAGTAGCAACACAGGCATGCAGATCAGGAAACGGCTTCACCCCTAGTTTACCATGTGACCTTGGTCCTCCTCTCCCGGGGTCTCAGTGTTCTTTGCTGTAAACTGGGTGAGACTTGACCAGATAATGGCAGAGGGTCCCTGAAAATGGGCTCATCGTGGAGTCCATTCTCTCAGCCTACACTGAATGACACGTGATTCACAAGATAAGAACCAAACAAGGAGAAAAATGGGAGATGCTTCAGTCAGAGAGAGAGGGGTGTTGGCAACGAGGCATAGAGACTCCCCGGATGTGACATTTAGCCCCTGATAAAAGACCAGCCCTGCCCCTACCTGCCTGTCACCTTGGGGGCGCTGCCCCGTGGCTGGTGTCCCTTCGCAGCCACACCAAAGCAGGATGCAGTTACACTGGTTTCCGGCCGCTGCTCAGGGTGACTCCACTCAGACAGGGAGGGTTGTGGGCAGAACAATCCGGGTCACGTACGGCTCCTTCAGCACCAGGTGGCCTTCTGACAGCCAGCGACACCCTTGCAGAGGCATCCAGGGTGACCTCAGGGCTTTCTACCCACAGCAGCTCCTTCAGACTTTAAAATCAGGCCTCCTCTCCCCTGCTCGTACAGACTGTCTCTGCATATTTGTGTAGGTTTTAACTCCGTGACATGAAAGTCCCTTGAAGTGGTACACCCCATCTTGATGTTCTCAGCAAGGGTCCCAGGGGGTGCTTGGCAGCTCTGGTCCCACCTCACACCCTTGCTGCCCTCTCGGGAGTTACGGAGGTCCGGGGGGCCCTGAGCGTGTGGGGTTCCCCCTCCGCCAGGGTCTCTCGTACCACACCGAGTCCCGCTCTGGGTGCTCATCTCCAGCATCTGCAGGTGGCCAGGGGGCATCTCTGTGCAGTCTCACACCCAGAGATGTCTCCTGCGTCACTTCCTGCCACTCGTCATTCTCTCGCTGCCTCCCCTTGGGGTCTCTCTGTTTCTGCTTCCTTCTGTCCGCGTGACGGGCAAGCGCTCGCGGTACGTCGGCACATTTCAGAAATGAGAGGATTCAGTTCGTAAAATGCCCCCAGACGCTGAGCGGGGCCGGCTCCCTCTGCACACGGCGTGGCCCTGGGCACATGTGGCTGCCCGCTCCGTCTGCGGGGCCCCTGGGCAGCTCTGCCCTGCTTTGTTTCAGACACAGGCCTCTTTGGCGTCTATGGAAGCGCTCAGGTTGAAAGTGGTCAAGAAGGAGACGTGTCTGAGCGGGGTCCCTGTCCACCCACACTTACAGCTGCTGACGTGCGGCTTTTGACCTGGTCACCTCTTGAAACAGCAGGAACGCCTTGGGCATAAGCAGGGCCCAGAGGCCCGGGGAGGTGGGCAAGAGCAACAGCTCACCAGCTGAGCGCCCCCCAGGCGTCGTGTGTGCTGGCTTCCGTCTCTGGGACACAAGAGGTGGCCAGGTGGCGGCCAGGGCCCAGGGAGGCGAGTAACATGCTGCGGCCACTCAAACGCTAGAGTCTTCAGCTGCCCTCAGCAAAGGCGGTTTCCGCAGTGCCTGAGCTTTGCCAGTCCGGCTCTGCATCTGCGCCCAGTTTGGGGCTGCCCACCCGCTTGTATTCCCCCAGACATGTGTTGAGGACCCACTGTGTGCAGACACGCTCACCTGATCCCTGCAGCTACCACGTGATGTGATTCCGTTGGCTCCGTCTTATGGTTGAGCCCGGGGAGGTTCAGGAGGGGCTGTCACCGTCCCAGGTCATGCAGCTGGGACTTGAGCCCCTGGTCTTCACCCCGTGGTGCACTGTTTCCCACTCCTGGCCCCTCACTGTCCTCCTGCCACCCTGCCCGGGAGCATCGGCGGGCCTGGCTGTGATCCACAGGGAGGATGCAGTGTTCCTCTGCTCGGCCCTGCCAGCTCCTCAGGTCCATCCAAGGGCTGCTGCAGGGGACTGTTTCACTCTCTGCCGACCAGAAGCCTCTGCTGGTGGACCCCATCCCGCCCTCCAGACCTCCCTGCCCCTGCTCAGCCCTGCCTGCATTTCCTGGAGGGATGGGGCCCAGACTCCTCATCAGCTCAGATGGTTTTACAAGTGCCTCAGAGCCTGCCAACATTTTTTCTTTAAGTACTCCTCAATTTAAAGAATTTAAACCACACCATGTGTTATGGCCCAGGGGCCTGGGGGAGGTAGTCGAAGCAGTCCCATGGGGCGACTGTTTTCCTACAATAAATTTCACACTGCCTCCCAGTCCTTCCTGTAGACAATCTCTCAGGAGCCGTTTTCACTTCTCAGTTCTGCAGATGGCCCAGGTGCTGGAGAGCCAGGGGTGAGGCTCCGGCATTGGCCCTCAGGTCTCTGAACAACCCCCAGAGTCATTGTCCCCAAACCCAGACTGTCCTTACCTTGAGCATGTCTCAGCTCTAAGCAGCAATTCCAAAGGGTAGGCTGAAGGACACTGATCATCTGAGAAGCTCTGTGGGCAACCACATGTGGGCAACACTATCTGCTGCATGTGCCCCTTGTGAAAATTCATCTGGCACGTGAGCATCTCAAAGGCCCTAAGAAGTCCTGCAATAAAGAAACCTGTTTAACCGCAGACAAAGCATTTCCCAAACTTATTTGACCATAAAACCTTCCACCCCCCCTGCCGCCCAAATTTTACACCCTGCTGAATACATCTGTGGCTACAGAACACATCCAAGGGGCTTCATGACCTGGTTTCCTTCTGCTTCAAAATGCTTCCTTCTGATACCCCTCTCACAGGCCCCACACTGGGCTTTGGCCCAGTCTCTTCTTGACGACCACATCTCGTTGTCCCTATTCAGGCCGTTCTCCACAAGGCCCTTCACCTAGACCCTTACTCTGTTTTTCTCCCTTCCCTGTTCCTCAGCCTGATACCTTGGCTGCACACAGCCCCTTGCCACTGGTCAGATGCCATCACACCTACTTGGGCGGTCACCAAGCACGCTGCGCTGTGTACTCATGCAAGTACATGAGGTCGGTGCTTCCGTGCCCCGGTGCAGGGGTTCTGAGGAGCCCGCCCTGCAGAGGGTGACACACATCAACGGGTCCGTCAGCGGCAATGTGACGGGAACAGTGGCGGAACTGTGCAAAGGGAAAAGGGAAGAGGGGAGGAGGATCCTGAGAAGCTGCCCCTAGACCACCCTGGACAAGCCAGGGAGGCTTCTGGGAGGTGAGGCAGCTGAATCAAATTTTAAGGTGATGAGGAGGAAGAGACCAGCTATGAATGAAAGGAAAGAAGGGCGTTTCATGGGCAAAGGTATAGAGCATCACCTGGGAACGTTTTGCCCCCCAGGGGACAGTTGGCAGAGACTGGAGATATTTTTGATTGGCACAACTGGGGGGAGGTGCTACCGGCATCTAACAGGTAGGGGCCAGGGGTCTTGTTGAGCGTCCTACGATGCACGGGACAGCCCCATAACAAAGTATTTTCTGACCCCAAATGTCAGTGGCGTCGAGGTTGAGAAACCCTGGTATAGACGTGGGCAAGGGTGTAGCGGGAGTACAAGGTAGGGGGATGGGGATGCCCAGGGCAGCAGGGCCTGGCAAACCATGCTGAGGAGGTTGACACCGTCCTGGAGGCAGTGGGAGCTGTTTGCGGTTGAGGCTGTTTCCTCTGACCACATGGAGAGCAGGGGATTGGTGGGGGGACTGGAGGCAGAAGACTAGGGAGCTGATGCAGGTGCCACGGGAATGGCTGCGACCCATGCTGGGACATGGCAGCACGAGGGTCTTGGGAAATGTTAGCAGGAAGGAGTTCTTGGGGGCGGCCAGGTGTGTGTGGGGTGTGAAGGGGAAGGGCAGGAGACCCAGGTGACTCCTGGTTTTCATCTTGAGTCACTGAGTGGGTGCAGCGCCCCCAGGAAAGACAGAGGACATGGGACATGGGCAGAGATGATGGCATCTGTTCTTTGTGGGTGTCCCCTGCACCTGCCAGTGCTGGACTCACGGCTTGCAATCATTGTGAGCTGCTTTGAATGAGACAGCGAGAGGGCCCTGGGAAGCTTCCTTCCGCGAGCCCCTCACCTCGTGTCCCTTGTGTCTTTTCTTGGGGAGCTGCCACTTGGCTGGTTTTTGTTCCCCGGCATCTGACATGGTGTGTTTGCTAGGAGTCTGGCTGGAAAATCCCCCTCGTTCTAAGTCAGAATTTATGCCTGGAGCTGAATTCTCACTCCCTGTGCGATGACGCCCTTCAAACCCTGGCTTGAAGGCTTCCTTCCTGAGAGGCAAGCCCACTCCTTGGATACTGCCCAGATCTTACATCGGTTGGCCAGACATGGCCAGCTTTGCCCTGGGGGCTGTTGGAGACACCAGCCCTGGGTGGGCTTTGGAGTGCACCGAAAGTGGGGCTCTAACACAAAGGCGGCAGAGAGCTGCAAGAAGACCTTCTGGAACCAGGTCGACCTGGGTCGGAGGGCAGACTTGGCCTCTTTCAGCTGCGTGGCCTTGGGACAGTTACTAGCCTTCCAGCTGTCAAGTGGGTGGGGTGGTGGCGAGGGTCCCAAATGCCAGCAACTACACAGCCCAGGGGCTGGTCCATGTTAGACACTCGCTCAGTGGGGGCTAGCGTCTGACTTTCCCCCTCCTCTCTGTGCTTTCAGTACGAGGCTGTTGAATGAGGAAATCACTCAGACGTGAACTCCAGCTGTGGGGTTGAGCGAGGCCAAGGAGGGGTCTGGAGGGCCCCCGGCCACAGAGGCTGGCCAGAGAGGCCAGGCTCGTTAGAAGGCGATACGTTCGTCAGGATGATTAATACTAGCTGCTACAAGAAACAACCCCCAAATCTCAGGGCCTTCGCACAACAGAGATCCTTTCTTTCTTAGGCACAATATGATTGGGTCTTCAGCTCTCCTGGGTGAAGACCAGGGGTCCTGGCTGCTTTTGTGGCCCCACCATCTTGAAGGTGTTGTCTCATGGTCACTGCCAAAGGGGAGGAGATGAGTGAAGGAAGCGCTCCAGCATGAACTGCCTTGTTAAAGCTCCCCTGGCCAGCAAGGGAGGTTGAAAGATTTGGGGGAGCATACGGAATATGTCTTTCTGCCTACCTTCTCACCCCCCAAACCCCTAAACTGAAAACATTGTCTCTGTGGCAGGCTAGTCTCTGATGCTGGTGAGACAGCCATGAACATGGCATGTCCTAGAAATAGTCAAAGGTATGTCAGCTTGGAGAAGCTGGCCCCCGGGGCAGATCAGATGTGTGTGCTGAGCTCTGTAGAGATCCAGGCAGCTCATCTTCCAGGTACCTGCAGACCAGAGGTGATATAGGTGTTCGGAGTGGTGGGGGGAGGGGCAGGCTTGCTCTGAGCTGGGGTGGACCAGGAAGTAGTTTTAATTATAGTAATAAATAAAAATATGTGATCACGAAAACATCCATCACTACAGACTTTAAAATATTGGCTTTATGGAGATATAATTCACATACCATAAAAGTTATCCTTTTAAAGTGTGCAGTTCAGTGGTTTAAAATATTCACAGAGTTGTACCACTATCACCACTATTTGCATCCAGGACATTTTATCACCCCCAATAGAAACTCTACTCATTAGCAGTCACCCCCTGTCTCCCTTTCCTCCCAGCCCCTGGCAAAAACTAATCTACTTCCTGTCTCTGTGGACTTGCCTATTCTGGACATTTCATATAAATGGAGTCATAGAGCGCGTGGCCTTTTGTATCTTCTTCTACTTAGTATAATGTTTCAGGGTGTACCCATGTTGTAACGTATTTAAGTACTTCATCCTTCATCCTTCATCCTGGATAGTATCCCACTGTATGGATAGACCCCATTGTTTTTATCTTGTCACCAATGGATGGACACTTGGTTTGTTTACACTTTGGGGCTATAACGAAAAACATTGCTGTGAACATTTGTGTACAGGTTTCTTCCTGGACATGTGTTTTCATCCCCCTTGGAGAGATACTTAGGAGTGGAGTAGCGGGTCACAGGGTAACTCGGTGTTTAGTCATGTGAGGAACTGTCGAGAATACTCTGGAAGGGGCTGCGCCATTTTGCATTTCCCCCGGCTGTGCATGAGGGTTCCCGTTTCTCTGCATCCTCACCAGCACTTGCCATTTTCCCTCTTTTTAATTTTATTCATCTTAGAGGGTGTGAAATGGTATCTCGTGGTGGTTTTGATTTGCATTTTCCTGATGACTGACGATGCTGAACGCTGTTTCATGTGCTTATCGGCCATTTGTGAATCTTCTTGGGAGAACTGTCTATTCAGACCCTTTGTTCATCTTTAAATTAGGTTGATGATCTTCTTAAAGTTGAATCCTAAGGCTTCTTTGTATGCTCTGCATACGAGTCGTTTATCAGATATGTGATTTGCAAATATTTTCTCCCATCCTGTGAGTGGTCCTTTTACTTTTGTGATAGTGTCCTCTGAAGCACAACGGGTTTTAATTTTGATAAAATTCAGATTCAGTTTTGTTACTTGTTTTTAAATGACTTGCTTTCACTTTGTCTTATCTATCCTTGTCAGAAGGCCTCAGGGTTTGGGGGAGCAGGGTGCATATGGGGACAAATAAATCATAGTGCACGTTAGGCCCATGAATCTGGCTTCCCCTGGAGAACCAAAGCCCCATTGCCAGTTGGGAAAAGCAGGGCCAGGCACGGTCCTTCACGAATATTCAAAAAGTCCCTCTATATTTCTTAGGCTGTCTGTCTCCAACACTGCAATGCCATATTACACACCTGCTCTTGGCTCCTTCTATAGCAACTCTCCACGCTGGGTATTAGTGTACCCATTTTACAGGTCAGGCAGCCAAGGTCGGGGAAAGGAAGAGGCTGGTCTAGAATTGTGGGGGCAGGGCTTCAGGCGAGTCCCCGAGTATCCTGTGTCAGCCATGTTGTTTGTAGGACGTCTCGCCATGATTCATTTTAACTGGGCTCATAAGCAGTTGTGCTGGGCCTCCGTCTTTGAGCTGTGCCAGCCCAGTCACTGAGGCCTGGCAGATGGCACCCAGTTTTGATGTGGGTTTGCTAGGTAGCAAAAGGGGTAGCTCAGACCTGGTAGTGGGTTCTGCTGAAAGGGCCTGGACACCAAGGTGCACTGGTAGGTTGGGTCAGCCTTCTGACATGAGCCGGCTTGGCAGCCTCTGTGGGATGCTGGGAACGCCCAGGGCGGGCAGCTTCTAGAGGGCACTTCTTGCTGGAGGTCTGCCGGCAGGATATTGTTCTCTGGGCCCCACATAGACACATGCCTCTTTGCTTCTATAAACAATGATAGGGTAAAGCAGGGAAGTTTGTTCTCGTTAAGGGGAAGTTACCCATCAGCCTGAGTTTTTGCACAAAAGAAATCTATTCCTAGTGCTGGTGTGGCTCTCCGGAAAACATCCACCTTTTAAAAAGTAAAGAGCTTGAATGAAAGGAAATAATAATTATTCCGAGTTCCTCCTTCTCTGGCCCCTTGTCCCCTGCTCATTTCACTGGCGCCTCCCCCTTCCCGACCCGGGAAGCAGATTACAAGTCAGCTAGCCCAGGCTGGCTAGCTTCTTGGTGGGGACAGTTCCTCGGCCTTGAGGAGGGCAGTCGGTGGCTTCAGTCCTTGCCCTGAAGAGCACACAGAGCCCCAGTTCTGCCCCTTCCAGCTCTACATCCTTGGAGCCTCAGTCTCCCCATCTGAGTATCATGGCCATCCTTCATTCCTTTCCTAAAAAAAATTTTGTTAATGTTTATTATTCATTTATTTATTTATTTATTTAAAAAAGTTTTAATGTTTATTTTTGAGAGAGAGAGACAGAGACAGAACATGAGCAGGGGAGGGGCAGAGAGAGAAGGAGACACAGAATCTGAAGCAGGCTCCAAGGCTCTGAGCTGTCGCACAGAGCCTGATGTGGGACTCAAGCCCACAAACTGTGAGGTCATGACCTGAGCCCAAGTCCGGCGCTTAGCTCACTGAACCACCCAGGCACACTTATTATTTATTTTTTGAGAGAGAGAGAGCGAGAGAGCAAGGGAGGGTCAGAGAGAGAGAGGGAGACATAGAATCTGAAGCAGACTCCAGACTCTGAGCTGTCAGCACAGAGCCTGATGTGGAGCTTGAACTCATGAACCGTGAGATCATGACCTGAGCTAAAGTTGGACACTTAACTGACTGAGCCACCCAGGCGCCCCCCATCCTTCATTGTTGCTGTACCTTCACAGATTTTGCTGAATCTGCATACCAACCTTACAATTGTTTATAGTTTTTTTTTTTTCTTTTAAGTTAATTCATGTCTTTCTGTTTAATTTAAAATAAATGAGCTTCGGGGCACCTGACTGGGTCAATCGGTGGAGCATGCAACTCTTGATCTTGAGGTTGTAAGTTCGGGCCCCACATTGGGTGTAGAGATTACTTAAAAATAAAATCTTTTAAAAAATAAAGTTTCAGAAGAAACTTGTGTTCAGGAACATGCCTGGAAAACCAGTATTTGTTTGTCATACAGAAAGACAACTGGGAAAGTGGCATTAAATCCTAGCTGCATCCTCTTGTGCCTGCCTAAGGCTCTGAGCCTCTTTGTTTGGAAGGGAGATTAGTGAGTATGGGAGAGGTGTTAGCAAGATGGTGGCATCACACCGAGACTTTCTTCTTGATGACAGGAAGCTCAAAGGAGAATTGAAAAGGGAATACCTTTTTCACCGAGAGCGATTCAGAGTATTGTGTCCCTGCACCTCCTAAGACCATCTCATCATCTTCAGAAAATGCTGGGCTGGCTAACTGTCTGTTTCCCAGCTGTGATGCATTTTATAAATGCTGGCCTGTTGTTAGGGACAGCATGATCTAGAGCAAGGAGCACTGGACTAGGAGACAGGCTCATTCCCCATCTCCCTTCCTGTAGTCTGTGGTCTGCGGGGGGAGCTGGCTTGGAGTCTGCCTAACCATCTAACCAAGCCTTGGTCACCAGGTAACCCAGGGCATGGGATATGGGGGGACTTGGGCAAATCCCTCCCTTCCATGTGCCTGCCCCATCCTTCATGGGTTTGGGCTTCCAGACACTAGCCCCGGACCCAGCATTTCATCTCTGCTAGATTGCTTGGCCCTCATCTGTCTCCCAGCACCTGGAACAGCATCTCTATCCTGTTGTCAGTGAATCCAGGGAGCTCGGAGTCTGCCTTCGCTTGAGCCCCTCCTGAGCAGGATGCGGCTGAGCAGCTGGCTGGGCTGGAGGGGCAGCTGGGCCATGCACCCTGGCTTTTCCTGCTTTTTGCCACAGCACTGCAAAAAGACTCCGAAGAGGACTGAAAAGGAAACTCAAGAGAGCAACTTCTGGAGTTTTCTCAAGCAGCAGTGGGGAAGTGGAGGCTGGGTCTCTTCCTCTTCCAGTTTTGGGAACAGCAGAGAGCAGAATTCAAAACGAATAAAGGCACATTTGTGCTTACTAGCTATCAGGGGCAAGACAGAAGGGAGCTAGCATGTATTGAGCAACTACTGCATGCCTGGAACTCCGTGTCCCTGTTGTACTCAGTCCTCATAACAGCCAGCTGAAAGGAGGAGAAATGAGAGCTCAGAGGGGTTGAGTAATTGCCCAAGAACACCAAGCTTGAGCAGGGTAGGGAATTGAACCCGGGCCTGTGCTCCAAATTCTGCCCTCTTCTCACTCCCCTCACAGCCAGATGCCTCCTCTCCCTGGGCCTCAGTTTCCATCGGTAGAGTGAGGAGGTTGGCCATCCTACTCCACATCCCTGCAGATCTAGGGATGGCTCTCACTCTGTGCCAGACAGGAGTCCAAGGGCTTTAAAGAACTCACTTAATCCTCACATCTACCCCCATGGATTACTGTCTCCATTTCAAAGGTGAAGAGATGAAGACACAGAGAGGTTGAGTAACTCTCTGAAGGTCTCGGGGATGGGGGAAGCTGAGACTTCAGAGTCTGTGCTCTCGACCCTACCCATCCTGCTCTCTTACGATGACCTAATCTGGCTCTTGGGCTCTGCTTAAGTCTCTTCTTGATTGAAGGTTTGTTAATGACCCAGAAGCACTCACCAGAGAGCTAGGGTGCTGTTTGGAGAACAGCAGGGCCTATGAGGGCTCATTTGAAGTTCACCCCAGTGCCCAGCACAGCACCACTCCCGATGAAGGGCCCCTGCTGCTTAAGCCGCCTTCTTGAATGGAGGCCTGAGCCTTAGAAATGCTGGTACGTTGGGAGAGGAGCTGAGAGCCCATCCTGCAGGATCATTCCTCTAGTTTACACTGAGGGGACAGAGGATACCTCCCGGGGTGGGCCATGGCACCCAGGGGAATCTCAGAGGCCACCTAATCCATGGCCTTGCAAATAGCTTTAGCTAAAGATTCCTAGTATGTAAAGACACAGACCAGCTGCAGTTGAGCAGCCTGGGGGCTGGACTCCCTTTTGCCTCCATCCCCATCCCCTATCTTTTAAAGAACGCTTTGGGGTCGGGGGGCACCTGGGTGGCTCAGTGGTTGAGTGTCCGACTCTTGACTTCAGCTCAGGTCATGGTCTCATGGTTCATGGGATCGAGCCCTGCGTTGGGCTCTGCACTAACAGCATGGAACCTGCTTGGGATTCTCTCTCTCCCTCTGTCTCTGCTCCTCCCCCACTCATGCTCGCTCTCTCTCTCTCTCTCTCTCTCTCTCTCAAAATGAGTAAACTTAAAAGAAAATAAAGAACACTACTGGCTTAGTGGAACCCAGCTTTAAGACCAGAACTAAGCCCAACTTCTCATTCCCTACATGAGGGGACTGAGGCCCAAAGAGGGGCTGCACCCTTCCCCTATAAGTGTCACATGGCTTGGAAGAGGAGACTGGAATGTTCCTTGCCAGGCTTTCCCCAACCCTACGCTGGAAGCTTGGTGAGAAGACACCAGAAGGAACTGACTTCATTTTCCAGTTCCTACTGTCGTTGGCCTGCAGCTGGGCCTGAATTCCCCCGAGGCTCTTAATCTTCTGTGTCTAAATACTGAGACCTTTGCTGCATCCAAGCCAAGCAGAGAAGCTGCTGGCGCCGGAAGTTCCACCATGTAATCATCCGTGTTTTTAAATGGAGACACTTGAAGGGGGAATCGTTAACTCTTTTCTAAGAGTGGATTCTAAGACAGGGGTGGGGGGGGCTATGTGAACAAGTAAGGTTAATTTAGTACCGACTGTATGCTATATGCTCTGTACCTCTCTCTTGTCCCATCTTCATGGCAGTCCCGCAGCCTGAATACACTTGACCCTTCTGTGTTGGGCAGAGGTCTCTCACTATTGAGAGGGCAGGCTGGGAGAGTTGAACACAGGGACTCCAACAGGTACCTGTATGCAGATACGTATATATATATACATATATATATATAGCATCGCTATTCAGTTCTCCAGAAGGTGGAAAGGACCCAGTGCCCATCAACAGATGAATGGATAAACAGAACGTGGTCTGTCCACCCAGTGGAGTATTATTCAGCCATAAATAGGAACAAAGTCCTGACATAGGCTACCACATGGGTGAACCTTGAAGACATAATGCAAAGTGAAGGAAGCCAGACATAAAAGGCCACACATTGTATAATCGCACTTATGTGAAATGTCAATATAGACAGATCTGTCGAGACAGAAATAGATTAGAATTTACCGGGGGCCCATGCGAGGGAGAGATAGGGTGTTACTGCATAACGGGGTGATGAGAAAATTTTGGAAAAAGATGGCAGGTGATAGTTGTCATTATAAATACAATTATCACCACTGAGCTGAACTCTTTAAAAATGGTGGAAATGGCCATTTTTATGTTACATATATTTTATAATAAAAGAAAAAGATCAACAACAAAAAAAGTGAAGCTGAGATATAAGCCCAGTCTATCTGATTCAGAGCCTGTGATCTTTCTCCTCCACGGTGCTGTCTTCTCAAAAGTTAACCAGAGATAGGGGCGCCTGGGTGGCTCGGTCGGTGAAGCGTCCGACTTCGGCTCAGGTCACAATCTCGCGGTCCGTGAGTTTGAGCCCCGCGTCGGGCTCTGTGCTGACAGCTCAGAGCCTGGAGCCTGTTTCAGATTCTGTGTCTCCCTCTCTCTCTGCCCCTCCCCTGTTCATGCTCTGTCTCTCTCTGTCTCAAAAATAAATAAAGGTTTAAAAAAAAAAAAGTTAACCAGAGACAGACTTCGCCCCAAATCAGTGTCCCAGGTGCTACAGGAATGAGCAGGTCTGGGAATACCAGGGTGCTGCCATCTGTAGGCTCTACGTGCTAGCTGCTCTTTCCTGGCCCTTATCCAGCCGCTGGCCCTGAACCTGAGGCTTGGCTTTCACTCTGCCCCGGGTCATTAGCACTGTCTCTTGTCCCAGTCTCCCCGCACAGCACTTTTAACGACTGTGCATTTGTCCTTCAAAGAGACATCTTTCTCCCCTAACCTTTCCTGGAAAACAAATTCTCTTTGCCCGCAGCCTGACTTCTTTTCAGCTCCTTCTGACATCCTGGAGGCAAACGTGCCAGCCCGGGCTCCTCACAGCATGCCCGTCTGGATCCCTTTCCTTTCTCGTGACCCTCCAGGTCAGAAAATTGGATGCTCCTTTGATGCCGATGGAGCCAGCTCCGCCTCCGATCCCCATTCCTGCGTGTGTGTATAGTATTTCCTGCCCAGCATTCCTGTCTTTAGAGTGGCTGGAGACAGAGCAGTCGGCCTTAGGGTTCCTGAGGACACCCCCCCCCCACCTCCCCAGATCTGCCCTGGGTGGGCAGCGATGCTGGGCTCTGTGCTGCCTGTTCTCCGCTGACTGTGTAGCCTGATGGTCCCCTCCCCGTCCCTGGGCCTTGGGCAGAGAAATGACATCATGGGGGGTAGGGGGTGGGGGGTTTCGGTTAAATTCCCTGGATCTTTGGAAATTCCTGCCCCTCCTTCACTCCCAAGCCCCACGGGATGAAATCTTCACTGGAGAAATACCTTCCAAGGCCAAGATATTTCCAACACAATTTCAGACTGAAGCCGGTTTGGAAGCCGGGGAACGGAGGGTGTTTTGGAAGATGGAAAGTTGGCTTGCTGTGCCCGCGCCTCTCACGCACAAGGAATGAGGGACACTCCCTGCCCTGAGCGTCCTGCACTCCAGCCCCTTCGGACCAGAGCACCACTCATGAGTTACCTGCATGCGGCTGCACTGACCCAGAGGACAGGGGGCTGGATTCAAACAACTCGCCAGGAAAAGTCACGCTTCTCTGGGTCCCGACAGCCAGTGTGTGCAGCCTGCGGGTAAACAGCACATCCTCCCCCATCCAATGCTTTGCGCCCACAGGTCATGGCCGGGGATTATCAAATTGACAGAGCCCGGCTGGCCCCTCACTCCACGTCCAGACACGTTTCATTCTGTTAATTATCGCCTCTTGCTTTTGACGTAAAGAGTCAAGGCCTGGGTCAGGGTCACTCATGTATTTTCCTCTTTCTCATTAAAATTGCCCAGCTCTCGGGGCCCCTGGCTAAATTCTGCCGATGTTTAAAAATGTCCTGTCTCTCTCTCTCTCCGTGACCCCTAAAAATCCTTCCTCCCGATTTCTGCAAAGCCACTTGAACAGCAAAGGAAATACAGGTCAAGCCCCTTTAAGCCCCAATCTGCGTTTCCATTTTTGAAGGGTTGTGGCCGTTTCTCAAGGGCTATGTTTCTCCACTTTGCTGACCCAGGAGACGTGACACCTTGTGACTTGGGGCGTCCAGGTCAGCAGGGCCACTGTCCGAAAGGGTGGGAAGCCCCGTTCAGAGGCAGCAGGCTTGCTCAGAGCACTTCCGGGCCTCACAGCCCTTCACTCAGTTGGTGACCTCTGTGAGTCTGCTGTTTGGGGTCCTCAAAGACAATGCTGCCATCTTAAATTTGTCCAGAAATGTTTGCCACAGGACAAGAACTGATTTTGTTTTTAAGCTTTTTTTATTTTTGAGAGAGAGAGAGAGAGAGAGAGAGAGCACATGCGAGCCCGAGATGGGGAGGGGCAGAGAGAGAGAGGGGGAAAGAGAATTCTAAGCAGGCTTCATGCTCTCAGTGCAGAGCCTGATGCAGAGCTCGATCGCACAAACCATGAGATCATGACCTGAGCCGAAATCAAGAGTCAGATGCTTAACTGACTGGGCCACCCAGGCGCCCAAGAATGGATTCTTCTAGAGCGCTGGGCTTCTCACAATACTTCAGTGTGCAAATGCCAGGACCTAAAAGCAGGAAAGGTCCTCCTCCTCATTGCTTAACCAAGCCCCCTGCATCCTCGGGGCCTTAGTCAGACCTCACCGGTGATCAGCCTTGAAGCCACTTGTATCCTGATGATACTGCCTCTCTGAGCTCTTCTCCTGGGGGCTGAGAGGCTGCACCACACTCTTAGTCTCTTAGCCATCCTTAGCCCCCAGCAGTCTTGAACTGCTTCCTGCCATTGGCCGAGTAAGTTGGTCTATGAGGTCCTTGGGGTGCAACTCATGACCTGAGCTCAGAACGGACACTCAGGGAACCTATGTGGCTGACGGACTAATTCAGCTCAGACTCCAGCAGGAGAGGTGGGGAGCTCCTTGCTTCTGACTGTTCCCAAGCACCTCCTCAGCTCTGCTTCCAAAGACAGCTCCCATCCCTTGCAGTGTCCTCCTGGCCCGGTGGGGTAACCAGCTCTCTCCAGACTCACCCCCAAAGTGGTACAAGAGACTGTTCCTCGGGGGCGCCTGGGTGGCTCAGTCGGTTGAGTGTCTGACTTCAGCTCAGGTCACACTCACACTCTGTGAGTTCGAGCCCCGTGTCGGGCTCTGTGCCGACAGCTTGGAGCCTGGAGCCTGCTTCGTATTCTGGGTCTCCCCCTCTCTCTGCCCGTCCCCTGCTCATGCTCTGCCTCTCTCTGTCTCAAAAATAAATAAAAATACTAAAAAAAATGTTTTAAATAAATAAAGAGACTGTCACTCAAAGAATGAAGGAGATGGCGAGGGTGGTCCCGTGTATCTGCATCATAATGGGATCGTGGGCCTTACAGGGGATGCCAGGCTACTTCTCAACAATGTCAGGGTATTGCCTTCTGAACCTTCTCCCCTTTCCACGAGAAGCTCCAGGGAGCCCCGTGAGCTCCTCAGACTCTGGGTCTTTGGCTGTTCACCGTGGAAAGACAAAGGTGAAGATCGGTCTCCTGAAGACTTGGTACCAGACAGAAGGTGGACTCCTGGGTGTGTCTCCAGGGAAGGCCCCTGGGAGACAAAGTGCTGTCCATTGGAGACAAGGGAAGATCCAGGTGTTGTGGGGACTGAAGCTGAACTAACTTGGAGACGGTCCTCATTCCAAAAAGGAAGAGAAGATGAGGTGCAAAAGCATTTCCTGAGAATGAGAAAAGAAATCACAACAAATGACTGGAGCCTCGGAGACTCGGGCCCTTTTTATCCGAGATCTCAGTTGACCCGAAGTGAGTGAAGTGAGTATCTCGGTGCCTGTGCAGAAACGCTTCCCTCCCACCTAGAGCTCTCGGTGGCTCCCAGGACAGCAAGCAAAGGGCTCCACAGCTTAAGCTTTCTCTGCTTCAGGGAATCGCTTCTGACTGGAGACTGTGCCCACCCTGAGGGGAAGCGGTGAGCTCCCTTAGAACTCAAAAGGGGCACAACGGGGCTTGTTGTTTTTTGGCTTCTACCCCCGGGACCTCTGGCCACCGGCTGCCTGTCCAGCCTGTGTCTCTGCCCAGTGGGGCTACATCTGGCACGGTGCTCAGGCCTTAAAGCCCACCAATCAGGCTGACCACGTGGACCCTCGGGGAGGCGTCGGGGACAGTTCAGTTGAGAGCTGGAGGGTCCAGACATCAAGCCTTGAGTGGAGGGAGCCACAGCCCCACGGCGCTTTGCTCACGAGCCTTTGTCTGGGCTGATTGATTTCTTCCCCCCGGTGGCCAAGAGAACAAAACCCTGACTTTGTCCTTCGGTTCTATTCTCATTTGGGGCTCGCGGATTGTGTCTGCTTCCCGGCCGTGGTCAGAGGGAGGAACTGCTCGACAGTGGCTTTTGCACATGGCACTGAAGGTTTTGATTAAAAAGGTGGAATAGTGGTGCTTTTTCTTCCTGCCAGCCAGACCTCACATCCACCCTCGAGTGAGGAAACTCTCTGTCCAAGGCTGCCGTTCAGGAAACTCCCTCCTTTGTCTTCTTGGTCGAGATGGTACAAGCAGGTTTCATTTCAAGCCGGGATTTGGGGTTAAAAGGAGCCCTGCCCCACCCGCCTCCTGCCAGTCCTGGTCCCCATCCCTAGAGTCAGGGGGGCTGGGCTGAGTTCGCAGAGCTTAGAAGCAGCCGACTTGAGAGGTGGCGGGGAAGGAAACGCAAGGAGAGAGGAAAGGTCTGGTGGCTCGGGTCTTGTTTGGGGGGTCCTCCCTGCCCTACCGCCTCATTTTATGCGTCGTGAACTCGTCCGGGTTATTGGCAGCAAGCGGCAGATGCCTAACTCCCAGTTGCTCAAACAAAAGAGGAATTTATGGGGAGGGTGGGGATATGATGAAATGAAACCGGAGGGAGACACAGCTGTGCTTGGGCCGAGGGACCCGGGCACCGGGATCTTCCCCCGAGGGCAGCTCCAGGTTCTCCGCCAAGCCTCCAGCCCACAGTTTCTGCCCAAGGCGGGCGCTCCCAACCAGTTGTAACTAAGAACATCTCGAAGAACTCCGGCCTGGTTGTCACAAAGGCAGGGTAGACCAGATGACCTCATAAGGGTATTACTACTTCTTCTTTTCTTTTTTTTAATTACAAAAGAAATTTTTTTAATGCTTATTTACCTTTGAGAGAGAGAAAGAGACAGAGCACGAGCAGGGGAGGAGTAGAGAGAGAGGGAGGCACAGAATCCGAAGCAGGCTCCAGGCTCTGAGCTATCAGCACAGGGGCTTGAAGTCACGAGCCGTGAGATCATGACCTGAGTCCGAAGTCTGATGCTTAACCGACTGAGCCACCCAGGCGCCCCTCATGAGGGTACTTCTGATAGACAAGACAGCGTTGCTCTCTGCTTCCCTCTTCCCTGCTATAAATGTGAATGTACACACACACGTTTATTCAGCAGATACATTGAGTACTATTGTGTGCCATCATCAGTTCTTTTCAGCAGAGCAGAGCAGAGAGATAAACAGGTTTTGGAGGCAGCCAGGCCTGGATTTGAGTCTCAGGCCCACCTTTTGCCAACTGTTCCGTCTAGGAGCATGTAGGGGGTACTAGATGCCCATCTAGTATTCTGATTCTGATAAGACAGGAATGACCAACTTCCCTGCCCTTCAAAGAGCTGTCTGTGGCTCGGTTTCCATGTCTACAACCCCGGAACAACAAGCCCCACCAAATGGCATTGTTCTGGGGAGCAACAGAAGTATAAATCTGTGGGAAAACTCACACCGAGGGGCCGTACCTATCAGGCCGGCTTCCCTTGCAGGCGCCCACACCGCCTCTGGCCCTGGCCCTGCTGGAGGCCTGGCTCCTACCCCTGCCCCCGCCCACAGCCAGGCCCTGGCAGCTCCGTGCGCAGGGCTTCCCGAGGCTGACGCAGATCCCCTCGGGAAGGTCAAGGGGTGGCCAGGGTACGGCTGTGGGCGCACCCTTCCCCTGTTCCCTTCCTGGAGGAGAAATGGGAAATGGGGGTCGCCCCCCAAGAAACAGCTGTCTGCACCCTGGAATGGGCCAGACAGGCAAACCTCTAAGCAGCCCTTTCTGGAAGGCAGGGGGCCCTCCAGATGCCCTTTCCCACTCAGCTTTTCCTGAAAGCGGAGCCTGTCCACACTGGGAAATTGCAAATAGTTTACATGGGGAATGTCAGCTGCCCACATATGAAAATATACACATCATTAAGCCCTAAGTGCTTGCGTCTGGAGATAGAGCGGACAGTCTCCTGGGCTGACCTTTTGTTCACTGATGCAACCACTGCTAATGAGCACGGAGCTCCTCGGTGGGATGTTTTCATATGTTGAAGCGAAGCATATGTTGGCTATTAGCCTGTGTGTGTGTGTGTGTGTGTGTGTGTGTGTGTGTGTGTGCGCGCGCGCGCGCACACACACACACACGAGCACGTGTCTGTGTGGTACGTACAACACTGTATAAATAGTGTTTACCCAAACATGCAGAGTTCATTTTATCTCATTATCTAGCCCCCATGGACCTCTAAGACCAAAGTCACATCCTTCTCACAATGGCATTCTTGGAGGACATGGTGGTGTTTAGGAATAAGGCTCTTTGACCAGATTACCTGGCTTTGAATCCTGTCTTTGCTCCCATGCTAGCTGTGTGACTTTGGACGAGTTATTTAACTTCTCTGAGCCTATTTATGCATCTGTAAAATGGAGATTGTAATAATTAAAACCTACCTTGAGGGAATTTAGAACGATAACCCCATGTAAAGCTTCTAGGACTTAACATATAGTAGGTGCTCGGGAAATAGCAGTGGTGATGATGGTGACACTTCTTACTGGGAGCTGGGATTGGGTGGAAGATCTCTCCTGCTCAGAAAATCAACTTGGATGAGGTTGTATTGGAAGTGGGTCCTGAAGACTGGGTGGAATTTGGACATGTCCTGATGGGACAGGAAAGGCTTCTTCCAAGGGAATGAGCAAAGGTCCAGCAGTTAGAAAGCTAGAGCTTGCCCAGGAAGCGATGCATATGGGGTGAGCATCCATGAGCCAAAGGCAGGAAGGGGAAGCAGGTCAAGAAGGGCGTTTGGGTTCAGGACCAAGAAGGCAGTGGGCTCTGTCCTGTGGAGTGGAGACCATCTCTCCTGTGTGGTATGGAAAAACTCCCTTGGGGGCCATTGTGTCAATGCTGGAGCAAGCGGTAGCAGGTGCGAGAAGAGAATTCTTGAATGCAGGGCAGTGAGGTGGGGGATGGAGAGGAGGGGTGGGTGAGAGAGATACCAGGGCTGGCATTGCTGTATGTGCATGTCCCCTCTGTGAGGTGAGGGACAAGCTGGATCTCAGTGGGTCCAACGAGACCAAAGCTACGCCCTTCCCCTAGAGCTGGCTCAGGACCCCTGGTTTAGAGCCAGTGCAGCTCAGATCCACTCAGTCCACTCAGATCTGCCATAGCGGACCTCCAGGTGTTACTGCTGGCTGTACCATGGGCCACAGTATGACCTTGGAGGGGTCTCCTTCCTTCTTGGGCCCTTGTCTTGTTAACACATCTATGCTATGAGAGGCTTGAACCAGCTAGACTCTGACAGGTCTTTCCAGGAAAGCCCTCTGTGATCACTTCCTCCTGTTCCACCTTGGGTCCTGAATCTGTGAACAGTGCAGGGCATGTGTTTCCAGAAGGCTCTGAGGGTGACCCCAGGGGCACTTCAGGATTATTGACAACTACTAAGGAGGTAGGGAGGTAGTTCTGAAGGGCTTTTCACAGCCCAACCATGCCTCCATCCCTGGCTGCCTCCAGAGACACCAGCCACATACAACTGATCCCCTTTCTCACGTCTTTACACACGAGACTTTGAAGCTGGGGGATGCTTCAGGAACAAGGTTTTCAGACACGCGGAGTTCCTCACTCATGCGGGAAATGACATCCCTTCGTGTTGCCAGTTGTCACGATGCAGAGGGAGACAGCAGTGCCCAGGGGGAGCAGGTGCAGCCGCTGGGGCAGCCGACGGCAGGGCTCTCAGGGTGCCACCCTCGGGCTAACGATTCAGCAGTCCGGGAGAAACAGCCTCGCGGAGACGGCAGTGTGCGTCGGCTCTTCCTGCTTTTTTAACATCTTCTAGATGAGTTCTCCTCACCCGGCGCACCCCCTCCCTGCTTTCTGCGGCCTCCTGGCCCTTGTCCGTGCCGTGCCAGCCTCCTCCACCTGCGTAAATCCGGCCTCTCCCTCAAGGTCCAGCTCTCGCCTTCCCTCCCCGGGGCTCCCTCCCGGGCCGATTTCTCATTTTCCCCCTCAACCGTTCCGGCAAGGGCTGCACGCCTCAGGTCTGAGATGAATCACTGGGTAATTATTTCAGGTGTGCCATCTGGCCTCCCTCTTCGGAGGCCGGGGAGGCTGGGCCCCCCGCGGGGTGAGGGCGCAGGGAAGCGCGCAGCGAGGGGCTCCGTGGCGCCACCGTGTGGGCAGACTCCTGGGCGGGCGGAGGCTGAAGGACCTGGGCTGTGGAAGCGGAGCTGGGGTTGGGCTGCCCTGAGACTTCAGCAGCTCTCTGTGAAGTCACTGAGATGGGTGTTGGCGCCCCCCAAGAGGCAGAGCCTTGGGTGCGGTGGGTGATCAGCAGCTGCTTCCTGCACCTTGTACTGAGTAAAGCACCCTGGGGTGGCTTCCTGCAGAGGCCAGGCCCCTGCGTTCCCCACCACCATCTGTCCCTCTCTAGCCCTGCCTCAGTCCCTGAAACGCCCGGATTGTCCTGCCTCGGGTGTCGCACAGAAGGCCCTTAGGAAGCTGCAGTTATGACCTGGGAGGGTGGACCCCTGAGCAATCGCAGCGCCCAGTGGCCCTGGGGTAGTTCTAGACTTCCCGCGGGTATTTTGTTAGCCGGAAGTCACCCAAACCAAGTGTGGAGCGAAGGTGGGGAGTGGGGTCTACAAATGCAGCTTCAGGCCAAGTCCTCAGCTCTCCCACCCCCACCCCCACCCCCTCCATCCTTCCCCTTACAACCTTCTCTTTAGAAATCCTGAGGCCTCCGGGGCATTGATTCGTTACTGGTCGTCAATACTGTGCCTCAGTGTTGCAGAGGCTACTCTGGAAGGAGCAGAGGGTAAGAGGAGTCTAGCTTGGGCCACCTGTCAGAATTTAGGGTCACGGGCAGCAGTAGAGGCAGCGTGACACTCAGCCAGGGTGGGAACAAAGGGGAGGAGAGGGACCCACGGGACAGTGATGGTGCGAAGCCCACTGGCCCCATTCACCCCCTTCAAGGGTCTTCCCTCCCCATGTTCAAAGCGGCAGGAGGGGCTCTGCTCGCTCTGCTGTGGTGCCCAGAGAAACACCCACGTGGCCTCCACCTCTTGCTGCCTGAGAAGATGGGTTCTGGTTAGCACGGACGGCAGGAGCTGCCCGTATCCCCAGAACCCGTGGCGTAAGCATCAGGAACGGCAGAGAGTGAGTCTGGGCCACCAGGGCAGGAGGTAAGAGGGAGCAGATATTCTGAGGGATTCGGAGGGGCAGTTACCACCCAGCACACACGTGCCGAGTCTGTCCCGCCAGCTGCGGTGCTGGCAGCCAGTCCCCAGCCAAGAGGGGCCCAAGTTCCTCTGTTACCGGAGATAGATTCAAGGTCAATTTCTCACTCCAAAGGAGGTGGAGCAGGTTCTTTCCCCTGGGGGCGAGGGGGGCTCTTATCCAGAGGCACAGAGTCACGGAGGGTGAATAAAGCACACCCAAGGTTTAATGCCCCCTCTCTTCGCCAGCAGCCTTGGGGGAAAACAGTGGGGAGGAGCCTTAGCCAAAGAGGGGAGCACAGTACAGATTCTCTTGCTCCGGTTGTGATTTCAGGGGCAGGACAGGTGCCCCGTGCAGCTTACAGTTCCTCAAGGAAGCTGAGTTCTTTCTTGTCAGTTGTGGGGTGGGGGGCGGGGGGGGGGGGGGGGGGATGGAGAGCAGCCCCTGGCAAGCATAGCCATGTCCCCAAGGCATGTCTTGCTGTTTTAAGCTGTCCTAGGAGTTGGCCATGGAGCACTCCTTAAGAGCAGCTGGGGGTCATCCTGACTGTCATCAGAGTGGGCTTTCTGGCAGGGCTGGGCATACGATCACATGGCGGTTGGCCAGCTGGTTAGCTTCAGTGCCCAAGACCATCAGGAGGCCAGGCATTCACGACAGGGCCTCCAGCAGAGAAACCCTGTCCCTAATTCCTTCTTCCTGTCCTCGGAAGGTGTACCACCAAGAGCTAATTCCACACCTTTCGCAGGAAACTTGATGCCTAGATTCACACTGCTGTGTTACAAATCAAGGCTTGCTGGCTGGAGCTACTTGAGGAGACCATCTGGTGACCAAAGAAATAAAGCGTCACTTCAAAGTACTACTGGCCCCAGGGGACTTTTTAGCAGAGACCTCCATTAGACCTGCTCTCCTGGCCGCTTTCAGCCCTGCAAATATCTAAGGACCATAGGGCCTTTTCTGTTTGATTAGAAATTAGGGGGACACCTTTGATATGGAGGAGGATGGCTCCCACCCTTCTCCCTGCCCTGACCTCTGCTTCATCCCAGAGGGACAGTTCCTGCAGAAAGGGCCACACTGCTAGCCGTAGTCCCCCTGCATCCCTGAGCCTTCTCACGGTGAGGGTGACATTCCTGTCCAGAGCCAACCTGGCCTTGAAGGATTCACCCCTCCCTTCCCCGGCCCCTCTCAAAGCCTCCTGGGACCAGAAAGGATTAGCTTCCTGGAATGAGATCTGAAACTGTGGAATTCTGTCTTCAAGCCACAGGGGGCGAATTGGGCTGTGGTTGCTCTGGGTGCCTGGGGGCACTTTGTCTTATGGGGTGTGTTAGACCTTGCCTGTGGACTGGGGAGAGCCTTCCTAATGTGTCTCCCTTGGAAACTGACTTCTCTGACCTGGAGGGGAAGGACCGATACCCTCCGATTCTACTGATGCAGGTTGCAAATGTCCCACTGAAATGTCCCCTAGGTGTCACTCTCCTGGTGGGTTTGGGTTTCGGCTCCCAGCTTAAACTGGCCAACAGCTTCTGATTCCCTTACTGGCAGAGGCGTTAGTCCCTGGAGTCACTTGAAAGGAGGGTTGGTGGGAATCACTTAATCTCTTCATGTTGAGCCAGAGACTGAGTTTAAACCCATGGTCGTTAAACCTACAAATTAACTCCTATTGGGGCTTTGGCCATGGGCAGCGTCCCCAGAGAGAGAGAGAGAGAGTAGTGTGACCTCACACACACAGCTGGGTCACCTCTAGACCCTGCACGGCCCCTCCCATCTTCTTAGGAAGGAAGCAGAGTGCGGTCATCCAGGCATGTGGAAAGATCCATGAGGAGTGGGAGGTCTGAGCCCAAACTCTGCTTGGTCTCTGACCCTGTCTTCCATGAAGCCTTTCCTAGATGACCTCGCCCCTTAATGATCTCCTTCTCTGAGCCCAGGAGCTCGTTGCCCTGAGCTGTATCATCCTCCATTTCAGTTCTTCCTGCCTCTGCTGGAGGGCTGCACAGTGCCCTGCTCATCCTGAGGGCTAAGGGACTCCTGGGAGACGGGGGAGTGAGTGGGAGGAGCACAGGGGGCCCAGACATGCCCCCACCTTCAACCACACTCGCTCTAGACCCACCCACCCAACCTGTGTTCAGATCGCCTGTCTGCCACTTATTGGCTGGGTGACCTTGGGCAAGTGACTTAACCTTTCTGAACCTCAGCTTGCTCATCTGTGAGATGAGCATTATAATAGTATTTACCTCACAGAGTCTTAACAGAGATTAGATGAAATAATGCATATAAGGTATTTCTCACAGTGCCTGACCAGAGTTGGCTTTCAGTGGAGGCAAACCAGGGCTACCCATTAAGTTATTTCCACTGATTTTAATTTTTTTTTCAACATTTATTTATTTTTTGGGACAGAGAGAGACAGAGCATGAACGGGAGAGGGGCAGAGAGAGAGGGAGACACAGAATCGGAAACAGGCTCCAGGCTCTGAGCCATCAGCCCAGAGCCCCACGCGGGGCTCGAACTCCCAGACCGCAAGATCGTGACCTGGCTGAAGTCGGACGCTTAACCGACTGCGCCACCCAGGCGCCCCCTCCACTGATTTTAAATACTGGATCTGTAGATAAATTTCATGTGGAAGAGGAAAAAAGACGTTTGCTAGTAAAAAAGAAAAAAAAAAAGTTTGAGAGCCATTGAGTTCAATCAGCCCCTTTTATACATCACCACAGATGCCCAGAGAGAACTTCCCCATTAGGGTATTGCCTGATTTCTGTGTTTTCTGTCTTTACTGGAGAAAAAGTGATTTATAGTTGAGGGCTACCCTGGCTTCACCTTTTAACACCCTCATAATGTGCCCGACACCAGCTTCAGCCACTGCTGGTGAGGGTGGATCCTCCCTGGGCGGAGTCGGGTGACAAGACGGGCAGAGCGGACTGCATGCAGGTGGGCAACTCAGGTGCCTCTTCTGAGGTCCAGGAAATGGTGGTTCCCCCCCCCCATGACCGTCCCGCCCAGCATCTCTGAGTCCTCCCAGATTCGAGTCGCGTCCTGGCACAACACCTTGTTTCACGTGATGTAGTAGGGACACCAGCCCTGCACCGGGCCCTTCAAACCAAGGCTGCCCAGCCATCAGCTCTCTTGAAGCAAATTTGCCTGTGGCCTCTGGGTATTGTTTTAGGATCCGATTGCTCTGAAGTAGCCCAGAGTTACTGATCCCCAAGAGATTCAGCTGCCAGAATTCCCAAGAAAGTTCCCCAAGTCTTAGATGCAGCCCTGCCCGCCCCCCCTCCACAACTATCAATTCCTGAATCTTGAAAGACCCACAGAGCATCTCTGCAGCAGCCCTTTCCTGTAACAGAGGAGGAGACAGAGGCACAAAATGGCCAATGGCAGAGGGTGGACCGGTGTGTGGGGCTCCCATTGCTCTGTCTTGGGCTCCTTCTGCAACATCGAGCATCATTTCTGCAAAACGAGCATCAGAAGCCAATACGCTACAGGCTGCTTTTCTGCAGTTCCACTTATCAATATTTTTAGCTAGGGAGGGAGGTACGGCCAGGGACAGAAGGGGAGGCAAGGTGGGAGAGAACCACAACCACCCAGGACTGGTGATGGCAAACAAGCCTGCTGTGTGGTGTAATTGGGTGCGCCCACGGCATTTGACGTCACTGCGGCCACCCCCCCCCCCCCAACATCTAAGGCTCCCCCACATAGGGGCCCTCCTCCAGAGGGGGCAGGACCTAGGAGAGAAGAAAGAAGGAAGGAACTCAGGAATGTGGGCTTTCAGAGGCTTGATGAATAGAAAATGAGCCACTGATTTCATTCATCAGGACCCCTTACTGCCAGCGCCCCTCACATGGACCCCCCCCCGCCACACACACACACAGACACTGCCCAGTGGGCTTAGCAGGGAAATCAGCTCCATAGTCGCATTTCAGTAGCTGAAAGGAGAAAGCAGGCCTTTCCAATTTCAGCATCTTTGGGGGAGAAAGGTGTATTTACTTCCCCTCTGTCTGAGCCCACTCCTGGCAATTTTCTCAAATATCCCTGCCATTTGTTAAAAACCCAGCTTGTGGCCCAGCTGGTGCACGAACAGCTGATGGAGGGTGAATGGTCGCAGGAAGAGGGAAGGTGAGGCCGCCTTCTGGTGGTCCCAGCACCTTCCCAGAGCTGACCGCTGCTCTTGGGTGCAGAAACTCTCAGAACTGTCCTTTCAAGCTGAAACGCTGAGGCCACACACAGCTTCACCTGGAAGGAGAAGGAAATGACGGCGGTGATGTTTATTGCACATCCTCCACCAGGTGTCACATCTGGGCCACATGCCGGAGCCAGAGGTTTCACTGATTCTCTTGGGGAGACACTCTTATTCCTGATAATCTTCCCGATAACAGGGGGCTGAGTCCAGACCAAGGTCCCACAGCTACAGGTGGCAGATCTGGGATCCGAACCCCCGTCTGTTAGTTGAAGCTGTGCCCGCCGAGCACCCTTCCCCGGGCGCTGTCCTTTTGCTGGCCCTTCTGCCATTCCAGACCCTGTCACGCAGGCCCTGAGGACTGGGCAGGTGTTCCCCTTGCCTGCTGAGCAGACAGGCCAGCACGGGCAGGGCTCATCAGCAAGGTCACAGGGGGCTCCCCGACCAGCCAGGCCTCGTTGCACAGCCCCGTAACCACGAGCTCTCACACATCTCATTTGAGTCTGACCACAAGCCCGGGACACAGGGACATCATTATCCGTGTTCTGCAGAGGAGCCAAGTGACCACACTGCGCGTGGCCCAGGGCCAGGTGGCGCTCCGCTCCTGCCCCTCACTGACGCCCCCCTCTTCTCTTCCTCCAGTCCCCAGTCTTCATAGCCCAAGTTGGCCAGGACCTGGTCTCCCAGACGGAGGAGAGGCTCCTACAGAGGCCCTGCAAGGAAGTCTTTTCTGCCTGTGCACAGTAAGTGCTCGCTCCCTCCCCAGACCGAGCATCGGGGCCCTTCAGCCTCCTCTGGGCAGCCACACAGCCTCCCCCCCGCCACTGACAGAGGCTGCCTCTCCCCCACACCTGGCGTGCTGGGCACCAGGGCAGGGCTTCAGTGCCCGGGGGCCCCAGCCAAGCCACCCAGCTGTTTGTATACTTCTTATGAAGGGAAAAGATACCAAAGTTCCAAGTCCAAAGAAAACATCTGCCTCAAAGGGTGTTGAAAGCAAGTGGTCTCCAGGCTGTTGAGACAGAGGAATGTGTAAAAACTTGACCCCGTCTGGGTGGTTTGGAAGTCCTTCCCAGCCCCCAACCCCCACTGCCACCACCAACCAGAGCTGGGTGGTGCTGCTGCAGGAAGGGGGGCTACAGGCCGCCTTCTCAGTCACCCCATCACCTTGTCTGCAGGCCATACAGCGATCCTGACGCAATAGCAGACAAATCGGTGCATGTGCTGTTGGCCAGGCACCAATGAAGTCCCCACTGGTCCCTCACACACGTAATACGAAGGCCTGAGCCACTAGGCACACACACGTTCATGTGTCCACATGTGTACCCTTCCGCATAAGCCAGTATGTGCACCAAAATCTTCTGGAGCCTCATCACCTCTGGATGAGTCTGGGGACTTGCTGTGCGCCCTTGGTCAGCCTTTGTACCACAGACAACCAGGCACCTGCTGTGTGTCTGACACCTAGCACAGGGGGTACCATGGTGAGCAAGAACCCAGTCCCAGCTTTCAGATAGCTTACAGCCAGGCAGGAAAACCAGTGCCCCTGTGCACTGTGGGAAGAGCCGGGAGCACCATCATGAGAATGGACATTTGGGGAGGGCCAGCTGGGGACCCAGCCCTGGTAGGTGCCAGGGAGAGACCCCCCATAAGCAGAAACAAACGTGGTTGCTGTCCTCTTGGAGCTGGCTGAGGGTTAGATCTGACAGTGGGTGAGGTCCCTGGGCTCTCACTGTGACCCCGAGGGAGTGGACAACCTGGTTCCCTACACTGGCCCCTGCTGTCATGTCTGGCGGGACACAGTGTCCTACATGCCTCTACTGTATATGCCCCGCACTGCACCACCCCCGCCCTGCCGCAGCCATCTGCAGGTCCCAAGTGCTTGGGCTACACTTGGTCGGCATTGCCACTTTTTTTTTTTTATTTGAGGGAGAGAGGGAGAGAGAAAGAGAGAGCCCAGGCTGCACACACCAGTAGAGGAAAGGGGGAAAGAGAATCTCTGAGCGCAATGCAAGTCTCCATCCCATGACCCTGGGATCATGACCTGAGCTGAAATCCAGAGTCAGGCGCTCAACTGGCTGAGCCACCCAGGCATCCCAACGTTGCCACTTTTTAAAGGGAAGAAGCACATCCATCCCTGCCTGCAGCCAGTTTCAGAACCCTCCCTCCGGGCCTGGCCCGGAGCAGGCGACCAGGAAATTCAGCTGTGGAGATGGAAACTTACCAGGGGCTTCACTGGTCCTGGACCAGATCCAGAGCCTGGGATCTCAGGGGCTGCATCCCTGCTCTGCCCCTACCCCCCACACACCCCTGCACCCCGTTAAGTACTCCTCTGTCCTCATTGCAGCTCAAGAGTCCCTTCTTGGGGTGCCTGGGTGGCTCAGTCAGTCGGTTGAGCATCCGACTCTTGATTTCAGCTCAGGTCATGATTACATGGCCGGGGGTGGAGGGTGGACCTCACTTAACCCTCTCTCATGAGCACATGCCTCTGCAGCGGTTTATTAGATGTTTGTTACTTGCTGGTTGTGTCCCACATCGCGATGCCAACTTCGTGCTCACGGCTGTACCCCAGGCCTAGAGCAGTGCTGTGGCAGGTACCCAGTAAGTGTTTGTAGGATCAGCCCATCACTTTGGCAGGATGCTGGGCCTCTGAGGCTGGTGGTTAACCTGCTGGATATATGGCTCCGCCCATCTGCTTAAGGTCAGGATTATAAAATGTTTGTTGGTTCCCTCCGAGCTAGGTCTGTCCACGACTACCTGAAGGGCGAACCATTCCATGAGTATCTGGACAGCATGTATTTTGATCGCTTTCTCCAGTGGAAGTGGTTGGAAAGGTGAGTGCTCCCCTTGTACACCCACCTACAAGTGTGTGCCAGGGTGGGGGGCAGGGGGCAAGAGTACACGCCTGTCACCTGAAAACCCACATACAAATCCGTTACCTCCATGGGTCCATGGTTCAAATAAAATTAGCCATCTTCCTCCCGTTGCTCAAGTTCTTGGCTATTCTTCTAGAAACGCTCTGTTCTTATTAAAGGTACACGCGATTCACACCCTCATACGTGCATACATACTTATCCTTATTTTTTTGGTTCACTGTCTTTGGGAATTCTTCCTCTGCCAGTGAATAAAGAGCTGCCATATTTTTGGACGAATTACACATCCCTTATTTAGCCCAATCCCCTGTTGATGGACATGGAGGTTGCTCTCAATTTTGTGTACCATCTTCCCTAAATAATGAATAGCTTTATACATATGTCTTCCTGCCCTTTCGTAAGTACGTCCATAGCAGAGGAATGTCTGGGTCACAAAGCATTGCTTTTAAACCACGAGGGACTGCTAGATTGCCCTCCCAACAGCTGCCCTCGTCTCCAGTCCCGCCAGTGCCCCAGTGCCCTCTTCCCTCTCAGCTTCATTAACACCAGTCTCATGCCTTCCCATGTGAGCATCGGGCTTTCCTTCTTGTTTATGTTCTCATCTCTGATAACGGGTGAGACCAAGCATCTTTTCCTGTTTTACTTGCTGCCTTTCTGCTGCAAAGTGCTCTCGCAGACATGGCGGTGGCTTGGCCTGACAGCTGCGGCCTCCATGTGACCGATGAGGAGGGAGACCCACAGAGAGGGCGTGGTTGGCCTCGTCACACAGCAGGCGAGCAGTGCAGCCGAGGGGGACTCCCAGCACCAGGCTCTGCCTACCATGTTGTTGCAGGATTTGCAGAACAGGGCGATGCCTACGTTTTATCCGTGCTGGGCTCAGCTGCGGGACGAGGGTGGGAGCATCCCCTCCCACAGCCCAGGGTTCCCTGTGCCAGAGTTCCGACGCTCATGGGTATCTGGGCACATTTTGGTTAGAAGGCAAGGAGCCATCTTGCTTCTGTGTGTCACCACCTTTGCTGGCCAAGTGCCCTACAGACTCTGAGGAAGCCGCAGGACAGGAACGCCCTAGAAACCCCATTCATGACCCTTCCCTTCCCACTTCAGGAAGCCCAGAGGAAAACACCCTGTTCTGTACCACTGGGGGGGCATTTCTTTCCACCCCCACTGGTGGGAATTGACAGTGGAACAGGGGACAGTCTTCTCTGTTGGCCACTCACTGCCACTGGCCCCCTCGCACATGCACATCATGGCTCCAGGAGAGCCAGAGAAGTGAGGGGTCAGTGCAGACATCCTGCGGAGGGCCCCAGAGCCACAGTCTGGGTCTGAGTCCCGGCTCGACCGTCTCCAGAGGGACCTCAGGAAGGGTTGCTCACCTCTCCCCTCCGCAGTCTCCTTATTCGAAAAATGGGGATAATAATAGTGCCTGCCTTTGTAGGCTTGGGTGGGGATGAGATGAACTAAGCATAGTCCACGCCTAGAATAAGGCAAGTGCTCCAGAAAGGTCAGCCGTCTGGCCCCAGGAAGTCAAACTGCTGGATGCGGTTGTTGTGGTTACCGTTGAGGTCATCAGTGTCACTGTGGCCGTCATCCTCAAGCTTCTGATATGGGAAGGAACAGCTGGCCCTTGTGTTTCTGATGATCACAGGAAAGTCTGGTGGGGATGTAGTCATCGTGTCCCCTCGCCCCGCCCCAGAGCCCTAGGCTGTGTGCCACACGACCCGATCTGTACCCACCTTCCCAGGGTGGCAGTGTGGGTGTGAGACGCGGGATGTGGGCTCTGCAACATCCTTCTTGGGATCCCGGCTTCGACACCACCACCACCGCCCTCATGACCTGGGGCAACTCACTTCCCTTCTCAGAGCCTCGGCATTCTCACCTGCAGAGGGGGGGACAGTCCCACCTCCTGAGGCAGGCGTGAGGATCACATTAGTGTGCATGCAAGGTGCTTCAAGCAGCGGGGACTGTTGCCATAAAGACCCCCAGAGGAGACATGTCCTTTATTCCTGGAGTTTTAGTAAGGATGTCTGACTACATCAGCCTACAAAGCTGCCTTTTCAGTATCTCCATTTTACTGAAGACACAAGCCTCAGAGAGGTTGATCGATTGACCCTGGCTCACGCTCAAGGGCCTGGCACGGCTGGAACCTGAACCCAAGGTTCTTGATCCAGCCCTTCACCCAGTCTCACTCCACCCAGCACTCTGTTCCAATAGAATCCTTTAGCTGTGGCCACTGGCTTGCATTTTACTTGTCTGTACTGAACACTCGAAATGGGGAAACAGACTTTTTGAATCCGTGCGCTGGCTGCAAAGAAGTCCGGCCCTTTTGTGGGCGTTAAGTTGTTGAAGCCGGTAGGGCAGGACTGGCCTAGAAATGCCCCAAGTGACTGACAGCAGCCTGCTTCCTCCCTTTCCTTTTTTTTTTTTTTTTTTTTTTTTTTTTTTTTTTTTTGCTAACAAGATCATGGCCTGTTGGTGCTGCCCTGTTGAAATATTAAAGGGATTTTTTTTTTCCCTCCCAAGGTTAACCAAGAAATTCCTCAGAAATTGTATTACACTCATTTCCCCTAGCAGAGGAGCTCTGTGGTAATGTCGACCGACTGTTTGTTCTCCATGTATCGTAAACTGTTAGGCCCGGGCGCCTTCATGTGGTTTCGAGGGCGGCTGTGGAAAGGCTTCCCAGGGCCACATGGCGGGTGCAGCCGTATGGCAGGCCTCGCTGCAGCCCGTTTGCTCGCGTGCAGAAGGATATGGGGCCGGGGAGAGCCCTGCGGAGGGGCGGCCCTGTGCTCCCAGCAGGGGCGGGCCCCGCTTCCTAAAGAAACAGAAGAGAGAGTGGGTCAGGGCGTGTGAACTCCAGGCAGAGCCCTGGCGTCTCAGGACTGTCCTGAGAGAAGTGTGGTGCCCGGGACCTGAAATCCAAATCCTCCTCAGGACCCAGCAGCCGGAAAGGTTTCCACAGAAGCTTCATTCAGGAGCTGCTGGGTGAGCAGAGGCTCACTGGTCTTTCCCAAGCTGACCCAATTATTTGGGCCAATTCAGTCACACCCCGGCCTCTGCCCTGGTCCGGCCTCTGGGGTGGGGTCGGATGCTCAGAAATAGTCCTGGAGCTCCAAGAGCTAAGTTCAGCATCCTAAAAGTGGGTTGTTCTTTAGCCGCTCATGGTCCAAGGACACTCAGGTTTTTCCATATCTTCGCCGTTGTGAATAATGCTGCCAGGAGCACGGGAGGGAAAGTGTGGCAAATACATACGACGGAATATTATTCAGCCTTCAAAGAGAAGGAAATCCTGCCATTTATGGTAACGGGGGGTGGGGGGGGGATGCCCAGAGGACATTACACCAAGTGAAATAAGGCAGACACAGACAAATACTGCCTGATCTCACTTATATGTGGAATCTAAATAACGTCAGAGTCCTAGAGGCAGAGTAGACTGGTGGTTGCCAGGGGCTGGGGGTGGGGGAAATGGGGAGACATGTAGGTCAAGGGGTGTAAAGTTTCAGTGCATCGTGCGAGATGAATACGCTCCGGAGATCTGATGTACAGTGAGTAACACTAGTTAACGGTACTGTATTGTGTGCTTGAAATTTGCTGAGATGGTAAATCTTAAGTGTTCTCACCAGGGAGAGAGAGCGAGAGAGGAAGAGAAAAAACGGTAACTACGTGAGGTGACAGAATGTTGGTTAGCTTGATCGTGGTGATCGTTTCACATGTACGTGCATCGTTTGTGTACGTGCATCAAAACACCAAGTTGGGTGCCGTTTGTCAGTTATACCTCAGAAAAGCTGGGGTGGCGGGGCGAAAGGAAGCTGGTTATTTTTAACCAAACAGGCCAGTGATGAAAAAGCCCAAGCTGTCTGCACCATGGGGTTCTTCGAGGCAATTTTAGATGACTGATTATTTACTCTGTGAAGTCCCACCCTGGCCTCCTAGAGGGCCTGCCTGATTAGACAGCATAAATGGCCTCAGCTAATTAAAATGGGGGGTCAGGAGACACAAAGCGATGATTACTTCATAAATCCCGCTTTGGGCAGACAGGACCATCTAGTGTTCTGGAGCTCAGGGGGAAATGTGATAAAGGGACCCTCAGGGGTGGAAAGGCTGGGGACCGGTGGTAAAGGATGACCAGCAGCCTTTCTCCCTGGGGACCGGAGGTGGGCAGGTGGGCGAGATGTGCAGGTGTGGGGAGGACTGCTGTGCCCTCCCTGGGACACTGAACCTCTGTGGCTCCTGGGCCCCTCCCTTCTCCCTGCAGAGAACACAGCTTCTTTCTGAGCTTAGCCACCTGATTTTCACTGGGGAGAGAGAGGGGAACCACACGGAAAGTGTGGTGAAGCAGCTTTAGTGCACATCTCCAGGCCTCCACTCTTCCCTCCAAGCCGGCGAGGACTGGCAGGTGTCCCAAGCCGCAGGGGGCCGAGGGCGGGTGGCCGGGGATGTGAACACCCAGCCGTGGAGCCGGTCCTTGGGGGTCCCACCCACAGGGAGGATTCCTGGCTCGGTCGGGAAGCTGTGCGATGTTGCTGCTATTGATTTCTTGTGGATTCTGCATCTCTGCACCCTGAGAGCCATGTTGGATTCTTGCTTTTTTCCAGGCAACCGGTGACCAAGAACACTTTCCGGCAGTACCGAGTGCTGGGAAAAGGGGGCTTTGGGGAGGTGAGTGAACGTCCACGTCTTTGGAAGTTCCCAGACTCTGTCACTGTTTTTGTCCCTTCCGGAGGCACCTACAGTGCCCTGCGCCCCCTGGTGGAGAGGGGGTGTGGGGCGTAGGACCTGGAGGTGCCACCAAGGTGAGACACGAGGCTGTGCCGCAGGGCCCGTGGGACAGAGGTCCTCTTGGAACCAGCCTCAGTCAGGGTTTGAGTCTGAAGAGGAGAAACGGGTGTTCTTAGCTGTCTTTGGAGGGAGGAGTGGCCAGATGCTGCTGTTAATAGGTGCTGTTGTATTTCGTCTGATGTTCCCAGACTGGGAGGCAAGCCTTGTTATTCCCATTTTAGGGATGAGGGAAGCTGAGGGTCAGAATGGTTGATGACCCGGGCCAAGGTCACACAACCAAAGAGGCGTGAAGTCCAGAAGACGAGACCCCAAATGCCCCGGCTCCCGTTCTGCTGAGTTACAAAGTCGGGGTTGTTAGGGGTCCGACACCAAAACAAGCTTCCCTTACCAGCAGCTGGTGCCTGGAAGTCCCCAGTTAGCAACGGCCACATCCGGTTGGAAGCGTGGGACGGAGAAAATCTAGTTGCCTCTGAGAGAGGGACAGTACTTTAGGCCTTGGCCAGTCCTCTAAACATCTGTGTAAATGGCTGATGGTGCACCTTCAAGGGCCAGGATTCATGTGAAGGATGAAGGAGGGAGGGTAAGGGGGCACTAAAGCCAGATCTTGAGGGCAGGGCCTGGGGCAGGGGTGGGTCCAAGGCCAGGCATCCTTGGGCCCCGAGACTGGGAACACCCTTAGGCGTATCAGTTCCCAGCCCTGCAGACCCAGCCACGGAAGAGCCTGGGGCAGACCTCCACCTGTTCCATACCCTTGTCGTCTTTCTTGCACCTCAGGTCTGTGCCTGCCAGGTCCGGGCCACGGGTAAAATGTATGCCTGCAAGCGCTTGGAGAAGAAGAGGATCAAAAAGAGGAAAGGGGAGTCCATGGCACTCAACGAGAAGCAGATCCTAGAGAAGGTCAACAGCCAGTTTGTGGTGAGTGTCCAGGCCCCAGCGACAGGCCACCCTTCTGGTGACCAGGGCTTCCGTGCCTAGGGAAAGGAGTGGCCGTCCAGTGTGGCAGCAATGAGCTGCGGAAAGGCAGCCAGGCATTCCCTCCATCACGAGGCTACTCGTGGTCAATTGTGGCTGCCCTGGTCCTGTCACTAGAACTGGCCTGGCTCCCCTCTGTGTGGGACCATGGCCTCTGTTCTCCGGGACCACCTGGGAAACTCCTCAGGGGACAAAAGCAGCCCACCTTGGGCCCGGCCAAGGAGCTTTGTTTCCACAGATCCCTGTAGGCTGGTTTCATCACAGGGGAGACCTAAGCGTCAGTATCCTGGAGAGCCTCCATCTTGTTTATGTGCCTTGTGTCACCATGACCAGGCCAGGCTCTGCTGCAGGAACTAACCCCCAGCTCGAAGTAGCTGGAAACAACACGGGCCAGCGTCACACACGTAGGGTCCAGCCAGATCCGGCCACCCTCCCCCACCTTACGGCTGCCCCACCTGGAGTCTTGAAAGCGTGTGCCGGGGGGGGCTTGCCCAGGGACCCTCACTGCCTCAGCTGCAGGAACATCCCTCACTCCGCCCACAGGCTGTTGGCCAGAACCAGTCCCTGCAAGGGACAAACCAGCTGCAGGGAGGTGTGGAAGAGTGCGTGGGTGTTTGGTCAGCTCGAAATGCCTCTGCCACACGTCACTGTAAAAAACAATATATATGTACAGGGTCGACACTCAAACAGCACAGACAGGCTCAAACTGAAAACAAAAGCCTCTGTCTTTGGGTAGCCATTCCAACATGTCTGATTCATGTATGGGCTTTATTATTTTTAGCCAGGGGAGTCCTACCAGACATCTTTCGCTGCAGTGATTTCCCCTTAAATTGTAGGTCTTTTCCTGTGGCCAGATCTACGGCGGCACCTCTTTTTTTCACGCCGCACACCATCCCCTGCGACACGGCAAAGAGATAAACCATAAGCTGTTCAGCCCGTCCCCACAGATACAGATGGGTTCTGGTCTCCAAGCCACTGCGAGCAAGGCTGCCGTGTCACCCCTTGAACATGCCTTTGGCACATCTCCGTGTGTCCGTAGGATGTACTCCCTGTGGAGGAAGGCAGTGTCAGAGGGTGTGCGCGTTTTCCATTTGGAAGCAGTTCCCAGATGGCTCTCCGTGAAGGTTGTGCCAGCTAAACGCCCACCAGCTGTGTGGGAGTGAGAGAGGCCACCAACCCAGTGCTTCAGTCGTTCCCCGGAGGGTGTGGTTCCGTAAGGCGACGCTCAGAGGGGACGGGAGCGTGCATTCTCCCCGTCATTTCAGGCTGCCCTCGGCTGCCGGCCCCATCCTGGGCAGTGTGATGGTTCTGTGCTCCCACCAGCTGGCATTTTGGCCCTAGGCCTCTTTGAGGCCAGAACCTTCCTCTCTGCTGCCGGCTCCCTTCAATTGGGACCATAGGTCACTGCCTCAGTGCTGCCTGTGGAACCCCCATCATTAAAGGAAGGGGCAGCACTGGCTCTCATAGGGGTTGGTGATGGTGGGTCCTCCTCCGGGGAGAAGGGCCGTGTGCCTGATAAATGGGGTGGCACATCATCAAGGACCCAGACCGCCTTCCACCGTGCCCTGCCCCCTGCCCCTGGCAGGGAGTCCCCTCCAGGAGCCCCTCCTTGGTGATCGTAGGCAGGTGTGGGAGGGAGGGCCAGCTCAGAGGCTGGCACCCAGCACAGTCCCCAGAGCCCTCCCGCTCGGCTCCCGTTCTGTTTTCCTTCCCTCAGAAATAATTCCCATCGTTCCTGACTTTTGCATCCGAGTTTTATGGCCCAGCCTGTCCCCAGCCTGGTCCGTGGTGGCCAGATTTCATCTGTATTGGCTCCCTAAGCGGAGAGGGACGAGAACCACCCAGCGTACTTTGCCTCAGACCCAGCCCTGCCGCCTCTCCCGCAGTCTCATGGCCTGCATCCATCCTTGGGCAGCTGGTCCGCACCGGCAAGGAACTAGGTCCTGCCTGTTGATGGTCCCTTTGACCGGATGTGTCCTGCGTGCAAGAGGAGGCAGTCTTTGCCAAACTGCGCTCCACTTCATAGAGTCCCACTGGCCACCTCCACAGCCTGCTCCCAGTGTCCCCGTGACAATGAGACCCCAGCCCAAAAGGCATCTGGGCCCCGCTTTTCTTAACTGGCCAGCTAAGGCAACCCACAGTTTTAACTAAATGAGGCAGGCACGTGCTTTTGTCTGTGTAAACGTACAGGCACCATCTGTCAGGCTTCCCGAAAGGGCCGAGTACCAGCCTGCCCTCCCCCGCTTTGCCTCCTCGCCTGGAACCGCCATATTGGAAGGTCCGAGTCCTTCGTCAGCCAAGAGGGGCAATGGGCAGCGGTGCCGTGAGGCTGCCCGGGTGCAGGGCGGTGGCACGAAGCTGCTGAGAGCCCCCCCCCACTCCGGCCCTCCCCCTCCAGCCTCGAGGACCCTGAGGAGGAAGAGTGGAAGCGGATAGCGGTGGCTGGAACCTCACTGCAGGGCTGTCTTGTGCTCCCAGGTCAACCTGGCCTATGCCTACGAGACCAAGGACGCGCTGTGCTTGGTTCTGACCATCATGAACGGGGGTGACCTGAAGTTCCACATCTACAACATGGGCAACCCTGGCTTCGAGGAGGAGCGAGCCTTGTTTTACGCGGCAGAAATCCTCTGTGGCTTGGAAGACCTCCACCGGGAGGACACCGTGTACAGGTGAGCAGGCTCGCCGCCTGGTCCCGCCACCAGCGGCTGAGTGGGGGCTGACCTTCCACACCCGGGGTCAGGCAGGGACCCCCGCCCTGGGACTCGGGGCCCGGCCATCACCAGAGAAACTCACGCCCTGGACCACGTAAGTGAGGCGGGCTGCTTGGGGGGCCAAGTGTATGAGGTGCTAGTCCTTCAGAGTTGATGAGGATGGGCCAAGGCCACCGGTGCCTTCCAGCCCGGCCCGCCAGAAGCTCGGTGAGCCGGTCCCAGAAAGACAGCAGGATCGTCACCACAGCAGCACGGACCTCGGTCCATCCCATATTGTTTGACTTTATGGGTTCCACAAGCAGTGGTTTTCAAACTTTTCTCACTGCCCCTCTCAAGGAAATTTGAAAATCTGTGTGCCCTCATACATCAAGGACACATCCTAAATAGTGTATCATTTGTTAAAACAGTGGCTGATATTTTGAAGCTCAGCAATTAACATCGCATTTTTGAAGGTATCCAGTGGAATCTAATTGCTACAGCAAATGGATTTCCACCAAAAATGCATGACGGGGTGCCTGGGTGGCTCAGTCTGTTCAGCGTCCCACTCGCGCCGCTTTCGGCTCAGGTCCCGATCTCACAATTCGTGAGTTCAAGCCCTGCATTGGGCTCCGCACTGACGGCAAGGAGCCCGCTTGGGATTCTCTCTCACCCTCTCTCTCCTCCCCTGCATATGCGCTCTCTCTCAAAATAAATAAATAGACTTAAGAAAATAGTTTTTTTAAAGTCAAAACGCCTGACAGGGGTGCCTGGGTGGCTCAGCCGGTTAAGCATCTGACTTTGGCTCAGGTCATGATCTCACAGTTCGTGAGTTCAAGCCCCATGTCAAGCTCTGTGCTGACAGCTCAGAGCCTGGAGCCTGCTTCCGATTTGGTGTCTCCCTCTCTCTGTCCATCCCCCCCCAAAATTAAATAAACATTAATAATTAATTATAAAAAATCCATGAAAACTCTTTAAAGGTGAGGGATCTATCACTCTCTTCCCCACTCCCTTCCTCCCCCACAGAATGTTATTATAACATCATCTCTTTTTTGGCCTAAAAGTCTATCATTGAGCAGCATGTGGACCTGAAATGGATGGATATATATAAGATTTTTATTTTAATTTCCTTTCACCATAGGCTCTCAGTGTTAAAATAACTTGTGTTAAGTTGCCATTGTAACGATTTTAGTAGAACCCATTTCTTTTTTTTTTTTTATTTTTTTAAATGTGTATTTATTTTTGAGTGGGGGGAGGGGCAGAGAGAGAGAGGGAGACAGACAGAGCACCAGCAGGGCAAGGGCAGAGAGAGACAGAGACACAGAATCTGAAGCGGGCTCCAGGCTCTGAACTGGCAGCACAGAGCCTGACTTGGGGCTCGAACTCACGGACCGCGAGATCATGACCTGAGCCGAAGTCGGACGCATAACCGACTGAGCCACCCGGGTGCCCCTAGTAGGACCCATTTCTGATTGGGGTCCTGGAGCAGGACACCATAGCAATCAGAGCGAGAAGGAGCCTGCTTTTCTTCTGTCAGTTGGAATCTGCCCATTGAGAAAGGGCACGTGGTGGGGAGATCCCAGAGAATGCCAGGACAGGGCCTTCTCAGGTTAGAGGTCTAGAAATACACGTTCTTGAAAACCTCAGCCCACAGAGAACCCCCTGGACTGTTCCCGCAGACCCAGTGGACATACACACCCCAGTTGGAGACCTTTGCCACAGAGCTCTTGGCAGGGATGATCTTGGGAGTCCAAGAACGTTTTGAAACAAGAAGGAATGGTCTTGACCCCCCCCCCAACATTCTCACCTCCCCACATTCTCACACCCCCAATATTCTCACCCCCCTGTCAATCTCACCCCCCCAACATTCTCACACCCCGACATTCTCACACCCCAACACTCTGACATCCCAACATTCTCACCCCCCCAACATTCCCACGCCCCCAACATCCTCACACCACCAAATTCTCACACCCCCGACATTATCACCCCCCAACATTCTCACACCCCAACATTCCCACCCCCCAACATTCTCACACCACAACATTCCCACCCCCCAACATTCTCACACCCCCACATTCTCACCCCCCAACATTCTCACCCCCTCAACATTCTCACCCCCCCAACATTCTCACCCCCCAACATTCTCACCCCATCAACATTCTCACCCCCCCAACATTCTCACCCTCCAACATTCTCACCACATCAACATTCTCACACCCCCAACATTCTCACCCCCTCAACATTCTCTCCCCCACAACATTCTCAACTCCCCAACATTCTCACACCCCCAGCATTCTCACCCCCAACATTCTCACACACCCCAACATTCCCAACCCCCAACATTCTCACCCCTGAACATTCTCACACCCCAAAATTCCCACCCCCAACATTCTCACCCCCTCAACATTCTCACACACCCCAACATTCCCACCCCCCAATATTCTCACCCCCTGAACATTCTCACCCCCCCAACATTCTCACACCCCAACATTCTCACCCCCCACAACATTCTCACACCCCCAACACTCACACCCCAATATTCTCACCCCCTCAACATTCTCACCCCCCACAACATTCTCACACCCTCAACACTCACACCCCAATATTCTCACCCCCTCAACATTCTCACCCCCCCAACATTCTCACCCCCCCCAACATTCTCCCCATTTAGGCTTTTGTTTTGTTTTCATTCAAGTGAAAAGAGAAAAAAATTCCCTTTGGGCTGAAAAAAGAAATCCCCACTTGATGGCTTTTCTCTTAAAACAAAAAGAAAGGCGGTCCTCCAAGCTCTGGCCCTTATTCTCGGAGGAAGAGAACCACAGCGCTTCCCTGGCTTCCACCACTTGGACCACTTGCCGTGGCCTCTCCATGGGTTTGGGCTCTGGCCCTAGGCCGCCAGCTATCTTTCCAACCCTGTGGCTGCTGGCTTACTGAGAGGGTGGCTCTTGCCCTTATTTGGAACGGTTAATACATCAAAGAACGCGAAATAAGAGCAACAAAGTATTTGTGTTTATTTGTGATAAATAACCCCATACAAACGCATTATCACCTTGTGAGGCTTCCCCACTGGATTTGAACACATTAACCATTCCCCATGAGGACAGCTGCCAGCAGTTAAATAAACAAAGCCAGTTGGTGGAGAGTCGGATCCTCAATCCAGATGCTAATGGCTTAACTGAGTGGCACATGCTATCCTACTGGCTGTTCTTTTGCCCGTGGAAAGGACCTTCTAGTAAAACCAGACACTGCTGCTGCCTCCCTACCCCAGTTGGATGGGGAGGGGCTTGTTATTATGAAGAGTGATTGTGTCATCAGAGAGAAGAGAGGAGGGACAGATGGAGACGGGCACACCTACAGCTGTGCTTTCTTGGGCTTATGACTCTGCTGGAGTTGGGGGACAAGGGGTTTCCTTCCCCAAGGGGGTCTGCCCTCTACAATTCTCTGCCCCAGTTCTACAGCTGGTGCTGTGTTCTCAGTAACTTCTCCTCCCTAATTCCCAGGCCCCGCTCTGCCTTCAGGGCATCCCAGAGCATCCTGAGACCTCCGGGTGTTCCCAGCCCTAGAGGGGTCTGTCACCACACCAGCCAGAAGTATTCTCCGCCCCTGGTGTGGTCAGTGTGTGGATAGGAGCCAGGGCTGGCCCTTGCCTGACCCCTTCCCAGTCATCTCCAGGTCGGGAAGATGCCTATGGCAACAGCGGCATTTGTTTTACATACTGGGAGGAAGGAAATTAGTCCAAGACTGTCTGGATCCAGAAAGAGACCAGACAGCCTGAGCCAAGAGATGGGAAGGAAACACGGCAAGAAGTCAACCCAGACGCCATGCCCTGGTGCTGAGAGTGCCCACACTCACATGCTTGTCCTCTTCCTCTTTCAGAGATTTGAAACCCGAAAATATCCTGCTAGATGATTATGGTAAGTTGGGGAGCCGCTTGGGAAACCCCTTTCCTGCTCTGTAGCCAAGGAGGGCATCATAATTCAAAAGGAGCAGGGGGCCTTCCTGCAGAGACTCTCAGAGGCACGACCCTGGGACTGGGGGAGAGCAGTGGGCAAAGAGGGAGAGCACCCACTCCCTCTCCCCAATCCTGGGTACCCAGGGCAGGCAGTGGGCATGGTGAAGCAGCGGTGTGGCTTGGCCAAAAGAGAGACAGAGAGACGGAGAGCACTGACTGAGGAGTCCAGAATTTCAGAGATCCTGGGCAAGTACTTCACTCTCACACAACTTCCTGGTACCCCATCTCCCTTGCTGGTGAAATGGAAACATGGGCCCTGTTCTGCCTACTTCAGAGGGTGGGGTGGAGGTGAGGCTCCAATAAAATAGCTTAAAGGGCAATTGTTTCACCAGCTATAGCCAGCTCTAAATGTGTTAGGCATTATCTGTGCATTATCATTGTTGTTTTCCTGTGTGTGTGTGTGTGTGTGTGTGTGCGTGCGCACATGCATATGCACACATGTACACACCCACAGGTAACATGTTTAGCCCCTCACACCTGGGGAATGGTGTTCACATCTGTTATCAGACTAGATGTTCCCACTTCTGCAGAGGGGGCAGGGCCAGCATCCCTGTGCCCATATTATAGATGACAAGATTGAGGCTTAGAGGAGCCAACAAGCCAAGGTCACCCAGCAATCAGTGGCGAGCTGAGACCAGCATGCCTCAGATGCCAGGCAGCCTCCGGCAGGGGGAGGGAGAAAGGGAGGCAGGTCATTGGTGACTTGGAGAGAGGTTTGAGTGGGGAAGTGGGCAGAGGGCCCAGGGCCTGCGCCCTTCTTGGATGAGCCCAGGGCCCACTGGGGTTCTTGTCCACACTGGGGTTCTTCTGCTGCTCTCAGAACCATGCCCACCACTGATCTGCAGCCTGATAGCTGGAACCTGTGTGCTCTCTTCTCCCCTCCCCACCTTCATCAGGGCTGCTGAGCCAGGGAGTTTGCACCCCTCTGGCCTGGTGGGGAGTCCCTGACACTGGACCTCACTGGGGTCCGGGCTGTGGGGCCCTGGTGTGGCCATGACCCTGCCTCAGTGGGCCGCCAAACAAGACAGAGCTGTAAGCGCTGTGTCATCTTGGCCTTTGGAGGGGAGTCCTGGATTCCATTTCATCTCAGTCTCCCCATGGCCTGGATGACTTCACTCTTGTCTCTCCAAAGGCAGAGTGCAAAGAACCTCCAAAGAGCAACAGGGAAGGACAGGGAGTTGCCTCCCGAATTGCTTTATAATTTTTCCCCTTAAGCAAACTGTAAAAGTTCAGGAAAATCTCACATTTTTCCCATGAAGCAATCATAGAATCAGGCCAAGGTCTTTTAAACTTGGTGATCTCAGCCTTCCAAGAAGCCCATTAGGGCATTTTATGGGTAGGCTGGCCATCGTCCAGCCAAATCCAGACATCCTTTCCCGTCTTTATGTTTTCCTCCTGTAAAGTAATGATTTACCCACATCCTCTGACACCTGGATGCCCCCAAGGGTCTGCAGTCACCCTGAGGTGGCTGACTGGGATGCCCCTCTTGGGGACGAGAGCCTGTGTACCTTGACCAGGGGCAAGCAAGTCTCTGGACCGCCCAGGGTGGGCCATGTGTCCACTGATTGTCCCAGCGACCCGCTGACTCTGCTCTCCCCGCCTCAGGCCACATTCGGATTTCAGACCTGGGTCTGGCTGTGAAGATTCCCGACGGAGACCTGATCCGCGGCCGGGTGGGCACCGTGGGCTACATGGGTGAGTGTAGGCCCGGACCCTCCCTGAGCCCACCTCTTGGGCCTCCCTCCTCTATGCAGCTCTGATCAGAAGTGGAGCCACAGCAGGCAGTGGGAGGTCTTAGCTGGGGCGGGTGGAGCGTTGAGGCCCAGGGTTCATCTTGCCTAAACTGAGCATTCTGAGCCCCCCACCACAGCCCCACCTGCACCTCAAAGCCAAGCCACTCTCAGGATCAACAGTCAGTGCAGGCACGTGGTGCTGTTTGGGAGAGGCTAAACCCAAGTAGGGGTCTGGTGATTGGCAGGCAGCCTTTCAGGGGGCCCCTGAGAGGAGTGAGTCCACTAGGAAAGGCCCAGAAAGGAGAGGACTGCACCACCTGCTGTGTCACTAGGCATGATGCTAAGTGGAGACCAGCCTTAGCCTCCTTGCCCTGCCCCCCAGCCCCCCACCACAAGCCTACTCTAGGACCACTGTCCTAGGGGCTGCAGGGAAAAGACTGGAGCTACATCTGGTCCTCCTGAATCCCTCTCCGGTGATGGGCATCCCCTGGGCTTCCTCCTGCATGTACCTCACACACATGTCCACTTGTCCCAGGGGGTAGGAGGCTCCAGAAAGCTCTGGGTACTGAGGATCCTGCTGTCCTCCACTAAGCTCATGCCAGCAGCACTTGTACAGGATACTGTGTGTTGTCTCTACTGCTAGAAGGTCCTTTTCAGGTTGCATGTTATTGGGGAACCTGTGTGTATCTATGTATATGTGGCTGTGTGTGTACCCATGCAAATGCGGATGGATGGATGGATGGATGGATGGATGGATGGATGGAAGGAAAGAAGGATAGAGGGAAGGAAGGAAGGAAGGAAGGAAGGAAGGAAGGAAGGATAAATGGATAGAAGGAAGGAAGGAAGAATGGATGGATGGATGGATGGATGGATGGATGGATGGATGGAAGAATGGAAGGATGAATGGATGGATGGAAGAATGGAAGGATAGATGGATGGATGGATGAGTGGATGGATGGAGAGATGGATGGATGGAAGGATAGATGGATGGATAGAAGGCTGGAAGAATGGATGGAAGGAAGGAAGGATGGATGGATGGATGGATGGATGGATGGATGGATGGATAGATGGATAGGTGGATGGATGGAACGATGGATGGATGGATGGATGGATGGACGGATGGAAGAATGGAAGGATGGATGGATGGGTGGATGGATAGAAGGATGGATGGATGGAAAGAAGGAAAGATGGATGGAAGGAAGGAAGGAAGGATGGATGGATGGATGGATGGATGGATGGATAGAAGGAAGTATGGGTGAATGGAAGGGTGGATGGATGGATGGATGGATGGATGGATGAATGGATGGATGGATGGGTGGATGGAAGAATGGAAGGATGGATGGATGGATGGATGGGTGGATGGATGGAAGGAAGGATGGATGGAAGGATAGATGGATGGATGGATGGAAGGAAAGATGGATGGAAGGAAGGAAGGAAGGATGGATGGATGGAATGATGGATGGATAGGTGGATGGATGGAACAATGATGGATGGATGGATGGATGGATAGGTGGATGGATGGATGTGTGGATGGATGGAAGGAAGGAAGGATGGATGAAAGGAAGGAAGGATAGAAGGATGGATGGATATAAGGAAGGAAGGATGGATGGATGGATGGATGGATATATGGAAGGAAGGAAGGAAGGAAGGAAGGAAGGAAGGAAGGATGGATCTGCACACCTTTGTGTACCTGTATGTCTGTCTCGCACAGAGTGCTGCCTGCCTCCATCTGCAGGGCCTCTGTTATACGTGTTATCCAGCACATGTGTGGATGCATTTGCCTCTGGATCCTTGTCACCTGCCTGAAGACATGAAACTTAACCTTTTTTGCACTTCTATGGTTAATCTAAAATTCATTTTATCAAAGTAGTGGGGAAGCCATAGTGAGAGGCTGTTTGAATTCCAGGTAAACTTAAAATCCGCTTTTCTTTGGGTGGACACACTTTCCTTCCTGACAATAAATATGTGTGCAGCACCTACCCTGTGCCAGATGTCATACCTGTTACTGGGACACAGCAGTGAATAAGGCAGCTCAGATTCTAGTCGGGGAGACATGAAGGGAGCAGGCCATTTCCATCCACTGTGATCAAGCTTCTGAAGCCAGAAGCACAGAGGAGAGCAGTCAGGGTGGGCTTCCTGGAAGAGATGCTATTTATGGCATTTGGTGAGTAGGAGTCAGCAGGGGAAGCGTGTCCTTGCCATGAAGCTTCAGGCGTTCTGTGAGCAACACCATCACTCGTGGATGCAGTTGGTGTGAGTCACAACCCTGGCCCCGTGTGCCCTGACTCTGCCCTGCCGCCAGCTCTCTCTTACCTCCCCTCACTCCCCCCCTCTACCCCCAGCCCCAGAGGTCCTGAACAACCAGAGATACGGCCTGAGCCCTGACTACTGGGGTCTGGGCTGCCTCATCTATGAGATGATCGAGGGCCAGTCGCCATTCCGGGGCCGCAAAGAGAAGGTGAAGCGGGAGGAAGTGGACCGCCGCGTCCTGGAGACGGAGGAGGTGTACTCTTCAAAGTTCTCTGAGGAGGCCAAGTCCATCTGCAAAATGGTGAGCTCCTGGTGGGCCAGACGCTGCCCGCGGGCTGGCTGTCCAGTGGTGTCTCCCCTCCTGCGCAAACAGGCTGACAGGGACAGGGTCAGGCACACTGGGGTAGGAGTAGTGGCAGCACTGAGCCAGAGGGACGAGCAGTCCTGGTCGTGGACCGGGGTGGTCAGCCACGGCTGCCAGGAGAAGGCCTGGGGTGCAGGCAGGGAGGCCCCATGACAGGGAAGGGGCTGGGGCGAACTGCGGGAGACACTCAGATCCGGCGTTGTTAGGGCAAATCAACATCTTGGGAGAAAGGAGAGGGTCCCAACTGGTTCCCCAAGACACAAAGGGACCCTCGACCTTGGCGCCCTACAGCCTCAAACTCTGGATCCCCAGGCACTGACTGAGGCCAGCAGGTGCAATGCAGGTGCTGGGGTGGTGATATTTTCAGTCTTTGAACATCTTACAATAGAGTTTTCCTTCCACTCTATGGAATGCTGGCCACATTAGCTTAGGTCCTGCATGACACCAATCTAAGGACCGTGGGACTTCATCGTCCATGGGGAGGGTGAGGATGGGGAGCACCGTTTAGACAAGCTGGGTGGGCAGGACCAGACTGGGGCTAGGAAGCCTGATAGAGGAAGTAGTGACCGGAGCCATCAAAAATGGAGCTGGGCAGGGGGTGGGGCACCTGGGTGGCTCAGTCGGTTAAGTGACCAAGTTCGGGTCAGGTTATGATCTCACAGTTCGTGGGTTCAAGCCCCGTGTCAGGCTCTGTGCTGATGGCTCAGAGCCTAGAGCCTGCTTCAGATTCTGTCGTCCTCTCTCTGCCCCTCCCCCCACCTTCTCTCTCAAAGACAAACATTAAAAAAAAATTTTTTTTTGAAGTGGGGCTGGGAGAGAGTCCACCCCTGGCTGCTGCCCCTCCCCCCCAGCCCAAGTGGGCTCACCCTGGCCAGAGGCTTTGTGGGGGGAATGGCCCCACCTGGCTCTCAGGCTCCCAAGTTCTGCCTGTGTCCCCTTGGGGCCTCTCCCTCTGATGCAGGCCCAACTGTGCTGCACCCCCACCCCAGGCAGCTGCCCTCCAGTGCCAGCCACGCATGGACAGGAGGGCCTGGATGCCCCACTCCGGGTACCCATGAGCCCTCAGACTTCCTCTCCCTGGAGCGCTGCTGCACCTGGAACAGCAGACAGCAGGGGTGAGGCTGCCCTCCCTGCCACCTCTCTGACTCGTGTGTATAAACCATGAGGCTGGAGTGTTTAGAACAGCAGGCCCGACATGCTGATTAAAGTAGTGAAGCTTCTGCTTCCAGAAAAGCCAAGGCCACACTGTTAGTGGCCCAGGGACTGTGTGGCACAGCTCCCCACCCTGAGGAGGACCCTCTCTGGAGCTATCCACTCACTGCTTGACCACTTCCTCTTACCGGCTTCAGTCTGACGTCACAGAGCCATGGGAAGAAGGATTTGGGGCAAGATCTGCCATTTGAGCACTTCCAAAAAAGAGGACCCATAGATCTGCCATAGACATGTGTGGGAGTCACTGAAGGAGGCTTGCAGACACACACCCAAACCATGTGGCCTGTGGGCTGGCCTGTAGCCGGGCACTTGCCTGCACCCCTGGGCCTCCCAGAAACCCAAGGAGTCATGGCAGCCAGAGTTGGGGTGGGGGACAGAAGTCAGGTAGGTGGAAATGTGGGACCCTAAGGACAGTTGAAAACTGGGGTAAGAGACCCGCCAATATTTGGCTTAGACGCAAGGTGTCTGTCCGGTGGGGCCAAACTGGGCGAAGGATAGAAGAAGGAAGTCATCAGCCATGGTCAGAGCATCACCAAATATCCCAGGTCAGGGTCGGGGACTCAGAGAACCAGAGCAACCCCAGCAAGACACAGGACATGCTGGGAGGACGGAGAGGCAGAGAGGCTCCGGCCCGCTGTCTGGGTGCCTGTCCGGGCACCAGGACTAGGGGCACTGCTGGCCCTCTGCTGCCCCCTGGTGGCTACTTCAGGAAAGGCGGTGGCTGAGCCTGGGACTCTGAGTGGACCTTGGCCAATGGCTTTCAAAGGTCGAGCCAGTGTCCCCTCATCTTTCTCTGCTGGAAGAACTGACAAAGCCCTCTGGTCTTGCTTCATCTTCTTAAAAATGACCATAGGGTCATGGGATTCTGGCCTTGGGCTTCCTGGCCACCCCTCCCCACAGCCTGTCCGGTCTGGCAGTCAGGCTGGCCCTGTCGCCTCCAAGAGGTGCCAGCTCAGGACACAGCAGGGCCTGTCTGTGAGGAAACCATGAAGGCTTGGGGCACACTGGACTGTTTCTAGACCCTGGCAGCTCCAGCCCTGCCTGCCCAAGAAGGCCACTCCACAGACTGCAGGGAGGCTGGTCCCTGGCCGCCTGTTCCTTCCCTGATTCCACCCTGGTGCCACAAGACCCTCTCCACTGCCCCCTGGGGTCCAGAAAGTTCATACATGTCAGTGCCCTGTCCGCTGGTCCGGTGCCTAGGCCCAGACCTCAGCCCCACCTCTGTAGGTCCCTGCTGAGTTCCAGAACTGGCCCTGACCTCCTCACAGGACCCTCCCTCTGGCCCTTCAGCCACCTCAGCCTTAATCAGCCTTCCAGCCCATCTCTTCTCCTCCTTCAGGAAGCCCTCTCTGCCTGCCCCACTTGCCCAGCTCACACCACCTCTCCCTCTCACTTCTGGTGTATACCTGATACCAGGGCTGCAATCAGGTAGCACATAGACGGGTGTTTAGCCTGCACGGTGTTTTAGAAAGAGGTGGATGGCAGGTTAATTGCCAAGATTTCAAGCAGGAGAGATTTCACATGAGAACCTGGACTTTCGGCCCTGGGCACAAGCCAACTCTCCTGGAGAACTGATGGGCGGCCTGGCACAGCCCTCCCAGCCCACCTCGCCTTTATTGTCCTTGTTCGTGTTTCTGGCTGGCTGGCCCTGCAGGCTCTGGGGTCTACAGCTGGGAGGACCAGCCTCTATGCAGGGAGCCTTGCCTCTCTAGGACTTCTCAGAACAGGGAGGAGCCCTGGCCCAGCAGAGCCTGATTCCTGGAGCCTTTGTGGAACTGCAAAGCCTCTGGAGAAGACAAGCTAAAGTCCCGAGGCACCGGCTCACTGGGCAAAACATGCCTGGGTGATCGGTGGACCAGAGGTTGACATAGTGATTCTCACAGCTTAAGTCTTTTCTTTTCTTTTTTTTTTTTTTTCAACGTTTATTTATTTTTTGGGGACAGAGAGAGACAGAGCATGAACGGGGGAGGGGCAGAGAGAGAGGGAGACACAGAATCGGAAACAGGCTCCAGGCTCTGAGCCATCAGCCCAGAGCCCGACGCGGGGCTCGAACTCACGGACCACGAGATCGTGACCTGGCTGAAGTCGGACGCTTAACCGACTGCGCCACCCAGGCGCCCCATCTTAAGTCTTTTCTAGGCTGTGACCTGGTGTTTGCCCAGGTGCCGCCTTTGAGTCCTCTGTTTGAAGGGAAATGGGAAGGGAATGGCTCCTGCAAGCCTCCGCCTCTAGACCATGAACCTCAGGAGGCCCGCCTGCCCACTGGCCCACCACCGCAACCCCAGCCCCCACAGCCAGCTGCAAATGTGCATGGGAGGAGAGCACACACAGGGTGCCAGCATATTGGAGAGAGAATGGCCTGAGGTCAGGCCATCCACTCTGATTCTGGTCTCAGAGCAAACAGATGCCCGGGGGTCAGCTGGTAGTCCTCCAGCATCACAGCCTGCCCTTCCCAGCCCCCTCCCAGCTCCGCCCCCCACTCTCCTGCCGCCCCACCCCCCCCACCCCCCCACCTCGTTCATACCTTTACCGTCTGGCCTGGCTGACTGCTTCTGCAGCCTCTTCCTGCCCTATGAACCTCCCCACCTGTGGCTTCTGAGAAGGACACTCCTCTACCCTGACCAGCATTCTCTCCAGCCAGTTCACCCTGGCCCATCCCCCGCCCCTTCATCCTTCACCCAGACTCAAAGACAGGTGTTCCCCAAGGCTGCCCTCAGGTCTCCACCACCCGCTTTTGCCAGCCGATGCCTTCCCCACCTCTCCACTCCTGGAAAGCCTGTAGCAAATGCCCTTTCCCTGCAAAGCTTCCCCGTCCCCCCAGCTGGCAGCCAGGTCGTGTTCCTCTGCCATCATGGTGTCGTACCTGTATTGCCCTGATGGGTCCTCTGAACGTGGCCTTGCTGAGGCCAGGTACTCCGTGCCCGTCGCTGGTCTCTGCACAGAGGTTTGTGCCAACTAGATACCTATCTACAGGGTACTCGGGCGTTGAGTAGACGAATGAGTGAGACCTGCAGAGACCATCCGTGCCCTTTGTAGCTTGCCTGTAGCAGAAGAAGTAACACAGTGCCACAGACATGGGTGGTGCCCAGTGTGCCGCAGGGTCGGTGTACTGCTGTGGGGAGGGCAGGCAGGACCCCCCGCCCTCCTGCAGCCTCCAGGCATCTAAGCACGCTGCAAGGCCCGAGCAGGCCAAAGCAGTGTCCACTGGGTATCTGGAGGCGGCTCGGGCCCCGCAGAGGCTGGAGGAGGACGTGTGGGAGGCTGCGGGGTGCACCTGTGAAAGGAGATGATCATGGGGGCCTGAAGCCCCAAACACCCTGTGGCCTTCAGCGGGAGGAAAGGCCCACCCAGCCATGACCTCTCACGGCTCTCTTGTCACAGCTGCTCACCAAAGATGCAAAACAGAGACTGGGCTGCCAGGAGGAGGGGGCTGCTGAGGTCAAGAGACACCCCTTCTTCAGGAACATGAACTTCAAGCGCTTAGAAGCCGGGATGTTGGACCCTCCCTTCATTCCAGATGTGAGTTGCCTCCCCGGCCCAGGCTGCACCTGTGCACAGACTCACGACTTCAACTTAGTGAATGTCCACACTGGGCCCTGGGAGGCCACCCCGACTGACCTTGAACTCCTAGAGGGCAGGGCCAGTGGGCAAGTGAGAACAGTGGATGTTAGTGCTCTAACAGCCACAGCTCATGGTTCCGGTGCCCAGCTGCATGGTGGGCGCTTACATCAGCCCCACGGCATAGGTTTTTCTAGTGTCCCCACTTTGCAGGTGCGAAGACTGAGGCCAACAGGGGATATGTGACTTTCCCAGAGTTCCTAAGCATCACAGCTGGGAGCCCAGCCCAGGCCTGTCCAGCTGCAGAGCCTGGGTGCCCGGTAGTGAGAGAAGTGCCTGGAGGTTGTCCCTGGGCCATATGTCTCTCTGGCCCTGGGTCCCCAGCATCAGTTCTCTCTGTGGGGGACAGGCTGGAGGCCCCAGCTGGGGCAGCCCTCATTTGGACAGAGATGCCCGGAAACACTTCCATCATCCTGATCCTGTGGGCTTTGGGGAACAAGAAAATCTGCTGGGGCTGTGGGGATCCCCAGGGGCGGCGAGGAACGTGAGGTCAGAGAGGGCAGGTTCAGTCTCCCCACCATGGCCCCAGCCTGGAGAGTGGGGAGGCCTGCAGCCGGCCTAAGGCCGATGGCGGGAAGGAGCCCCTTGGCAGATCTGAGAGGGAGCAGCACCGGTCCCCTGCCAGGTGCCCCCTGCTCCCCATCAGAACCTGAGGCTGGGGGCACCGGGCCTGGGGCGAGACCCTGTGTGACCGAGCCCTCTGCCCGCAGCCCCGTGCCGTCTACTGCAAGGACGTGCTAGACATCGAGCAGTTCTCCACCGTGAAGGGCGTCAACCTGGACCACACGGACGACGATTTCTACTCCAAGTTCTCCACGGGCTCCGTGCCCATCCCGTGGCAGAGTGAGGTGAGCAGGGCGGTGGCCACATGCACCCTGAAGGGGGCCGCCGGGTCGAGGGCGCCAGGCCTGGCCCAGGGCACCGTTGGCGTGGGGTCAGAAGAGGAATAGGAGGTGAGATGGACACGGCCGTCTTTGCCGGCTGTCTCGGGAAGTGTGGCTGGGAGAGAGGAGGAAAACAGGACTGTGGCTGGACGCACGGGTGGGAATGAGCTGGGGGAGTCGGTGCTGCTTCCAATGGGTTGGAAATGGTGGGGCAGGGGAGGGGGCGCTGGCAGGGGGAAGGGCCCGGAGCAGGTGGGTGGCCTGGGCTTGGCGGGGGGGGGGGGGGGGGGGGGCGTAGGGGGGGATGGGGTGTGGGCTTGGTAGCTGGATGATGAGCACACCCTTGCGGCCAGCCGGCAGGGGAGAGGCAGTGGCAGGCGAGGAGCGGCCTGGGCCCGGGGCCCCTGAAGGATGCAGGGCAGGGGGAGGACCTGTTGGAAGCCGGCTCCGGGCAGGCTGGTGGCCCGGCCTCCGGGGCTCCTGTCCACCTAAGATGACGAACACAGCTGCTCACGCCACCTGTGGTTTGCACCCCTTCCCCAGATGATAGAAACCGAGTGCTTTAAGGAGCTGAACGTGTTTGGACCTAACGGTACCCTCTCGCCGGACCTGAATAGGAGTCACCCTCCAGAATCGCCAAAGAAAGGGCTGCTCCAGAGGATCTTCAAGCGTCAGGTGAGGGATGCCCCCACCATGGCCGGCTGTCCTGGCATTGGCCCCGGGGACGCCCTGGGCCCAGGTACTTCCCTGAGACCAGAGCTGTGGCCTTCTCCCAGTAGCCCGTCCCAGCCCCTGAAGCCCACCGGCTGGGTAGAAGGGGCAGGGCCGGCCCAGAGCTCACCCTTCGCGAGGGTTTGTCAGCCTCGGCACCGTTGGCATTCTGGGTGAATTCTCTGTCGTGGGGGCCGTCGTGTGCAGTGAGGGATACCCAGCAGCCTCCCGGCGTCTCCCCGCCAGGAGCGCCCCACTCCCGCCGTGCAAGTCAAAAACGTCTCCAGACCTTGCCCAGTGTCTCTGGGGCGCAACCTCCCTGACGGAGAGCTAACTGCCCCATGTGGCCATCGTAAGGACTCCAGTTCTGCAGGTAACTGCTGAACGTGACAAAGAACGGGGAGAACAGGTGTGGGAGAGGTGGTCCCCACAGAGCCTCGTGGCTCCTGGGCTGGGGCCCCATACATGGCGGCTGTGCCCCCCAGCTGGCAGCCAGAGGACACTCTGCCCCTTGGGAAGACGCATTTTTCCTCAGAGCCTGCCCCTGGATTAAGGGCTGGTGTGGGCCAGACAGAAGACGTGTCCCCACAGGCCTGTGAGTGAGAGGCCACTGAGGCCCCCACCTCATCCCCTCGTCTACCCTCCTGGCCTGGCCCCTGGAGGAGGCGTGGCCCCCCATTGCGCCCATGCCACAGCCTGGGAGGCTCCTGTGACTTATACTCCTCCCCGGCCCCCACCCCAAGGGAGCTGTGCCTCTCCCAGGAGGACGAAGAAGGAGAGGCTGTGAAGCTCTGGTCCCCAGGCCCCAGGAATCCCGGCTCCCCCACCCCCACCCCGCTAACAGGATGGGGTGGCTGTTTATGGCATTCTGGTATGGACCAGCTCTGCACTGGCTGCTTTTTGAGAGCTTCTCCTAATTAAGCTCCACAAAAGCCCGGGCCTCCGTCCAACCATTCATTCATTCAGCCAATATGTATTGAGTGCCTACTGTGTGCTAGGCTGTTTTCTCAGGGCTGGGGATGCATCAGCAAGCCAAACTGGGATCCTTCCTTTGGGACATGCTGGTGCCATGTGAGCCCAGCGTGTGTACGATTAACCCACTTCACAGGTAGGGAAACTGAGGCTGAGGGGGTCAAGGAACTTGCCCACAGTCACAAGGCCAGTGAGCCCCTGCGAAGGATCTGGGGTTAATGGCGGGGAGCACAGATCAGACATGTGGAGAGAAAATGCAGACTGATGCCAAGTTTGGGGTTTTATCTAAAAGCTTCATGTGAGTTTCACATCCTGTTCCAAAATATACTCACGTTCATATACTATAAAAATATAATTTTTAAATGCTTCCACCAAGGAAAATGGAAGTTCCCGAAAGAAAGGAACCTGTCTCCTCCCACATGGCTGAGTCCCCAGGTCCTGGGACAGGCATTTGCTGTGGAGACTCCCCGACTTGGGGTTCAAATCTGGCCCTGACTCTTCCTGCTACTTGGGTGGCACTGTACCGCCCCTGTCCCAGCCTTTTTGTGCCCATCTCAAAGGTCAGTGCCCAGAGCAGGGAAGAAGGAAGTGGAGGTCAGCGGCCCTCTGCACAGCGCCCAGCACTACCACCGGGGAAGCAGATGGCCCGGGTCTCTCTCCTCCTCCCTGCAGGTGTGGGGGACCCGCACCCACGGGTATGCCAAGAGGGTGCCAGGGGCACCAAAACAAGCAGCCTGTGGTTCTCGGGCCAGGCACTCGCTCAGGCCCTCTCTGCACACAGCCTGGCCCTGTGGAGAAGCAACTCTTCCCCTACACTACAGGCAGGGCAGCCAAGACATTTAATAACTCACCCAAGGTCACTCAGCTAAGTGGCAGGTGTCAGGCTCAAACCCATGGCAGTTTAACCTTGGGCCTGCGGTACTTAGCCGTGTAGATGTTCTGGGAGGGGCCACCTAACCCTAACCCTAACCCTAACCCTGCCTGGGATTTTCTTAATTCCATACCTCCCCCTGCCTTGAGGGGTGGCCTCTGACCCTGGGTCTGCGGCAGGTGGGGGCGGGGGGGGGGGGTGATGTACAAGGCAGCGGAAAAAAAGAGATGGTCAGCAAGCCCTGATGGTGGCCCTGTTTTCAGATTCAGAGGCCTCTCCTGTCCACTAGGACTCTCTCTCAATCTCTCTCTCTCTCTCTCTCTCCTCCAGCATCAAAACAATTCCAAGAGTTCACCCAACCCCAAGACCAGTTTTAACCACCACATGAATTCAAACCACGTCAGTTCAAACTCCACGGGAAGCAGCTAGTTAGCACTCTGGCCTTGGAGTCCACGGTGGGACCAGCCCTAGACCCTTGTCCTTAGAAACAGAACTTACGGACAGGGGAGCCCTCCAGGAGCCGGGGACGGAGGCCGCTCACCCCCTCGACGCAGAGCCTCCAGGTTTCTCAAAGAGATTTCCACTCAGGTCTGTCTCCAGAGGTGGCCCTCAAGCCGAGGTGGAACATTGCAATAGAAATCCAATTGGATACGACGACTTGCACGTATTTTAATAGCGTCATACCTAGAACTGAATTTTGTCTTTATTATTTTTAAAGAAAAGTTTTGTAAATTTCTCTATTGTCTCAGTTTACATTTTGTATATTTGTATTTAAATGAAAGTCAGACTTTGAGGGTGTATATTTTCTGTGCAGCCACTGTTAAGCCATGTGTTTTAAGACATTTTAGAGTGGGGGGGTGGGGGTGGGGATTTACAACACAAAAAATGTGACCCAAGACTTCCAGAGCCTCAAATGAGAAAATGTCTTTATTAAATGTAGAAAAGGACTCACATTTCACCTTTAAAGGATCAGTTGTATCCATCTCTGTGACCTTTCCCTCACATTGATGTCACCGTGCTTGTGGCTGGTAACAATCCGAATTAAGTGCTCGAGACACAATTGGGACTTCGCCCCCCAGTCAGAATGTCCTCTGTGGGGTCTCCGGGGTCACCCGGGGCAGATGTGCACCTTTCCTTCAGAGGCACACGATGCCAGTGTTGCTTCCGCCTTGGCCTTCTCTTCCTTCTGGAACGTGGCCGGTACGCAGAACTGGGTCTCTTTCTTTCTCAGCAGGTTCTGACTGCTGAAACCGGTATGCTTGAAGAGGCTTGCCTTTGGGGACTTTTGTTTTATTCTATTTTTAAGAGAAGCATAGCGGTGATAAGGTGTAGTCATGGAACCCCAACTATCCCAAATCCTCACGGCCCAAGAAGCATCAGGGAGTGAGGGTCAATGGAATCATCCTGAATGAGTCCCTGGAGGGGGAGGGAGGCTTGCCCAGGGACTCCTGGCACATTCCTTAAGCGTTTACGGGACCACAGGGTCTGGAGAGCTTCCCAAGGCCCCACAGATTCACCGGCCCAGGCGGCATGGATGGAGTTCGCTCTCTAAGCAAATGGGATGCTCTAGGGGAGGGCCGGGACCCAAAGAGGCTCAAGGCCACTGTCCCTTCCTGGGAGGAGTGGGACAAAGGCAAGATGTAACGGGGCATCTCAAAACTTCAGGCACAAATAGCCCTCAGGAGGACTTGGTGGCTTTGCCAGACCAGGGTCTTCTGAAGGCAGTGTCCAGGCCCTCTGAGCACAGCCGTCCAGCAGCAAGGAGCCACCGGCCCCCTCCTGTTGCCTCCACAAGGTGACAAGAAGCAAATCCACCCTCGCCTCCCCCCCACCCCACTCCAGAATAGGGTGAGTGGTTGACAGCCCTGCTCCCCTGCCTGGCTGCGTCTCCGGCGGCTGAGCCAGCCTCCTCCTTCTGACGGCAGCCGCCTGGCAGTCGCCAGGATGTCGCCCAGTGTGGAGCCTGCACTTCTGTCATCGGCATCTCCCATCAACATGCAGATTCCCGGGCTCCACCCCAAGCCTGTGGGATGGGATGCTTTAGAAGCAGGGCCCCAGAATCTGCATCTAAAGAAGTTCTCCAGAACATTCTGACGCACCCTCAAGGAAGGGCACGTGAGCCTTGGCTGCAGTGGGGCTTTGGATGTGACCCAAAACGATTTCTTTAGGTGACGCGGGCCGTGCGAAGCATGAGCTTTTAGGGAGGAGACAGTGGCGGGGCACGGCAGCCTCATGCCCCACGCCCGTGCTCTTGCCCCCAAACTGGAGCACGCCGCTGGAGAGGGGCTGCCTTCGGGACGGGTCATTTTAGGGCGTGTGACCGATAAGTGGGAGAGAAGCAACCGGTGGGCTTCCCTCGGGTCCTCTAATGCGCAGTATTTTCTTCAAGACCGGCTCTCGCCTCACGAGGCTGCTTCTGTTACTTTCCTGGGCTGCATACAAGACAAGTACAAACAGCCATACTCCGTTTCTGCCAAGGAAGTGGAAAGCCCCCTGGCCAGTATTTTAAGAGCCTCAAGATCTTGCTGACCCTCCTTTCTTAATGGAAAGGACAGTCATCTTCCTGGGACCATCACCAGCCCGCGCACCCACTCTCCTTCCTTCCTTGTGCCCTGTTCACAGCAACTCAGTGCTTCCCGGTGACCCGTGTAGAGAAGCCATCTCTTAATTCCTCAAAGCCCCACACTGGCCATTTGTAGGACCAGAATCGTCAAGAAACAAGAGGGAAAACATCCATCGCTGTGTGTTTCTGCATCGTGGGAGCTCAGACAATACGCACAGGCCTTTGTGGGACTCTTAAAACGACTGGAGTCTTCCTTCTCGTTCGCTGCCTGTCCCCACCCAGTGCCCATAGGACGTGGGGCCAGAGTCACCCGCCTTCCTGATCATCCTGTTCCTACTGCCCATTGTTTCCTGTGAGAGAAGGGAAGTCCGTTTCAAACAATGCCTGAAAATCAGCCCTCCTTTCCACCAAGTCCAACAAGTAGGTCCTGCCCCCCACCCTCTCCCTAGCTTCTACTCCGACTTTTCTGTAGCTGCATTTTTAAAAGGCATTTTTAAATTAAGGAGGGGGAACCCACTTTCGCACCCATCCACTTATCTGGGATGAGGCGTATTTGGGCAGTGAATGAATTTAATTTTTTTTTTAAACTGCATTTGAGCTCTGCATAGAAGGGCCTCTCTTTCTCCAAGCATGACATTTTTCTCACTGGACGCTCGCCGACCTCGTGCCTTTGAGGTGAGACGCAGGGCCTCGTAGAAGCATCTCTGCTTCTACTTTTCCGGAGACAAGCTGCTGCCCCCAGTGGGACGGGGTGGTCTCCGCCATGAGCACCACCACCAAGTGTCTATCGAGCCCCCAGGGGGGCTCCCATAATATCGCCCATAACCACACACACGCCTGACCCCTGCCTTCACAGAGGACGGCACCCTCCCCCGCCCCCCAAACGCACCACTCACTTTCTACTCTTTCTAGGCCGGGAACATCACTTTTTAAGCCATGAGGTCTTGAGGTCACTTGCACCGTTGCTAAGTGTTGCCGTGTCTGGAGCAGCCCCAGGCTTATTTCCTGAAATGCACTGTTCTTAGAGACTGGGGCTCCGAGGGGCAGGCAGCAGGGAGGCCGGCTGGGTGGAAGAGAGCAGGGTACCTTGGCTTGCACCCTTGACATGCACCGCTGCAAAGAATGGTGGTGAGTTCTGGGGACTCGTGTGGATGCCACCTTGGCCTCGAAGGCACAGCAGCATGCGGCCGCTTGCCCTTGAGCCTGGCAAGTCCCGACAATGCTGAGGGCATGCCCTCTGAGAAGCCAGGCTCTCCACGCCCGCTGTCGAAGCTCCTCATTCTTCCACACCCCTGTCCTTTCCCGAAAGGTTCAGGGTGTCAGTTTCCCACGGACTCGACTGAGCTACTGACCCAGACCTCAATTCGGAGGGAACACAGCCGCCTCCTTGCACCTGGCGTCCAGGCCTTGCCAGAGGAAACAGGAGCCTCACAGACAAGCAGAAGCCCACCGAGATGAAGTGCCACCCGCGTGACATCAGCTCTCCTCTTGGGCTGCTGTGGACTCCCCCGTCCGTGTGAGCACCTGCGTCCTTCCAAGGGCAACCTCGCCCGGTGTCCCCTGGCCTCATAACCCCACCCTCTGACACAGGACCTCCTAAACTTTACAGCCTTTGTTCCGAAGAAGGAGTGTGAAACCTCCGTGCATTTTGAAGGCACAGGGCTGAGACGTGACCAGCAGGGAACTCGCTTTCTGTCACAACGGACCAGTGAAGCCTCGTCCCCGAGGCCCCTTCCCCTTCCCCCGGACCCCACCCCACGGGCTTTCACAACCAACCCGTCCAGCTGTCAAAGCCCAGAGGGGGCGGGTCAGAGCCTGCCCGGGTGCAGGGCAGGGTTCTCGGCTGGTCTTATGCTGGGGACGGTGGTTAAAACATTTGGAAACTTAGCTCTCCCCAGGACGGAAAGACGCTTCCTCAAAGAATCTAGATTATCGTTCCCCAGTCCATCAAGACGTCATTTTTGTAATAGATCAAAAGCAAATGTTCTCGATTAGAAGAGCTTAGTGGCTGTTGGTAGCGTTAAAATAAATAATCCTTCTAGCATCCAAAGGTTTCTATTTTTTTTTTTCAGGGAAATTTAAACTTTGATGGTGAATGAAAATAGTTCCCTTTTGGAGGTCATTCCTGAAGATAACGGCTTTTGTTCTGTTCTGAATCTTTGTCCGTTCCGTCTCCTATGTCACTGTGCTGCTGTATCTAGATCAAACCACTGTTGTTTTTTTAAGAGAAATAAATTCCTTAATGAAAAGAGTATTTCTTTCTTTCTGCACACGGCTGTCACCGCTGAGATGCCAGCATCTGCTGCCACCGCGTCTTGATTAACCCTCTCCTTAGGCGGACAGCTCAGGCCCCGCTGAAGCTCTGGCCCACATACACCACCTCCCACCCCCCCGACCGCGGGAGAGTCCACTGGGGGAAAGGGCATGCTCTGAGCCTCTGAACTGGGGGCCCCGTCACAGGGGGGCTGTTCCCTCGGGGTCCCCAGGGCTTTCTCTGGGACGTTCTCCAGAAGCCTCCACTGAGCCAGCCTCCCAGGCAGACAGAAGCCACCATCCTCCTGGGACACACGGCCTGAGGGAGAAACTCCCGGCCCACAGCACCCGCCCACCCCACCACTTACACCCCTCTGCCTGGCAACTTTGGTCCCTTCCCAAGCAGACGGGCAGGCAGGGGGCAGGTGGCTCCTTCCCTCACCTCCTGCACCCACTCAGGTCCCTTCCCTTCCTCCAGCTCCAGACAGCCATGGATTCAGTAATCAGGGGCACCGGAATGGTCTCCACCTCCTTTGTTTCCAGGATAGGTTCAAAGTGGGCATCCCCAGGGCACCAAGGAACTTAAGGCCACTATCTCGCTGGGAGGGGCATCCACAGGGTTTCAGGATCTAACTGCCCCCCTACCCCAGAGACTGTGAAGAGGAGGAAAGTCGGGGCCTCAGGAACAGGTTCTCAAGGTGCAGAGGGCCAGGACTCCTGGCACCACTTTGCTGCAGGCATAGGTCAGTTGCTGGGGGCCTCGCTCCGCTGTTTTGGGGTGGGGGGAGCAGCAGGAAAGAGGCCCGTGCAGTTGGCTAGAGGGTGAATTCTCCTTCCTACTCAGCCATTCAGCAGGTGAATTCCTACTATACCCTCAACACTATCTTGGAACCAAATCAGATAAGGCCCCTGCCCTCCTGTACCTTGCATCCCAGGAGGACGTTGCCACCGCTGGTGGATAAACCAGAGGGCATGGGAGACAGGGCAGTGCCTCTCACACTTTGAGGAGCATAGACTCACCTGGGCGTTTTGAGAAAATACAGACTCTGATTCAGTAGGTCTGAGTCTGGGTCTGCATTTCTAACAAGCTCCCAGGAGAACCTGCTGGTCCAAGGACTGCCTTTGCGAAGAGGGGCCTAAACCCCAACATCAGGCCAAGGTCTGTAGTCAAATCAGGACCTACATTGCCATTGCTGTCCCTTTCTGGAACTGCATCCAGAAGTGTAGATGTCAGGGAGGCACCTGGGTGGCTCAGTCGGTTAAGCGACGGCCTCTTGACTTCTGCTCAGTTCATGATCTCACAGTCATGAGATCGAGTCCTGCATCCTGCTCCACACTGGGCATGGAACCTGCTTAAGATTCTCTCTCTCCCTCCTTTTCTGCCCTCCCCCACTCACACATGATCTCTCCCTCTTTCTCAAAAAAAAAAAAAAGAAGAAGTATAGATTTCTTATCAATACTCACATATGCACTACCCT